>NW_028317983.1:1764166-2380000 GCF_062004578.1 Staurois parvus | reverse complement strand
GACAGGAAGGGGTTAATGGAGCTTCCAGCCTCCAGGGAAAGTGATTGTGCTACAGGCTCCGCCCCCCGCACAGGAGTCTGTCATGTCAGTGATTGTAGAGTGCGGAGTGGGCGGGGCCGGACCACCAGCTCGGAGTGCGATGACTGGACACAGGAGGAGTGCGGTCACTGCCAGGAATCCGGCATCAGCTTCCCTAGGAACGGGGCTGAGCTCAGCCATGACTTCATGTGCTGAATAATGCTGAGCACCGGGGCACGAGGTACACACACCGAGCTCTGGGGAGGGGGGCCTTATAGTGGGGGAATATATATTAGTATACAGAAAACAGTACTTTTTATTATTATTATTATTACGGTTTATAAATATAAAGTTAAACTAAAGGAATAGTCGGATTGTTAACAAGAAGACTGACAACTTTCAATGAGCTGCAGCTATAGGTGTCATCTCCATTAGATGGGCCAATAGAAAGCCACATTATATACATGTTGTACTATAGATCCTGTATATACATAGTCTACTATATATACTGTGTACATACATGTTACACTATAGATAGATCCTGTATATACATAATATACTATAGATCCTGTATATACATTTTACACTATAGATGGATAGATCCTGTATATGCATAATATACTATAGAACCTGTATATACATGTTAATCTATAGATTGATAGATCCTGTATATGCATAATATACTATAGATCCTGTATATACATGTTACACTATAGATTGATAGATCCTGTATATGCATAATATACTATAGATCTTGTGTATACATGTTACACTATAGATAGATCCTGTATATACATAATATACTATAGATCCTCTATGTACATGTTACACTATAGATAGATCCTGTATATACATAATATACTATAGATCCTCTATGTACATGTTACACTGTAGATAGATTCTATATATACATAGTCTACTATATATACTGTGTACATACATGTTACACTATAGATACTGTATATACATAATATACTATAGATCAGGGGCGGACTGACCATTTGGGAACTCGGGCGCTGCCCGAGGGCCCATGGTCAGTAGGGGGCCCCATGGGATGCCCCTGGTACCTTTTCATAGGCTTTTTTGGGTGTGGTTGGAGTGTGGGAAAGGACACAGGGGCCCCATGATCCCCTATTGCCCGGGGCCCCATGAGTTGTCAGTCTGCCCCTGCTATAGATCCTGTATATACATCTTACACTATAGATAGGTCCTGTATATACATAATATACTATAGATCCTGTATATACATAGTCTACTATAGACACGGTATATACTTAAACTATACTGATACTGTATATACAGATTATTGTATACATAGACACTACCTATATATTAAACTATAGATCCTGTATATACTATACATACCATATATACATAATATATCATAGATCCTGTATATACATATTATACCATATATACATGTTTTATACATGGACACTGTGCCTATATATTATAGATCCTGTATATACATATTATACCATAGATACTGTATATAACTAAACTATAGATTCTGTATATACAAGTTATAGTATACATAAATACTGTATATACATATATTATAGATACGTACTGTATATACATGTTATACTATAGATTCTGTGCATAGATACTTTAAATATTATACTTTATATGCATATTATACTATACATATTGTACATATACAAAAGATGCCGTATATACATATTGTACTATGTATAGATTGTATATAAAGTATCTATAGGATCTAGATCCTATATATAAATGTATACTGTATATACCTAGGCATGTTATATATAGTGTATAGAGAGACACAGACTGTACATTGATCCTGATATTTAATGGATGTTGTATCTGATGAACACGATCTATACAGATCCAGATCCTACACTAGATGACTCTATGGGTGGATCCTGTGCCTAGATACCATAGATGAGTACCATGGACAGGTAGATCCCAGCTATAGATGATATCTATGAATAGAGGAGTACCAGGTACAGACCATGCACAGGAAAGAGCAATGTAGCAACCGAATGCATGTACTCCTGCGCTGAACTGTGGACTCCCTGCTATGGTGGTCCCGACATGAAAAAGGAAATGTAATGCAGGCCTTGCTGCCCTCAACGGACCAGGGATATCCGAAGGAAACTGTACATAAAAGACAAAGAAGGCGCACTGGCCTAGTGCATTACCTTAAAAATAGGGTTTATTAATAAAAGTGAATATTCACAAAAATAAAATGGTGTAAAATCAGATGACACACATTGGCTCTGAAGAAGAGGTGTTTTCCTCGAAACGTGTCAGAAACCTGCTATCCAGAGGCTTCCCGTCTCCCACCAGATCATCCACAGGGGTTCCTGTACCATACTGCTATCTAGTGTGACATGCTTCCCACGTTATCTGATTTTACACCATTTTATTTTTGTGAGTATTCACTTTTATTAATAAACCCTATTTTTAATGTAATGCACTAGGCCAGTGCGCCTTCTTTTTTATCTTTTATGTACAGACCATGTACAGGGATAGATCCATGTAAATCCCATCTATTGATGAGTACCAGGTACAGATCATGTAGATGGATAGATCCATGTAGATCCCACCTACAGAAGAGTACCATGTACAGACCATGTAGAGGGATAGATCCATGTAGATCCCACCTACAGAGGAGTACCAGGTACAGACCACGTATAGGGATAGATCCATGCAGATCCCACCTACAGAGGAGTACCAGGTACAGACCACGTATAGGGATAGATCCATGTAGATCCCACCTACAGAGGAGTACCATGTACAGACTACGTATAGGGATAGATCCATGCAGATCCCACCTACAGAGGAGTACCAGGTACAGACCATGTAGAGGGATAGATCCATGCAGATCCCACCTACAGAGGAGTACCAGGTACAGACCACGTAGAGGGATAGATCCATGCAGATCCCACCTACAGATGGGTACCAGGTACAGACCACGTAGAGGGATAGATCCATGCAGATCCCATCTATAGAGGGGTACCAGGTACAGACCACGTAGAGGGATAGATCCATGCAGATCCCATCTATAGAGGGGTACCAGGTACAGACCACGTAGAGGGATAGATCCATGCAGATCCCACCTACAGATGGGTACCAGGTACAGACCACGTAGAGGGATAGACCCATGCAGATCCCACCTACAGATGAGTACCAGGTACAGACCACGTAGAGGGATAGATCCATGCAGATCCCATCTATAGAGGTGTACCAGGTACAGACCACGTAGAGGGATAAATCCAACCTATAGATGGATACCATGTACAGACCACATATAGGGATAGATCCATGCAGATCCCATCTATAGATGATATGTATGAAGAGATCTCTCTGGTAGGAGATACACTCGCTGTGGATCTGGTGTAGAGCTATTGGCTCTTGTAGCAGATCGTGTACCCTATGTAGGGACCCCATGCACACGCAGTGTATACGGGCAGATCACTATATCTGGGGCCGGATCCCTTCTGAGATCCCATTGTTATGAGTGTGCGGTCAGGCGCCCCTCCCCCCTCCTATGAATGGCTGGTAGTGGAGGATCCGGCGTCTCTGTTGACATCTCCGCCATGAATGAGTTAACGACTTTACTACACAAGGCTTCTCTCCCCGCCCACTCTCCCCGCCCCGCCCGCAATATTTGGCGCGAAGCGCTCCAGCGGACGCTATATAAGGCGGCTGTAAGCGGCGAGCCCGGACTTGGTACTGGGAGCGGGCGGCGGAGCGGTGTGTGAGCTCGGGATCCGGGGAGGGCGGAGAGTGGGCTTTCCTGTGGATATACAAGGCGGCAGACAAGCGAGGATTTGTGTGGCTTCATCATTAGCCGGGTAAGGCGCGCCCTGTCCTCTGCATTGGATCGGTGTGCGGGAGATGGCAGTGCTGTGAACGGAGGAGCCCCCGGGATCCCCTGATGGGTCCTCCTGGGGGGGGTGAAGGAAGGCTGGTCAGCCCCTCCAAGTCATCCAGCTGGGCTGGAACTCTGCTACTGTGTACTATGGGGTCTATGGGGTTTGTTGATCGATCGGTCTATGCTATTAGAATCCTGATCGATTGGTGATCATGTCCATTTCATACTGATCAGTGATCCATTCTGTGGGATCTGTAGTATTCTAGTCCTGCTAGGTGGGATCTGTAGTATTCTGGTCCTGCTAGGTGTTGGATCATGTCAGTTTTATTCTGTTTATTGGTGATCATGGCAATTGTTTAGACTGATTAGTGATCAATCGTGGATGTTCTACTGTGAAGTAACTGATCATGTTAATTTTGTATACTATTGATTACTGATTATGCCATTTCTTTACTGATCAGTTATCAATCGTGTACATTTGATGATCTTTTAATAACTAAGTGGCCATGTCCATTATAATACTGATCATGTCCATTTTATACAATTCTATTACTGATCAGGTCAATGCAATACTGATCAGTGATCAATGATTTTATATTCTAATATTGATCAGATCTGTGTAAGACTAATCAGTGATCAATCATGTACATTATATAATTTGTGATTGATCATTTTATGCAATTTAATATTGGTCATGTCAATTTTATACAATTACAGTACTGATCAGTGGTTGACATGCCAATATTATACCATTTCTACTGATCTGATAGGTGTGTTGGAGGATGTGGTCTGTCTTGTTACCTGGTAGCTGTCATTATAGGGAGGTTGACATATAGTAGTAGTGCTGGTCATATGGGGAGTTGTGCTGGTGGTCTGTCTACTGTGCTATAGTATGGGGTGTTTCCATTATTGTGTCCTCATTTAAATACAGCTGTTGGAGTAGGGGGGCTGTGCGGTAGTCTGATCAGAAGAGGGGGGTGTAGTGGTGGTGAGGGGGGTTGGTGGTCTGATGTGGGTGGTTCTGGCACTAGGCAATGATCAGCGTCCACCTCCACCCTACTGGACCTCCTATAGGTTGTTGTAATGCTGTATGGTGATCTGAGGATAGTGGTTGTAGAGTAGGCATGGTAGTCCATGTGTGTTTCTACAGCTGTCACTGGTAAGGAGGTTTGTGCCTTTTGGGTTGTCTTGCTCCTCCATTTAGATGCCTGGATAAGGGTTCTCTGCCAGGGTTAGTAGACTGTACTGGACTGTCATCCAGCCTCAGCTAGTGTGGATGTGGCTCTCCAGAGCCGGTGTAGTATTGCGGGGCTGAATGCCTCCATGTGATCATGCCTCCTCCCCTCACAGCCGGCTTTTTTTCTGAAGCTTTATGTTTGACACTCGCCTCTTTGTTCCTCCAAGTTTCACCCTGGCTATGTATTACTGCTCTGCTAGCTTCCTCCCGAATACTTCTGTGCCGCATTCAAAGCATTATCTTGATACTTTTGATGTAAAGTTCGATCTTTTTTTGGAGTCCTGTCTTGGGAAGATATGCGTTCTCTAACGGCATGTTCTTTTTATAGGTCCCCCGAATAAAGCAAGCAACCATGCCTCTCAACTCCACTTTCCAGAGCAGGAATTACGACTTGGATTATGACTCCATACAGCCATTCTTCTACTTTGATGAAGATGAGAACTTCTACCAGCAGCAGTACAACCGGCCACAGCCTCCCGCACCCAGCGAGGACATCTGGAAGAAGTTTGAGCTCCTGCCTACCCCGCCGCGTTCCCCTAGCCGAAGGTCTAGCATCTCCAGCCTCTTCCCTTCCACCGACCAGCTGGAGTTGGTCACAGAGTTCCTGGGAGGGGACATGGTGAACCAGAGCTTCATCTGTGACCCGGATGACGAGGCTTTTGTCAAGTCTATCATCATCCAGGACTGTATGTGGAGTGGCTTCTCTGCGGCGGCCAAGCTGGAGAAAGTGGTGTCAGAAAAGCTGGCGTCCTACCAAGCTTCTAGGAAGGAGAACTCTGCTTCCCAGCCCCAAAACCAACAGCAGCAAAGCCCACAAAAGCTTAACTCCTGCCAGGGCAACCTCAGTCCCATTGGGTCCAACAGGACCAGTGGTGGATACCTTCACGACCCAAGCTCTGATTGCATAGATCCGTCAGTAGTCTTTCCTTATCCAGTGAATGACAGCATTTCCAGGAGCAGTTCTCAGTGCTTGGATCAAGACCTATCAATGGAAACACCACCTATTAGCAGCAACAGCAGCAGTTCAGAATCTGGTAAGTGGCAATCAACTTAAGCTTTTATTGAAAAAAATGGTAAAATTTAAATATTTTTGTCATTGTAGAGGGCTTTATATTGTCTTTAAAGGCTTTGAGGAATATTAGATTGCTTAAAGTGATCTTTGAAGTCTTTGAGGAATGTTGGGTGGCTTTAGGAGATCTCAGAAGGCTTTAACTTTTCCTCAGTTTAGAAGTCTTTAAATGGTCTTTGAAGGCTTTGACTCTTTCCATGTCCAAGATTTACTTGCCCAGATGGTTCTATACTATGTGCCGGCTAAATAAAGGGAGTGGTTTTTCTCTCGTGCATGTGGCTAGACCCATCAGACTGTTCTCTGCACGATCTGTCACAGCTGCTACAAGTTGTCCTTCTCTGTAACATTCTGCAGCACTGCAGTAGTGGGTGGGGCGATCAGTGAAAGTGGTTTGGGCAGGGAGTAAGAGTGAGCTCAGATACAGTGTGCTTTCTAAGAATGCCATGCAGTCTCTAGTGTTCTCCTTGTTATCGAATTTTATCTGAATTTGAGATTCTTTAAGCTTTGTAGACTACTTTTTGTAATCTAGCTGTGCAGTTGTACTAATCATTTGTTTTATTCCAACAGAAGAGGAACAGGAGGATGAAGAGGAGGAGGAGGAAGAAGAAGAGGAGATCGATGTGGTCACCGTAGAAAAGCGCTACACGGCATCAAAGAAGGACTCCTCTTCCCACCAGTCCAGACCTCACCACAGTCCGCTGGTCTTAAAGAGGTGTCACGTGCCCATCCACCAACACAACTACGCCGCACCGCCTACAACCAAAGTGGACTACCCTTCTTCAAAGCGGGCGAAGCTAGACAGCAACGCCAGAGTCCTCAAACAGATCAGCAACAACCGCAAGTGTTCGAGCCCTCGGTCATCAGACAACGAGGAGAACGACAAAAGACGGACACATAATGTTTTGGAGCGCCAAAGGCGCAACGAACTCAAGTTGAGCTTTTTCGCTCTTAGAGACCAGATTCCCGAGGTAGCAAATAACGAAAAGGCACCTAAAGTAGTCATCCTTAAAAAGGCAACAGAATATGTAATTTCCATGCAAGAAGAGGAGGAAAGGCTTATTCAGGAAACAGAACAGTTAAAACATAAAAGAGAACAATTAAAACAGAAACTCAAACAGCTCAAGAGCTTGTGAGTTATATTGACTTTTTCAAAGAGACTTCTAACTGAACTGTGACAGTCCTATTTCAAGGTTGTCTTGAATCCTACAAAAAAAAACAAAAACTTGTAGACTTTTTGGACAAGTGCATGTAAAGGATTGGATAAACCTACACAACCTTGGCATGGTCTCTCGATTTTTGCCAGCACCTTAATACTGCCTCAATAGTCAAATGGGTATACGGGATATTTGAACTTTATGGGTTTTTTGTTTTTATTTGCTTGAGGGGGGCGCAAATTTTTTTGTTTTTGTTTTTACATATCTTTGTATTTAAAACCTTTATTTTTCTTATAAAGAGATTTCCTGAAGTTTGGCTCTGAATAGCTTAAAAAAAATATATACATGCTGTCGTTTTATGGTATCCTTAACAAAATCTTTATAGAAATAACTTGTATTAATGTACACTTCTAACAACTGGCAAAAAAAAGAGCAAAGTTAACACCTCTGCTTGTTGCTGCCAAATACTGCCTTTAAGTAAATGTTTTTGGTTTTGTTATAATATTTAAATATTATATTATGGAAGTTGTCCTTGGTTAATAATTCTATATTTGATCTGGTATTAAGAATATTCTGAAGAGCTGATGAAGGTGCTGTCCAACATGTAATTTAGAAATTTTAAAAATTGGGATTAACTTGTAAAAATGCCAACTTCCCTTCCAGGTAAAGCCAGTCCTTTTAGTGGATTTGGGTGGTCTTTAGTGGTTGAAAGGAAGTTAACAGGAAAATCGGGTTTGTTCTATAATGATTCTCTTAATGATATTGTAACATGCTGGCAGTTTGACAATTCATCAATGTTCCTAAAAGAAAAAAAAAAAAAGCTTGTTTGGTTAAATTAAACTATATTGGGCTGAGCCCAGACTGATATAGTAGCCTTTAATGTGGCAAGCTGTTTGGAAGAAGCTTCAGAAAATAAATCAGTTGAAAAAACAAAACTTGTATTTTCTGTCTTTAAAGTATTCAAAATTTAGAAATTCTAATAATTTTGGTTACAGTGGTACAATCAAAATGGCAGTCTTTGTTTTACTTGGTCCCCCCATTATAGGCTTTATTACCTGTTGACCATGCCAAAAGGCGGTGTTTTCAACTATGCCAGGGATCTCCAAACTTTAAAAATAAAGTGTCAGTTTACTGTCCTTCAAGCTTTAGGGGGGCTGGACTGGGGAGAAGAAAATGTCCTGGAGTCGGGAGTAAATGCCGCCATTGTTGGGAGGCGGCGGTAGGCGTAAATGGCCCCCATTGTTGGGAGGTGGTGGGAGTAAATGCCCCCATTGTTGGGCAGGCGGTGGGAGTAAATGCCCCCATTGTTGGGCAGGCGGTGGGAGTAAATGCCCCCATTGTTGGGCAGGCGGTGGGAGTAAATGCCCCCATTGTTGGGCAGGCGGTGGGAGTAAATGCCCCCATCGTTGGGCAGGCGGTGGGAGTAAATGCCCCCATCGTTGGGCAGGCGGTGGGAGTAAATGCCCCCATCGTTGGGCAGGCGGTGGGAGTAAATGCCCCCATCGTTGGGCAGGCGGTGGGAGTAAATGCCCCCATCGTTGGGCAGGCGGTGGGAGTAAATGCCTCCATCGCAGGGCAGGCCGTAGGTGGAATAGAGCCCCATGGCAGGAATAGTGCCTCATGGTTGGGTGTCTATGGCAGAATTTAGTGCCTCAGTGGCAGCAACTATGCCCCATTGTTGCTGGCTGTGGGTGGGAATAATGCCCCAAGGGCTGAATCCAGCCCCCTGGGCCACAGTTTGGAGACCACTGGTCTATGCAGTCCAGCAAAAAGTGGTAGATGGTTGAGACAATTTAAGTCTTAGTCATCTCCCACTATCCACAAGCTGACAGTATTGCTGTCTAAGGGTGGCTATGCGTCTCCATTTATACAGAATGTAGACACCCTAAGGCAGGACTGGATGCTGTCCAGATCACAATTAAAGGAGAAAAAGCCTTTAATGCAGCCAACACATCTGATTGAGCTGCAATATTAACTTTTTTTGCGGTTTGATTTTTAGTATATTGTATCAGCTTAAAATGGACCTGTGCTTTGCCCATACTGGGAAAATAACCGGCTTATATTGTAAGAGGGATTTAAAGCGATGTTAAGATTGCAAATTCCGAGTCTCCTCCAGTGTGGTGATTGGCTGCCTTGTGGGTAGTTGGTGTTCATCTACACCTGGAAGTAGGTGAGTAGGGGTACAAGACTGTAAGTACATACTCTTCAAAAGTCCCTTCTCTATTGTACATGTGGGGGTTATTTACTAAAACAGTGAAAAATCCTGGTGCAACTCTGCATAGAAACCAATCGTCTATGTTTTTATTGATTGAACAAGCAGACGTTAGAAGCGGATTGGCTGTCATCCACACCTGCATCAGATTCTGAGTGCACCAGTTTTGGTAAATCTACCCCATGCATCTCAGTATGTATAATGCGTAGAGCCAGCTATTTATTTAAAAAAAAAAAAAAAAAAAAATGTTCAAGGCTTTTAGCAAACATAAATCAGCTTTGAAGCCTTTAAAGCACCCTTCAGCTTCAGTCCGGGAATATTAAACACACATCTTAATGGAATTGCTGACTGACACTTTAAACAAGCTGCTAGCAGCTTGTTTTGTAAGGTGAGTCATGGCTCCCATTAAGGTCCATGTTTAATGTCCTTAGACTGGAGCTGAAAGATGCTGGCTGTACACACAGCTCTCAATACATTCTGATGCCTGTATGTGCAAGACCTTTAATGAAAATGTCTAATAAAGGTAAAGCACATGTTCACTTTAAATAATTAATGGCAGACTCCACTTTTTTTTTTTTACAATGATTCACCTATATTTGGGGGTATATGTGAGACAAAAGAGGGCGCACAGGCCTTGTGCATTACCTTAAAAATAGGATTTATTGATAAAGTTAAATACTCATGGAAAGCATGTCACTAGGGATGCAGGGTGGTAAAGAAACCCCGGTGGGGGACTGGAAGCCTCTGGATAGCTGGCGGCTAATGCATTTCGAGGAAAACGCCTCTTCAGAGCCAGTGCCTGACACATACTGGCTCTGAAGAGGTGTTTTCCTCGAAACGCGTTAGACGCCAGCTTTCCAGAGGCTTCCAGACCACCCACAGGGGTTCCTTTACCACCCTGCCTCCCTAGTGACATGCTTTCCATGCATATCTGATTTTACATTTTATTTTGTGAGTATTTTTACTTTTCATCAATCCTATTTTTAAGATGATGCAGAAGGCCTGTGTGCCCTCTTTTGTCTTTCACATATAGCTTCTGTTGGATATTCCTGGTCCATTGAGGGCAGCAAGGCTTGCATTTCTTCCATCCATGTGGGGACCACTATAGCCGGGAGTCCACAGTTCAGCGCAGGAGTACATGCATTCGGTTGCCACATTTTTCTTTCCTATATTTGGGGGTGTAACCGTGCCAAGACACCCCTAAACCACTTTTTGGCAGTACATGTCCCTTTGAAAATTCTAGTTGCCCGGCTGTGCCACTCAAATGGCATCTTGAATCACTGATGGAACAAGTATGCCATGGCTGCATACTTGGTCATAGAGTGCATTTCTCTGCACAGGTTTTCTGTTGCAGAAGCTGCTGCTCAAACTATCCAACTGTTTAGAAGCTTTACAGGGAAAAAAAAAACCTGTTAGGATTGTTTGAAGTCAACACGGCTATTAGAAGTGGCTTGTGTATATAGGCCTGTATGCTGCCGGGCTGGAGCCCTAGCGTGACTTTACAGGGTGGTTTCATTAGTCCAGTGTTAAAGGGACAAGTCCTAAAGCAAAACCACCATGGCAAAGGATTTTCTGTAATTGGTTATTTCACTCCCCTCCCCCTATGGACTGCATACTTCATAGGGGCAGTGAAACCAAATGGGTTCAGTTTTACAATTCTAGAAACCATATACATTATGAATTGACTCTGGTGCTTCCTTCAGCCTTAGGTGTGATTTGGACCAGATTCTTGACTTGATGTAAGCGCTTTCTAAGCTTCCAATCTGTTTGCAATAGTGGCTTTTAACAAAGCAGCTACTGGAATTTGCCTTTTCCAAGTGCCAGTTATTTTCCCTTTCAAACTAAAAGCAATATATGGGGGAGGGGATCCTAAGCTTTTGGGGTTGTAGTCTAGTTTGTCATCTAAACCCGGTATAGAAGTATATTGCTTGGCAGGGAGTGTGGCAATGAGCAATAACATGTTGCACACTCCTGGTCTCCCACTTCCCATGGATATCTTGAAGTCAAAGTTTAGGCAAGGCGGTATTTACATAGTTACATTAGTCCACTTGCAAAGTGTTCTCTGATGGAGGTTTTTGATGAAACTTCCCCACCTGGTTCAATAAGAAAATGCAAAGTGTTCCCTGAATGGTGGCCACGCCATACCTAATCTTAAGCTAATGTTCTTGAGAAGCTATTGGTTCCATTGTGTTGGGAGGGCTTCTAACTTTAAGCTCTGCTATTCCTAAACCACAAAATTGTTTGAAGGGCCCTGAAAAGTCTGCTATTAACTAGGAGCCCAAGCATTAACCACCACACATACATTGAGATAGCCAGTATTTATCTAAACTGTGCAGTTCATTGCCATAGAAGGCTGCGATTGTAAGCAAAAGAACACCCTGCAGTGACAGCTGCTTGTATTTTATGGGTTAATGGTCAGAGGCAGCTGTTGGAACAGATCACTCCCCCACCATGCCTCTTAAATGGGTTAAACATTTGTCCATGAGTGTCATATGGTTCAGTTCATTAAAAAGTGAAGCTTGGTTGGACCTTATAGGTCTTGGGTATCCCGACTGGCAGATCTACCTACCATAAATCCAGACTTTGTTCTTGTTCACTTGGGAGTTTTCCCATCTACCCTTGTGTGTCCAAGGTCTTCGTGTTCCATTTTCTATAATACAAAATTAATAAAAATTTCAAAAAAAGAGAGTGAGCCTCTGATATGTAATGGGAAACTCAAACATTGATATCTCATTATTGGGAGCCTCCTAAAGCCTTCGAGAAATTCTCCAAAATCTGCCATAAATTTAAATATTAGGTTTTGAGTGGACCGAGCCTTTAAAATTTACATGAAATTTGAATAGTACCCTTTAGGTTGAGTTAGGCAGTAAATTTTGATCCTCAGTCACACTGCTGGTTATCATAAACCAAATGTAGACTGGAGGGCTGTGACTGCAGTATTGCACATCTTTGATTTTTTTTTATTTCTCCAGACAGCCTTGCATCTTAAGCCTACAAGGTTCAATTGTTTTACATTTAGCAATCTGTCATTGGTATTTTTTTTTCTAGAATCCCCAAGTAGCTCTGCCCTTGGGCACTGGTTTCATAAGCTGTTGTATTGATGGAACACTACTGTCAAAGCTGCTGGCAAGAAAGTACTAATTAACTGTGAGACCAGGAGGTGCGAAAAATGAGACTTTTGTGGAGCTTGTCCTCCAACTGAACCTTTTATATCTAGGCTGTGAATGGTAGGGCCATGTAGACCAGTCTTTCTCAACCTTTTCACCCTAGAGGAACCATCAAAATAATTTTCAGGTCTTGGGGAACCCTTGCTAACACCAATTTATCATGGATCAGTGAGAAAATGTTCATTACATTGGTGGTCAAAGGGAAGAATGCTCCCCTTGCAGTGATGGTCAGAATGCCACCCCGAATGGAGAGCTAAAAGGATCATTGGTGTCATGTTGCTGACTGCCAAGTGGGGTTTGCCCCAGATCTGTGGAGGCACCGTTCTATGGGAGGTTATTCAGCCACAGATCAAGGAACCCCTAAAAACCTCTGGAGGAACCCTAGGGTGCCACAAAACCATGGTTGGGAATGGCTGATGTAGACCATATCTCCCAACATTCTAAAGCTGGCCATACACCAGTAGAATTTTGTTTGAATTTCTTTGTTTTAAGAACATTTTTTTTACTTTCTAATTCTCAGTGGGGTCAAAACGCCATTCATTTCGACCATAGGGATAAAATTGGAAAAAGCACAACGTAAAGTTTTCCTAGAATGAATGACTTTCTAACAGTGTGGCTTTCATTAAAGTACATTCATTCCAAAATTGAATGTTAAAAGCATGTGAAATTTTGAACTACATTCATTCCAAAATTGAATGTTAAAATCATGTGAAATTTTGAACTACCTTTGAATGAACTTCATCAAGTCATCAAATGTATTGAGAATTTTCATACCAACCTTTGAAAATCTACTAGTGTATGGCCAGCTTAACATGGGAAAGAAGGACTCCTTGTAGTACAAAGTGTGTAGGCAAAGCAGGCTCTCTGCCATTGTGGGAGTCACAAAGACGAAAAAAAAATATTGATTGGTTAAACCCACAAGAGCTATTTTCACTTTTCCTTTATAATTGGCACTTTAGTAAATGTAATCCTTTTTAGATGGATGAAATATTTAGTGCAGTAACACACTTTTTATGACGAAATAATGTGTTCTTCTACAAATGTCTATGCATGAGAACAAGGAGGGGGACAACTGAGGAGGAAATGGGGACAGAGGGATTTGGTTCCAAGTGATGGGACAGTTGGGAGGTATTACTTAGATCAGGGATCTCCAGACGTTCTAAACAAAGGGCCAGTTTAATTTTCCCCAGACTTTAGGGGGGCCAGACTGTGGCCAACAGGAGTAAACAATGTTCCATCTATGGTGTCAGTTGGAGGACTAGTGAACCCATCATTGGTGTCATTGGAAGGAAAGATGTTCCATCCTTAGTGTCATTCAGAGAAAAGGTGTCCTATCATTGGTGTAATTTGAAGGAAAGGTGCCCCCGTGTCATTGGGAGAAATTTTGCCTCATTCTGGGTGTCACTGGGCTGAATTGCGCTGCATGGATAGTGTCATTAGGAGGAAAGGTGCCCCATTATTGGTGTTATTGAGAGGGAAGGTGTTCCATCGTTGTTATCATTGAGAGTAAGGGTGCCCCATCATTGGTGTCATTGGAAGGAATTGTGCCACATCATTAGTGTCATTAGGAGGAACAATGCCCCATCATTGGTGTCATTGGTGAAAATTGTGCGCCATTGTTGGTTTCATAGGGAGGAATTGTGCCCTTTTGTTGGTGTCAGTGGGAGGAAAAAGCCCCCAAGAGCCAGATAATAGCAAGCGGGGTCACATATGGCCCCTGGGCCACAGTTTGGAGATCACGTACGTAAACACATGAGAAAAGCTCCTACTTGATGTATAAAATGTTAATTCTAAATTTGTAGACTCATTTATTATTTGTTTTACCCATAAATGTGGGACAAGAGACATTTTTTTGGAAGGTGTAGAGAATAGTTAAAAATCCCTATCAGTTTTTTTAGTCACCAGGGGAGACACTCAGTGACATCTCAAGATGTTGAATTTTCCCTCACCTTCTCTCAGCAATGACAATGGTCACCAGGACAATTAGGGTGGATCTCACTAGTGGGGACACAGACAGCAGTAAAAACTTGACAGAGGTTCTAACCATCCACCACACTAAAACTACAAAAAAAAAAAAGTTTGGGTTTTAGCTACACTTTTAAGGCATGCTAATGTAGCCTCTCAGCAGTATTGTATGTCATTTTAACATGCTTTAAGAGCTATTTAGCACCCCTTAAGGGCCCTTGCAACTTGATGAATCAGGACTTATGGAGCTTCTCATTTAATGTTCCAGCCACAGTCACAAGCAGACTCTCTAAGGTTGGTTGGAAGCCAATCCCTGCATATTTCTGGATTGTAGGGGGAAACTGGGGCAACCGGAAAAACCCAAATCCAGAGAGTGTGAGTCTGTAAGGGACGTAGGACCCTAGTTCTTCAAGACAGGGATGCTAACTGCTTATCCAACTAAGATGAAATACATATATTAAAGCTGTTGTGCTTGGTAAAGGATTTGTATGTCTGTCCATCCTGTCCTGAAATTTGCACAGCTGTGCCACCCAGCAAAGCCATGTCTGGCAGAGGATGAGACCTAATCTTTCACTGCTGCAGTCTCACTGTCACTTACAGCTCTCCCTCTACTCCACCTTGTTACTGGACAGTGAAAGGGGAAGCAACACATTGGTCAGCTCATCTATCTCTCACTCTGTTCTCTACACCTATCATCATTCTCCTTGCAGTGAAGCCTACCTGATTGGTTCCTTGTGCTGCTTATCCCTCTCCTAGTCTTTGCTTTGCTCTACAGTAGACTCTGAGAGGCTAATACTAAGTTGAATTCAAATATTTAAACTGAAGGACCAGGCCTATTCTTACACTTCTCTCTTACATCAGTGCTTTTTTGCTAGAAAATTACTTAGAACCCCGCACATTATATATATATATATACACACACACACACATACATACATATATATATATATATATACACACATATATATATATATATATATATATACACACACACACACACACATATATATATATATATACACACACATATACATATACAGTATATATATAAATATATATATTTAGCAGAGGCCCTAGAGAATAAAATGACGGCTGTTGCAATTTTATATTTCACACAGTATTTGTGCAGCGGTTTTTCAAACACAATTTGAAAAAAAAAAAAATATATATATATATATATATAATATGAAAGATGATGTTACACCGAGTAAATAGATACCTAACATGTCATGCTTTAAAATTGTGCACACCTGTGGAATGGCGCCAAACTGCAATACCTAAAAATTGGCGACATTTTAAACATTTTTCAAGTTACCAGTTTAGAGTTACAGAGGAGGTCTAGTGCTAGAATAATTGTTCTCTCTCTGATGTTTGCGGCAATACCTCACATGTGTGGTGTTAACACCGTTTACATGTGTGGGCGTGACCTATGTATGGGTTCACCACTGGGTGCGAGCATGAGCGGATGGGCGCGTTTAAAAAATTTTTAAAATTACATTTTTTGTTATTTTTACACTATATGTCCCTTTAATTTTTTTTGATCACTTTTATTGCTATCGTAAACATCCCTTGCGATAATAAAGAATGACCGGTCCTCTTTATGGAGAGATCTGGGGTCTAAGAGTGATCCAGCAGCTAATCAACCGCTCGGATCACTTTTAGTGGTTAAAAAATTCACTGGCTGAAAAAAAAAGCAATACCAGGGTTATGGCATATTACTGCAGCCATAACCCTGGTATACCACTTGAATAACTTGAATACATGACGTTTTTACTCAGTTAGGTGGTCTTCAAAACAAGCATTTTATGGATTAATGAACAGAAATGTATTAATATGAAACTGTTTAATACACCCCCCGAGTTCATTTAAAAAATGAATTAGAAACCCACAACTGCTCTTCATATTTAAAGGATTCAGTTCAAGAAAAATATTAGTGATTCAGGGCTTAACACCATGGGTGTGCCCGAACATACACTTCTTCCTCAGCGATTCTATGCAGCGCACTTTAGGGCAGCCTGTTCATTTCAATGGGCTGTCCTATTCATGTGAAATGTGCAAAAAAGTGCACTGCGGTACCATGCGTTTTAACAAGCAGGAACACATGCGCATTTTGTGCGGGTGCCTTTAAGAATTAATGGGGCCCACGTGCATCTGCAGAAGACGTGTTTTCATGTGGTGCAGAAAACATGCGATTTCGCACACATCTGGTGTTAACTAAGTCTGAACTATCCCATATATATCTTTTGGTAGGATAGAAGGAGCGGCCGGTGTCCAGATAACTACAACTTTAATGTATAGTTCATAAAACATTTATTACAAGTGTAAACTTGTACATTGAGGCAACGCGTTTTGGGACTTGTTGCCTTCCCTAGCCAGCGCTCCGCCATGCTGCTTTCCAAAACTTTGTGGGAACCCTTCCCATCCAATAGCCTTGAAAAAGGGGGCGCCCATTCCCTGAAACATGTTGGCTCGATGTACATGTTTAGACTTTTAATAAGTCTAATGAACCGTACATCAAAGTTGTAGCTATCTGGACACCGAGTTCACCTTCTATCCTACCCAAGTTTTCTTGCTGAAAAGGACCATAAGGACATATTGAAAAGGTAGCAGCCCAAGCCCCTATGAGGGTCCATCAACAACATCTACCATTTGGCACGACTTACTGGAAGGTATTTCTTTCTCTTTGTCCACACAATGACCCAACCATAACCAATGACTGATCCAGCATGCACCAGATCTTCAGCAGGACACAAATTGGTTTGGCTTTGGTTGGACAGCATAATGACTCAACTTCCCCCCTTGCAGCACTGGGGTCCTCTATCTGCATGGGGTTTGCATGTTCTCATTTTACGTGCATGGGTTTCCTCCCCCACTCCAAAGACATGGCGGTATGATAACTGGCTCCTATCTAAAATTTGCCATAGTATATTTATCTACTGAGCATGCCCAGGATGGTTGCCTCGCCATCTGCCCCAACAGCAGATAAAACGCTTTGAAACCCCAGGGAGAAACAAAAACACCATTGAAATATAATAATAGTCTGGCAGTACTCGGGTCGTTGGTTCGAATCCCAGCCAAGGCACCACCTGCCTGGAGTTTGCATGTTCTCCCTGTGCTTGCGTGGGTTTCCTCCGGGTACTCCGGTTTCCTCCCACCCTTTCAAAGACATGCTGGTAGCTTGATTGGATCCTGTCTAAATTGTCCCTAGTATGTGTATGTATGAATGTGAGTTAGGGACCTTAGATTGTACACCCCTTGAGGGTTAGGGACTGATGTGAATGTACAATATATATGTAAAGCGCTGCGTAAATTGACGGCGCTATATAAGTACCTGAAATAAATAAATAATAAAAATAACAATAAAAAATACTTTTAAAAACACAAAATCACCAATTTTTGCGGCTTACCTTGCCCCATAATTCACCACCACCTCATCCACCCCCTCCATTCTCGAGTTTTTCGCCATCTTCTCAGTGACAGGTTCTCGTTGGCTGCCATCCCAGCTAACATTTAATTTTAAAACGGTCTTCAGGTCACCAAAACTCAAATCTGGTGTCCTGAAGACAGTTGAGGTTAGTTGTAACGAGCAAACACAGACTGGTTCTACAGTGACACCGGCAATGACATTCAAATATTGTGTAAAAAAAGAGAAAAGAAAAAAAAAGCTGTCATCAGTCTGGGTGAAAGTGTCTCAAAGGTACAAAAGGTGAGTCCTCGGCTGGGATTGCATAGTAGACAGTTTATGAGTAGCGGTGTTTCATCTGGGGTACGATAGTACATTACAAAATACAGATTTGTTGCATTGCTTTCCAGGATTTATATATCTGTCATCTATGGAGAAAGAGGAAAAATTGGGGCCCATTAACAGCAGCAGGTGTACATTACATTATAACGTGTGCCCGCTGGTGTGTGTTGTACACTAACCCCTCCCCCCGACTGGCAATGCTGCTGTCTTCTGTGCCTCCTATGCTCATTCCTCCAGAGTTGTGTCTAGCTCAGGGGCGGACTGACAACTCATGGGGCCCCCGGGCAATAGGGGATCGTGGGGCCCCTGTGTCCTTGCCCAAACTCAAAAAAGCCTATGAAAAAGGTACCAGGGGCATCTCATGGGGCCCCCTACTGACCACAGGCCCTCGGGCAGTGCCCTAGTTTCCAAATGGTCAGTCCGCCCCTGGTCTAGCTAACACAGGAGGTTTGTTACTGCTCAGATCACCACATAAAAACAGAGGGAAAAAGCAAAAGAAAAGAGAAAACGAATGCAGCCACCACATCTAATGATTGGTAAGCTGCAATATAGTACGTTTTGGATTTAATATCTCTTTAAGGGTATTGCAGCTTGATAAATCAGGACCTGTGTCTGCCTGGAAGTAGATTCCATGTACCGATAATATATTTCTAGGTATTTTCTCTAGGGCTATAGTGTTCTTTTTATATATACATACCACTGCACTGTCTAGTTGAGCTCAAAAGCTTATTTAGCAGTCACCACAGCAGGAGAACAGTGCGATTTTCAAGGTTTAGATAGATCCGAAGGACGCCAGTCGATAGGGCAGCAAAGTGGAAATATTTTCCCAACAGTCAGTCCCACATCCAGGCATGCAGTATCCGCTCTCATTACATTCCAGGAATAGCCTACAAAAAGAATCATTTTAACAAGGCCGGCCATCTACAATTGTACAGCTGTCAGAATGTGGTGCCGTCCATGACATCATCATATATGGCTCACAGTGCCCATGACATCATCGTATATGGCTCCCAGTGCCCATGACATCATCGTATATGGCTCCCAGTGCCCATGACATCATCGTATATGGCTCCCAGTGCCCATGGCATCATCTTATATGGTTCCCAGTGCCCATGACATCATCGTATATGGCTCTCAGTGCCCATGACATCATCTTATATGGTTCCCAGTGCCCATGACATCATTGTATATGGTTCCCAGTGCCCATGACATCATTATATAAGGTTCCCAGTGCCCATGACATCATCGTATATGGCTACCAGTGCCCATGACATCATCGTATATGGCTCCCAGTGCCCATGACATCGTCGTATACGACTCCCAGTGCCCATGACATCATCGTATACGACTCCCAGTGCCCATGACATCATCGTATACGACTCCCAGTGCCCATGACATCGTCATATACGGCTCCCAGTATCCATGACATCATCATATATCACTTCCAGTGTCCATGATATCATCATATACGGCTCCCAGTATCCATGACATCATCATATATCACTTCCAGTGTCCATGACATCATCATATACGGCTCCCAGTATCCATGACATCATCATATATCAGTCCCAGTGTCCATGACATCATAATATATAGCTCCAAGTGTCCATGACATCATCATATACAGCACCCAAGGTCCATGACATCATCATATTTGGCTCTCAGTGTATATAACATCATCATATATGGCTCCCAGTGTCCATGTCATAATCACATATGGCTCCCAGTGTCCATGACATCATCGTATATGGCTCCCAGCGTCCATAACATCATCGTATATGGATCCCAGTGCCCATGACATCATCGTATATGGATCCCAGGGTCCATGACATAATCATATATGGCTCCCAGTGTCCATGACATCATCGTATATGACACCCAGTGTCCATGACATCATTATATAAGGCTCCCAGTGTAGGTGACATCATCGTATATGGCTCTCAGTGTCCATGACATCATCGTATATGGCTCTCAGTGTCCATGACATCATTATATATATCGCTCCCAGTGTCCATGACATAATCATATATGGCTCCCAGTGTCAATGACATCATCGTATATGGCTCTCAGTGTCCATATATATCTCTCGTATATCACTTCCTGTGTCCATGACATCATCGTATATGGCTCTCAGTGTCCTCATATATCTCTCCCACTGTTCATGATCCATAGAACGTTTGGTGTGAATGGAGAGGGGTAGATGGTGGGGTAATAAGTGGTGAGCAGAGACATCATATACACCGAGTCTTTGTGATATCACTTGGGGCTGAACAGGTATGACTGCAGTGTAGACCGCACATATTCCTTTGAACAGCTGTTGATACGAAGGCTCCATTCACATTAGGCGATTTGAATCATGGCAAAAATAAATACATGTAAAAAAGAGCAATTTTACAACGTGCTGAGGTGTGAATGGAGACTTGAGGTGCTGTGCGTTGCATTAATGTGCAGCATGTCTACATTTTTATGCAGCACAACTCCCTGCACCATAGTGCATCACAACTGTTCAGACAGGGAGAAACAACTTCAGGTGTCAGTCGGGTCTGCTGCAGTGCAAGGAGCTTGCCAGTAGGCGGAGAGAGCAGAGTGACAGATGAGTTCACCATTCTGCTTCTTCTTCATTCACTGTGCAGTCACACCATGGGGGTGGGGAGCAGACCAGTAAGTGAAAGTGCAGCTGCAGCACAGAAAGATCAGGTCTCCTTCCCTGTCAAGCAGGGCTGTGCCGTGTGCTGGAGCTGTGGAAATCTCAATGCAAGTTTTTTTTTTCATTACATGTATTTATATAATGCTGATAATTTTACACGGGGCTATACCTATATTGTGCATTCACATCAGTCCTGCCCCCGAGGGGCTTACAATCTAAGATTCCTATTTCACATACATACACATATTAGGGCCTATTTAGACAGGAACCAATCAATGTATCAGCATGTCTTTGGAGTGTGGGAGTATCCAGAGGAATCTGAAGCAATCACAGAGAGAACATGCAAACTCCATGCAGGTAGTGTCGTAGTTGGGATTTTAAACTGATGACCCCGGTTTCTGCAAGACAGAAGAGCAAATCAGTACAAATGTAAATACTTTGTAAGGTAAAAGAGATCCCTTATATGTATTTAATCTGTGAATTTGCCTGCCTGGAGTTCAGATATATATATATATAGTTGTGCTTCAAAGTTTACATCCCCTGGAATGTTTGGCCTTGGTACAGACACAGATTAAAATAGCAATTAAAGGTTATCTGTGGCTCTTTAAATTGCAATTAGTGTCTGTGTATAAATGGTCAATGAGTTTGTTAGCTCTCACATGGATGCACTGAGCAGGCTAGATACTGGGGAGCAGAAATGAACTATCAAAAGACCTGCGTAACAAGGTAATTGAGCTTTATAATGAATATAAAAAGATATCTGAAGCCTTGTATACGCCAGTCAGTATCATTCAATCATTTATTATGAAGTGGAAAATTCGGGGATCTCTTGATATCAAGCCAAGGTAGACCAAGAAACATTGCAGCCAAAACTACCAGAAGAATTGTTCAAGCCAAGGTAGACCAAGAAACATTGCAGCCAAAACTACCAGAAGAATTGTTCAAGATACAAAGAAAAACCCACAGGTAACCTCTGGAGAAATACAGGCTGCTCTGGAAAAGGATGGTGTGGTTGTTTCAATAAGCACAATAAAACGATACTTGACCAAAATGAGCTGCATGGCCTAGTTGCCAGAAGAAGCCTTTACTGCGCCAATGCCACAAAAAAAACCTGGTTACAATATGCCCGACAAGACAACACCTTGACATACCTCACAGCTCCTGGCACACTGTAATGTGGAGCGATGAGACCAAAATAGAGTTGTATGGTCACAACCACAAGCAGTATTTTTGAAGAGGGGTCAACTGTGACAAGAATACATCCCTACTGTGAAGCATGTTGGTGGCTCACTGATGGTTTTTTTGGGGGGTGAGCTTTAAGGACACGGGGAATCTTGTGAAAATTGATGGCAAAATTAATTCAGCATGTTATCAGAAAATACTGGCAGACAGTTTTCATTCTTCTGCACGAAAGCTGCGCATGGGACGCTCTAGGACTTTGCAACACGACAATGACCCTAAGCACAAGGCCAAGTGGCTACACCAGAAAAAAGGTAAAATTCTGGATTGGCCGTCACAGTCTCCTGACCCTAATATCATCGAGCCACTCTGAAGAGATCTCAAACGTGCGATTCATGCCAAATACTTTGCATGACCTGGAGGCATTTTGCCGAGATGAATGGGGAGCTCTACCACCTGCAAGAATTCGGGAACTTCATAGACAACTATTACAGAAGACCACACACTGTCATTGATGCTAAAGGGGGCAATACACAGTATCAAGAACTAAGGGGATGCAGAATTTTGGACAGGGGGCATTTCTTTGGTTTACGTGTTGCCATGTTTTGTTTTATGATTGGGCCATTCTTTTATGACCTACAGTTACAGAATATAAATCTCATAGGAAATAAAAGAAATGTGTTTTTCCCGTTTTCTTTATAAATGGTAAATACTGTACATTACCAGTTCTCCAAGGGTATGCAAACTTTTGAGCACAACTCTCTATATAATTTATTTTCAGTCTCTGTGAATGGCTCTGTGTCCTGTATACAGGGCTACAGCATATGTTGGCACCATAAAACAATTAATTAAGAACGTGGCATGAGTAGCGAGCACAGGTGGTATATGAACTCCTTGTATCCAGTAATTCCACAAGAAGTATTACTTTGCAGTATTTATATTCGGTGACTCATGTGTTGTTAGTGCTCCAGGATAACGCTCGGTGTCGTGCCCGCACTGGATGGGTGACATCAGCCAATGAGGCTTTTGGGAATTTGTTTCCCAGTGTTTCTGACATTCTGGGTGTGACCTATTAGAGGACAGGATCAGACAGGACTCCTCTCTTAAGACAGCGTGGAAGCTTACACTTCACATGTATCGTCCTGCCGTGTGATGAAACCATCAGCTCTCCTTAACTTAAAACTTCACCTTTAACCCTCTTTTGCTAAAGGGTTACCTAACCCCGGACCCTGCATTCACTACATCTGGTCTCCCCGGACCCTGCATTCACTATATCTGGTCTCCCAGGACCCTGCATTCACTATATCTGGTCTCCCAGGACCCTGCATTCACTATATCTGGTCTCCCAGGACCCTGCATTCACTACATCTGGTCTCCCCGGACCCTGCATTCACTATATCAGGTCTCCCATGACCCTGCATTCACTACATCTGGTCTCCCTGGACCCTGCATTCACTATATCTGGTCTCCCCGGACCCTGCATTCACTATATCAGGTCTCCCATGACCCTGCATTCACTACATCTGGTCTCCCCGGACCCTGCATTCACTACATCTGGTCTCCCCGGACCCTGCATTCACTATATCTGGTCTCCCAGGACCCTGCATTCACTATATCTGGTCTCCCCGGACCCTGCATTCACTATATCTGGTCTCCCTGGACCCTGAATTCACTATATCTGGTCTCCCTAGACCCTGCATTCACTATATCTGGTCTCCCCGTACCCTGCATTCACTATATCTGGTCTCCCCGGACCCTGCATTCACTATATCTGGTCTCCCTGGACCCTGCATTCACTATATCTGGTCTCCCCGGACCCTGCATTCACTATATCCGGTCTCCCACAGTACACACAACATAGAAATGCAATCATTTTAGTAAATATAAACTGCTAAATACCTTTTCTCATCAGCAGTTAGAGCAGTATTGCTACTTCTATCAGTGTTCAGCAGAGCACTGGTTATAGCTTGTAGGAGGAGTTTTATTTTTGCTCTAGGAGGATGCAGAATCCCTGACCTCTGTCTGGACAGTGCTGATTGGCCCTGTTCTGATCACTTGCACTCTCCCAAAAAAAAAAGAAACTTCTCCAACAATACACACCAAACTGAGCATGTGCAGAGTGTCTCCACACAATATGTCATATCAGGAGATAAGAGGGGGACACTGGAAGAAGGGGAGGATCAGAGAAGACCGGATCAAACATCATTTTTACACAATACGGGTGATTAACCCCTTAGGTTCCACAGTGAGTATAACAAGCATGCTTTACTGCATATACAGACTGATTTTACTGTTGCGGTTAAGTAACACTTTAACCTTAAATCTGACCGGCTCCTCCCCTGGACTGCAATGGCTTACTCTGACTCTGATTTTACTGCACACTGTGAGCTGTGAGCATAGTTCCTGCCACTGACACCAATGATGGGGCACTATTCCTCCCACTGACACCAATGATGGGGCACTATTCCTTCCACTGATATCAATAATGGGGCACTATTCCTCCCACTGACACCAATGATGGGGCACTATTCCTCCCACTGATACCAATGATGGGGCACTATTCCTCCCATTGACACCAATTACGGGGCACTAATCCTTCAAATGATACCAATGTTGGGGCACTATTCCTCCCACTGACACCAATGATGGGGCACTATTCCTCCCAGTGACACCAATGATGGGGCACTATTCCTCCCACTGACACCAATGATGGGGCACTATTCCTCCCACTGACACCAATGATGGGGCACTATTCCTCCCATTGACACCAATTACGGGGCACTAATCCTTCAAATGATACCAATGATGGGGCACTATTCCTCCCACTGATACCAATGATGGGGCACTATTCCTCCCACTGACACCAATGATGGGGCACTATTCCTCCCACTGATACCAACGATGGGGCACTATTCCTCCCACTGATACCAATGATGGGGCACTATTCCTCCCACTGATACCAACGATGGGGCATTATTAACTCCCACTGACACTATGACATTTTCTACTCCTGCTAGCCAAAGTTCAGCCCCCCTAAAGTTTGAAGGACAGTAAACTGACCCTTCATTTAGAAAGTTTGGACACCCCTGATCTAGTGCTTTCCTCCCCAGCCTGACTGTCTCTGGTCTACCCCCGGTCATTCACTAGACTTTTAGTCATGAAGGCTCATCATCACATGTGGGTGTTACCTAGGGCGGTCTACCTGCAAATACAACCTGCGTAGAACCGCCCACTCCTCCAGACTGACATCTGGACATCATGGTATTTTCATATTTGCATAACTCCTCCCGTGAGACAGCCCACTGCTTACCTCAGAGCAAAGGGCTCTTGAGAGGAGCACTGAGGCAGGGAGCTGTGATGTGTTCAGGAAGCTATGTACAGCATCCTGCCAGCCCCTCCCACCAGTCATGATCTGCCTGCATTGCATAGAGAAGCGCAGAGATCCAGTGATGATGTAACTGGATGTATAAGTATGGTATGTAATGAAAAATGGAATGGCTTTATTTAACCACTTGCTTACATTGTAGCACATATATACGGTATATATACGGTATATATATATATATATATATATATATATATATATATATATATATATATATTTATATGTAGCAACAAGAAAGATGTGCCACACATATGCGTCCATGGTAGCAAGAGGTTGTGTGCTAAAAGCATGCTCACTGCACACTCCCAGCCCACTGACCAAGCTGGTCAATGCTTCTGCCCAGGAGCCAACAGGACAGGCTCCCAATCATGTGACCACTAAGAGAGCCATCAATCACATGATACAGAAGCCACACCACTTCCCAGGCAGTTCTCAGCAGTATAAGGGGCATGGAGAGGTGGGGGTGGAGAAACAACATTATACTGATCTTCCCAGTGAATGGCTGTGCAGGTGGGTGTGTTGGCACAAGTCTTGGCCATTGGAGGACAGGTAGGCTGTGCTCTCAGCACAGTCAGAAAACTGAGAATACTGGGAAGGATGTGCTCTCATGCCTAGTGTGATCAGTTTGAAGTAGGGAAGCAAGGGGGACTTGCGGGATCACCAGATGTTTCACACAAAGGAAGCCATACAAAGAGAACAGGATCCTTTTATCACAAGTAAATGATACAACAGGCGCATATCAGGAATATGAAATGTCGGGATAACATATTCTTTCAAATGTAGCTCAGTGATCGCTTATAATTAAATTATATTATATGTTATACATGTAAAAAACATTAAAACTTTTTATTTTTTTAATAATTTCCCACCAATTGTAACAAATTACTGTATAACTAATACCAATTCTTCTGCAGGTATATGTCCTCCAGCTGCCTAACGTGATCCAAAAAAAATCAAAGAATTTTGATTCACAAGCTACACAATTAGCCTCGGTCCACATATATGCGAGCGCAGGACTGAGTGTAAATCGCACACAAAACGCAGTATTTATGGCACCCCCACACATTGAAAAATGCGTTGCGGTTCCTGCACATGGAAATTGCTTAGTGCAGAACACCATGCGATGTCTGTGCGGCAGTGTGTCACAACACCCTTTCCCTGCAGAAAATGCAGAAGCAGCAGCCCATTCAAATCAATGGACTGCTGTGTTGTGCCGTACCATGCAACCGCATCACCTTAGCAGGGGCGGACTGACCATTTGGAAACTCGGGCACTGCCCGAGGGCCCAGGGTCAGTAGGGGGCCCCATCAGATGCCCCTGGTATCTTTTTCATAGGCTTTTTTGAGTTTGGGCAAGGACACAGGGGCCCCATGATCCCCTCTTGCCCGGGGGCCCCATGAGTTGTCAGTCCGCCCCTGCACCCCAGTATTGTTTTTTAGAGCCGACGGTCAGCTTTCTTGTAAAAGCGATCCAAGCTGGATCGCTTTTACAAGCAGTGTAAGGGGATGTTCCCCCCCCCTTCCCCTACTGTCTTCCATGGCTCTCCCGTCCCACCAGGAGGCCCGAGCGACCAGCCGACATTTCTGCTGACTGATCAGAGAGGCAATCAGAGGCCAGATCGGCTCCAATTGCCTCTATGATACAGGAAACCAGAAGCGATGAGCATTGATCACTTCGGGTTTTCCCGAATGTAAACAGCGCCATTTTTAACATGGTAAGGGCAGAGGAGGGATCTGTGATCTATAGACCTGTCATTGCCTATTGCTATCACGTGGGATATTTATGTTCCCTGTGATAACAATAAAAGCAGTAAAAAAAAAAAAAATGAAAGTGACAGGGTAAAAAAAAAAAAAAAGTAAAGCACCCCTGTTCCCCTTGTGCTCGCACGCGTCGTTCCCACAGATGAGCAATCAACAATTGCCCCATACATGTGAGGTATCAAACAAACGTTAGATCGAGGGCAGTAATTCTAACACCAAATCTCCTGTGTAAATCTAAAGTGGTAACCTGTAAAGGCTTCTAAAGCGTTGCCTATGGATAATGAAATTTACATCGTTCGTGAGCAATTTTAAAAGCATGACATGTTAGGTATCTATTTACTCAGCGTAACATCACCTTTTAAATTCTACCAACAATTGTGTTTTTGTGCATTACAATTAAAAAAAGTGTATTTTTTCCCCCAAAAAAGTTGCATTTGAAAAACCGTTGCGCAAATACTGTGTGGCATAAAACATTTCAGCACCCACCCTTTTATTCTCCAGGGCCTCTGGTTTAAAAAATATATTATGCTTTGGGGTTCTCAGTAATTTTTTAGCAAAAAAAAAAATGCTAGTTCACATGTAATTGGGCAACTATGTGGAAAATGAGGTTTATATTGATAAATGTAAGGTTCTGCACTTGGGGGCTAAGAATATGCATGCATCACACATACTGGGGGGGGTACAACTGGGGGAATCAATGGTGGAGAAGGATCTGGGAGTTCTGGTAGATCAAAAGCTTAATAATGGCATGCAATGCCAAGCTGCGGGTTATAAAGTGAGCAAAATCCTCTCTTGTATTAAAGGAGGTATAGACTCCAGAGAGAGAGAGAGAGATATCATTTCCCCCGGTACAAATCATTAGTAAGACCTCATCTGGAATATGCAGTTCAGTTTTGGGCACCAATTCACAAAAAGAACATTGGGGAACTGGAGAAAGGACAGAGAAAGGCAACTAAACTGATCAGAGGCATGGAGGAGATCAGCTATGAGGAAAGATTAGAGGAACTGAATTTATTTTCTCTTGAGAAGAGGAGAGTAGGGGGGATATGATCTCCATGTATAATACATAAGGGGGGATATGGTCTCCATGCATAATACATAAGGGGGGATATGATCTCCATGTATAATACATAAGGGGGGATATGATCTCCATGTATAATACATAAGGGGGGATATGATCTCCATGTATAATACATAAGGGGGGATATGATCACCATGTATAATACATAAGGGGGGATATGATCTCCATGTATAATACATAAGGGGGGATATGATCTCCATGTATAATACATAAGGGGGGATATGATCTCCATGTATAATACATAAGGGGGGATATGATCTCCATGTATAATACATAAGGGGGGATATGATCTCCATGTATAATACATAAGGGGGATATGATCTCCATGTATAATACATAAGGGGGGATATGATCTCCATGTATAATACATAAGGGGGGATATGATCTCCATGTATAATACATAAGGGGGATATGATCTCCATGTATAATACACAAGGGGGGAATATGATCTCCATGTATAATACATAAGGGGGGATATGATCACCATGTATAATACATAAGGGGGATATGATCTCCATGTATAATACATAAGGGGTGGGTATGATCACCATGTATAATACATAAGGGGGGATATGATCTCCATGTATAATACATAAGGGGGGGATATGATCTCCATGTATAATACATAAGGGGGGGATATGATCTCCATGTATAATACATAAGGGGGGGATATGATCAACATATATAATACATAAGGGGGGATATGATCTCCATGTTTAATACATAAGGGGGGATATGATCTCCATGTATAATACATAAGGGGGGATATGATTACCATGTATCATACATAAGGGGGGGATATGATCTCCATGTATAATACATAAGGGGGATATGATCTTCATGTATAATACATAAGAGGGATATGATCACCATGTGTAATACATAAGGGGGATATGATCTCCATGTATAATACATAAGGGGGGATATGATCTCCATGTATAATACATAAGGGGGGATATGATCTCCATGTATAATACATAAGGGGGATATGATCTCCATATATAATACATAAGGGGGGATATGATCTCCATGTATAATACATAAGGGGGGATATGATCTCCATGTATAATACATAAGGGGGGATATGATCACCATGTATAATACATAAGGGGGGATATGATCTCCATGTATAATACATAAGGGGGGATATGATCACCATGTGTAATACATAAGGGGGGATATGATCTCCATGTATAAATACATCAGTGGTTCATATAGTGAACACGGTGTAGAGTTATTCACCCTGAGGTCATAACAGAGGACAAGGGGGCACTCTTTACATCTGGAGGAATAGAAATTTAATCTCCAAACACGGAAAGGTTTCTTCACAGTGAGAGCTGTGAAAATGTGGAATAGACTCCCTCTGGTTCTGGCCAGCTCAGTAGATTGCTTTAAAAAAGTCCTTGATTCTTTCTTGAATACACAGAATATAGCTGGATATAACATTTATAGGTAAAGTTGATCCAGGGAATATCCGATTGCCTCTCGGGGGATCAGGAAGGAATTTTTTTCCCTGCAGGAGCAAATTGGATCATGCTTTGCTGGGTTTTTTGCCTTCCTCTGGATCAACTGTGGGTGTAGGATTATAAGTTACTTTTTTTAAATGGTTGAACTGGATGGACTTTTTTCTTTTTTCAGCCAGACTAACTATGTAACATGAAACATTTGCGGTTTGGGAGGACAATTTTTACCCCCCAGGTGTAGCAACAGGGCCTTGCCCCATGCTCCAGGGGGCCCGTCTGACCTCCCTGTCACATTCTGTTTTACACTTGGACAGGAGGGGTGGAGGGGTGGCATATATAGGAACTGATCCTTTCCATTTTCTTCCTGCAACCACTGAAACCTGGCTTCTCCTCCTCTCCCTCCTGCCAGCATTCAGCGGCTGCAGGAGAAAAATGTTCATTATTATATTCAAAATTAAAAATTAAAAATTCTGTATCATTTCATTTCAATGACCCTTGCTCTTCAAAAGTTTGAGCACCCCTGGGGTACAGTTATTCACTTTTAGGTCATTACAGTAGACAAAGGGACATTTTTTTACATCTGGAGGAAAAGAGATTTAACCTTCACGTACAGAAAGGTTTCTTCATAGTAAGAGCTGTGAAAATGTGGACAAGACTTCCTCAAGAACTAGTTCTGACCAGCTCAGTCGATTGGATGCAATCCTAAATGGACAAAATATAACTGGATATTAACATTTACAGGTAATACCACCAGAGATTGTTGATCCAGGCAGGGGTGGGACAAGAGGTGGGCAGGGGAGGCAGCTGTCTTGGGCACTGTGGTATCATGTGAGGTGGGAGGGCACCTTGAGGAGATTGGGGGGAGGAGATTTGTGCTGGAAGGGGGAGTTTGAGGGTGGCAGGTTTTAGGAGGGGAAATTTGGGGGATTTGTATTGGGAGGGGGGATGGGGGAAGATGATTTGTGCTAGGAGGGGAAAGTTGGGGGGGGGGTTTGTGCAAGAAAAGGAAATATGGTAGAGAGGGGAGGAGATTTGTGCTAAGAGGGAACATTTTTTGGAGGGTGTCGAATTGTGCTAGTAGGAATGATTGGAGGTATTTGTGATGGGAGGAAATTGGAGGGAGGGAAGAGAATTTGTGCTTGGAGGAGAAAATTGAAAGGCAGAGCATGTATGCTAGGAGGGGGACATTCTTTTGGGAGGAGGGATTTATGTAGGGTGCATATGGGGAGACAGAGGATTTGAGCTGGGGGAATGGCGACAAAGACTTGTGCTGGTTGGGAAGATTTTAGAAGGGGGGCAGATTTGTATTGGGAGGAGAGGGAATTTATGCTTAGGGGATAAGCATGCAGATTAGTGCTCAATGTTTTTTTTTGGGGGGGCGATGTTTTCTCTGACACATAATCCTTATACATTTGGGGGGGGGGCAATTTGGCATGTTTGCCTGGGCTCTAGATGACCCTGTCCTGGCACTGGATCCAGGGAATATCCAACTGCCTCATGGGGGATCAGGAGTGAATTTTTTCCCCCACTGAAGCAAATTGGATCATGCTTTATTGGGTTTTTTTCCTATCTCTTGATCAACTATGGGTATAGGATAATGTGCATTGAAGTTTTCTATTTGTTAAACTAAACAGACTTGTGTCTTTTTTCAAACTGACTAACTATAACATCACAGGCATTATGTGAAAAAATTCAATTTCTATTATTTTAAATACCAACTATGCATATAAAAATACAGGGAAACTGCGTAGCCTATAGCTCCTTGTAAGCTACCACCAGAAAACAGCAACGTAACAGTCCGCAGTTTTCCTTTCGAGGAATTAGCAGAACTTCAATATGGTTTTTATTATCTTCTCCTCTGGTAATCTGCTAAAACCTTTAAATATTTAGGAGCCAGTTCTTACTGGTTGGTGGCCCTATCCATGAGACATGTGGTTGGGGCCCAGATCTGCGTCTTGCTGGGTCACCAGGATGAGCATATGGTGAAGATGATAATCTCCCAAAGTTTACACAGAACCTATCAAACAGGGTCGTAATCTAAGCATTGATCAGGGCTTGGCTATCTCTGACCATCTCATCCTTTTGACAGTCTCCAGAGGAAAGACAGAACAAAGGACAGCTTTGTACAGTATATTGCTATGCTAAGCAGCTTTTCACTGCCAAATGGGGCAGAAAATGCACAGTGGTAGCACAGAGGAGATCTCCACCTCAGCACATTGTAACTCTGGATATCTAGTCCTTTTGGGGGGGGTTGGGGACCAAGTCTTTCAAGAAGTGATGAATACCTGGGCTATCTGTTATCTCTACTGTTGGAAAGATAGCTTGGAAATTCAAATGTATAGACTATCCTCAAATGACCTAAGCTTTAAATTACATAAGACCAAGGATAATGATTTTTTTTTTTTTCCTAATCGTTTTGGTCTTACGTAAAGTAAAGGTTAGGTAATTTAAAGTTAGTATATATATATAAAAAATACCATTTTTTTACCTTTTTTATTTGCATTTATTTTTTGGTATTTTTGTACACGTTCTTTTTCTGTTTTTTAATTTTCTAAGGTTGTTGCTTTAAAACAAAAATGTTCTCCAGTAAATAAAAATGTAGCTGATTATTTTTAAAAAAGAAAAAAAGATTCAATGTAAATGCATTTAAAAATCCTTATTGAGATAGCTGCAAGTGAAGGAATGATAGTAACTTATGTTTTACAAATCTTTTGGTGCAGTCCTTCCACTTTTAAAGCAGGACCCCAGGAAAACTTTTCTTTTCCCTTGCAATGGGGCTGTGCCCACACTGCATGGGTCAACTGCTTTTTTTGTCCAGGGGCGCACAGAAAAGCCATACTCACCCGATCCTTCGATCCTCTGGAAAACCGTGCTCCCCCATGTCCAACGGTGGACTCTTCCTGCCATCCTCATGTCCAGAGCCAGTTTATGGGTGTGAGGACATCAGGAACAGTCCACCGCACAAGACCGCTAGCATGCATGGGGGGGTTGGGGGGACAGGAACAGCAGAGACCGGTCTTGTGCTCGGAGGATTGGCGGAATGGCAGATTAGGTGAGTATATCTCCTCACCCTAACAAAACGAGCTGGTAACCCATGCATTGCCCTACTGCATGGGAGGAAAAACATTTTCTTGAAATTCTTCTTTAAGGTTGCTTTCAAAGAATATCAGAGTTCATTAAAACCCAACTCCAACCAACATTGTATTTTACTATATTTTGATAGAGTAGCTAAGAGTCAGTTTTTTTGATGGAGTCATGTTTACCAAGTTTTTGGTTGCTGATTGCATCCTCATAGGGAAGTTTTCCCCTTATGTCCTGTCTGGGAGACACCAATCAGAAATAACACCATGATAGATATTCTTACCCTTCCCAACTCTACTAAATGTGCATGCTTTTGTTGCTCTATCTGTCTCTATTGGGATAACAAGGAAAGTTTGTAAATCAGTGGGCCTGAGAATGGTGGTGGTACAGGACAGGGAACAGAACATACTGTATGTAATGGTTGCAGAATGTGATGAAAAGTGCAAAAGGTTATAGCACATCATAGTGCAGGGTTTCTTAACCAGGGTTGCTTTGAACCCTAGTATTCCTCCAAGGGTTGCTAGTGATTCCTTAAGCAATTAACTATTTCTGCCATTGGCACCATTGATCTTTTTAGCTATCTGTAAGAGGTAAACTCTACCCAATGACCACAAGTGTAAGGAGCATTCCTCTCACTGATCATCATGCTAATGTATCATGATTTGTAGATATATTCATTTTTATCAGGGATTCCCTGAAATCAGAAAGTTATTTCAAGAGTCCCTTTGTGTTGAGAAGGTTGAGAAAGGCTGCTCCAGAGATTACTAGGGATTCCTTGAGCTGTGGCTGATTGACCTCCAACCTGGAGCCTGCAAGGCCAACACCATTTGGCAGAACTGGCAACATGACACCAGTGACCATTGACTTCCAATATAAGGAGCATTCTTCCCAATGACCACCAATGTAAGAAATATGTTTCCACCTAATTTTACTTTAATATTTAGAAGAGCTTACAAAAAGATAATCTTATCCTTCCTTATACGTTGGAGCGTTACTGACTTCATCTTGTTAGAAATGTTAAAAGTTGTTTGATGGATGTGCTAACACAACTATTCTCAGAGTTCATCTAGAGCAGGTTTTCTCTGCTAGGCTTCATGGAACCCTAGAGTTCCTCCATGGGTTGGTAGGGGTTCCTTAATCAATAACTACTTCTGCCTCGCAGGTAAGTTCGCACTGACACCATGGGGTTTATTTACTAAAGCTGGAGAGTCCAAAATCAGACTCCCTTCTGCATAGAAACCAATCAGCTTCCAGGTTTCATTGCCAAAGCTTCATTGAACAAGCTGAGGTTAGAAGCTGATTGGTTTCTAGGCAGAAGGGAGTCTGATTTTCGACTCTCCAGCTTTAGTAAATAAACCCCCATTAGTCTTTTTAGCTATCTATAAGGAGGTAATTCTTCCCAATGACCACAAGTGTAAGGAGCAATTTTCCTACTGCCCATCACACTAATGTATCATGAGTTCTAAATATAGTCATTATTAGTAGGGGTTCCCTGAGATCAGAAAGTTTTTTCAAGGGTCCCTTTGTGTTGAAAAGGTTGCTGTTCTGCAGAAAAATATGGGGTTAGAAAGAAAATATGTCTTCGTGATGGTGGTGTCACTGGACTGAAAAAATGCAGCGCTATCGGTGTCGGTGGGAGGAAAGAATACTGCTGCATTGGTAGTATGAGGAGGTCTGGTGATGACTTCACCTGTCTGCTTCCCCACTTCGTTCAATCAGAGAACAGCTTGTAATCAATTAAAAAAAAGTTTTGTGAATGGCAGCTTGGTCACCTGTTTTCACTATGCACAGGACCCAGAAGATCATGTTGATCCCCATAGTCACTACAATAACTCTCTGCTTCCACAGCCATCCCATCTATGGAGTATGTATACTTACAATGGCCCAAGCTGGACCATTGCGAATATGCAATAAAGACAACACCTGGGGTTCAGCTTTACATTTAAATGAAATTCCCGGACTATGACATGGATCCATGGTGTGCTGGCAACATATGCTTTCTTCCCCCAACAACAAACACATCCGCGCGCTTACCGCCCTACGCAAAGATGCCTTCTTAAAAGCTTTGAACTCTGCAGAATTGATTAGAGCATTAGAGCTCATTAATAAGGCAACACGGAAATATGTGACTGCAGTTTGGTCATTAGGACAGTTAAGTAGGCAGTGACTTCGGGGAATTGTTCCCTTCCAGTGGCATTAAGAGGAGGAGGCTAGCTATAAACACTGACAGGACCATTAGGCAATTGGGGAGGATGTTATTTAGTGTTATGATACATTTTAATTGGTCTGGCAATATTTGACTAAAGCCAAATAATCAAATATCTTTGCAGCCATTAGAGATGGGTTTCCTTGCACCCTGCTCCATTAATGGCATATTCTGTCTTTTACATGGATTTAGTTGAACATACAGTATTCAAAGCAACCTTTATATAGTATTTTTCTATTTTTTGGTTGGGAGTCTTTGCGGTTGATTTACTAAAACTGGAGAGTGCAAAATCGGGTGCAGCTGTGCATGGTAGCCAATCAGCTTCTAACTTCACCTTGTTCAATCAAGCTTTGACAAAAGAAAACGAAAGCTGATAGGCTTCTATGCAAAACTGCACCCGATTTTGCACTCTCCAGTTTTAGTTAATCAATCCCAAAATAGTTTTCAGTGCTTTAGAGTTGAACTCCAAGCAAATAGCTGATTTTATTAAATAGGTATCTGTGCAGTGGTTTTTCACCGAGCAGTCTTGACCATCCTCTTCTCAGGTCCCTGGCCTGCACTCCTGGCCCCTCCTTCCTGCCGAGTACCCTCACAGCAAGCAGCTTGCTATGGGGGAACCCAAGCAGGCTCGCTCCCAAGTCACTGCTCTGCATGTCCATTCAAACACAGAGCGTTGCTTGGCCCTGCCCCCCTCTCTCTCCTCATTGGCTCACTGGCTGTGATTGACAATGAGGAGAGTCTCTGGAGAGCCAAGGCTCTTCTGCACATCGCTGGATTGCGATGGGGCTCAGGTAAGTATTAGGGGGGAGCTGCTGCACACTGAAGGTTTTTTACCTTCATGCATAGAATGCAGGCTTGTTCAAGAATATATTATATATATATATATATATATATATATATATATACACACAATTACTATATGTCTGCTCCTTACTATTGTATAATCTCTCTGCTTTTCTGCTTTATCTTTCAATCTTATGTTTGTTATATATTCTACCTCTGTAAAACCCAATAAAATTCTTGAACAAGCCTATGACACCCTTAACCTCCTTAGCGGTATTCCCGAGTGTAGCTCGGGGTAAAATTTGAGTACCACAAGCGGTAACCCCGAGCTACACTCGGGCTTACCATGTGGCGTTGCCCAGGGAGTCCCTGCAGCACTTACCTTGTCCTTCGCTCCCATGATGTGTCCCCTGCAGCGTCCCCGGCCTTTTCCTCCGGCCGATGCCAGCATCCGGCTTCCGTGTTCCGGTCCCTGTGACGTCGGGACGTACGGGCGCCGGAACCGGATTGCAAATTTGAAATTTTTAAAAAATGTCATTTTTTAAAAAATGATTATTGCATAGTAAAACATTGCTGTTTCAATGCATTTCATATACATTTTGTCCCTACTGCTTTGTCCTGCGCCCTGCCTGCATTTTGACTGTTCTTTCTGCCTAGAAACTTAGAAAAGTCCATGGCGTCCAAAAAGTGTCCCTTTACGTCAAAAGCAGTTTTAGACCAGCTAGAGAACAGCGATAGTAAATCAGAACCACTTGCAGAATTGAGTGATAATGATTCGGGGGGGGAAATTCCTCATCAGACACTGAAAACTATTTTGCGACTTTGCTCAGCGATGTGCGAATTTGCCTCTGTATTTCAAATTTCAGTGTTTTTGGTTTGATTATATTGTTGAATTAAATTTATTATTATTATTATATTATTATTTTTTATGATTATTTATTAAATTATAATTTATATTTCGTGTTTCAAATTTTATCCTACCCGGGATGTTTACTAGACTCTTGTTCGTACAGATTTCAGTGAGTTATTCCTAAAAATTACAGCCTACAATAAAAAACTACATATTTCCATGCAAAAAAATGGTACCGCTTTCAGCACAAAAAATCGGAAACAATCAGACCGCCGAGGAGGTTAAAAACCACCTTAATTTCACTTTCCCCCACTCTAATGCGTTTCACCAAAATTAATCTCTTGATTTTCTTCTAAATTTCAGGGAAATGAAAACTTCCAATTTTACTTCTTATCCCCAATTGACACACATAACCTAGGGCCAATTTGGTTGAAGCTCATTTACCCATGCAATAATGTAAAAAAAACATGATTACTTGGAGAATGTACAGAACCCAATGGGATACTACAAACAAACAAAAGTTTTCCCAGCACACTTACCAGCTGGCCTGCAAAAAAGGAAAAACAAAACAAAATGCCCCCGTCTAACAATTTTATCTAAAAATGGAGGTTTTAGTTGTGCAATATTTGCAAATATACAGTATGTGAAAGCCGCACTGCCTCGTCAAGACCCCTCTGTAAGGTGCGGTCTGAACTGTCATTTTTGAGAGTCTCCATGTTGGAGCATACTGTGTATAGGATAATATATTGTATAAGGATAAATTATAGTAAGGTATTCAGCCCATTCCTCCTAAAGGCATAGGGCAGTGGTTGTCAATTTATGAGCTAAAGAGGGCCTCAAATGTGGCCCCTGAGATCACCAAAGGAGCGCACATAATGTTCAATATATGTAATGCTTAAAAGGACTGTCACAAATTGCAGACCCAATAGAGGAAATGAAGGTCAGAATGTGGCCATTTTTTGGTTGGTGATTTGCTGCAGAAGACAATATGAAACTGGGAACATGTAACATGAGGCTAGTAGAGATCAATGCTATTACCCTCATCAAGGTTCCCACTGCAGACTGCTGAGGCCTGAGCAAGGGCGGACTGACCATTTGGAAACTCGAGCACTGCCAGAGGGCCCGGGGTCAGTAGGGGGCCCCATGAGATGCCCCTGGTACCTTTTTCATAGGCTTTTTTGAGTGTGAGCAAGGACACAGGGGCCCCATGATCCCCTATTGCCCGGGGGCCCCATGAGTTGTCAGTCCACCCCTGGGCCTGAGGGCAGCCCATCATACCAAATGACTGTATGTAGTCCTTGGTCCTCAGGTTTGGCACCAGGGGCTTGGGACTTACCAACAGCAAAGTGCAATGGCAACTGAACAAATGGCAGTCACCCTAATTTTAGCTTTATGAGTAAAGTGGGCATGGAAGGGCTTTTATGTGGAAGCCGCACTGCCTCATCAAGCCTCCTCTGTAAGGTGCAGTCCCAACTGTAATTTTTGAGAGTCTTCATATTGGAGCATATAGAGTATAGCAATGGATACAGGATAGATAACAGTGTCTCCCATAAGAAGGGATCCCAGGATCTCAACACTGACACCACTCTTCTGGTCACATTCTTCTTGTGAACTCCGATAGATGGATGTAGATGCCTTGACCAAATAATTAAGTAAGAATAATAGACAGTACCCAGGGGCGGACTGACAACTCATGGAGCCCCCGGGCAATAGGGGATCATGGGGCCCCTGTGTCCTCGCCCACACTCAAACTACACCCAAAAAAGCCTATGAAAGGTACCAGGGGCATCTCATGGGGCCCCCTACTGACCCTGGGCCCTCGGGCAGTGCCCGAGTTCTCCAATGGTCAGTCCACCCCTGACAGTACCTACTGATCTCTCTGTGGCCTCCAATCCCTAAGAAAATATTTCCGGACATCGTTCTACCCATGTATAACCAGCTTGAACTTGCCTTTGGAATTTAAATAGTACTCAGAAGATCTGGACATTTATATTATTAGGCAAAAAACAAATGAAATTATTTTTTTTCTTCGTGCAGAGAGAAGAGACTTTGCACATCGATGTTTACTGCTCTGCCCATCGCAATGGGTACCACTGGTGCCCATTGTTTATTTTCTGCTCCTAAACATAATGCCTTTTCCAAGAGGTTCAGATTCATAATTCTTATCTATGCCATGCTGATTTGTTTTTATGCCTTGCACAATTGTTCACAATTTTTTCAATGAATGGTGATTTTGCTACTTATTTAGGGAGGGATTTCTTGAGCTATTTAAAGGATTTGTATAGGCATGACCAAACTTTCCCCTCCCCTTGAAGAAAGTGTCCTGGTATTATTTTGTTTTTCTTCTATCTTATTTCTGTAGTGAGAAACAGATTTTTTAACTCTTTTCGACTTCACCTCCAAGCTTGTAAAATTGGTACGGCTGCTGGGAAATCAGTTACTATTGATGATGGCATACCCCCAGAACTACATCTTTCAAGAGCCATTATCCTACACACAGTAAGTGGGATGGCTCATGGGAGGCAAGGCAGTGGCATTGTTTGCTGGAAATGAAATCAATGTATGTACATGTAGAGGGACAGTTAGGATGTGGGATAGGTGGAGTTCTATAGTCCAGCAGGCAGGACTGACAACACTGGTTGGGATTTCAGTACAGCAGAGATAGTGTTGTCAGCCAACAATAGTTAGGTGGGAGCATTTCTGGCAGAATCACCACTTAATCTGATGTACTTGTATCATTTTTAAAGGGCGAAAACATGGGGAATGTGTAGGTATTGCAGAAATATACTGCATGTTTTTTTTTTACTTTTGCCCAAGAACTGACCTTAAAGGATTTATCAGTGTTTTCACTCATGATTCACATAAATGTCACTCAATGCTTACACATTTTTCACCCAAGATTCAAATGGAAAAATGTATGAATCTTAGATGAAAATATTGCTAGAATCACCCTACCTGTTTTTTTTTTTTAGTGTTTGGTTTATCACCACTGTTAACTGGTGACGGGAACCCCATGAAGGCGTAGCATGAAGTCTGGCAGTTGATTGGAATTATCTAACCCAGCCAATTAGATCTTCCCCTGAGTTTGGCCAGCTTGGGAGGATAGAGAACGCCCATACATTTATTACTAAGGTAACCGGCAGACAGCAAAGAAAGCAATCAACTAATATCTGTGGTTCCTCTTAGCCTTTCTGCTGGTGAGCAGTTTCCTCATTAGACAACAAAAATATATTCAATTGATAGGCGTGAATAGCACAGCAACTGTTTGTTATTCTTCATTTACACTAGGGTTCTTTTCAGATGTAACAAAAGGAACTTCTATTACTCAAATGTCTGAGTTATCTAATCACTGAGGAGGGAATGAGGTTTAAGTAAGGATTATTGATCTCCATGCTAAATGGACAGTCAGAATAGATAGACATCATAGGAGACAAATGATGTGCCTTCTAAGCCTCACTCCTCTTCTCCTTCTGCTCCATTTACAAATGTCTATACCTTATGACAGAACTATATTTATGTAGCCTGAGTGACCCTAGATCCTCCTTGGAGAACCCATAAGCATGAAGGGCAGGTACAAATGACCCAATGTCAGCAGCCAATGCAGCAGATTCATGCTTTACTATGCTTAGTAGCACCAAACCTCTGCCACAGTTGCATTCCAAGGTACTGGCACAATGTAAACTCTTTCGTGGGGAAATATGGAGCTTTGCCATGCCGAGCCAGATCAAGGAGTAATCCTTGTGCTCCTGTAAAGGTTCAGGCTGTCCATGCCTGCTCCAACCAATAGGTAGCGTTGCAAGAGAAATAACTTGCCAACAGTTCTTTCCTGTGCTTCCTGGGATGGTAAAGGAAGCCAACAGAGGGCTAAGTAGTTAAGAGGATCTCATTAATATTGCTAAATAAATAAAACCATAGTTTTGGCTTCAAGGGATTTGGCATGGGAAGCCTTGTCAAGTTCTCCTCTGTAATAGAGAAGAGGAGGGGGATGTTCTGTAGTCCAAATCAGGAGCAAGCGTCCTAGGGTGACAATGCTCCTCTTCCTTAGATACAGTTCAGTGAGTGAGTGTTGTCACCCTCGGACAGGAAAAGGAACAAAAGGAACTTCTATTACAAAAACATCTAATCACTGAGGATGGAACGGCGTTTAAGTAAAGATTATTGATTTCTGTGCTAAATGGACAGTCATAATAGATGGGCATCATAGGAGACAAATGGTGTGCCTTCTAAGCCTCACTCTTCTTCTCCTTCTGCTCCATTTACAGAAAACCCATAAGCACTAAGGACTAAGCACTAAGGACAGGTACAAATGACCCAATGTCAGCAGATGGTACTTAGAACTATCTTTATGTATCCTGAGGCACCCTAGATCCACCTTGGAGAACCCATAAGCACTAAGGGCAGGTACAAATGACTCAATGTCAGGAGATGGTACTTAGAACTATCTTTATATATCCTGAGGCACCCTAGATCCACCTTGGAGAACCCATAAGCACTAAGGACAGGTACAAATGACCCAATGTCAGCAGATGGTACTTAGTACTATATGTACCCTGAGGCACCCTAAATCTGCCTTCAGAGAACCTATAAGCACTAAGGGCAGGTACAAATGACCCAATGCCAGCAGATGGTACTTAGAACTATCTTTATATATCCTGAGGCACCCTAGATCCACCTTGGAGAACCCATAAGCACTAAGGGCAGGTACAAATGACCAACATTACCAGTCAATGCAGCAGATTTGTGCTTTACTATGCTTAATATCACCAAAAGCCTGCCATGTATGCATTCTAAGATATTGGCACCATAGAGTCAAACTCTTTCGTGGGGAAATTTGAAGCTTTGACATGCAGAGCCAGATTGAAGAGTAATTCTTGTGTTCCTGACTGTCCATGCCTGCTCTGACCAATAGGTAGTGTTGCAAGAGAAATTGCTAACAGTCCTTGCCTTACTGCTCCTAATTCCTGGGACTGAAGAGGAGACCAAAAGTGGGCTAGGTGGCTAAGAGGACCTGATTAATAATTGGTAAATAAATACAACTGTAGTTTGGGCTTCAAGGGGTTTGGCATAGGAAGCCTTGCCAAGTTCTCCTCTGTGATAGAGAGGAGGATGTTCCATAGTCCAAATCAGGAGCAAGCATCCTAGGGTGACATCGCTCCTGTTCCATAGACACAGTATATTGAGTGAGCGTTGTCACCCTCGGACAAGAGCAATAATACTGGCAAAATCATTAGGTAAAATTAAAGCGAAAAAGCGTAAAATACCTCCAATGGAGCCAACATATCTCAGAACCAGTAAGCTGCAATATGTTATATTTCTGTTGAGTTTAGGTACACTCATTTAGGCTCCATGCACACCAGCATTTTTTTTAAGCTCATAAATGCTGGATAAAAAATGCTGGTAATAGCATTTATTTAGTAGCATCATAGCAGAGTTTAGAACCGTTTAGGAGTGTTAGCGTTTTATTAGCATTTTTACAGTACATGTAGAACATTTAAAAAAAAGCTAGAAAAAGCTGTTAGGACTGTTTTAGTAGTATTTAGGAGCATTTAGGAACGTTCAACATTTGTTTCTGCTGGAAATATGCTTATAAAAACTCTACAAAAACATTTTTTTTTCTGCTACTAGATGGTGAAGCTCAAAAAAATGCTAATAGCATAAACTAGTGTGCATGGACACATAGGATAACAAAATTTAGCTTCCAGGAGCAGGGGAAAAATGCTAATAACAGCTTCTAGGAGCTTAAAAAAATGCTAGTGTGCATGGAGCCTTAGGCTATTTGTGTTTTGCTTTTGACAATCTTGGTTTATATGGAACAATGGGCAGCACAATGGCTTAGTGGTTAGTACACATACCTTGCAGCACTGGGGTCCTTGGATTACTGTCTGCATAGAATTTGAATGTTCTTCTCTTGCATACAGTGAAAGAAATAAGTATTTGATTCCCTGCTGATTTTGAATCTTTGCCCATTCACAAAGAAATGATCTGTCTAAAAATCTAATTGTAGGTGTATTGTAACACTGAGAGACAGAATAGGAACAAAAAAATTCAAAAGAAATGCATGTCTAACAAATGATGCACTGATTTGCATGTTCAAGAGGGAAATAAGTATTTGATCCCCTTCACAAAACATGACTTAGTACTTGGTGACAAATCCCTTGTTGGCAATCACAGAGGTCAGACGTTTCCTGTAGTTGGCCACCAGGTTTGCACACATCTCAGGAGGGATTTTGGCCCACTCCTCTTGGCAGATCCTCTCCAAGTCGTTAAGGTTTGACATTTGGCAACTCGAACTTTCAGCTCCCTCCACAGATTTTCAATCAGATTAAGGTCTGGAGACTGGCTATGCCTCTCCAGGACCTTAATGTGCTTCTTCTTGAGCCATTCCTTTGTTGCCTTGGCCGTGTGTTTTGGGTCATTGTCATGCTGGAACACCCATCCATGACCCATTTTCAATGCCCTGGCTGAGGGAAGAAGGTTCTCACCCAAGATTTGATGGTACATTGCCCCGTCCATCATCCCTTTGATGCGGTGCAGTTGCCCTGTCCCCTTAGCAGAAAAACACCCCCAAAGCAGAATGTTTCCACCACCATGTTTGACAGTTGGGATGGTGTTCTTGGGGTCATAGACAGCATTCCTCCTCCTCCAAACACGGCGAGAGCAGTTGATGCCAAAGAGCTCCATTTTGGTCTCATCTGACCACAACACGTTCAACAAGTCCTCCTCTGCATCTTTCAGATGTTCAGTGGCAAACTTCAGACGGGCCTGGACATGTGCGGGACCTTGCGGGCACTGCAGGATTTCAATCCTTGTTGGCGTAGTGTGTTACCAATTGTTTTCTTGGTGACTGTGGTCCCAGCTGCCTGGAGATCATTGGCAAGATCCTCACGTGTAGTTCTGGGATGATTCCTCACTGTTCTCATGATCATTGACACTCCATGAGGTGAGATCTTGCATGGAGCACCAGACCTAGGGAGACTGACAGTTTTGTGTTTCTTCCATTTGTGAATGATTGCACCAACTGTTGTCACCTTCTCAGCAAGCTGCTTGGCAATAGTTTGGTAGCCCAGTCCAGCCTTGTGTAGGTCTACATCCTCGAAACGCGTTAGCCAGTTGGACATTCAGGGTTCCATCCTGTTCAGTCTGACATGCCTGTGTTTTTATGTCTATTGTGAGTAAGATACTTACTTTGTTTCTTCAATAAATATTTTAAACGATAATGCACTAGGTCGGTGCGCCCTTTTTTAGTTTCTCCATTTGCATTAAGGTTTCCATACACTGCATTGAAGTGTTCCATGCAGGATGGAGAAGAGGACTGTGGGGGGTCCCTAAACTGGAGATGAACCTAAAAATGTTTGTCTAGGATCGGTATTTCCCTAGTTGACTCTACTTGTTTACTGCCATTGCTCCTTAACAGCCAGCTCCTCATTACAATAATAACATCTTGAAAGTCACTAATAGCGGCTCTTTCCATATGGGGACAGCTAAGGATGCGTTCAATTCCTTCAGGAGATACTGGCTCGACTTAAGTAATGAATCATTAATGCGTTCCTCTCTTGTGGCAATCTATTAGGAGAACATTGACAGACACATACAAGGGGCCCCGAGATGACTAATGTGATGATATTCCTAATGATGAGGAATCAATGGGCCACTGTAACTTTAGAGTAAAAAAGAATCCGCATTTGTGTAAATAATACTGCTGGTGGGGAACAACAAAGGGCCGGTAAATGGTGACCTGGGATCTGGGATCCCCATCATTCCTGAAGGTCTTTTGTTGGATTTGTTTTGCTGAAGGCAAGATTCACCTGCAATTATCCTCCCCAGTGTTGTATACTCAATTAACAGATCCTCATCCAGCATTCCACAGGAAATGGAATGACAGAATCTGTCCTGTCATCAAAATATATAAAGACTGGACCTAATATAAGAATTGCATGAGATTTTTAAGTACATGTAAACCTAAACACTGAATTTTTCTTATTTTCTCCCTTAACCACTTCAAGTCCAGACACTTTCACCCAGGGGCGGACTGACAACTCACGGGGCCCCCGGGCAATAGGGGATCATGGGGCTCCTGTGTCCTTGCCCGAACTCAAAGCACACCCAAAAAAGCCTATAAAAGGTACCAGGGGCATTTCATGGGGCCCCCTACTGACCCAGGGCCCTTGGGAAGCGCCCGAGTGCTCGAATGGTCAGTCCGCCCCTGCTTTCACCCCCTTCCTGCCCAGGACAATTTTCAGCTTTCAGTGCTATCACACTTTGAATGACAATTGCGCGATCATGCAACACTGTACCCATTTTTTTGTGACATATAAAACTTTATTTTGGTGGTATTTTTTTCCCACTGGGATTTTTTTTTTTTTGCTATATAAATGAAAAAGTCCAAAAATTTTGAAAAAAAGTGCTTTTCTTATAAAATTTAGCAAATAAATAATCTTTATTTAAATAATTCAACTATCTTTTTAGTAAAACAAAATAACCCAAATTTGTTTATAACCAAAAATGTATTATTTAAAATAATTCAACTATCTTTTTAGTAAAAACAAATAACCCAAATGAGTTTATAACCAAACATTCTAATTTTTCAAAAAATTGTTTTACATTTTTATCTTATTTTTTATATTATTATTATTTATGTTTTTTTTAACATACTCTCACCCTAGCAGTACAGTGTCACCATAGTGGCACTGTACTACTTGTGGGGGGTGATGAAGATTTTTTTTTTTTTTTTACACTGATTGCTTTTACACCCATAAAGGCTGTAAAAGCAATAATTTCTCCTTCTCTCTGGCTGCATTCTTGCAGCCATTGAGAACTACTGTGTGAGCTGTGATTGGTCACAGCTTGTCACATAGTACAAGGCTGTTGTGAATAGCCTTGTACCATGTGACCTCTGTGATCATTCGCAGATTTCACACGTAGTAACCAATGATGTCAGAAAGTGACATCTAGCTTACTACTATTCATGTGATCACTGATTGGCCAATCAGTGATCACATGATCATGACCTCACACAGAGGTCCCATACAGCGATCGGTTTTCCGCTGTGTCCTCCGGAGACAGCGGGCACCGGATCGCGGTGCCGCTCACTCCCAGGGAGCACGCACAGGCTGAAAGTGCGGGCACCGTTTATGAACAGCAACCCGCTCCTGCACTGCTCCCATCCGGCCGTTTATATACATGGGCCGGATGGGAAGTGGTTAAAGTGGAACTATAGTTGTGCTCAAACGTTTGCACACCCTGGCAAAAATTCTGTAATGTTGGCATTTATATTGAAAATATGACTGATCATTATCATTTGGCCTTGGTACAGACACACAAGGTGACACACACGGGTTAAACTGGCAATTAAAGGTTAATTTTCCACATCTGTCGCTTTTTAAATAGTAATTAGTGTTTGTGTTTAAATAGTCAATGAGTTTGTTAGCTCTGACGTGGATGCACTGAGCAGGCTAGATACAGAACCATGGGGGACCAGAAAAGAACTGTCAAAAGATCTGCGTAACAAGGTAATGAAACTTTATAAAGATGGAAAAGGATATAGAAAGATATCCAAAGCCTTGAATATGGAGCCTTTGTTTCTCTTTTACATGCACCTTAACATCCTAAGTTGGTCCAATGAAGTATAACCTTACGTTATTCACTGATGAGTTATCTTTTGGTGGAGAAACCCTATGGTTCCACATTTTCTTTCTCATATTTGCAAAACCACTAATTTGAATTACAACCTTTATGGTGCGAGCTGTGGAGATGCCTTCAGGTGGAGAAGTTTTTTGGTCCTACTCTTCCAGGTGATGATCGATCATAAACGATGTGTAAGACAGCATGACTTGTGGTCTTGCCCTCTGGTAAGAGACTGTGTATGGTGTTGGAGGATCTTTTCCTTTTGTGACAACCAGGACTGCTGTTAGAAACCATGGGGCCCCATACAGCAAACCTGACAGGGCTCCTCCACCAAAAAAAAAAAAAAAAAAAAAAAAAAAAGCTTCAGTTATGAATGAACCCAGTGAATGATCAGTACCGATCACTCATTGTGTTCATTCAGGGAAGATAGGAGCTGGTAAATTACATTTACCAAAACCTTCCCCCACTCTTCATCCTGAAGGATCCTGTTGTGTGCTTGCAGATGCTGGTGGAAAGGAGAGGAGGGAAGCCGGCAGCACTGGTGGGGTGGGGGCACACACTGGGTCCTGGGCAACAGGGGGAAACTTATGGTGCACAGAGAGGGTGATGGGTGTGGTGGAGGCAATTACTAGAACCAACCTTCTGTATGGCTGTCTGCAGCAGCTGAAAGCCAGCAGGAAAAAGGAGAAGAAGCCATGCTCTCTGCCCACATCTGATTCCACCAGCTGCCTGGGCCCCCCCGCTGGCCTGGGCCCCGTACAGGAGGACTGGTGGTTCCCCCTTATCCACGGCCCTGGTGACAACTCATCACCTTTCTCCCAATGTGATATATGAAAGACTTTACCATTACCTTAAGGAATTTTTTTCCTTTTAATATTTTCCTTTTATTTGTATTATTCATGTCAATTATAAGAGATTAAGCGCTACATTTTGTATAGTGTTTTTACTTTTATTGTTCCCAGCAATTTAATGTCAGCTGCTTTATTCTCTCTGAGTTTAAGACATTTAGCACAGGATTATTTTTTTTCATTTTTCATTAAAGCCTTGAATATGCCAGTCAGTACTGTTCAATCACCTATTAATAATTGGAATATTCAGAGATCTCTTGATACCAATCCAAGGTCAGGTAGGCCAGGAAAGTTTGCAACTGCCTGAAGAATTGTTCGGAATACAAAGAAAAACCCACTGGTAACCTCAGGAGACATAAAGGCTGCTCTAGAAAAAGACAGTGGGGTTGTTTTAGGTAGCACAATAGGATGATACTTAAACAAAAATGACCTGCATGGTCGAGTTGCCAGAAAGAAGCCTTTACACAAAAATGCCCGGTTACAATATGCCCGATAACACCTTGACATGCCTCACAGCTTCTGGCACACTGTAATCTGGAGTGACAAGACCAAAATAAAGCTTTACGGTCACAACCATAAGTGCTATGTTGGAGAGGGGTCAACAAGGTCTATAGTGACAAGAATACATCCCCACTGTGAAGCATGCTGGTGGCTCAATGATGTTTAGGGGGTGCGTGAGCTCTATAGACACAGGAAATCTTGTAAAAATTGATGGAAGATGAATGCAGTATGTTATCAGAAAATACTGGCAGACAATTTGCATTCTTCTGTATGCAAGCTGCACGTGCGACACTTTTGGACTTTCAAGCACAACAATGACCCTAAGCACAAGGCCAAGTTGACTCTCCACTGGTTACAGCAGAAGAAGTTGAAGGTTCTGGAGGGGCCGTCACAGTCTCCTGACCTTAATATCATCGAGCCACTCTGGAGAGATCTCAAATGTGTGGTTCATGCAAGATGACCAAAGACTTTGCATGACCTGGAGGCATTTTGCCAAGATGAATGGGCAGCTAAACCACCTGCAAGAATTCGGGGGCCTCATAGACAACTATTACAGAAGACCGCACACTGTCATTGATGCAAAAGGGGGCAAAACACAGTATTAAGAAGTAAGGGGATGTCTTCTGCAACAAAGTAAACTTACCTGTTAGTAATCCTCTGAGGAATGTACACTAAGCTGTGCATGCATGGCTCAATTTACATTCCTGCACATTGCCATTGAAAGGGGATGACTGCACTCCTATGCATGCATGGGAATGACGTCACCCTACACTAGCCAATCGAAATGGAAGAACCTAGAGAGAAGATGCCAGCACTGGGAGGACGTCATAGGTAGGACTTCATATGCCAGCACTGGGAGGACTTCAAACTAAAGTTTCTGCCCACGTTTCTGGAAACGCACGCAAAACGCGCAACGTGCTTGTGGTGCTATTATTTCTTAATGGCACCCCATACATGGGTAGCAGTGTACAACAAAACACGAGCACTAACGGGCAACGCAAAACAAGCTTGGCTCATGTACAAAATTTTGTACTTGAGCTTCTTTTAGCGTGTTTTTGGAGAGGATGGAGGCCCATTCAAATGGATAGTGCCGCTCCAAAAACACGCTAAAAAACATATAAAAGTGGTGCTACTATTTCTTAATGGCACCTTATACATGGGTAGCTGTGTGCAAAAAACTCGAGCAAAAACGGGCAACGCAAAACGAGCTTGGCTCATGTCCAAAATCTGGTACTTGAGCTTCATTTAGTGTGTTTTGGGAGAGGAGGGAGGCCCATTCAAATGGATAGTGCCGTTCCAAAAACACGCTAAAAAACATATAAAAGTGGTGCTATTATTTCTAAATGGCACCCCATACATGGGTAGCAGTGTGCTACAAAACACGAGCAAAAACGGGCAATGCAAATTAGCTTGGCTCATGTCCAAAATTTGGTATATGAGCTTCTTTTAGCGCATTTTTGGAGAGGATGAGGCCCATTCAAATGGATAGCGCCGCTCCAAAAACACACTAAAAACATGTAAAAGTGTGAATGGGATCTGAGAGCTCTGTCACTGTGCTGGGAGTGTGCAGTGAGAACACTCTCAGCACAGAAACCTCTGCCGCCCCTTGTAACGTGTGTGAACAGACATATACGTCTACAGGCGGCAAAAGTTTCTGTGCTGAGAGCAGGGGCGGACTGACCATTTGGAAACTCGGGCACTGCCCGAGGGCCCAGGGTCAGTAGGGGGCCCCATGAGATGCCCCTGGTACCTTTTTCATAGGCTTTTTTGAGTTTGGGCAAGGACACAGGGGCCCCATGATCCCCTATTGCCCGGGGGCCCCATGAGTTGTCAGTCCGCCCCTGGCTGAGAGTGTTCTCATGTCCATGTGGCCTTTTCTGCATTCTTAAGAGTTTCCATTCTGCTTCTGCCTGGGCCCCTCTTCCTCGACTGCCATTTTTTAACTTTACGCCACTCTTCTGTGATACAACACATGTGCCATATGAAATTACATGCATCTGTCAAAATTAAAAGAAAAAAAGAACCTTCCTGCAAAATCTCCATGAGGTCAAAGGTGGTTGTCATGTTTCACACGACTGTCATATTGACTGTCATATGCCTTTAAATGTTTTCTGTGTTTTGTCTTTGCTCCTCCCTTTCCTTTGGTTAGTTAATGTTGCATAGATAGCCCTCCCCTTTTCCCAGAGATGCATTGCAGCAAGCCTCATGGCATGGAGCAAGACACAGTATGTTCTTTTGACCTATGGTATTTCATTGTTGTAAGATTCTCTCAGTTTATGGAATACACTTCACAAGATTTACAAGATGTCATTCTCATTGAGTCACTGACTGTGGTATCCAACTGAGGTTGAAGTTATTGCTATCTCATCACAACTGTAAGTTACAGAGATCACACTCTCAAAGCTTAGATTGGAGACACAGAATAGTGGTGTTGCCTAAGTCTTCCCAGGGGGCATCTGCGCAGCTGGGGCTGCATCACCAATGCTTTCAGGGAAACCAGGGAGTGAAAAAAAAAAAAAGTAACTAAAGTGAAATTTTTTTTTCTTAAAAGGCAGCATTAGGTAAATTCCCATCACGATGCAGAGATGCATGCTAATGTGAAAATTTGGGAAAGGGGTCCACTTTCAATGTCAACTACTGTATACCATTGAGCCTGGGTTCACACTGATGCGGTACGGAATTTGCACCGGTTTCTGTGCGAATTCAGCACTGCATCACAATCGCACTCCATTCATCTTCCCATCCCTTGAATGCCTGTTTTTTGCGGCTTTTTTGTTAAATTCCAAAGGGGAGTTTGTATTGAAATACCGTGCCGAGCAGCCGGCTTGCAGTTGCAGCCATTGACCTCAATGGGCAAGTTTGACAGGTGGTGGTGGCTGTCAAACTGTGCAAGCTGATCTACAGTAAATTCACTGCAGTTGTAAAATGAAACATTGTGGACACGGCATGTGTCCTGCACCATCCAACTGCTGTGTTAGGATTTGGGTGGATGGTTGCAGGGGGTGGGAAGACCGCAGGTCAACCGCTTGTTATTTTAATGGTATGCTATGAGGAAGGCTGTGGCCGAAACGCGTTTGATTTTATGGATCTTATATGTCCCATTGTGTGCTAATAAAGACATTGATGAAGAGGTGACCAAGTTTCCAGCTATATTACTATATATCCTGAAGTGAACGCTCCAGCCTGAGCACCAGCTTGCCGCTCCTATCTGTTCTTTATAGCAGTAGAGCTTGGGTGAGTCCTTTCCATTGCTTGTTTTTAATGCCTCTTTGCCACCCTTGTGAACTGGCCCATAGTAAAGCAGCCTCAGAATCTCTTCAATTAGGCCTTGGTCACACCTTGGAGTATTTAAAGTGTTACTAAACTCACAACAGTGAAATCAGTCTGTATATGCAGTAAAGCATGCTTGTTATATTCACTGTGGAACCTAAGGGGTTAATCCTTTGCATTGTGTAAAAAAGCTCTTTGATCCTGACTTCTCTGATCCTCCCCTTCTTCCAGTGCCCCTCTTTTATCTCCTGATCAGACATATCATGGGGAGACACTGTGCACATGCTCAGTTTGGTGTGTATTGCTAGAGAGTGCATGTGATCAGCAGAGGGCCAATCAGCACTGTCCAGACAGAGGTCAGGGGTCATGCATCCTCCTAGAGCAGAAAGAAAACTCCTACAAGCGTTAACCAGTGCTCTGCTGAACACTGAGAGAAGTCACAAGACTGCTCTAACTGCTGATGAGAAAAGGTATTTAGCAGTTTATATTTACTAAAATAATTGCATTTCCATGTTCTGTGTATTGTGGGAGACCAGATATAGTGAATGCAGGATCCGTGGAGACCAGATATAGTGAATGCAGGATCCGTGGAGACCAGATATAGTGAATGCAGGATCCGTGGAGACCAGATATAGTGAATGCAGGGTCCGGGGAGACCGAATATAGTGAATGCATTATCCAGGGAGACCAGATATAGTGAATGCAGGGTGCGGGGAGACCAGGTATAGTGAATGCAGGGTCCTGGCAGACCAGGTATAGTGAAAGCAGGGTCCGGGGAGACCAGGTAAAGCGAATGCAGGGTCCGGGGAGACCGGATATAGTGGATGCAGGGTCCGGGGAGACCGGATATAGTGGATGCAGGGTCCGGGGAGACCGGATATAGTGGATGCAGGGTCCGGGGAGACCGAATATAGTGGATGCAGGGTCCGGGGAGACCGGATATAGTGGATGCAGGGTCCTGGGGAGACCGGATATAGTGGATGCAGGGTCCGGGGAGACCAGATATAGTGAATGCAGGGTCCTGGGAGACCGGATATAGTGAATGCAGGGTCCTGGGAGACCCGATATAGTGAATGCAGGGTCCTGGGAGACCAGATATAGTGAATGCAGGGTGCGGGCAGACCAGGTATAGTGAATGCAGGGTCCTGGGAGATCAGATATAGTGAATGCAGGGTCCGGGGAGACCAAGTATAGTGAATGCCTGGTCCTGGGTTTAGTAACACTTTAAGCATACACCCGTGCAAGGGCTGTGTTTTCCCGCATGGGATGCCCAGATGTTCTGTGTATTCCTGTTCAAGGAGTCTCATTGATGTAAACTGGGAAGCAGTGGCTGCATGAACACAGCTGCTGCTTCCAATTGGATATTCGTGAAAGTGTGGCTACACAGCTATCAAATTGGGAGCAGTGATTGTGTCTGTACAGCTGCTGCATCCCAGTGACATTGATGGGACAACCTGCACAGGGATGCAAGAAACACCTGTGCATCCCATGCGGACAAACATGTCCCTCCATAGGTGTATGCTATAGTACACCCCATGTGAACGAGGCCTAAAAATCTGCTGAAAAGAGGTCACAAGGACATGCAGCTAATAAAATCCAGCATGCCTTCATTCTGCAGCTCTTCTCTTTACATATTTCTAGTACTTAAATTGTGCTGTCAATTTACGCAGTGCTTTACATTCACATCAGTCCCTAACCCCCAAGGGGCATACAATCTAAGGTCCCTAATTTACATTCATACATACACATACTAGGGCCAATTTAGACAGGATCCAATTAATTGCCCAGCATGTCTTTGGAGTGTGGGAGGAAACTGGAGTACCCAGTGGAAACCCGCACAGGGAGAACATGCAAACTCCAGGCAGGTGATGCCGCGGTTGGGATTTGAACCAACGACCCTAGTACTGCCAGGCAGAAGTGCTAACACTTTAGCCACTGTGCTGCCCATGTATGCATTCCCCGACAACACAGAGAGATGTAGCTTCATGGAAGCCATCCTATTAGGCATGACGTCGGCCTGGAATAAGGAGCAGCCTTTAATTTTTCACTTTTCTTATTATAAAAGGTGCGCTTGTCCTTATAACAGCAGAAAAACAGCCGACACAACTTAAACCTATTCTTAGGCGCTTATCTTTATTGGCTCGTTAATTTTAATTTTTTTTTCCTCCGTTCTCTCCAGACGGGGAGCGAAGTCATCTGCACCTTGTTGTTGCCCTACTTTCACTTAACAGGCCGAGAATTGCACAAGAGCGGAGGAGAGAAGGCATTTCTCACGCAGGCAGAGCCGGATCCCGGCAATTAGGAACATGTTGCTGTCTGCAGGTTATAGATATAAGTTGACGTTAATTATCACATACAGATAATTGGCTTGAAGCGCTGTCATGTGGAGTCGTTCTGGCTAATTTAAACGTGTGTTGGATCCAAGAGTTTTCCACACTGCACAGATGTGTCATAACCAGTATAACCTGTATGGCCCACAGCTCCCATATAGGTGTCTGGGCTCTCTCTTAAAGTGGACCTAGCATCGGATAGATCTGGTCATGTGTAGCACATCTGTAATTGTTTTCATCTTTCATGCAATGGTGGTGCTTTTGCGGATGTTCATAGTGCCGGTCATACCAATTGTACAAACTATGTACCTGCACAGGGGCCCTCTGGTACTTAATCCCCTTAACACCACCTCCCAGTAGCTCTTTAAGTGGGGTTTATTGCCGGGAGGTGGCATGGCTTCTGTATCATGTGACCGCCGTGATTGGCTCTCACAGCAGTCAGATGATTGGGAGCCCATTCCAGTGGCTCTGGATCAGAAGCCTTGACCCATCATTGGTATCAATGGGAGGAATAGTGCCCAGCACTGGCATCGGTGGAAGGAATAGTGCTCCATCTTTGGTGTCAGTGGGAGGAATAGTGCCCATCATTGGCATCTGTGGGAGGAATAGTGCCCCGTCATTGGTATCAGTGGGAGAAATAGTTCCCCATCATTGGCATCTGTGGGAGGAATAGTGCCCCATCATTGGTATCAGTGGGAGGAATAGTGCCCCGTCATTGGTATCAGTGGGAGGAATAGTGCCCCATCATTGGAATCAGTGGGAGAAATAATTCCCCATCATTGGTATCAGTAGGAGAAATAGTTCCTCATCATTGGTATCAATGGGAGGAATAGTGCCTCATCATTGGTATCAGTGGGAGAAATAGTGCCATAGCACTGGCATCGGTGGGAGGAGTAGTGACCCATCATTGTATCAGTGGAAGAAATAGTTCCCCATCATTGGTATCAGTGGGAGGAAGAGTACCCCATCATTGGTATCAGTGGGAGGAAGAGTACCCCATCATTGGTATCAGTGGGAGGAATAGTGCCCCATCATTGGTATCAGTGGGAGGAATAGTGCCCCATCATTGGTATCAATGGGAGGAATAGTGTCCCATCATTGGTATCAGTGGGAGAAATAGTGCCTTATCATTGGTATCAGTGGGAGGAATAGTGCCCCATCATTGGTATCAATGGGAGGAATAGTGCCCCATCATTGGAATCAGTGGGAGAAATAGGGCCCTAGCATTGGAATCAGTTAGAGGAATAGTGCCCCATCATTGGTATCAGTGGGAGGAATAGTGCTTCATCATTGGTATCAGTGGGAGGAATAGTGCCCCATCATTGGTGTCAGTGGCAGGAATAGTGCCCCATCATTGGTGTCAGTGGGAGGAATAGTGCCCCATCATTGATATCAGTGGGAGGAATAGTGTCCCATCATTGATATCAGTGGGAGGAATAGTGTCCCATCATTGGTATCAGTGGGAGGAATAGTGCTCCATCATTGGTATCAGTGGGAGGAATAGTGCCCCATCATTGGTATCAGTGGGAGGAATAGTGCCCCATCATTGATATCAGTGGGAGGAATAGTGCCCCATCATTGATATCAGTGGGAGGAATAGTGTCCCATCATTGGTATCAGTGGGAGGAATAATTCCCCATCATTGGTTTCAATGGGAGGAATAGTGCACCATTATTGGTATCAGTGGGAGGAATAATACCGATTGTTGGTGTCAGTGGGAGGAAGGGGGCCCAAGGGCCTGAAAAAGGCAAGCAAAGGGCCACGGGCTGCAATCTGGAGACCACTGGTATACAGGTGAAACTCAAAAAATTAGAATATCGTGCAAAGGTTCATTTATTTCAGTAATGCAACTTAAAAGGTGAAACTAATATATGAGATAGACTCATCACATGCAAAGCAAGATAGTTCAAGCCGTGATTTGTCATAATTGTGATGATTATGGCTTACAGCTCATGAAAACCCCAAATCCACAATCTCAGAAAATGAGAATATTGTGGAAAGGTGCAATATTCTCGGCTCAAAGTGTCCCACTCTAATCAGCTAATTAAGTCATAACACCTGCAAAGGGTTCCTGAGCCTTTAAATGGTCTCTCAGTCTGGTTCAGTAGGAATCACAATCATGGGAAAGACTGATGACCTGACAGTTGTGCAGAAAACCATCATTGACACCCTCCATAAGGAGGGAAAGCCTCAAAAGGTAATTGCAAAAGAAGTTGGATGTTCCCAAAGTGCTGCATCAAAGCACATTAATAGAAAGTTATGTGGAAGGGAAAAATGTGGAAGAAAAAGGTGCACAAGCAGCAGGCATGACCGGAGCCTGGAGAGGATTGTCAGGAAAAGGCCATTCAAAAGTGTTGGGGAATTTCACAAGGAGTGGACTGAGGCTGGAGTCAGTGCATCAAGAGCCACCACACACAGACGGATCCTGGACCTGGGCTTCAAATGTCGTATTCCTCTTGTCAAGCCGCTCCTGAACAACAAACGTCAGACGCGTCTTACCTGGGCTAAAGAAAAACAGACCTGGTCTGCTGCTCAGTGGTCCAAAGTCCTCTTTTCTGATGAGAGCAACATTTGCATCTCATTTGGAAACCAAGGACCCAGAGTGTGGAGGAAGAATGGAGAGGCACACACTGCAAGATGCTTGAAGTCCAGTGTGAAGTTTCCACAGTCTGTGTTGATTTGGGGAGCCATGTCATCTGCTGGTGTTGGTCCACTGTGCTTCATTAAGTCCAGGGTCAATGCAGCCGTCTACCAGGAGATTTTGGAGCACTTCATTCTTCCTTCCGCAGATGAGCTTTATGGGCATGCTGACTTCATTTTCCAGCAGGACTTGGCACCTGCCCACACTGCCAAAAGCACCAAAACCTGGTTCAATGACCGTGGGATTACTGTGCTTGATTGGCCAGCAAAGTCGCCTGACCTGAACCCCATAGAGAATCTATGGGGCATTGCCAAGAGAAAGATGAGACATGAGACCGAACAATGCAGAAGAGCTGAAGGCCGCTATTGAAGCATCCTGGTCTTCCATAACACCTCAGCAGTGCCACAGGCTGATAGCTTCCATGCCACGCCGCATTGAGGCAGTAATTGCTGCAAAAGGGGCCCAAACCAAGTACTGAGTACATATGCATGCTTCTACTTTTCAGAGGTCCGATATTGTTCTATGTACAATCCTTGTTTTATTGATTGCATGGAATATTCTCATTTTCTGAGATTGTGGATTTGGGGTTTTCATGAGCTGTAAGCCATAATCATCACAATTCTGACAAATCACAGATTGAACTATCTTGCTTTGCATGTGATGAGTCTATCTCATATATTAGTTTCACCTTTTAAGTTGTATTACTGAAATAAATGAACTTTTGCACGATATTCTAATTTTTCGAGTTTCACCTGTAGGTGATGGCAAGTTATAGGGGAGGGTGAAGGTCTACTTTAAAGAAACCCTGTCTAAAAAAAAAAAAATGAAAGTAAAAGCACTGAAAAGTATGTTAAGTATGCAAGCATTTTAAATACTTACTTGCAATGTTATTCCCTTCCATAATGGCCCATTTACATTGTTGCATTTTAATGCAAACACCACAACACAGCAGAATGCTGGATTCCAAAATTCCATAATAATATTGCGTATATTGCAATAAAAAAGGTTTTTTTTTCTGCGCTTTGGTGCAATCAGAGGTTTATAGACATCAACGGCAAAACATCAAAATGCATGCAACCTGCATATTTTATGCCTTGGCAGCAGGTATTGACAATCTTTGAATATTGAACAATCTGCATGTGTATCAGGGAACTGTTTGCTATACAGTTCTAAATTACAGTTTTTCACTGATTGTTCACATTTTTAAAAAAATTTTTCAGTCGTTATTTTTTAATATCGCATGTGTTGCATTAATCCATATTTTAAACCAGGGATCTCCAAACTATGGCCCGAGAGCGACTTCCAGCCTGCTACAAGATTGAATCCAACCTGCAGAAACTGGTTCTGGAAATACCCCAGCTGGCTGGCAGTGGATGTTCTGGTCTGTGTATTGTAATATGGAGAGCAGCACATCCACTTACCAGCCAGTCGTGGCCTTCCCCCAGTCTCCAGTGCAGATTTCCCCCAATCCCTCTACCATGGTTGGTTGCTAAAACATAGTAGTTAATGATGTGTCTTCTCTCCCCCAGCATTTACAGGAGGACTGGACTTCCTCCATCCATCCTCCTAGCCACTGTCCTGCTACCCTGAAAGTTAAGGGGGGACTCTGCTGGGCTTGCATGGATGCAGTAGGGGGTGGGGGACTCTGCTGTACATTCCTAAATGTAAGAGGGGACTATTTGGACACTCCTAAACAGGGGCGGACTGACAACTCATGGGGCCCCCGGGCAATAGGGGATCATGGGGCCCCTGTGTCCTTGCCCAAACTCAAAAAAGCCTATGAAAAAGGTACCAGGGGCATCTCATGGGGCCCCTACTGACCCCGGGCGCTCGGGCAGTGCCCGAGTTTCCAAATGGTCAGTCCGCCCCTGCTCCTAAATGTAACAGGGGACTCTGATGGGAACTCCTGGATGTAAGGGGGGACTCTGATGGACACTCCTAGATGTAAGGGGAGACTCTGATGGGTACTCCTAGACGTAAGAGGGGACTCTGATGGGCAGTCCTAGATGTAAGGGGAGACTCTGATGGGTACTCCTAGACGTAAGGGGAGACTCTGATGGGTACTCCTAGACATAAGAGGGGACTCTGATGGGCAGTCCTAGATGTAAGGGGAGAGTCTGATGGGTACTCATAGATGTAAGGGGAGACTCTGATGGGTACTCCTAGACATAAGAGGGGACTCTGATGGGCAGTCCTAGATGTAAGGGGAGAGTCTGATGGGTACTCCTAGATGTAAGGGGAGACTCTGATGGGTACTCCTAGACATAAGACTCTGATGGACAGTCCTTGATGTAAGGAGGGACTCTGATGGGCGCTCCTAGATATAGTGGGGGACTCCGATGGACACTCCTAGATGTAAGAGGGCACATATTTCTCAGAGGAAAGTGTTCAACTGATGCTGCACTGTTGTCTTGCATGCCACTGAAATGACGCCTGATTATGGCAGCCCACAGACAGCACCTGCTGGGCCTGGCCTCCCCCCGCTGTGGGGCCTGGACCTGGTACAGCAGTACTGGCTGCACCCCCCTATTGTTGGTCCAGATTCAGTACACAAGAAGTTACCAGTACACTGGATTTTTTTTCAGAATCAACAGGTATTATTCTGTACTTGCAGAAAATGTTCTGAGCCTTTAATAAAAAGAAAACTAATGCAGCCGCCACCTCTAAGGACTGGTGATCTGCAGTATATGACACCATTGTACTTAGATTTAGAAATATTTACACGGTCGCCTTTTAATTTGTAACACTAATGATACTAATAGACCAATCCTATTCCTATTTTTGTCATTTTCTATCATCCGATTGGTTACCGCGAGATACATCACTTATCGCCGATAAAAGCAACCTCACTCACCACTTTCCGCCCATTGCTCCTAAACATTAGTCACAATCCGTGTTCTCCCATCCTATAATTACGTGTAACATGTTGTGACATTACACTGAGATGTGCTCGCTGCCTATTGTACGACAATCAGCCGCAGTACATCACTCTGACATATAATTATAGAGTCGGCTGTGGGAAGAGATTCTCATTTCCTCGCTTCTCCGAGTCACTTTGAGCTGCAGCTTTGCAGACGGCCGTATGCGGCATCGGAGAGGCCGCTATAATAATTACATCGTGACTAGGCATGGAGCGCGGTTTTTCATTTTACAAGGTCAACCCAGTGCAGATGCAAATGACAGAAAGGATTCACAGTTTATGTAGCATAGAAAAAAAAGGTCAGAGAGTTTTACTTAAAGGAGGACTCCACCCGGAAAAAAAATTGTTGCATAACACAGACTATCTGCTATAGTGGAGCCAAAGATTCCATCTGCTTTACTTAGGGCTTGTGTGTTTATTATTATTATTATTATTACTCTTTAGTCTGGCTAATGGTTTGGGTTTTTCCATTCACACTTTTTCCTGTGTTATCCCTTTTTTCTTTTTCTCTTGTTAAAGAAATATTAAATGTGGCACAAGAAATTTTTAAGGGGGCTTTAGTAGCGGTGGCCTTTAGCAGTCTCATACATACTTTTCCCAATCTATGACCATCTCCTGAAGCACATACCGGGTCTCTGACACCGCTCCACACAGCTCACAGGAACAGAGCTGAGGCTTTCAATCACAGGCTGCGGGCTGGAGGTCCCTCCCCGTCACCATTTTTCTTTTGGTGTCAGGAAAACTTTTCAGAAGGGACTCATGCAGATAGCAGAGAAAGGAGGCAGCAGACAGGAATGACAGTGCTCTGGATTGAAACAAATACACACTATAGAGCAGCAATGGGCAACTACGGCCCGGCGGACCTTTTAATCCGGCCCGTGGAGCTAGGCTCCCGCTAGGCTCCTCTCACAGTCCGCCCTGAAGACCGGTGTAGCATGAAAATCTGTCTCCTATGAGGATCTGTCCCCCTCCACGTATCTGCGCTCTGAGATCGCCGATCGGCTGCTAATGCCTGAAACTGGCACATGCGCAGATACGCCAAGGGGGACAGATCCTCATAGGAGACAGATTTTCATGCTACACCGGAACGGCGCGGGAACACGGCGAGAGGAACGCGCGGAGCAAAGGTAAGTGAATTGACACAGGGGGGACTTGGGGACTTAATATGGGGGATGAATTACTATAGGGGGGATGAATTAATATGGGAGATGAATTACTATATGGGGGATGAATTACTATATGGGGGATGAATTACTATATGGGGGATGAATTACTATATGGGGGATGAATTACTATGGGGGATGAATTACTATGGGGGATGAATTACTATATGGGGGATGAATTACTATATGGGGGATGAATTACTATGGGGGATGAATTACTATATGGGGGATGAATTACTATATGGGGGATGAATTACTATATGGGGGACGAATTACTATGGGGGATGAATTACTATATGGGGGATTAATTACTATGCTTACTATGGGGGAATATTACTATACTTACTATGGATGACACATACACATCATTCATCTACTCTTGGTCCGGCCCCCGGGTCCAATATATGAACCCATTGCGGCCCTCAAGTCAAAAAGTTTGCCCACCCCTGCTATAGAGGGATATGCTTTGTTCAAATTTCATGTCTGAGGTTTACAACCAAGTCAAGCATGATTTGAGTCACAGTGCTGGGGGTGCTGATTAAGTGCGCTCTCAGCCCAACACAGCAATGCCAATCAAATGCATATGGGTGGCAGCGCAGTAAAGGCCCCACTGTTGACTGCCACATACACTATATTGCCAAAAGTATTGGGACATCCCTCCAAATCATGTGATTCAGGTGTTCCAATCCCCTCCATGGTCACAGGTGTATAAAATCAAGCCCCTAGGCATGCAGACTGCTTCTACAAACATTTGTGAAAGAATGGGTCGCTCTCAGGAGCTCAGTGACTCCAAGCGTGGTCCCGTGATAGGTGGCCACCTGTGCAATAAGTCCATCCGTGACATTTCCTGGCTACTAAATATTCCACGCTCAACTGTTAGTGGGATTATAACAAAGTGGAAGCAACTGGGAACACCAGCAACTCAGCCACCAAGTGGAGGGCCACGTAACATGACAGAGCGGGGTCAGCGCATGTTGAAGCGCACAGTGCGCAGAAGTCACCAACTGTCTGCAGAGTCAATAGCTAAAGACCTCCAAACTTCATGTTGCCTTCAGATTAGAACAACAAAAGTGCGTAGAGAGCTTCATGGAATGGGTCTCCATGGCCGAGCAGCTGCATCCAAGCCTTCCATCACCAAGTGCAATGCAAAGCGTCGGATGCCGTGGTGTAAAGCACGCCGCCACTGGACTCTAGAGTAGTGGAGATGTGTTCTCTGGAGTGACCAATCACGCTTGTCTGGGTTTGGCGGTTTCCAGGAGAATAGTACTTGCCTGACTGCATTGTGCCAAGTGTAAAGTTTGGTGGAGGGGGGATTATGGTGTGGGGTTGTTTTTCAGGGGTTGGGTTTGGCCCCCTAGTTCCAGTGAAGGGAACTCTTAAGGCGTCAGCATACCAAGACATTTTGGACAATTTCATGCTCCTAACTTTGTAGGAACAGTTTGGGGATGGCATCTTCCTGTTCCAACATGACTGCACACCAGTGCACAAAGCAAGGTCCATAAAGACATGGAGGAGCCAGTTTGGGGTGGAGGAACTTGACTGTCCTGCACAGAGTCCTGACCTCAACCCCATAGAACACCTTTGGGATGAATTAGAGTGGAGACTGTGATCCAGGCCTTCTCATCCGACATCAGTGCCTGACCTCACAAATGCACTTCTGGAAGAATGGTCAAACCTTCCCATAGACACCCTCCTAAACCTTGTGGACGGCCTTCCCAGAAGAGTTGAAGCTGTTATAGCTGCAAAGGGCGGGGCCAACTCAATATTGAACCCTACGGACTAAGACTGGGGGGCCATTAAAGTTCATGTGCATGTAAAGGCAGGCCGACCAATACTTTTGTCAATATAATGTATATGCAAATTGTGGGGCTTATACTGTGCCACCCATATGTGTCTGGGCTGGAAGCACACTCAATGAGCACCCCTAACACTGTGAGCATGCTGTCAGTCACCTAGCAAGGATCAGAAGCCTGGCCAATCACAGCGATCACATGATCTCTTAAAGGGCCAGCAGGCAGAATTCTTTCACTCCATGACACCAATTCCCTGGTTGTGTCAGTGGGAGGGTGACCCGGCTGTCAGGCTGTGGTTTTCAGTTGAAGTAGATATTATGTCAGTGAGTTCAGAAGGATTCTGGGGGTCAGGAAACACCCGGCTTCCTCACTTCAGCAATGGACTCCTGAAGCGCTGCGATCGTCCAATGTTTACATGAATAGAACCTTCCTCTTGCTGGCTGCTGGCTTGCTCAACACCGGCTTCCTCGACTCGGCCTGTTTAGCTCTTATTATTTCTCAGATTTCTCGCATTTTTATATGATGCAGGAGACAAGAAGCAGATGTTGCCGACACGCAGTGCTAAGTCCGCGCGAATGCGCCATTCATCTTCCCGAAAGCCTTATCTGGTGATCGGACTATATTTATACATCTTGCGCCCAGAACAAAAAAATTGAAAAGAATCTTTTGGCAGAGCTTTATTGTTCAAGAACGTCAACAGCGCACAATGCAGTCCGCACCTGGATCCATTCATTAATCACGTCCTCATTCCCACAATATAGAAGCGGGGTTGTTTTTCGGTGTAGTCAAATTTTGAGTTTGTAAACAAGAGAACGAACGTTTGAAAACTAAAAGTAAACGGCTAAATACAAAGATCATATACATAGAATGGAGCTATCTTACCTGCTAACGGATTTGCATTTCTGTCCATCCACTCCTGTGATTTACACAGCTCTGCCACACAGCTTAGTCCGGCCTGGCAGGGTAGAGGACCTGTGTGTTTTTTTTTTTTTTTCTGCTGCAGTTTTATTTTCACTTAGAGGTCTCATCTATATGGACAGGGAAAAGAGAAACCGCAAACTGATGTCGCTCTGCTCTCTCCTTCTACTGGTGTGCTTCTTGCATTGCAAAACACCTAAATGGTTCTCCCTTCCCCAGTCTGAGCTCTGCTGTACAGATGGTTGCAAATGCCTGATACCAGGTCAGATTCAGGCACTTGCATTTAAAAAATACATTTAGTGAAGGATTAACCACTTGCCTACCGGGCACTTTCAGCCCCTTCCTGCCCAGGCCAATTTTCAGCTTTCAGCGCTGTCACACTTTGAATGACAATTGCGCGGTCATGCAACACTGTACCCATATGACATTTTTATAATTTTTTTGAGATAGAGCTTTCTTTTGGTGGTATTTAATCAGCACTGTTTTTTTTATTTTTTTTTATAAAGAAACCAAAAACAACTGAAAATTTTGCAAAAATTTTTTTACTTAGTTTCTGTTATAAAATGTTGTAAATGAGTAATTTTCCTCCTTCACTGATGCGCGCTAATGAGGCTGCACTGATGGGCACTGATAGGCGGCACTGGTAGGTGGCACTGATGAGCATTTACAGACATCACTGATGGGCACTGAAAGCAGCACTCATATATGGCACTGATAGGCGGCACTGACTGGCACTGATAGGCGGCACTGACTGGCACTGATAGGCGGCACTGACTGGCACTGATAGGTGGCACTGATAGGCGGCACTGATGAGGAGGCACTGGTAGGTGGCACTGATGGGCATTTACAGACATCACTGATGGGCACTAAAAGCAGCACTCATCTATGGCACTGACTGGCACTGATAGGCGGCACTGACTGGCACTGATAGGCGGCACTGATGAGGAGGCACTGGTAGGTGGCACTGATGGGCATTTACAGACATCACTGATGGGCACTAAAAGCAGCACTCATATATGGCACTGATAGGCAGCACTGACTGGCATGGATAGGCGGCACTGACTGGCACAGATATGTGGCACTGACTGGCACTGAAAGGCAGCTCAGATGGGCACTGACAGGTGGCACTGCTGGGGCTACACTGATCATCAGGGCACACTGATCATCAGTGCCCTGACGATCAGTGTAGATGTCCCCTCTGAGGAATGCCAATTACCGGCTCTCCTCTCCTCTGTCAGTGTGACAGCTCGTGAGGAAAGAAATACCAATAACCGACATTTCCTTATTTACATGCGATCAGTTGTGATTGGACACAGCTGATCACATGACAGAGCCACTGATCGGTGATCCGCTGTGTGCCAGGGACACAGCGAACCACCGATCTCCGCACTGCGCATTCCCGGGGGCACGCAGGCGCGGTTAGAGTTGGAGTACGTCATATGACGTCCCAGAACGAAAGAACTGCCTTGAACCCGTCATTTCCTTATATGGTGGGCGGGAGGCGGTTAAAGTGACACTAAACTGGTTTAATAAAAAATTCTGTTCCAGTATGTATTCTTAATTCAGAAAAGTCTCTTGTGCGCTCACCCTCCTACAAATCTCCAAATGTATTGTATTTTTTTTTTCTTGTTTGCTGCTGTGATCTGACTTCCTGTGGTGGCTACATTCCTTCTCTATGATCCCACTGTAAAGTATATAGGAATGTAGTCACCCTCTCTTGCTCGCTCCCAGAATGGACTATGGACAATATGGAAGTATTGTGTGCATAGAGCAGTGGACATGGTCATAACGAAGGTACACTGCTTCTTCCAAACAAACAGGGAGGGAGAGGGAAAAGGAGAGGTTCGGGCGCTCACAGGGGGAATTACAAGGAGACAGAAGAACACAATAGGAAACAATTTTAAGAAAAATAGATTACAGGGCCATTAGGTAGTGGATGTGTATGGACTGTTTTTAAACCATATCCATATTATTTATTGTCACTTTATCTTTCCCACCCTGCTCCTGCAAGGTCTTTAAAGCCTGAGGGTGGAAAGGACGGCCCGATAATGTGACCACTGTGATTGGCTGTCACAGTAGTCACATGATTTGGAGCCTGTCTTGCAAAAGTTTGAGGTGGTTGAAGGTTTTTTACCTTCATGCATTCTATGCAATGAGGTGAAAAACCTTCAGTATGCAGCAGCCCCCTCACCCCCCCCCCCCCAAATATTTACCTGAGCCCGATCTCAATCTAGCAATGTGCACGACAGCAGAGGCTCTTTCCGCTCTCTTCCTTCTCATTGGCTCAGAGACAGCAGTAGGAGCCATTGGTTCCCACTGCTGTCAATCACAGCCAGTGAGGGGGAAGCAGGGCGGAGCTACGCTCTGTGTATCGATGGACACACAGAGCGCAGTTCAGGAGCAAGCCCTTACGAGTGCCCCCAGAGAAAGCAGCTTGCTGTAGGGGCACTCAGCAGAGGGGAGGAGCCAGGAGTGTCAGCAGAGGACCTGAGGAAAGAAGGGTTGGGGCTGCTCTGTGCAAACAAACATGACATACAGACATGTATAAAAAAAACACACACATATTTACAATCATTTTATTATGATAGAATTGCATTATTGTCTTTTATATCTGCCTGCAGTTCAGCAGCATTGTAGGGCCAGTAAAAGTGGTTATAAAGGCAGATTTTTCTTACCTTATCTTCTGGGTGCAGCTCCTCCTCAGCACCCCCCCCCCCCCATAGCTGAGCCCCATCTCGATCCAGCGATGTGCATGAGAGCTGAAGCCCTCCCGGGTCTCTCTCTCCTCATTGGCTCACACATCAGCGGGAAAGGGGGGTTAGATCATAAGACTGGTAAAACAGATATTAGAATGGGTACCTGGATCATAGGACTGGCAGAACAGATAACAGAAGGGGTGCCTGGATCAGAAGACTGGCAGAACAGATCATAGAAGTGGTACCTGGATCAAAAGACTGGCAGAACAGATCATAGAAGGGGTACCTGGATCATAAGACCGGCAGAACAGATCATAGAAGGGGTACCAGGATCATAAGACTGGCAGAACAGATCATAGAAGGGGTACCTGGATCATAAGACCGGCAGAACAGATCATAGAAGGGGTACCTGAAGAACAGATCATAGAAGGGATACCTGAAGAACAGATCATAGAAGGGGTACCTGGATCAAAAGACAGGCAGAACAGATCGTAGAAGGGGTACCTGGATCATAAGACTGGCAGAACAGATCATGGAAGGGGTACCTGGATCATAAGACTGGCAGAACAGATCATAGAAGGGGTACCTGAAGAACAGATCATAGAAGGGGTACCTGGATCAAAAGACTGGCAGAACAGATCATAGAAGGGGTACCTGGATCATAAGACTGGCAGAACAGATCATGGAAGGGGTACCTGGATCATAAGACTGGCAGAACAGATCATAGAAGGGGTACCTGAAGAACAGATCATAGAAGGGGTACCTGGATCAAAAGACTGGCAGAACAGATCATAGAAGGGGTACCTGGATCATAGGACTGGAAGCACAGATCACAAAAGGATCACCTGGATCGCAGGACTGGCAGCACAGAATCGGCATCTGTATTTAGCGGTGTGCCTGGAATGAAGATGGTGTAATCTCACACTGGATTGATGGATTTCACAACTGTCCGTAGTGACGTGTGTCATTAATGATTTATAAATCTCGTCCGTAGCGGACTTTAGAAGCGGGCGCAGGGCTCACACACTATTGCTGGACAATGAGTCAGCCTGTAATAAGCCGCTATTCTGAGTCACGCTGTAACGGTGATTAAAATATAACAAACGTTATTATAGCAAAAGAATTAGGAGGACAGAAGTGATTACTGCCTCATATCTCCTCCTCACCTCTTGTCCTTTGCCTCTGAAAAGTGATCCATCATGGATCGCTTTTCAGAGGAGTGGCAAGGGCTAGCGCACAAAAGAACATGCCTGCGGCTGAACTCGGTGTCTCTCTGAAAAGTGATCCACGGTGGATCACGTTTCCGAGGGTTTCACCACCTGCTTTTACCCTGTATAGGCTGCCCCTCCTCACCGCAATGCATGCGGTTGCAGTACAGTCCCTATTCACTTGAATGGATCGCAATCAGCAACGGTACCATTCGCTGAACACGACGCAAATGTGAAGCAAAGCATCGCAGCCGGGGCATGTGTGCAACCCGTTTACCTTTGCAGTTTAAGGGTGGTGATCGGAAGTCCATAAAAACGTGGCTTAGTTGCCTACTTTCACCCCCCCCCCAAGTGTCAGTGAGCCCGGAGAGGTCAGCGCTGTGCCCGGCTGCGCACCCCGACTATGGGCTCGCGGTGAATGACCAGAAATATTGTTCATTTGAGTGGAGTGCCGAGAAAAAGAAAGTCCAGCGCCAGGAAAATCCAGGTCACGGCGCCCTCCTCTGTGAACATGACCCGGCCTTTCATCTCTATTTATACAGTCATATTACCTTGAAGTGCCCCGCGGACTCTCTAGTTTCCATATTTAGACAACCTTGGTGGACACACACCGCACACACACACCGCACACACACACCGCACACGCACCGCACACACACACAAAACACACACACCACACACGCACACACACACCGCACACACACACCGCACACACACACCGCACACACACACCGCACACACCGCACACACACACCGCACACACACACCGCACACACACACCGCACACACCGCACACACACACCGCACACACACACCGCACACACACACCGCACATACAAAACACACACACCGCACACACACACCGCACACACACACCGCACATGCACCGCACACACACCACACACGCACACACACACACCACACACACACACACACCGCACACACACACCACACGCACACACACCACACACACCGCACACACACCACACACACACACGCACACACCGCACACACACCACACACACCGCACACACACACACCGCACACACACACACCGCACACACACACCGCACACGCACCGCACACACACACAAAACACACACACCACACACGCACACACACACCGCACACACACACCGCACACACACACCGCACACACACACCGCACACACCGCACACACACACCGCACACACACACCGCACACACACACCGCACACACCGCACACACACACCGCACACACACACCGCACACACACACCGCACATACAAAACACACACACCGCACACACACACCGCACACACACACCGCACATGCACCGCACACACACCACACACGCACACACACACACCGCACACACACCACACACACGCACACACACACACCGCACACACACACCACACGCACACACACCACACACACCGCACACACACCACACACACACACGCACACACACCACACACGCACACACACACCGCACACACACACACACAAAGCAGACACACACACCAAAACAAGCGCACACACACACACACCACGCACAAAACAGACACACACACACCACACACACACATAAAACACACACCACACACACACCGCACACACACACCACACGCACACACACACCGCACACACACACACCGCACACACACCACACACGCACACACACAAAACAGACACACACACCAAAACACGCGCACACACACACACACCACGCACAAAACAGACACACACACACAAAACACACACACACCACACACACACATAAAACACACACCACACACACATAAAACACACACCACACACACACACCACACACACACATAAAACACACACCACACACACACACCACACACACACATAAAACACACACCACACACACACATAAAACACACACCACACACACACATAAAACACACACCACACACACGCACACAGAGAGGGCTGAGATAAGAGCAGATGCTGCACATGGGCCATTATGTAGGTGGGCTGTGCAGGTGGTATTATGACAATGCAGAGGGAAGGCAGACCCGGCCCTTCCTCAGTCTCCTCCAGATCATTACCAATGGCAATGCACAGACTTCCCAATTATTTCTTACATATATGTCTTAAGGGAGCAGCTTGATGTAAACAGTCTTTACTCTGGAGGGGGGAGCAGGGGGCTGAGCTGTCCAGTCACTGCTGGGAGGGGGAGCAGGGAGAACTGAGCTTCCAAGTCACTGCTGGGAGGGGGAGCAGGGAGAACTGAGCTTCCAAGTCACTGCTGGGAGGGGGAGCAGGGAGAACTGAGCTTCCAAGTCACTGCTGGGAGGGGGAGCAGGGAGAACTGAACTTCCAAGTCACTGCTGGGAGGGGGAGCAGGGAGAACTGAGCTTCCAAGTCACTGCTGGGAGGGGGAGCAGGGAGAACTGAGCTTCCAAGTCACTGCTGGGAGAGGGAGCAGGAGGAGATGAGGAACACAGTAATGCTAGGAGGTGGAGCAGAGGGAGCTGAGCATCCAAGTCACTGCTGGGAGAGGAAGCAGGAGGAGCAGAGCAACACAGTAATGCTAAGAGGTGGAGCAGAGGGAGTTGAGCTGCTGAGTTACTGCTGCAGGGGGAACAGGGAGAGCTCAGCTTCCAAGTCACTGCTGGGATATGAAGCAGGGAGGGCTGAGCTTCCAAGGCACTGCTGGGAGGGGGAGCGCTGAGCTTCCAAGTCACTACTGGGAGGGGGAGCAGGAGGAGCTGAGCAACACAATAAAGCTGAGAGGGGGAGCAGAGGGAGCTGAGCTGATGAGTCACTACTGCGAAGGGAAGCAGGGAGAGCTGAGCTTCCAAGTCACTGCTGGGAGGCAAGGAAGAGAGAGCTGAGTTTCCAAAGCACTGCTGGGAGAGGGGGCTGAGCTGACCAAACACTGCTCGGAGGGATAGGCAGAGAGAGCTGAGCTTCCAAGGCACTGCTGGGAGAGGGAGCAGGAGGAGCTGAGCAACACAGTAAAGCTGGGAGGGGGGAGCAGAGGGATCTGAGCTTCCGAGTCACTGCTAGGAGGGAGAGCAGGGAGAGCTGAGCAACTCAGTCACTGCTGGGAGGGGGATCAGGGGTAGCTGTCAATCAGCAATGTATAGCTGGATGGAGGAATTAGATTTTTTTTCATTCAGTCCACAGGATGAAAAATAAAATATGACAATTTATGGCCCCGGGAGGGGTTGCTGAGCTGCTGAGTCACTTTTGGGAGGAGGAGCAATAAACGCTGAGCAGCTCAATTACTGTAGAGAGGAGGGAGCTGCGGAGTCACAGCTTGAAGGGGGGAGCTGAGTTCCTGAGTCACTGCAGGAAGAGAGAAGCAGAGAGGAGCTGAGCTGCAAAGAGAACAACTTGAGTGACTTCAGGTCCCTTGTATGAACTTTGAGGATGAATTGCACCACAGGACCTACAGCTACAGAGGTTAGTAAGTCCAAGGCTACACAGGCTATTCAATCTCTTGTTTAGGGCTCATGCATATGACCTGCATTATGGTAACAAAGTGTACAGCAGCACGCCCTGCATGTGTAATGTGTTGCGGTGTCATTTATTTGGCAATGGCTACCCAATGCATCCAGAATGCACCTGTGCATAAAATCATCTTTTTCATTAAGTATCCGCATCTACTTCCAGGACTGAGATCCCAGCTCAGTGATGACATCATCATGTAACTCCTGGCACCTGTACAGTTCTTAGTTGTGTACACAAATGTCTGACACAGATCAGCCCCTGCTGCACCTTGTGACTTTCCCTGCCCACAGCACAGGCTTGGGAATCTATTTAGAGGCATTGTAGGGCCATGCCTACACAGTGTGATCGGCCCTACATTTTTGTGTTTGGAGAGAGGGAGGAAGGATTAGGATTCCTGTCTGCATCCCTGTTAGAAGATTTCCCTTCACGTCCTGTTAGGACAGGAAGTGTTGAGAAATATTTCCAATGGGGACGAGAACAAAAATAAAAACAAATTTTTTGTAGAATGCGGAAGGGTTAGAAGCAATGTTTTTACTACTGCCCATCATTTCCTGTCTCGGTGACTACCACAACCCTCATTGTTTGCACAGGTGTCACAAGACAGGAAGTGATGGAAAATATTTCAAACAGGGGTCACAAACAGAAATGACTCTATCCGGAACAAAAAAACAATTTTGACTTCCTTTGGACTTTAATGCTGTGATAATATACCATCGATCACTGTGATGGTATATGTTTGCCCAGGTAACGTTGGGAGTTAATTTGTGATTAAAGGATAATCTGCAGAAATCAATTTCAGGATTATGTCAAGGTTTAAACCCTACTCCAGCTAATCCTAGGTTCACACCTTAGCGTTTTCCGCAGCGTTTTTCCATTTTGCAGAAATGCACTACAGCCCATGTAACATGATTTCCTATGGGACATGTTCACATCTCTGCTTTTTCACCCGGTGCGGTTTTTGGAAGGGGTCAGGGACTTTTTTGAATGCAAAAAGTTGCATTTTTGGTTCTATAGACTTCAATGGAAATGTTGCAGAAAAGCATGTAGTGTGTTTTTAATGTGTTTTTGCCTCGTTTTTCATGCGTTTAAATCTGCCTAGCAACAAGAAAAATTAAAAAATTTAAAAAAACCCCGCAAAGCACAAACGCATCAAAAATGCGGCAAAACCGCAGGTGCAAAAAGGCAAACCAAAACGCAATGCAGAAACGGCTCAAACGCAACTTGCATAGGTGTGAACCTAGCCTTAACCTTTTTTTAGTTTTTGCCATAGTCGGTGAATGACAGAACCTCTTTCAGGTTCTTTTATTATGCTGAGCTCAGCCGCTGGTGGGATGTGGGGAGAGTGCACACTGCGCATGTGCGACTTTTGGATTTGGAGGTGTGCTCTCTTCTACGAGGCTGAAAGTGATCACCCCACGTCCACCCTGTCCTGGTAATAAGTCAGGACCAGGGGCGGACTGACAACTCATGGGGCCCCCGGGCAATAGGGGATCATGGGGCCCCTGTGTCCTCGTCCACACCCAAAAAAGCCTATGAAAAAGCCAATGAAAGATACCAGGGGCATCTCATGGGGCCCCCTACTGACCCCGGGCCCTCGGAAGCCATCCATTGTATCCATTGTATACAATTGACATGTGATCTACTGTGATTGGTCACAGCAGTCACATTACACGGTGTAATGATATGTCATTGGCTGTGTCCTGTGGACACAGGAGGTGACAGATCGTGCCGCTACACGGCCCCGTGTGAGCGGCTCGTTTTGACTGGATGTCATATATTGCCCAGTCACAACGAGGAGTGTCCCTACGGCCGTCAGTCTGCTATGGGCCGGACGGGAAGGTGTTAAGGCACACGGTACTGATGTTTGAGCATCTATTTTTTTACAACGTAATTTCAGACTTCTGTTTTGCATGTACCTATACGCATATTTGTGCACGTGCGTGGATTTGTGCGCATATGCACAATATATTCTCAGGGAAAATTCATATTATTTATTCTCATATGCATGTATTTGCGCAGGCGGCATAAATTACTGACCAAAAATGCAGATTTTCCTAATTATTTTTTTACTGAGGAATCCACGCCACTTATTTGCGTGCCTGTGTGCAAAGGCACATTGTAAGTAATGGGCTACATTTTCTATCTATCCATCCAGTCGTATCCAACCCTTGGCGATTGCATGGACCGTCACTTGTAAGTGACTTTTTCCATAAATTCTCTTAGCAATTGTTTTTACAGGGTAGGTTGCCAGGTCTTTCCCCAACCCCTACCATGCAGGAATCCCGCATGGACAGGGATGAAACTAGGACAATTTAGACAGGAGCCAATTAACCTACCAGCATGTCTTTGGAGTGTGGGAGGAAACCGCAGTACCTGGAGGAAACCCACGCAAGCACATGGAGAACATGCAAACTCCATGCAGGAGGCGCCATGGTTGGGAATTGAACCCATGACCCATTTACTGCGTGGCAGATGTGCTAACCACTAAGCCACTGTGCTGCCCATGGGCTACATTTTACCTAAGTAAAAAGAAAAAAGAATGCTGTACAGAGCATTTTAAAGCTGCAATGTGCAAGAGGCCTAAGGGGCTGTAGATGTTGGGAAGCGGGGAGGCGTTTCTGACCATGATTGGCTGTCACGGTGGTCACATGGTCGGAAATCTCCGGATCACAAGTAGAGATCAGGAGCTTTTTGTTAGCCCCCGTAACTGTTCCAGGAGGGGGCACAGCGCACGCTCTCGGCACAGGTTTGCTTACCTTTAGGTACGCATATATGCGGCCTCTGGGCATTAACGCCCACCCGTCAAGAGGCCACATATATGCGTGAGGCCGGCGCCAAAGAGTTAAGTAAAAGATGAAGTTAGCCTTTAAAGTGGTTGGTTCAGTCAAGTTGGGCATCCCATAATTTCTATTATCCCATCCAAGTTATTTCTCCTAAAAACCAAGGTCATGGACTGTTCGCTGACTGTGGATGCCAGTGTGGAAAATGTGTATTGCTTGGATGTGCGAAGCTTAGGTGCACCCAGAAACTCAGCGGCCTTCTAAAGGATAGGGCTACACACGCAAAGATTGGGCTACAAAAGATATCCTTAGATTCCCCCATCCACACTAAACAACTTGGATGGACCAATTTTCTGCAGGCACCTGTCATATTCTGATAGTCTGCAAGCGCAGTGTCAGAATACTTGAGCAGTGACTGCTTCTGATTGGCTGCAGTCATTGCTCAGCTAACGTTATTCCACTTGGCTACTTTAAGTTCTCAAACAATGTTTACTTTGCTGGTTGATGTCAGCAGGGCCACTCAGTGCTCACATTTTGGCCAATTCCTACTGAAATTTGAGCCATGTACGTATGGCTCTTAGCTTTGGACCAGTCTTTTCCAAAATGTTTAAAACTTCAGCTTTCATTATTACACGCAAATAGCAGAAGAGTTATAGTGTTACTAAACCCAGGACCCTGCATTCACTATATCTGGTCTCCCCGGACCCTGCATTCACTATATCCGGTCTCCCCGGACCCTGCATTCACTATATCTGCTCTCCCCGGACCCTGCATTCACTATATCTGGTCTCCCCGGACCCTGCATTCACTATATCTGGTCTCCCTGGACCCTGCATTCACTATATCTGGTCTCCCCGGACCCTGCATTCACTATATCTGGTCTCCCCGGACCCTGCATTCACTATATCTGGTCTCCCCGGACCCTGCATTCACTATATCTGGTCTCCCCGGACCCTGCATTCACTATATCTGGTCTCCCCGGACCCTGCATTCACTATATCTGCTTTCCCCGGACCCTGCATTCACACTATCTGCTCTCCCCGGACCCTGCATTCACTATATCCGGTCTCCCCGGACCCTGCATTCACTATATCTGGTCTCCCCGAACCCTGCATTCACTATATCTGCTCTCCCCGGACCCTGCATTCACTATATCTGGTCTCCCCGAACCCTGCATTCACACTATCTGCTCTCCCCGGACCCTGCATTCACTATATCCGGTCTCCCCGGACCCTGCATTCACTATATCTGGTCTCCCCGAACCCTGCATTCACTATATCTGCTCTCCCCGGACCCTGCATTCACTATATCTGCTCTCCCCGGATCCTGCATTCACTATATCCGGTCTCCCCGGATCCTGCATTCACTATATCCGGTCTCCCCGGACCCTGCATTCACTATATCCGGTCTCCCCGGACCCTGCATTCACTATATCCGGTCTCCCCGGACCCTGCATTCACTATATCCGGTCTCCCCGGACCCTGCATTCACTATATCCGGTCTCCCCGGACCCTGCATTCACTATATCCGGTCTTCCCGGACCCTGCATTCAGTATATCCGGTCTCCCCGGACCCTGCATTCACTATATCCGCTCTCCCCGGACCCTGCATTCACTATATCTGCTCTCCCCGGACCCTGCATTCACTATATCTGCTCTCCCCGGACCCTGCATTCACTATATCTGCTCTCCCCGGACCCTGCATTCACTATATCTGCTCTCCCCGGACCCTGCATTCACTATATCTGCTCTCCCCGGACCCTGCATTTACACTATCTGCTCTCCCCGGACCTTGCATTCACTATACTGCTCTCCCCGGACCCTGCATTTACTATATCTGCTCTCCCTGGACCCTGCATTCACTATATCTGGTCTCCCACAGTACATAGAACATGGAAATGCAATTATTTTAGAAAATATAAACTGCTAAATACCTTTTCTCCTCAGCAGTTAGAGCACTCAGCAGTTAGAGCAGTCTTGTGACTTCTATCAGTGTCCACCAGAGCACTTGTTAAAGCTTGTAGGAGGAGTTTTCATTTTGCTCTAGGAGGATGCAGGACCCCTGGCCCTTAGTCTGGACAGTGCTGATTGGCCCTGTGCTGATCACATGCACTCTCCCAAGAAAAGAAAAACCTAATTAGCAATACACACCAAATTGAGCATGTGCAGAGTGACTCCACACAATATGTCTTATCAGGAGATAAGAGGGGGACACTTGAAGAAGGAGAGGATCAGAGAAGTCAGCATCAAGCAGCGTTTTTGCCCAATGCAGAGGATTAACCTCTTAGGTTCCACAGTGAGTATAACAAGCATGCTTTACTGCATATACAGACTGATTTTACTGTTGTGGGTTTAGTAACATTTTAAAGTATATGTAAATTTAAAGGGGTATTTAACCCCAAACCAAAAATGTAATGTATTGCAGCTTACCAATCATTAGATGTGATGGCTGCATTTGTTTTCTTTTTTTTTAAGGCTTTTTACCCTCTGTTTTCCCCTGGTGGTCTGGCCAGTATTACACCATCTGTATTAGCGAGATTCCATTCTGGATGAAGGAGCACAGGGGGCATCTTTGGACAGCAGTCTTGGAGATGGGGAGTGTTAGATCTACTAGCAGATTAAGATACACTTATAACAAGTAGATGCCAAACTCCAGCTAATACAATATAAGCAGTTAAATGGTTTGTCTTATCTCTGTAACTGATACATTCTGCTGGAGAGCTTGTTCTTTTGAAATATAAACAGACTTACTGGCTGCATCACCAGATGAAAATGAAGGGAAAAAAAAGCCTAAAAAGAAAACAACAAATTCAGCCATCACATCTAAGAATTGATGAGCTACAATATAAAATATGCTTTTGGGTTTAATAGCACTTTAACCACTTGCCGTCCGCCTGCTGTTTTTAAACGGCAGGGCGGTGGCACTCCAGGGGCGGGTTGCCGTTTATAAACGGCACCCGCTATTTCTAGTTGTGTGCGCTCCCTGGCAGCACCGCGATCCGGTGCCCGCTGTGTCCTCCGGACACAGTGAAACACCGATCGTCGGACGGGACCTCTGTACGAGGTCCCGATCATGTGATCACTGATTGGCCAATCAGTGATCACATGCAATGTAGTAAGCAAGATGTCACCAGTGACATCATTGCTTACTACGTGTGAAATCTGTGAATGATCACAGAGGTCACATGGTACAAGGATATTCACAACAGCCTTGTACCATGTGACAAGCTGTGACCAATCACAGCTCACACAGTATTTCTCAATGGCTGCAAGAATGCAGACAGAGAGAAATAGAAATGATTGCATTTACATCCTATATGGGTGTAAAAGCAATCACTGTAAAAAAAAAAAATCTTCACCCCCCACAAGTAGTACAGTGTCACACTGTTACACTGTACTGCTAGGGTGACGGTATGTAAAAAAAAAAAAAAAAAAACATAAATAATATAAAAATAAAAAATAAAAATGTAAAAAAAAATGTTTAAAAATTATAATTTTTGGTTATAAACTAATTTGGTGTATTTTTTTTTTTTTTTTTACTAAAAAGATAACGGAATAAATTTTGGCCAAGATTTATGATGAAATATTATTTATTTGCAAAATTTTATAAGAAAAACACTTTTTTCAAAATTTTTGGACATTTTCATTTATATAGCAAAAAAAATAAAAATCCCAGCGGTGAATAAATACCACCAAAATAAAGCTTTATCTGTCTCAAAAAAATGGTAAAAACTTCATATGGGTACAGTGTTGCATGACCACGCAATTGTCATTCAAAGTGTGATAGCGCTGAAAGCTGAAAATTGCCCTGGACAGGAAGGGGGTAAAAGTGTCCGGACAGGAAGTGGTTAATCACTAAAATATCATACAGGAGTCGCTATAATTTCAAAAGTAAAATGTTCAATATTTTTAAAACTGCTCTTTTCATTTGAATACTTCCTGGTGATCCTAGCATGAATGTTTGTATTCAGGCACTTTCTGTTGATGACAACGCTCTGTTCCTGTTAGGCTTCATGCACACTAGCATTTTATATAAGCTCTAAAAATGCTAAAAAAAAAAGCTGGATGAAAAATCCGTGTAGTGTTTTAGTAGCGTTTAGTGGTGTTTAGAAGCATTATCAATTTATTAGCATTTTTACAGTACATGTAGAAAAAAAAGAGCTGTTAGGAGCATTTTAGTAGCATTTAGGAGTGTTCATTGCTGGAAAAATGTTCTCAAGAACTCTACAAAACAATTTTTTTCTGTTCCTTAATGCTACTAGCCTAAAAAGGTTTGTATGGACACATAGGATAACACTGTGTAGCTTCTATGAGCAGAAAAAAAAATGCTGATAACAGCTTCTAGGAGCTTAACCTCCTTGGCGGTATGATGATTTCAGATTTTTGGTGCTGAAAGCGGTACCATTATTTTGCATGGAAATATGTATTTTTTTTATTGTAGGCCTGTAATTTAGGAATAACTCACTGAAATCTGTCCGAACAAGAGTCTAGTAAACATCCCGGGTATGATAAAACTTGAAACACGAAATCATAAATTATAATATAATAAATAATCATGAAAAATAATAATATACCGTATTTGCCGGCGTATACGACGACTTTTCAACCCGTGAAAATCTTCTGAAAAGTCGGGGGTCGTCTTATACGCTGGTATACGGCGAGCCGGTGTCAGGGCGGCACTTTTTCGAGGGGCAGTGTCCTCCAACGGACACTAAGTACAGGGGTGGGCAGAGGGGCTGCTGTACCTTACCTGGCTCTGGTCTCGGTCCCACGACGATCCGGTCCAGGAAGCGCGGCTGCTCCTTCTTTCAGTTCGGCCGCTCGAGGGTCGCGCGGCCGCTCGGCTCCGCCTCCTCACCGGTGATTGGGCGCCAGCGCACACAGCCGACCAATCACCGGCGAGGAGGCGGAGCCGAACGGCCCCGCGAAAATCAAGCAGCCGAACTGAAAGAAGGAGCAGCCGCTCCTCTCCCCCACTGACACTAACGATGGGGCACTATTCCTCCTCCCCACTGACACCAATGATGGGGCACTATTCTCCCCACTGACACCAATGATGGGGCACTATTCCTCCCCCACTGACACCAATGATGGGGCACTATTCCTCCCCCACTGACACCAATGATGGGGCACTATTCCTCCCCCACTGACACCAATGATGGGGCATTATTCTCCCCACTGACACCAATGATGGGGCACTATTCCTCCCCCACTGACACCAATGATGGGGCACTATTCCTCCCCCACTGACACCAATGATGGGGCACTATTCCTCCCCCACTGACACCAATGATGGGGCACTATTCCTCCCCCTCTGACACCAATGATGGGGCACTATTCCTCCCCCACTGACACCAATGATGGGGCACTATTCCTCCCCCACTGACACCAATGATGGGGCACTATTCCTCCCCCACTGACACCAATGATGGGGCACTATTCCTCCCCCACTGACACCAATGATGGGGCACTTTTCTCCCCACTGATACCAATGATGGGGCACTATTCCTCCCCCACTGACACCAACCATGGGGCACTATTCCTCCTCCCCACTGACACCAACCATGGGGCACTATTCCTCCTCCCCACTGATACCAACGATGAGGCGCTATTCCTCCCACTGACACCAATGATGGGGCGCAATTCCTCCCACTGACACCAATGATGGGGAGCAATTCCTGCCACTGATACCAATGATGGGGAGCAATTCCTGCCACTGATACCAATGATGGGGCGCTATTCCTCCCACTGACACCAATGATGGGGCGCAATTCCTGCCACTGATACCAATAATGGGGCGCTATTCCTCCCACTGACACCAATGATGGAGCGCTATTCCTCCCACTGACACCAATGATGGAGCGCTATTCCTCCCACTGACACTAATGATGGAGCGCTATTCCTCCCACTGACACTAATGATGGGACACTATTCCTCCCACTGACACCAATGATGGGGCACGATTCTTCCCACTGACACCAATGATGGGGCACTATTCCTCCCACTGACTAATGATGGGGCACTATTCCTCCCACTGACACTAATGATGGGACACTATTCCTCACACACTGACACTACTGATGGGGCACCATCATTGGTGTCAGTGGGAGGAATAGCACCCCATCATTGGAATACCATACTGAAATAGCATACCATATTGAAATCAAATCTGATGTTTTTTCATTTTTATTTGGTGTGCGTTGGAAGAGGGGTAGTCTTATACGGCGAGTATAGCTCAAACCCTATATTTTAACAGGAAAAGTAGGGGGTCGTCTTATACGCCGGCAAATACGGTAATAATAATAATACATTTATTTCAATAATATAATCAAACCCAAAACACTGAAATTTGAAATAGAGCGCCAAGTTCACACATCACTGAGCAAAGTCGCAAAATCGTTTTCAGTGTCTGATGATGAATTTCCCCACAAATCATTATCACTCAATTCTGCAAGTGGTTCTGATTTACTATCGCTGTTCTCTAGCCGGTCTAAAACTGCTTTTGACCTAAAGGGACGCTTTTTGGACGCCATGGACGTTTCTCAGTTTCCAGGTAGAAAGAACAGTAAAAATGCAGGCAGGGCGCCGGACAAAGCACTCGGGACAAAATGTATGTGAAATGGTTTGATACAGGAATGTTTTACTATGTGATTTTAGTGATTTTTGTGACTGTCACTTTTTGTCATTTTCAAATTTCCTGCCATTCCGTTCCCCGTACGTCCCGGCGCTTGCAGGGGACGGAACCCAGATGACAGATGCCAGCATCCGCCAGAGGACATTGCCGGGGACACTGCAGGAGGGACATCGCAGGAGCGCAGGACAAGGTAAGTGACCGAGGGATCGCGGAGCAGCGCCGCATGGTAAGCAAGAGTGTAGCTCGGGGTTACCGCTTGTGGTACTGAAACTTTACCCCGAGCTACACTCGGGAATACCGCCAGGGAGGTTAAAAAAAACAAATGTGTTCATGGAGCTTCACCCTCTCAAACGGCTTTTGATAGGTCCACTGTGGTCACCATCTGGAAACTTACCCTGAGATATGTCATGTCCATAAATATTGGCACTCCTGCATTTCTGTCAGATAATGCACCACTTTGCCCCAAAAATTGTTGCAATTACAAATGTTTAGGCATTCTCATGTTTATATCTTTTGTTTGTATTGGTGGAGAAAAAAAAAGTGGAAAAACAAATCTGACACATTCCATCCAAAACTCCAAAAATAGACTGGACAAAATTATTGGCACCTTCTCAAAACTGTAAGAAATAATTGCATTCCAAGTTTGTGATGCTCCTGTAATTTGTAATTAAACTCACCTGTATCAATTACCAGGTGCTGACAATGTATAAATCACACTGGCAACCAGTTTAAATGGTGAAAAACTGATTCAAGCATTCTGTTGTGTGTCTCTGTGTGCCATATGGAGAAGGGAAAGAGCAGTAAGGAATTGTCTGAAGATTTGAGAACAAAAATTGTGGAAAAGCATGGACAATCTCTCAAGGTTACAAGTCCATCTCCTGAGATCTTAATGTTCCTGTGTCCACTGTGTGCAACATTGTCAAGAAGTTTACAGCCCATGGCTCTATACTTAATCTCCCTGGATGTGGACGAAAGAGAAAAAATGATCAAAGATTGCAATGAAGTATTGTTTGAATGGTGGATAAAGAACCTCTATCAGCTTCCAGACAAGCTCAAGCTGACCTTCAGGCACAGAGTACACCTGTGTCAGCTCGCACTATACATCGCCATCTGAATGAAAAGTGATGCTATGGTAGAAGATCCAGGAGGACCCCACTGCTGACACAGAAACATAAAAAAATCAGATTGGAGTTTGCTAAAACTTACCTGAGGAAGCCAAAATCCTTTTGGGAGACTGTGCTGTGGACAGACGAAACAAAATGACAGCTTTTTGGTAAATCCCCTCATTCTACTGTTTTCAGAAAAAGAAATGAGGCCTTTAAAGAAAAGAATCCAGTCCCTACAGTCACACATGGTGGAGGTTCACTGATGTTTTGGGGTTGCTTTGCTGCTTCAGGCACTGGATGCCTTGACTGTGTACATGGCATTATAAAATCTGAAGACTACCAAATAATTTTGGGGTGCAATGTAGGGCCCAGTGTCAGAAAGTTGGGGCTTCATCAGAGGTTATGGGTCTTACAGCAGGACAATGACCCAAAGCACACATCAAAAAGCACCCAGAAATGGTTTCAGACAAAACGCTGGAGAGGACTAAATTAGCCAGCAATGGGTCCAGATCTCTATCTCATAGAACACTTGTGGAGACAGCTCAAAACAGCAGTTGGGAAAAGGAACCCTTCCAATCTGAGAGACCTGTAGTAGTTGGCGAAAGAAGAAACTCACTGATGGTCACAGGAAGTGATTGATTTCAGTTATTTTTTCCAAGGGGTGTGCTACCAAATATTAAATTGAGGATGCCAATAATTTTGTCCAGTCCTTTTTTGGTGTTTTGCGTGGAATGTGTCAGACTTGGCTTTTTGTTTCTACACTTTTTGTGTCATACCAATACAAACAAAAGAAATAAACATGAGAATGCCTAAACATTTGTAACTGCAACAATTTTCTGGGCAAAGTGGTGCATTATCTGACAGAAATGCAGGGGGGGACAATATTTCACATGTAATCAAGTAAAATGACCCCAGTGCCGAAGAGTAGTGATTGTGTGTAGCTTTTAAACTCTGGAAGGAGTACAAGTCACCATCAGCATAGAGATCCTATGGGACATTCACTTTTTGTGTACTGTGCAGCTAAAAGTTGAGAAATCCTCAAGTTGTTCAGTTTCACAATTTTCAAGGTATCCCATGCCCCCATTCCTATACAATTTCATAGTTCCCAATAAAACCCCCCCCCCCCCAAAAAATCCCTAGACTGTTCATTGGAACCAGTGGAAGAGTGAAGAAGATGATGCGTGCCTGACTGTGTGTGCTCTAAGGGGGGAAATAGGACTCAATTCACCAGCAGATCTTTCGGGGGTGCGCTACACCTCCAATCTGTCTCATTTAGGTCTAAAAGAATGAAAGAGAACTCATCTGTTTTCATTCAGACCTAGATAGACTTGGAGGTAATCACGTTTATTTGTTTACATTCATCTGCCCATAGACTACCATTCAGCTGAATCTGATCAGAATGGACGTGTGATATGTTAATAGTTTATATTTCTGGATAGGCTTTCAAGAGATCCTTTCTTTTTTGTAGGTCAACACTAAGGATGAGCTCAGATGGGTTCGGACCCTGATTCAAACCCAACATAGCGAGCCTGCCAGGAAGTTGTCACCTGTACTCATTAGCATCAGAGGCATTTCCTTCCCTGTAGTTGCACGTATACATATCCATTAGGAAATGCCCTGGCCTCAGATGGCTGGCCCAGTACAGGTGACAGCTCCTGGCAAGCTCGCTCATGTAGGTTCAGACTACGATCCAAACCCATCTGAGCTCATCTCTAGACAATGGTAGAGTAGATTTCTTGAACAATTGTGAATGATGAACTGTTGCAAATAAAAACAATGTATCACATACAGCAACTATTTTGTTACAAGTGCACTAATCCAACTACGGCAACCGTGCGCATGGAGTTGCAGAACTGTCGGAATCTTAGAACTTTGAATCCAAACCCATCTGAACTCTCCACTAATCAACGGTAGAGTACATCTCTTGCAAATAAACACAAAACTGTTGCAAATAAACACAAAGTTTCACATACAGCAACTCTTTTGTTACAAGTGCACTAATACAACTACGGGGACCTTGCGCATGAGTTGCAGAACTGTCAGAATATTAGAACTTTGAACCAAACCCATCTGAGCTCTTCACTAGTCAACAGTAGAGTAGATGTCTTGCAAGCTTGTCAATCATCAACTGTTGCAAATAAATATAAAGTATCACATACAGCAACCTTTTTGTTGAAAGTGCACAAATACAATTACGGTGACTTTACACATGCGTTGCAGAACTTTGGATCCAAACCCATCTAAGCACATCACTATCCAATGGGAAAGTCAATGTCTTGAAAGCTTGTTACTGACAAACTGTTGCAAATAAAAACAAATTATCACATGAAGCAACTCTTTTGTTACAAGTGGACTATTACAACTACAGAGACCCTGCACATGAGTTGCTGAACTTTTGGAAATTCGGAACTTTGGATCCAATCCCCTCTGAGTTCATCACTAGTTAACGGTAGAGTTGATCTCTTGAAAAATTGTGAATGATAAACTGTTGCAAATAAAAACAAAGTATCACATACAGCAACTATTTTGTTACAAGTGCACTAATCCAACTACGGCGACCGTGCGCATGAGTTGCAGAACTGTCGGAATCTTAGAACTTTGAATCCAAACCCATCTGAACTCTTCACTAATCAACGGTAGAGTACATCACTTGCAAGCTTGTCAATCATCAACTGTTGCAAATAAATACAAAGTATCACATGCAGCAAACTTTTTGTTGAAAGTGCACTAATACAACTTCGGTGACATTGCACATGAGTTGCAGAACTGTTGGAATTTTGGAACTTTGGATCCAAACCCATCTTAGCACATCATTAGCCAATTGGAAAGTCTATTTCTTGAAAGCTTGTCAGTCATCAACTGTTACAAATAGATACAAAGTATCACATACAGCAACCTTTTTGTTGCAAGTGCACTAATACAACTACAGCGGCCTTGAGCATGAGTTGCAGAACTGTCGGAATCTTAGAACTTTGAATCCAAACCCATGTGAGCTCTTCACTAGTCAACCTTAGAGTAGATCCCATGCCCCCCATTCCTATCCAAGTTCATAGTTCCCAATAAAAACCCAAAAAGAAACCTCTAGACTGATCTTTGGAGCCAGTGGAAGAGTGAAGATGATGTGTGTCTGGCTGTGTATGTTCTAAGGGGGGAAATAAGATTCAGTTCACCAGCGGATCTTTCAGGGGTGCGCTACACCTCCAATCTGTCGCATTTAGGTCTAAAAGAATGAAAGAGAACTCATCTATTTTCATTCAGGCCTAGATGGACTTGGAGGTAATCACATTAATTTGTTTACATGCACCTGCCCATAGACTACCATTGAGCTGGATCTGATCAGAATGGACGTGTGATATGTTAATAGTTTATTTTTCTGGATAAGCTTTCAACAGATCCTTTCTTTTTTGTAGGTCTTCACTGAGCTCTTCACTACTCAACGGTAGAGTAGATCTTCTGCAAGCTTGTCAATCATCAACTGTTGCAAATAAATACAATGTATCACATACAGCAACTCTTTTTGTTGAAAGTGCACTAATACAACTTTGGTGATGTTGCACATGAGTTGCAGAACTTTTGGAACTTTGGATCCAAAACCATCTTAGCACATCACTAGCCAATTGGAAAGTCGATTTCTTGAAAGCTTGTCAGTCATCAACTGTTACAAATAAATACAAAGTATCACATACAGCAACCTTTTCATTGCAAGTGCACTAATACAATTACAGCGGCCTTGCGCATGAGTTGCAAAACTGTCGGAATCTTAGAACTTTGGATCCAAACCCATGTGAGCTCTTCACTAGTCAACCTTAGAGTAGATCCCATGCCCCCCATTCCTATCCAAGTTCATAGTTCCCGATAACCAAAAAAGAAACCCCTAGACTGTTCTTTGGAGCCAGTGGAAGAGTGAAGAAGATGATGTGTGTCTGGCTGTGTATGTTCTAAGGGGGGAAATAAGATTCAATTCACCAGCGGATCTTTCAGGGGTGCGCAACACCTCTAAACTGTCGCATTTAGGTCTAAAAGAATGAAAGAGAACTCATATTTTCATTCAGACCTAGATGGACTTGGAGGTAATCACGTTAATTTGTTTACATGCACCTGCCCATAGACTACCATTGAGCTGGATCTGATCAGAATGGACGTGTGATATGTTAAAAGTTTATTTTTCTGGATAAGCTTTCAAGAGATCCTTACTTTTTTGTAGGTCTTCACTGAGCTCTTCACTACTCAACGGTAGAATAGATCTTCTGCAAGCTTGTCAATCATCAACTGTTGCAAATAAATACAATGTATCACATACAGCAACTCTTTTTGTTGAAAGTGCACTGATACAACTTCGGTGATGTTGCACATGAGTTGCAGAACTTTTGGAACTTTGGATCCAAAACCATCTTAGCACATCACTAGCCAATTGGAAAGTCGATTTCTTGAAAGCTTGTCAGTCATCAACTGTTACAAATAAATACAAAGTATCACATACAGCAACCTTTTCATTGCAAGTGCACTAATACAATTACAGCGGCCTTGCGCATGAGTTGCAAAACTGTCGGAATCTTAGAACTTTGGATCCAAACCCATGTGAGCTCTTCACTAGTCAACCTTAGAGTAGATCCCATGCCCCCCATTCCTATCCAAGTTCATAGTTCCCGATAACCAAAAAAGAAACCCCTAGACTGTTCTTTGGAGCCAGTGGAAGAGTGAAGAAGATGATGTGTGTCTGGCTGTGTATGTTCTAAGGGGGGAAATAAGATTCAATTCACCAGCGGATCTTTCAGGGGTGCGCAACACCTCTAAACTGTCGCATTTAGGTCTAAAAGAATGAAAGAGAACTCATATTTTTATTCAGACCTAGATGGACTTGGAGGTAATCACGTTAATTTGTTTACATGCACCTGCCCATAGACTACCATTGAGCTGGATCTGATCAGAATGGACGTGTGATATGTTAAAAGTTTATTTTTCTGGATAAGCTTTCAAGAGATCCTTACTTTTTTGTAGGTCTTCACTGAGCTCTTCACTACTCAACGGTAGAGTAGATCTTCTGCAAGCTTGTCAATCATCAACTGTTGCAAATAAATACAATGTATCACATACACCAACTCTTTTTGTTGAAAGTGCACTGATACAACTTCGGTGACGTTGCACATGAGTTGCAGAACTTTTGGAACTTTGGATCCAAAACCATCTTAGCACATCACTAGCCAATTGGAAAGTCAATTTCTTGAAAGCTTGTCAGTCATCAACTGTTACAAATAAATACAAAGTATCACATACAGCAACCTTTTCATTGCAAGTGCACTAATACAACTACAGCGGCCTTGCGCATGAGTTGCAAAACTGTCGGAATCTTAGAACTTTGGATCCAAACCCATGTGAGCTCTTCACTAGTCAACCTTAGAGTAGATCCCATGCCCCCCATTCCTATCCAAGTTCATAGTTCCCGATAACAACCCAAAAAGAAACCCCTAGACTGGTCTTTGGAGCCAATGGAAGAGTGAAGATGAACCTTAGAGTAGATCTCTTACAAGCTTGTCAATCATCAGCTGTTGCAAATAAAAACAAAACTATTACATGCAGCAACTCCTTTTGTTACAAGTGGACTATTACAACTACAGAGACCTTGCACATGAGTTGCAGAACTTCGGAACTTTGGATCCAATCCCCTCGGAGTTCATTACTAAACAATAGTAGAGTAGATCTTTTAAAAAATGTTCAATCTTCAACTGTTGCACATAGAAACAAACTCACATAGAGCAACTTTTTTGTTACAAGCGCAATAACACAACTACGGTGACTTTGCACATGAGTTGCAGAACTGTCGGAATCGTAGAACTTTGGCAAGTCCAGTAAATGGCTCTCAATACACTCCCTGTAGGTTCATAGTTGGAGTCCCTCAAGGTTCTTTTGTCTTCATACTCCTCCAAAAAGTCCTAAAGGATCTAACGTCTATCTTACAAAAATCCATCTGCAGCTGTGCACAAATCTTGTGCTTCCAAAAAAAACCATCCACCCACCCCATCAGCCAGTGCTAGGCTCTGCAATGTTTGTGCTGCAGCATCACCAGAGCCTGTCTTCCTAGTGAGCGGTGTATGGCTGTAGGCAGTCAGGGGGGTGTGTGTGTTTGCCTGTCTGTGTGCATGTGACGTCAGTCCTGACCGACAGTAGATTGTTCAACTGAGCTGAGCGCGTGCTACTTGGAGCACATGGAAGCTGCTGGGCAAACCTTCTCATCTGGGGACTTATTATTTCAGCGCACCCGGGTTTACTTTCCTCCCATGGATTATACGATGCCGTACACCCCCCCCCTCCGGAACGAAGGGCACCCCGACGTGTAAGTATCGATCTTCTATGGTTATTTCTTCATTAGACAAAATCACTGACTTTCCAAGTAGTGATGGTACTAGGAACAGCAGAAAACCTTTCGTCCCTTTTGCGTAAGCGATCAACGTTGCGTTTTGACGCAAAAGTCAAAAACGCGGTCGCTCTTGTTACCGTAAAAATCCGCTTTTTCAGTTATTTACCAAGATGCTGAGGCTTGTGTACCCACACCACCCCCCCCTCCAAGTCGTGGCCTAGTTTACGTTTGTTATTTTTATATGGACTTGAGTTTATTTTTAACCCTTGCAGAGGACGTGCCTCTTTCAACACCCCCACCCCGAGGCTGCCATTTTTGTGTGCCTTTCACTATCGACATACCGAGGATTATTGATAATGAAACAAAAAGAAGGTGCATATTTGTTTACAGGGCTAGGGAAAGGGATGCTTTTAGTTGGATATGGAAGGTTTTTCGAGGAGTTCGAGGGTTATTAGGGAATTGAGGCTGCAAACGTTATTGTCAAAGCACATGGCAAAGAAAAATTGTGCTTGTAACGTTTGGTACTTTGTGCTGTATGCTTTATCCACCAGTTTACCTTTGAATGTGGTGCGACTCGTAAAAGGGTTTATCGTATTCTAAACTCTTACATCTGTGTTATACATGACTTATTTTACCAGGGATTGGGATTTGGCCCATTTTCAGGCCTGTAATCGAGTCGTACGACCATTGCGGAGCTGCTAAGGTTTTGAATGCATCATATCTTATAAAATATACTTTATTATAATCCCGATCTGTCAAAACTCCAAAAAAGACCCATTTGTTGTCAGTTGTTCCCCTTCGAAATTCAAAGGCGCCTTTATTACTTGGATAGAGAGTGGGCACAGATGAGGTGGCATGGCTGGCATCGAATCAGTTCTTTTTTCAGGGGGGGGTGGCATTCTGTCTGAAAAGTGCAAGGCCTGGCTGCATCTATTTTCGGCCTTGGGAAGCACATGGCTGGCCTAGAGAGCAGGAAAGAAAAGGATTGTGCATTCGTAGGAATCCTCGTCTCGCAGGAGGCAAGCTGGCATCGGGTCAAACCTAAGAATTTGCTTTGATAAAAACAGAAAATCTGTGGGAATGACGACCAATCTGCAGCAGTAGCAGTCAAAGGACTACAAGTCCCCTGTGTGTTGGCAGGCATCTTGGAATTTGTAGTTCCTTGGCCAGTGTAGGCCGCAGGCTGCCAGGGCTGCAGGATTCTGGCATTTGGCCCATGGTTAGCACCTCGTGGCTTTGGCATGCTCTCTTTGGCAGCCATTTTCTCTTGACCGGTCTATTTACGGATACGGTTATTATAGCGTTTTTTGGAAAAAGCTGTACAATACAAGAAAGCCAGCAGTGGCATGCTGGGAAGCGTAGTTCCTTGGATGTCAGTCGCAAGCAATTTTGCCAGTTTACTTACTTTTAAAGCCTCGTGCTTTTGGCAGGGACCCATGGAGCGGCCATATTCAGTTCTGTCGTCCAGAACTTAGCTACATCTCTGCACCTTACTTAGCCAGCCTGTAACATCACGAGAGGAACTAAAAGTTTCAGCATAGCCTTTTTTAGGTTTTGGTTGCACCTCCTCAAGGCTGCATCAGTTGTGTGAACAAGTTAAGGGTGCAAAGTTGACTCCGGGGCTTGACCCAACCAGAAGGACACAATACGAATGAAGGCCGTGCACCACATATACTGACGTTTACGTTTTCTCTGTATATAACATAGCTAGCACATAGTGGTTTGTGAGGAACTAAAAGTTCCAGCATAGCCTTTTCAGGTTTTGGTTGCACCACCTCAACTCCTCCTCGGCTGTGTGAACAAGTTAGGGGCGCAAAGTTGAATCGGGGCTCACATGGTCTGGAATCTGTAGGACACCATAAAATGTAGGCCGCACACCACGTATACATTTAAGATTTCTCTATACATATTCTAGCCAGCCTGTATCAGTGTGCGGAGAACTAGAAGTTACAGCATAGCCTTTTTTAGGTTTCGGTTGCACCGCCTCAAGGCTGCATCAGTTGTGTGAACAAGTTAGGGGTGCAAAGTTGACTCCGGGGCTTGATCCAACCCCAGAAGGACACAATACGAACGATGGCTGCGCACCACATATACTGACGTTTATGTTTTCTCTGTACATAACATGGCCAGCACATAGTGGCTTGTGAGGAACTAAAAGTTCCAGCATAGTCTTTTCAGGTTTTGGTTGCACCGCCTCAACTCTACCTCGGCTGTGTGAACAAGTTAGGGGCGCAAAGTTGACTCCAGGGCTCGCCCTGTCTAAAATATGTAGGGCACCACACAATGTGGGCCTCATACCACGTTTACATTGAAGGTTTCTCTATACTTAATCTAGCCAGCCTGTATCGGCTTGCTAAGAACTAGAAGTTCCAGTATAGCCTTTTTAGGTTTTGGTTGTACCTCCGCAAGTCTGCCTCGGCTGTGTTTAGGGGCGCAAAGTGGACTCCAGGGCTCGCCCCATCCACAATCTATAGGACACAATACAAACGTAGGCCGCGCACCACGTATGCTGACATTTACATTTTCTCTGTACATAACATAGCCAGCACATAATAGCGTGTGAGGAACTAAAAGTTCCAGCATATTCTTTTCAGGTTTTGGTGGCACCACTTGAAGGTGGCCTTGGATGTGTGAACAAACTAAGGGGTGCAAAGCTGACTCTGGGGCACACCAGATATGAAAATGTTTATGGCAGTACAAACATAGGCCGCACACCACATTACTGATGTTTAAGGTTGATACCTTTACTGCAAAAAACAAATTCCACCTTGGCTATTAATAACAAGCTTTGCAGAGTAGGCCCGAGGGTACAGAGTGGTGTATACACTCCATTAGAGATTCCGCACCTTACTACAGGTAAGTTACTTAGTTTACCTTTACCAAAAAGTTGTCTATGCAGATAAGGGGCACCTGTAGACACAAACAAGCTGTGCAGTTCTGACTAAAGTTGAATAAAGCCCTTGCTATAGGTGTAGGCCATTGGAAGCCTGACTGGAATACTCACAGGTTGTTGCTAAGTGAGGCCTAGTTGCTACTGCTCACCTCCTCCATCACAGTAGTGAGCTCTCAAACACTGAGCTTTCAAACACTGAGCTTAGAGCTACTGCTTGAGAAGGGAGAGAGAGAGCATGCGAGGGGGTCTGATTCAGAACGATGGAGGTGAGCAGTAACATCTAGGCCTCACTTAGCAACAGCCTAGCAATGTCCTGGGAATATTCCAGTCAGGCTTTGGGAGGTATGTAAATGTCCTGTACCTATAGCAAGGGCGTTATACAACTTTATCAAGAGTACCCTGAGACAAGAGGTCCTCCACTGGATCCATCTGAAGGAGAGGCTGGGTAGGGAATTGAGATTTGGCAGCATGACGCAATTGGATGTGATTGAAGAACATCCAACCTGGCAAACGAAACGACAGAGAGCTGAGAGAAGGCTAGGAATGTGCCCGCAGGCATAATGTCATGGAGAGTTTTTATACCATATTTGTGCCCAAACCCGGGAATCAGGAACAAACCGAAAGTGAGCTAAGCTAGGGTTACCCCAAACAGGTTAAGCAGGGGACCAACACGGATCACATAAAAATCGACGTCTAGCAGCCGTCCAAACCTTTAAAGTTGCCCTGGTTGGGCCTTGCACAGTGTCATATGCCCTAGCTCCTCTATAGACTAAGTAATGGAGGTCCAACGTTATTCAACTTTATAGTCAGAGCTGCACAGTTTGTTTTTATTTACAAACATTACTTACCTGCATAGGTAGCTTTTTGGTAAACGTGAACCAACCCTTTAGTAACATTGGTAAAAAAGCTCCATTTTGCCAACTAGGCCCAAGTGTACAGAGTGGCGTGTACACTCCGCTAGAGACTCCCCACCTTACTACAGGTAAGTTAGTTCACCTTTGCCAAAAAGCTGCCTATGCAGATAAGGGGCACCTGTAGATACAAACAAACTGTGCAGCTCTAACTAAAGTTGAATAAAGCCCTTGCTATAGGTGTAGGCCTTTGGAAGCCTGACTCCCAGGACGTTGCCAAGTGAGGCCTAGTTGCTACTCCTTCATCACAGGAGTCAAACACTGAGCTTAGAGCTACTGCGTCAGGGGAGAGAGAGAGCACACGAGGGGGTCGGAATCAGAGAAAAGGTGGAGGTGAACAGTAACATCTAGGTCTCACTTAGCAACATCCTAGCAATGTCCTGGGAATATTCCAGTCAGGCTTTGGGAGGTATAAATGGCCTGCACCTATAGCAAGGGCGTTATTCAACATTATCAAGATTACCCTGAGACAAGAGGTCCTCCACTGGGTCCATCTGAAAGAGAGGCTGGGTAGGGAATTGAGATCTGGCAGCGTGACGCAGCATGACGCAACACTCTGCTAGAGACTCCCCATCTTACCACAGGTAAGTTAGTTCACCTTTGCCAAAAAGCTGCCTATGTAGATGAGGGGCACCTGTAGATACAAACTGTGCAGCTGTGACTAAAGTTGAATAAAGCCCTTGCTATAGGTGTAGGCCTTTGGAAGCCTGACTGGAATACTCCCAGGACGTTACTAAGTGAGGCCTAGTTGCTACTTCTTCATCACAGCAGTGAGCTCTCAAACACTGAGCTTAGAGCTACTGTATCAGGGGAGAGAGAGAGCACACGAGGGGGTCGGAATCAGAAAAGGTGGAGGTGAACAGTAACATCTAGGTCTCACTTAGCAACATCCTAGCAATGTCCTGGGAATATTCCAGTCAGGCTTTGGGAGGTATGTAAATGGCCTGCACCTATAGCAAGGGCGTTATTCAACTTTAGTCAGAGCTGCAAAGTTTGTTTTTATTTGCAAGCAATATTTACCTGCATAGGTAGCTTTTTGGTAAACATGATCTAACCCTTTAATAACATTAGTTAAAAAAAAGCTCCATTTTGCCAACTAGGCCCAAGTGTACAGACTGGCGTGTACACTCCGCTAGAGACTCCTCACCTTACCACAGGTGATGAGTATGGCGGCCCGGTGAGGTGTACACACTACCCGGACTAATAAAGTTTATTAACCACTTGCCCTCCTGAGGATTTACCCCCCTTCCTGACCAGGCCATTTTTTGCGTTACGGTTCCACGTTACTTTAACTGACAATTGCATGGTCATGCAGCGCTGCACCCAAATTAAATGTACGTCCTTTTTTTTCCCCACAATTCCCTTACTATAGGTGCAGGCCATTTATATACCTCCCAAAGCCTGACTGGAATACTTATAGGATGTTGCTAGGATGTTGCCAGGAGGAGCTTTTTCTTAGCCTCCCTTAGCAACATCCTAGCAACGTCCTAGAAGTATTCCAGTCAGGCTTTGGAAGGTATGTAAATGGCCTGCACCTATAGCAAGAATAGGCCCATTGCGGCATTTGCTGAGAAATGATCAGTCCTGGCATACTGGGGCTTATTGGGTGGCCTGCATTTTATCATTCTATAACTTTGCCAATAATTAGCATCTTGGACCCTTGTGGCAGGCATGTTGTTGTCCATTGTACTTAATGATAAAGCTTTGAACCTTTTTTTTTTTTTTAAGGTGAACTCCAGCTTTACCTTCAGTCTTGCAGAGTTGTATTGACTCTCCTGTACTGGAATTGCTTACTCTGATTTCACTGCACACTGTGAGCTTCTCACTACACTGTGCATTAGAAACTGCAGCGAGCTTCATTCCCTGGCTGGAGGTCGCTTGGCATCATCTACCACTTTCCTACCCAGCCTGACTGCCCCTGGCCTACCCTTTTCATTCATCGGATTTACGTTTTTTATGAAAAATGGAGGCTCAGCATCACACGTGGACACAGGGGCGGACTGACCATTTGGAAACTCGGGCACTGCCCGAGGACCCGGAGTCAGTAGGGGGCCCCATGAGATGCCCCTGGTACCTTTTTCATAGGCTTTTTTGAATTTGTGCAAAGACACAGGGGCCCCATGATCCCCTATTGCCCGGGGGCCCCATGAGTTGTCAGTCCGCCCGTGTGGACATCACCTAGAGCGGTCTTTATACAAATACAGACGGCCTAGGAACGCCCACTCCTCCAGACTGTCATTCACCTATCAAAGCTTTTATTTGTATAACTCACTGCTTGCAGCAGAGCTGAGGGCTCTTGGGAGGAGTACTGAGGCAGAGTGCTGTGATGTGTTCAGGAAGCTATGTACAGCATCATGCCAGCCCCTCCCACCAGTCATGATCTGCCTGCATTGTATAGAGAAATATAGAGACCCAGTGATGATGTCACTGGATCTAAAATAAAGTGTATAATGGAAATGAAACGGTCTTGTGTAAAAAAAACATTCGCATGTTGGTGAGGCGGGAAAGGAGGAACCAGGGATAGCAAAGCAAAGGCAGATTAGGCTACTTTCACACTGAAGAGTTTTTCAAGCATTTTTGCGTTAAAAAAGCACCTGAAAAGCTACAAAAAAATGCTTCCCTATGTATGTGAATGTATATCTATGTCTGTTTGCACACTGAGGTGTTGCACTTGCAGGGCGGTGTAAAAACTCCCGCTTGCAGCATCTTTGGGACATGTTTGGGGAGTTAAAAAAAAAAAAAAAAACCCCCAGAAATGCCTCTTCCCATTGAAATCAATGGAAACCGCTTGAAAAGAGCCTTAGAAACGCCTCTGAGAAGAGTTTTTGATGCAGTTTTTAAGTCATGTGTCCTTTAAAAAACGCCCAGGAAGCGCGGTAAAAGCGCCTATACGTTTTTGCGGTGGATCAGAGTGAAAGTAGCCTTAACGGGTCTCATTCACACCACAACATCCGTTCATATATGCGTGTTGCGTTTTTTGTAATGAGTTGGAATGCAGTAGTGTGCATTTTGCATGTGTTTCATTGGTTCCTGTATTTTTTTTTTCCTTGTTTGCCTTGCATTTCATTTATTTCAGGTACTTATATAGCCCCGTCAATTTACGCAGCGCTTTACATATATATTACATTCACATCAGTCCCTAACCCTCAAGGGGCGTACAATCTAAGGTCCCTAACTCACATTCATACATACACATACTAGGGACAATTTAGACAGGATCCAATTATCCTACCTGCATGTCTTTGGAGTGTGCGAGGAAACCGGAGTACCCGGAGGAAACCCACTCAGGCACAGGGAGAACATGTAAACTTTATGCACATTTGCGTGCATTTGAAGGCGTTGTGTTGCACTGCCCTGAAAAAAGTAGTGCCATACTTTTTTTTTTTTCAGCGCTGGGTAAATGCAACGCACTGATCTGAACTGCATTCATAAGGAACCATTATTTTCATGGTTGCTCACAAACGCACCCCAGTGTATCTGGTGCAGATATACCCTCAATGTCACCGTAAAGTTTGTCATGTGACAGGGTATCTTTCTTCTGGGATTGTCAGCCGACTGCTGTATGGTCCGTGCCACACTGGCGATCCAGACGTTGAATAGGACGATATCGCCAAAAAGTGCAGAAAATATTATTCACTTATTACAGCAACCCTCACTGGATGGATGACTACTCCGGCGTTGATGGAAAAGCTGTGCAATGTCACCGGCCAAAAGCTTGGAGACGGGTAGTATTTTTCCCCTCTGTAAAGCAATCTTGTTGTCACCCGTATCAGGATCTCTAGTGTGCTAAGCCTCTAAGGCAGTGGTTCTCACCCTTCCTAATGCCGCGACCCTTTAATACAGTTCCTCATGTTGTGGTGACCCCCAACCATAAAATTATTTATCCAGTAATTATAATTCATGAGTGTCGTTTTACCTCCAATACTGCTGCTTTCTACACAGTAGTTGCTTTCTACACAGTAGCTGCTTTCTACACAGTAGCTGCTCATTACACATCGGAAATATGTGTTTTCCCCGATGGTCTTAGGCGACCCCTGTGAAAGGGTCATTCGACCCCCAAAGGGGTCGCCACCCACAGGTTGAGAACCACTGCTCTAAGGCCTGGTGGGGTTTCCACCTGTCCGGGATCCGACCGGCCTGCCTAGTACAGGACTTGTTGCCGAAGTTATGACCAGGAAAGTAACAGTGCATGCTCTCCTTCTCCATTCCTCCGCTGAGATGGAAAAGAAACTCCTGGTACTCCTAGGGGTGAAGGAGAATGTGACTACCTCCATGCGATGGCACTGGTGCTTTGGCCCAGCGCTGTCACGTGGGAGGCCCTCACCCCTGTGCAACCCCAGGTTCATACCTAAGTGTTTCCTGCTGCGTTTTGCATAAACGCAGTATAGTCCATTTAACATGATTTCCTATGGGACAGGTTCACACCTCTGCGTTTTCACCCGGTGCAGTTTTTGGAAAGGGTCAGGGACTTTTTTTGAACGCAAAACGTTGCGTTTTTGGTTCTATAGACTTCAATGGGAATGCTGCAGAAAAGCATGTATTGCGGTTTTTATGTTTTTTTACCACGTTTTTGATGCATTTTGTGTTTTAAATCTGCCTAGAAACAAGAAAAATAAATAAAAAGGGGAAAAAAAGCAAAACGCGTCAAAAACGCAACGCAAAACACAGTGCAGAAATGCCTCAAGCGCATCCTGCATAGGTGTGAACCTAGGGTAAGCTCCATCTGAAGTGACTTGGAGCTTACACATGGTGAACGGAGTGGTGAGACGGGGAAGGGAAGGTAAGTATGTGCATGTATAAAATAAAAAAAAAAGTGACCTTGCAGCTTTGAGACTATTAGCCCTCATGCACACGAGATGTATTGCTAACACCAGGGGCGGACTGACCATTTGGAAAGTCGGGCACTGCCCGAGGGCCCGGGGTCAGTAGGGGGCCCCATGAGATGCCCCTGGTACCTTTTTCATAGGCTTTTTTTAGTTTGGGCAAGGACACGGGTCCCATGATCCCCTATTGCCCCGGGGGCCCCATGAGTTGTCAGTCCGCCCCTGGCTAACGCTGGCAACGTTAGCTGTGTCAAGTCACGTTAAAAACATGAGTTTTTTAGCTTTTTTTTGTGATTTTGCTTTAGCATTTAGCATTGTTTTCCTGCATTTTCCCGCCTTTTTTTTTTTACCAAAAAAACTAAATATTTTTTTTTTACTTTTCATGCCATGTGACTTTGCCTGGGTAATCTTCCTGTAATGTCGGATTCAAATCGCATCAATATAGATGAGGATCTGACTTGGAAGCGACTTATTAAAGTCTATGGGCACAAGTCGGACAGAAGTCCCCTTGAAGTAGTACAGGAACCTTTTCTAAAGTCTGAGCGACTTCAGTGGTGCTAATTAAGACAGCTGTCATTGACTAACATGGGAATTCACATGTCATGCGACTTGGGGTCTCACAAGTCAGATTCCAAGTCGTGGCAGTGTGAACTGAGCCAAAAGGGAAAAAAAAAAAATAATAATATAATAAGACATATTGTAAGTGAATGTTATTAAAAATGACCTTTCCTTTGTGATCTGCATTGCTGACATTTTCTGTAAAATGCAATATGACAACCTGGAGGTATTCTGTATACAGATGGTAAACGCCCCCAGAAATGTAATTTCTTGCTTGTGTGCTTGGCTTATTGATTTTCCCAGAAGTTTGCACTAAGATACAGGTCAGATTTTGGGCATCCCCTGCAACAAAAAACTCATTTTTGGTGAGATACTCCCAAAGGCAAAGGGATGCAGACCCTGCCACTTTCCTCATTAGAACCCTGCAAGTGCACCAGCTGATTAATAATGATAAATTCACCCCCACTTACACTCATTTTGCACATGGACACAGACAAACAGCGCTTTCTTCAGAATAACAAAAGGTAGGAATCTGCAAAGTTGGTTAAATTCCCTGCAATCTACATTTTTTTTTCTCACCAAAAGTGGAGTTACTCTTTAAGTTGTATTTTAATGTGTGTTACTTAAGGAATACCTTATCACAATATGCATTTACATTGCATTCCCATTCCTTTCTACATAGCACCCCAGCCCCCATATACAGAATAAACAAACATATCTGCAATACACCCCACCAAATACACAGATGTGAACACACCGTGTTGTCTGAATGCAGTGCAGATGCGTTTTCCTTGTGATTGGCTTGGGTAAGGATCCATTCACAGTGAACAGGCTTCCTTAACCACTTCAAGTCCAGACACTTTTACCCCCTTCCTGTCCAGGCCAATTTTCAGCTTTCAGTGCTATCACATTTTGAATGACAATTGCGTAGTCATGCAACACTGTACCCATATGAATTTTTTTGTATTTTTTTGAGACAGATAAAACTTTATTTTGGTGATATTTATTCACCATTGGGATTTTTATTTTTATTTTTTTTTTTGCTATATAAATGAAAAAGTCCCAAAAATTTTTAAAAAAGTGTTTTTCTTATAAAATTTTGCAAATAAATAATCTTCATAAATCTTGGCCAAAATGTATTCGGTTATCTTTTTCGCAAAAAACCCCCAAAAAAACCCAAATTAATTTATAACCAAAAATTATAATTTTTCAAAATGTTTTTTACATTTTTATTTTATTTTTTAATATTTTTGTTTTTTTAACATACTGTCACCCTAGCAGTACAGTGTCACCATAGTGACACTGTACTACTTGTGGGGGGGATGAAGATTTTTTTTTTTTTTTTTTTAACACTGATTGCTTTTACACCTATAAAGGCACTCCTTCTCTCTGGCTGCATTCTTGCAGCCATTGAGAAATACTGTGAGAGCTGTGATTGGTCACAGCTTGCCACATGGTATATGGTGAATAGCCTTGTACCATGTGACCTCTGTGATCACTCACAGATTTCACTAGTAGTAAGCAATGATGACATCTTGCTTACTTTTATTCATGTGATCACTGATTGGCCAATCAGTGATCACATGATTGGGACCTCACACAGAGGTCCCGTACAGCTCCCAGGGAGCGTGCACAGCCTGAAAATGCGGGCGTCGTTTATGAACAGAAACCTGTCCTTGCACTGCTCCCGTCTGGCCATTTTCTGTACAGACGGGAAGTGGTTAAAGAGTAACTCCGCTTTTGTTGAGAAAAAAAACAATCTCTTCTGGGTGATCTATGTACATTGCGGGGATTTTAACAAACGTAGCAGATGCCTACCTTATTGCTCTGAAGTGTGTTCTGTTTATGTTTCACCATGTCCTTTAGATACTGATTCTGAATGGGAGAAAATCTGCAAGGTCTGTATCCCTTTTTAACTATTTAACCTTTGGGGAGTATCTCACCAAAACTGAAATTCCTATTGCAGGGAATACCTCATGGGCGGACTGACAACTCATGGGGCCCCCGGGCAATAGGGGATCATGGGACCCCTGTGTCCTTGCCCAAACTCAAAAAAGCCTATGAAAAAGGTACCAGGGGCATCTCATGGGGCCCCCTACTGACCCCGGGCCCTCGGCCAGTGCCCGAGTTTTCAAATGGTCAGTCCGTCCCTGGGATACCTAAAATCTGACTTGTATGCAGACTTCACTGCCAATCAAACTAATGGGAAATTAAATTTCTGGGGGCATTCTGTACGCACCTCCAGGTCGCCATATTAAATTTACAGAAATTGATACCTTAACTGTTTCCCGACCGCCCTATAGCAGAACTACTGCTGCAGGGCTGCGCAAAATCACGTATATTTTGGTTATATTTATTTTTATTGCATAATAAACGATATCATGCTATGGAGGTTCTTTCTCTTTATGGATCGTGTGGGAGCTGCTCTTATTGATTAGAGCCATTTAAAGGGGAATATCGAGCTGGTCTTGGTCTGGAAGGCATATGCTGTTTCTTCTGTTTTGAAATTGTCTGGAGGATATGATTTGATCTAGGAGGATCCAGGAGTGATCCCAAAAGGCGTGTAGGCCCTTTTAGGGTCACGGTAAGGAGGTGAGGAGCCAATCTAGCTGTGTGTGGAATCCTCACCAGAGGCTACAACGCACAAGAATCACCTGCATGTTTTCTACATATTTTTGTGGACACTGGTGTCACGTATTGGCAGATTGGATTTATATATTTCTGAAGGAGATTTTTATATATATATATATATATATATATATATATATATATACACATTTTTTATTCACAATTTTGTATATTATTGGATCAATTATATTTTAGGGGTTTATATATTTATTTATATATTCGTTATTTGATTTGGGTGTTTGGACATGGAGCACTGGTTTGTCACTTTTTGCGCAGGATTTCTCTCCCAGTGCTGGGATCACAGGTGTGTTTTCACTATATATCAATACATTGTATTGTGGTTATTCACTTGTGTTATTTATCCATTATTGGAACACTTTTAGTTGGTTGTTATTTCCACTATTTGTCACATTATTATTCCCTATCGGGGATTCTAGTCACTGTTTTGTTAGAGAGCGCTACACCTATTTTATGAATTGTTGCTTTTTCCACTTTTAGGTAATAAGGTGCAGGTGTTAGCAGCCTTTATAGTTCTTTTAGGTTCTGAGCACAGGAGGTCCTCTATATATACGTGATATGCGCCCTACCCGCACCGCCATTGGCGGCTTCAGCTGTCGATCACTGGGTCCTGACCGGTGATTCCCTGCAGCACCTGGCGATCGCTGAGTATCACTGTCGGGGGAGAGGTTTGTATGTAAACAATACAGATCTCTCCGGTCAGCTCCAGCATGCTGCTTTGTATTGCTCTGCATAGTAGACCAATACAAAGCAGCATGCTTACACAGTATAGCACACAGTTAACCCTTTGATCGCCCCTCATGTTAACTCCTTCTTGCCCAGTGCCATTAGTACAGTGTCAGTGCTTTTTATTAGCACTGATCACTGTATTGGTGTCACTGGGGATGTCAGTGACAGTCAGTTCCCACCCAGTGTCAGAATGCCTGCTGCAGTCCCGCAGTCCTGCTAAAAGTCGCTGATCGCCGCCATTACTAGTATAAATAAATAAATATTCCAGTATTAATACCGCCATTTATAAACGCTATAACTTTCATGTAAACCAATTGATTTACATGTATTGGGATTTTTTTCTAGCAAAAGACATTTATTAATTCAGGTACTTATATAGCGCTGTCAATTTACATATATATTGTACATTCACATCAGTCCCTAACCCTCAAGGGGTGTACAATCTAAGGTCCCTAAGGATACATTCATACATACACATACTAGGGACAATTTAGACAGGATCCAATTAACCTACCAGCATGTCTTTGGAGTGTGGGAGGAAGCTGGAGTACCCAGAGGAAACCCATGCAACCACAGGGAGAACATGCAAACTCCAAGCAGGTGGTGCCATGGCTGGAATTTGAACCAACACCTCTAGTGTTGCCATGTGAAAGTGCTAACCATTTAGTCACTGTGCTGCCCCAGCAGTGGAATGTAGCAAAATACATTTTGGTCTAACTTTACGATGAAATTTGATTTTTAAATTTTTTACTGGATATACTGTTTTAAAAAAAAAAAATCTTTTTTGTTTATAGCGCAAGGAATAAAAGACGCAGAGGTAATCAAATACCACCAAAAGAAAGCTCCATTTGTGGGAAAAAAAGACATACATTTAATTTGGATGCAGCGCTGCATGACTGCGCAATTGTCAGTTAAAGTAACACAGTGCTGTATCGCAAAAGATGGCCTGCTCAGGAAGGGGGTAAATCCTCTGGAGGGCAAGTGGTTAAATTACAAAATGGTTTGTGTAGCAATTGTATGTGAGATATATATATATATTTTATTTGCTATATTTGTTTACATGACAGTGGAGTATCCTTTTAAGGTAATGTGCATCAATGTATGAAAAAAAATGGGTTAACCAATACATGCAAATTTGTATAATAGGCAACAGAAACAGCTTGCTTTTCACTTCACTGAACCCCTGTGCCACTCTGATTTCATTATATTGTCCCCCCCCCCCCCCCCAAAAAAAAAGAAGTGCTTCTGTTTGGGGCACATAAGTACATGTTCCCCTGCCAAGTACTCTCCTATGTGGTGACTCTAGAAGTCGCTGTTGGTGTAGAGCTAGGCACACCCCGCAGGACAGAATGTATGCCTATGTGCCCAAAACCTAAAAGTACAGGGTGTTCCCCAGAGCACCAGTGGCAGCAGTATAGGGCAGTACTAGGCAGTGTCCATAATAACCCAGGCCGGGACAAGGGGTGGGCAGGAGGGGCAGCTGCCCTGGGATAGCGGAACGAACAAGGGGGCAGAGAATAGATAAAAGGACAGTAAACCCATTCTACGACATGCATTAAAAGTAGGAGAGGGGTGCAGTTTTGTATGCTTGCCCTGGGTGCTAAATGAACTTGTCCCAGTATTGATAATAATGATCACACTTCATGCATCAGAGAGGTTTACTTTGAGTTTGTTTTGCCTACTTCTATCCATGAAACCTACACAGACCACTATTCAAGAACAGTGGAAAATGGAGGTTGGCTAAACCATTGGCTGGTACAACGTTACTTGGAACCAAGACTGCCATACTTTCCTCAAGGGTCTACTGAGAAATTGGCAGCTCTAAAAGCTGAACTACAAGCACACAGCTGAATGGACAAGCAACATTGTCTTACCTGCCAAAGGACTTGTAGCTCAGTCCTACCAGTCAGGTGATCCAGACACCTCTGCCATACATCACAGCCAGGTCCTAGACCTTTTTGCAGGCATGTGACTGGACAGTGAAGATCAGTTAGCACATATTTTGGACCTGTGATGGCCATAGGAGGGAAACTGGAGGAGGATGTGGAATTTAGGGGGGAAACGGCTTATGGCTCACCTTTTTTGGGAGGCTGGCCTGACAAGGGGATATGATTGAGCATGAACAAGCAATGATTCATATGGAGATCTCAGCAATAAGACCTCTAGGATTGTTAATTTGGACTCGGCTCTGTAATGGTCAGATATATCACACATCATAAAGCCATCCATAAGGACCTTCTAGACATAATGTGAAATGGCTATGATTAAGGCGTATTGCCGAAACGCGTAAGACATTTTTATCTGTACACTCTACTCGCCGAAATAAAGTTAATCATATGGAAGGACGGGTTACCGGCTCTTCAGTCTTTACTTTCAAGCTGCACTCATGTTGCACTTGGAGCAAGTAGCACAGTCAGTCCACCTCCATGAGTAATATATCTGGGTGTAGTATCTCTCCTCTCATGATAATTTAAAATCCCTCTAACAAGGCACTTTGACAGTATGGTTTCCCGGGGGTGGTTCCTCCTGATTGGCATCCCAGGGTTCCACCATCAGTACCTGGATCTGAACCTGCAACCTCTGCGGTGTCTGGCAGTTTCTCTTCTTGCTGAGCCACCTGACATGCTGGGAAGCTCCTTGCCTGATTTCTTAGACAACTTTGCCTTGTATCTTGTTTCTGGTGAACCTTGAACTCTTTGCTCCTCCCATGCACTTTCCATTTAAGCCATGTCTTTGTACTTCCTATTTGCCAGATGATTCTTTTTCTACCCAGCCAATATCCTGCTCTTGTTACTTCTGCTGCTGTCCATATATTCACTACTACTTGTTGCCGACCTTTGGCTTGTTCATCGACTACACTTCAACTTCATCCAAACCTGCAACCACTTGTTACCAACCTTTGGGTTGCTTACAGACTACGCTTCTGCTTGATCCCTACCTACTGTATCTGCTACTGGACCCCGACTTGCTCACCTCCTTGTGGGGCGATCCTGGGGACTGCAACCTGGTACTAAAAAACAGCATAAGCCATCTCCACCATCAGGAGCTCTGCTGAATACCAGTTAGTGCAAAGTGAAACAAAAAAGAAAGCGCACCAACCTTGCGCATTACCTCAGTAAACCATAATTTTATTAAATTCAGAATGATACTCACAAACAATGAAGTAAATCAAGCATGTAAGTCCTCAAAGGAACTTTAGAAATGTGAAGCTCTGATGAAGAAGGGATGCCCTTCGAAACGCGTCATGCGTACTCTGAGTGTCTACCCCTATGATGTGACTCGCACAGGCTTCATATTTTTAAAGTTCCTTTGAGGACTTACATGCTTGATTTACTTTGTTGTTTGTGAGTATCATTCTGAATTTAATAAAATTACGGTTTACTGAGGTAATGCGCAAGGTTGGTGCGCTTTCTTTTTTGTTTCACTTTGCAGTACTGGTCGAGCTTCCCCAGCCTTGTTTAGAGCTGCACAACCCTATAGGCATTGGTGGTCGAATTTTTCAAGTGCTGGTTCCATCCATCCACCCTTATTCTGGGTCATAGAGCCAGGGTGGATTTGATTTAAATCAAACTGATTTAAATCACGATTTAAATCACTAGTCAGTAAGACTTGATTTAAATCCTAGTTTTCTACATAAAGACTAATTCTTGCTGGTATAACTTTAATATACAAGTAGATGAAGATTTTTAGAATAACAACTTTTCATATTAGTTTTTTTTATCCCCAGTTTAATAGGTTAATCACTCATATTTGGACAACTTTTCTGTTGTACTTAGGAAGGAGAAAAATAATCATTCCCTTAATAATAACAATTTAAATAGATTTATTCAACTGAAACAATAACATTCCAGCAGATGTGATTTGCTTAAACATCCATGTTTAACTAATTTGGCTAAACAAAATATATATATTTTAAGAAACTTAGACTGTCAGCCCCTTCCTCCTCACACTTAGTTTCACTTTCTTCTTGTGCAGATCTATTCCACTCCAAACAATCAGAAAAATATTGTTTCTATTCTATTCACTGAACTTCTTGAAACTTAGCAGTGAAGGGGTTGATTCTGTATTCATAGGTTTGTAGAAGTTAGGATGAAGGTCTTTTTCTTAACTCTGTTCATGTTGTAACATTTTTGCTGTGAAGAAGAGGCATGTGATCTCCGCTGAGTCAAATTCAGTTTTGAGAACTGCAAAAGTAAACCAATCATCTGTGATAATATCTTGTAGGCAGAGAAACTGCCCAATAATCTTACAGAAACCTCTGGAAGAGCATGACATTGTGAATGGATTCATGGAATTTATTTACCAAAAAAATTAAACATATACAGCCTTATTCTACATAATTAAAAAACGAATCTTTATTTCATGATGGAATAACCTTTTGTATGGTAATATATTTTTCTCAAAAAGCATTTTATTTAAAAAAATCCGATTTAAATAAAAAAAAATCCGATTTTTTTTTTTTTTTTTTTTTTTTTTTTTTTTTTTATTTTTTTATTTTTTAAAAAAAAAAAAATCATTGATTTTTATCCACCCTGCATAGAGCACAGGAGAGGTCGTTTCTGAATACTAGTTAGTGCTTAGACCTCAAACCTCAGGTGAGCCATCGTCATCTACTTCTTGTATACCTATCCTGCTGGTTGGTGGAAGCCTCTACTGGTCTCTGAGCCTGACACCTGACCATGACACCCCAAATTAAGCTTTGTGGAAATTTTGGATTTTGATTTTTTTTTTTGTTTTGTTTTGGGCTGATTCAAGTGAGTTTGGCTGGTAGATATTGTAAATGTACTATTCCTTGTATGTTCTTCTGAGGAAGTGGACTGGTTCACGAAACACGTTTTAAAGTACTTTGGCGGACTTCAGTAAAAGATAACAACAAATACAGTGTGTTCATTATTGAAAATTAAAAGGTTTTACACTATGGGAGATCTCTTTTATGTCTTTATCTTAATGGGAGCTGGCTGTACCTCATTCTATCATCTCTGGAGGGGACCTGCTGCTTCTTTCCGTATACCTATGAAGGGAGATCACCAGTGTGAACGGATATAATCCTGATAGGGGAATCTGAAATTGGAAGGTCCATTTGGTATTTCAACAAGCGTTTTGGCCCTTCTGGGTTGCTGCAAGGAGGTGAGGGGACAATTCCGCAGTTTACGGATTATTTCATATTGGTTGCTTATCCACTTTATCACCTGCATGTTTCCAAAGAAGTCTGAAGAGTCAAAATATAACATTTTTTTTTAGGTGTTTACACACCTTTGAATGTTTTTTTTTTTTCTTCTCTCTTTGGACTTATTATATATGGTTATTTCATAGTTTTTTGATTTCACCTCAATTATGCGTATTTGCATTTAATTTTTTTTTGCTCACATAGAATATTGTTGGTTTATCACAGCACTTGTCACTTTGTGACAATTTGTCCCGCATTCTGGGATTCACAGATGTCACTTTTTTCACCATATATTTTGGCTGAATTATAGCCTGTTGATCACGTTTTTCTTGTGAGTATCTTGATCCCATTTATAGGGATTCACTGTATATAATTTTTCTTCACATATTGTTAGTCCCAATTGGACTTTTTTCAGTTTCACTGATTTTCATTATTGCGGTCGTGCGTTTTTAACCTTTAGATCCTCTTAAGGATCATTTCGTGTTATGATCTAATTTCATTCACCAGATATTTGTTATGATTTGTCACTTTACAAGTGTTCTTTAATATTATTATGTTTATATAGTCTTATATAGGTTTATCAAGGGTAGCGCTCCATCAATACATCTATTATTGTCTTCCGTATTATCCATTTGGTATATGGTTGGATGCTAACAGCCCCCTCGTTTTTATGCTATTGTTTATTATTATTATTATTATTATTATTACATCGAGTTTATATAGCGCCAAATGGTTTGCTCAGCGCTGTACAATAGAGGGGGGGACAATACATGAAACAGTACAACAACAACAAACAGCACACGAGGGGTTAGAGGGTCCTACTCTTTCGAGCTTACAATCTAGGAGGGAGGGGGTAGTGGTACAGGAGGAAGTGGCTGTGGGGGGTTGAGTGGTAGGAGGAATGACGGAGGACGGCTGTTAGGTAAGGGTGGGGTAGGCTTCCCTGAAGAGGTGGGTTTTCAGGGAGCGCCTGAAGGTGAGGGAAGGCGACAATCTGATGGATTGGGGTAGTGAGTTCCAGAGGATGGGGAAGGACCTGGAGAAGTCTTGCAGTCGTGCGTGGGAGGAGGAGACCAGGGAGCAAGACAGAAGGAGGTCCTGTGAGGAGCGAAGGGTACGGGTAGGGTGGTACTTAGGAATCAGGTTGGTGAGGTAGGTAGGGGCAGTGTTGTGAACGGCTTTGTAGGTCAGAGTTAGCAGTTTGAATTTGATGCGTTGGGCAATAGCGAGCCAGTGGAGGGAGAGGCAGAGGGGGGTGGCAGAGGTGGAGCAGGTGGTGAGGTGGATGAGTCTGGCCGCTGAGTTCAGGATGGTCTGAAGCGGGGAGAGCCTGCACTGGGGTAGGCAGGTGAGGAGGGAGTTGCAGTAGTCCAGGCGTGAGACAATCAGGGAGTGTACGAGTAGCTTAGTGGTGTCTGGGGTAAGGAAGGAGCGTATCTTGGAGATGTTGCGGAGGTGGAGCCTGCATGTGTTTGTAAGTGATTTGACATAGTAGCGCAAGAGGTTTCTATTATTTTTTGTTTGAACAAATACAGTATATGTCTATAGGTGTTTGGATGACTATACAAGTACAATATCTGAGACTAAATTGGAAGATGTAGAATATTTTTCAGCTATCAATAGTCAGCCGTGCTTGTTGTTGTTGTTATTATTATTATACATGAGTTATATAGGGCCATCAGTTTGTGCAGCGCTTGTTCTTCTGATATTGATTTTATGTTCATAAAGTATATAAATAAAATAATGTTCTAAAATGGAATCCTAACACATACCTAAAAAGTTCCAATAATCTTGTCATGTCTTCAAGACCAATTAGCACACTTGAGAAGTCAACACTCTGCTCTGCCCTCCTGTAGACATGTTTATATTGCACCGACTGTACTGATAATGCAGTATTGGCTGAAATTGGTGCCCCTGGCCCAGTGTGAGTGCTAATCTCACAGGAGGTTGATATGAAGATTCATTTGAATAATTATGAATTTAATACATTTTCATCTTCTAATGAAGACATAACTTGATTAAATAGAGATTTGCTGTGTCTACTTTGGACCTCAGCTGTTAATATTTTGCAGGATTTGTAGATGTCGTCGTACACCGAATAATGCCTAGCCCTGCGTGTTTCTGACATGTTGGGTCTTACTAATAACGGATTTTCTTTTCCTTTTACTGTAGCTGTCAGTAGAATATTTGGTCATAAAATCTCTAACGTATTGCCGGTGTTCTTCTTTTTCCAATGACATCTAGTGACCTCGCTTTCCTGTTTTTCACTTTTCTGACCTCACCCACTTTTTTTTCCACATTTTTGTGGGTTGCCGTGAAGCCATACTTGCCAACATTTCCAATGAATGAGGGACTTTGAAGGATTTGGGAGAAATGGCCAGACGTGTGGGAGCTTGGATTCATGGCTTGTAGCTTCGCACGTTTCATTCCACCACGCCTTTCCCCACCTTAAGGGCTCTGTAACATGGGTGACCGGGGGAGCAGTAAAAACAGGCAACTGAACCATAGTTTTATCACTCACCTGAATCTTAACATTACAGTCTGGTAGGGCTGTACACATGCTGGGACTCCTTCTTCAAGGTAGCGCCAGTGTTAACTCAGGCAACAGAGTTTGACAACCAGCATCTTCTGTCAAACTCTTTCATCGCAATCAAATGGAGCCACATCACAACCAAAAGCCAAAAAAAACAAACAAAAAAAACAGTAGTGCTTCCTGAACACCCATCAGCCACTGCTATATGCCCTCTGAAAAACAATCCACAAAACAATGGATTGCTTTTCAGAGGGTGATGAGCTTATTGCTTGTCTGAAAGAACCCCATCTGCTACCACAGTTTTGCAAACCAGTACCATATATCACCCCCTTACCCTCCATGCAGTCAATACCCTGCTGCAAAGTCCCCCAGCTGCAGGCAGGCTGCAGGAGGTTGGGGGATGGAATGCTGGCTCTATAGGGGGAAGAGGGCTTCTGTTGCACTGTGACATGCTTGCCCCCAGCCCTCATGCAGCCATCAAAACTCTACAGATCTCCCAAGCCTATAGCCACCTGGACTAATATAGTATATATAGCGGCAGTCAGGAGTATGTAACATACAACACTGTGTATAGATAGCAGCAGTCAGGGGTATGTAACATACAACACTGCGTATAGATAGCAGCAGTCAGGGGTATGTAACATACAACACTGGGTATAGATAGCAGCAGTCGGGTATGTAACATACAACACTGTGTATAGATAGCAGCAATCAGGGGTATGTAACATACAAAACTGCGTATAGATAGCAGCAATCAGGGGTATGTAACATACAACACTGTGTATAGATAGCAGCAATCAGGGGTATGTAACATACAACACTGCGTATAGATAGCAGCAGTCAGGGGTATGTAACATACAACACTGTGTATAGATAGCAGCAGTCAGGGGTATGTAACATACAACACTGTGTATAGATAGCAGCAGTCAGGGGTATGTAACATACAACACTGTGTATAGATAGCAGCAATCAGGGGTATGCAACATACAACACTGTGTATAGATAGCAGCAGTCATGGGTATGTAACATACAACACTGTTTATTGATCGCAGCAGTCATGAGTATGTAACATACAACACTGCGTATAGATAGCAGCAATCAGGGGTATGCAACATACAACACTGTGTATAGATAGCAGCAGTCATGGGTATGTAACATACAACACTGTTTATTGATAGCAGCAGTCATGAGTATGTAACATACAACACTGCTTATAGATAGCAGCAATCAGGGGTATGCAACATACAACACTGTCTATAGATAGCAGCAGTCAAGGGTACTGGATGTAACATACATCACTGTGTATAGATAGCAGCAGTCAAGGGTATGCAACATACAACACTGTGTATAGATAGCAGCAGTCAAGGGTATGTAACATACAACACTGTGTATAGATAGCAGCTGTCAGGAGTATGTAACATACAACACTGCTTGTAGATAGCAGCAGTCAGGAGTATGTAACATACAACACTGCTTGTAGATAGCAGCAGTCAGGAGTATGTAACATACAACACTGCTTGTAGATAGCGGCAGTCAGGAGTAAGTAATTAGATAGCAGCTGTCAGGAGTATGTAACATACAACACTGCTTGTAGATAGCGGCAGTCAGGAGTAAGTAATTAGATAGCAGCTGTCAGGAGTATGTAACATACAACACTGCTTGTAGATAGCAGCAGTCAGGAGTATAAGTAGATAGCAGCAGTCAGGAGTATGTAACATACAGCACTGCTTGTAAATAGCAGCAGTCAGGAGTATGTAACATACAACACTGCTTGTAGATAGCAGCAGTCAGGAGTATAAGTAGATAGCAGCTGTCAGGAGTATGTAACATACAACACTGCTTGTAGATAGCAGCTGTCAGGAGTATGTAACATACAACACTGTGTAGAGATAGCAGCTGTCAGGAGTATGTAACATATAACACTGTGTAGAGATAGCAGCTGTCAGGAGTATGTAACATACAACACTGTGTAGAGATAGCAGCTGTAAGGAGTATGTTACATACAACACTGCTTGTAGATAGCAGCAGTCTGGTGTATGTAACATACAACACTGTGTAAGTAGCAACAGACAAGAGTGTGTAACACACAACACTGTGTAGATCGCAGCAGCCAGGAGTATGTAACATACACCACTACTTGCAGATAGCAGCAGTCAGAAGTAAGTAGATAGCAGCTGTCAGGAGTATGCAACATACAACACTGTTTGTAGATAGCAGCAGTCTGGCGTGTTTAACATACAACACTGTAGATAGCAGCAGTCTGGCGTGTTTAACATACAACACTGTGTCTAAGTAGCAACAGTCAAAAGTCTACAACATACAACACTATAGATAGCAGCAGTCAGGAGTATGTAACATACAACACCTTGTAAAGATAGCAGTGGTTAACAGTATGTAACATACAGCTGTGTAAAGTGCAGGGGTTAGGAGTATATACCGGTGTTCTTACAATTCCGGTCAGTGTCAGGAAAAAAAATAACCCAGCCAGACAAGTAGACTTTAAGCAGCCGTCTACACATGTCCTGATCCTGTTGTGCTAAGTTTCCTTTTACAGAAGCAACTAGAAGCTGTACATGACTGCCATGAGCAGAGGCCCTCAGGCAGGACAATTAATTAAAGTGACTGTGTCAAGTTAGACAGAGGATTATAATCATTTTGCAGTGGAAATCACAACATACAGTTCTATCTTCACAATGATTTTCTCTCTCTCAGATACAACCCAGCCAAGCTTTAATCCAGAATAAATCAGAATCCGTAAACTGCTATGAAGAAAACGCTGCAGCTGTGCTAAAATCTGTTTAAGTTTAGCTTGAACTACATTCCTATATGCAGCCAATTTCAGGAATCTATGCATTTGCAGGGAGACCGATGTCACTTGATTCTATGCTGTGCAGCTTCCCTTACCCCTTGGCTACTATGGCATTCTCCTTGGACAAGGGAATGGCAGTTGATGACACTCAACCATGAAGTCCAAGACAGGTCTGACCCCAGGACCAAAGTGAAACTAAATCAGAGTGGGGCATGGAAGAGGCTTTTCTGTCTATAACAGTGATCTCCAAACTGCGGCCCTGGGGCCTGATGCGGCCCTTTGCCTGCTTATATATTTCCCTTGGGTCCTTATTCCCCCACTATCAACAACAGTGGGGCATAGTTCCTGCCACTGACACTGACAACGGGGTCCTATTCCTCCCACTCACACCAATGATGGGACACTATTCCTTCCACTGATACCAATGATGGGCACTATTCCTTCCACTGATACCAATGATGGGGCACTATTCCTTCCACTGACACCAATGATGGGGCACTATTCCTTCCACTGATACCAATGATGGGGCACTATTCCTTCCACTGACACCAATGATGGGGCACTATTCCTTCCACTGACACCAATGATGGGGCACTATTCCTTCCATTGACACTAGAGATGGGGCACAATTCCTCCCACTGATACCAATGATGGGGCACTATTCCTCCCACTCACACTGATGGGGCACTATTCCTCCCACTGACACCAATAATGGGGCACTATTCCTCCCACTTACACCAGTGAGTGGGGTACTATTCCTTCCATTGACACCTGAGATGGGGCACTATTCCTCACACCAATGATGGGGCACTTTTCCTTCCACTGATACCAATGATGGGGCACTATTCCTCCCACTGAAACCAACAATGGGAAACTCTTCATTCCACTGATACCAATGATGGGGCACTAATTCCTCCCACTGATACCAATGATGGGGCACTAATTCCTCCCACTGATACCAATGATGGGACACTATTCCTCCCATTCACACCAATGATGGGGCACTATTCCTCCCACTGATACCAATGATGGGACACTATTCCTCCCATTCACACCAATGATGGGGCACTATTTCTCCCATTCACACCAATGATGGGGCACTATTTCTCCCATTCACACCAATGATGGGACACTAATTCCTCCCACTGATACCAATGATGGGACACTATTCCTCCCACTGATACCAATAATGGGAATTTATTCCTCCCCCAATACCATATTCTTCTCCTGCTGGTCACAGTCTGGCCCCCCTAAAGTTTAAAGGACAGTGAACTAGCCCTTTGTTTAGAATGTTTGGAGACCCCTGGTCTATAAACTTCTGCCTAGGAGCAGTCACCTTTTTTAAAGTGCAGTACAGGTTCACTTTAACTTGTTGGACAAGAAGAGATCACACCATGCCCAATCACCAATGATATATTTACACAGCTAATATCAGATCACCATAATGGGTGTTCTAATGTGTTTTACTTCCTTGGGCAAACATCACCATCTTTATTCATCAGTAAATATAGGAGAAGAGGAAGTTTACCTGTCCGGGTGTATTGGCCCCCTTCCCTCTAGTTTGACCAGTTCTTATCAGGATCTGTCTGTGGCCATTGTGTGAATATAACAGGACTGTCTCAGATAAACCAGTCCCACTCACATCACCTATAGCCTGGCTTATCTGCAGGCTATAGGTGATGTGATGTAGGTTATCTGCAGAAAAAGGGGGTCCTAGGCTAGATTCATCAGGAACATGCACAAAATGATGCTTTTTCCTTACACGCACTGCCCTTTAGCAGACATGCATGTTGGTGGCGGGGGAGGGCATTGGTGGAGCAGGTTAGGTATTGCTCTCCATGTTTCCCCAATTAACTCGTTGGACCCCATGTCTGGGTAACATAGGAGAGCTGCCCCGGGGCGTGGGTTCTTCTGGGCTACGCTAGGCACCTGTAACAGGATCACTCTTACACATATGGGGTACCTTTTTTACTTTTGTGCCATTTTCCTCAATGCCCTGGAACAAGGCTGAGACCACTGTGGGGGAATACTTGATCTTAAAGTGGAGTTTCAGCCGCCCCCCACCAAAAAAAAAAAAAAGAAATGTTAGCAGCTACAAATACTGTAGCTATTGACTTTTAGGCTAGGTTCACACCTATGCAGTTTGCGTTTGATCTGTTTCTGCAGTGCTTTTTGCGGTGTGTTTTTGCACATGCGTTTAATTTTTTTATGTGTTGATTGTTGGGCAGATTAAAATGCAAAACGCATCAAAAGCGCGTCAAAAGCATAAAAAACGCACGCAAAATGCAGCACTTGCGGTTTATATGTGATTCCATTGAAGTCTATTGGACTAAAAATGCACACTGCTGCAGGAAAAGAAGTCCCTGACGCCAGATGTGAACATGGTCCATAGGAAATCATAATAAATGGCATGCACTGCGTTCATGCAAAATTCATGAAAAAACACACAGGTGTGAACCTGGCCTTAATATAAGGGCACTTACCTGTCCTGGGATCCAGTGGTGTCTTCACCCCAAGCCGATTCTTCAATCGGCCATCGGGTGCTGGCACGGCCATCTTGACTAAGGGAAACCAGCAGTGAATCCTTGCCTACTGCCCTGTTTTGTGAATGGGCCCCAGTCCTCTGGGACCTTTGAAGTATCCCAGAGGGCTGTGGGGGAGGGGCAAAATTTGACTGGTGTCAAAACCAGGTACCCGCTCCGACCAAAAAAAAAGTGCCAAATGTGGCAGCAGAAGGGGGAGGAGACAGAAAAACAGAGCTTACACTTTTGGGAGGAACTCCGCTTTAAGGTGGGCCTCTACTCTTACACCATGTACACTTGGACCATAACTGTCCTCCAGCTAACTCTCAGGTCCCCGTGCGCATATACTGTACAGCCTTCCATCATAATTTGCAATTAAAATAGACATGCTGAGCCTTGTCCACAACACCTGTCCAGTGTTCTCCACTACCGTTTCCAGTAGGAGAGTGGGTCCCGCTGTGCGCCTAGCGCGGACTCATGCACATGACTTGACTTTTCGGCCTCCATACCTCTGTACAGAAGGGCAACCCCTGCAGTGTGAGTCTGCTCCCATTGCTATAGGACACAGACCACGGCGGAGTACTGACAAATTCTCCTTTGTGACTAGAAGCTGTGCAGCCTATAATAGATACATGATACCGACAGGCCACATCAACCGACGGTAGACATCCTCTGCCCATGGAAACCACACGTACCATTGCACAGTGATGACTCTTTCAACGCTAACTCTTGATACATACCCCAATATGTAGTCACCCACAGCTGCAGACCAAGTGTAGAATGGTGCTGTTTACTTTCATTGCATTTCTCTAAATAACTTTACCTTCAAGGTGCCAAAACAAAGTCCAGTAGACAAGTAACAGTCGTTTACCCACAGTATGACCCTAATCCCTTATCCTAACTCAGGCTATGTGCTGCCCCGGCATACCTGCAAAGGTAGAGTCCAAAAAGGAGGAAAGGCACCCTGTCATGTGTACAGCCCTGTTAGACTGTAAGGTAAAGCTTCAGGTGGGCGGTAAAACCTTGGTTCAGTTGTCTGTTTTTAAACTCTGTTTTTCTGCCTATTACATGCTTCCTATACTAAATAAGCATTAGAGTCTTACTATATGGGGGGGGAGGGGGGGGGCTACTTATTTTTGGTGGACTAGAGTTCAGGTTTAACACCACATTACAAAGATTAGCACTAATTTAACCTACTCCCTGACATTAAAGCAGAAATGAAAAAAAAGCTCTTGAATTACCTCCACTCATTGCTCTTTCGCACCGCCATGTTTAAAATAAACCTGTGTATGTGCAGATAATTTTCAGGCATTTGGGAGCTGAAGAGACTGGTGGTGGACTAACATGAATGCGCAAAAATGCCACCGGCTCCTGGTGGATGGGCAATATAGTGCTTGTGGCATTTTTGCACATGTATGTTTGTTCATACCTTTTGTAGAAACAGTTACTGAAGTGCAGGAAATGTCAGTGAACTATGACAGCGCTCACCAGTGCCCTCGCAGATCATTATTTATTACAGATACTTATATAGCACCATCAATTTACACAGTGATTTACATATGTATTGTACATTCACATCAGTCATAAACCGCTTCCCCTCTGCCCTATGGTAGAATTACTGCTACATGGCGGCAGGGGTGCCCAAAATTACGTATATATACACGAGCTATTGCAGTCCCAGTAGGGGGCGCACGCCCTACCTGCGCCACCACTTGGCTGTCAATCACTGAGTCCTGGCCGGCGGTTACTCGCCGGCACCCAGTGATCGCGAGTATTACAGACGGGGGAGATAACTGTATGTAAACAATACAGTTCTCTCCCCTGTCAGCTCCTGCACACTGCTTTGTATGGAATAGCAGAGCCATACAAAGCAGTGTGCTTACAGTGGGAAGCATACACACAGAGCACACAGTTAACCCTTTGATCGCCCCATATGTTAACCCCTTACTGCCCAGTGCCATTAGTACAGTGTCAGTGCTTTTTATTAGCACTGATCACTGTATTGGAGTCACTGGGGATGTCAGTGACACCAAGTCAGTTCCCCCCAGTGTCAGAATGCCCGCCACAGTCCTGCTATAAGTCGCTGATCGCCGCCATTACTAGTAAACAAAAAAAAAAAAAAGAATTCCAGTGTATACCTCCATTTTGTAAACACTATAACTTTCACGTAAACTGATTAATTAACACATATTGGGATTTTTTTTTTAGCAAAGACATGGAGCAGAATACATTTTGGTCTAAATTTATGACGAAGTTTGATTATTTTAAATTTTGTTACTGGACATGTTTAATAGCAAAAAGTTAAAAATATTGTTTTTTTCTCAAAAGTGTTGGTCTTTTTTTGTTTATAGCGCAAAAAATGTAAAACCGCACAGGTGATCAAATACCACCAAAAGAAAGCTCTATTTGTGAGGGGAAAAAAGGACGTAAATTTCAATTGGGTGCAGCATTGCATGACCGCGCATTTGTCAATTAAAGTAATGCAGTGCGTAACGCAAAAAATGACCTGGTCAGGAACGGGGATAAATCCTCTAGATGGCAGGTTTTTAAGAACTAGAAGCCATCTGCTGTGGTGGAAGATGGGACTTGTAGTCAATTAGTTCACAGATCTGTGTGAATGCATGACGAGGCTGTAAAAGCGGAGCCCCGCACAATCATGCTGTTTTTAAATTGTGACAGCAGTTGCGAGGAGAGGATCCCCCCGCCCGCTGTCACAATGAGGGATCGGGGGGGAGCAGGGCCGCTGCATTAGTAACATGGTAGGGTGAACTTATTCTTTAACCTCACCATCCTATCAGTGCTCCATAGGTTTAAAGTTTCATTGTCCGGTACTTATTTTTTTATCACACTCTTCAAAACATTTCATTGAAATACGGAAATATCCCATAGGTGTGCAACCTCTGCTCCCCTCAATAGCCACCTTGTAGAAGCTCACATTTTTCTCTATCTAGAAGCTAGTGGTAGTTGATGGAGTGATAAATCACAAGATAAAATTTGGAAGCTGCAAAATACCACAAAAGCTACTATAACACATAACACGCATGTGATAAATTCAGCTGATCCATGTGATAAAACCTTTAGTACATTGAAAACGTTATTTTTGATAATTAAAAGAATGAACAGTGCAGGGGTAATTAAAAGGAATCTGCATGTGTTATGTATGCTTTAGTGAACTGGCCCTTATATCTACTCTACATCAACCTTTCTCAGCCAGGGATCCTTCCGATGTTGCTAGGTTCTTTGAGCCATGAGTGATTTCTGCATCTCAGATACATAACCAGCGGCATCAGTTATCTTTTAGCAATCTTTCACCTGACCACCTGTGTAAGGGGTACTGTTCACAATGACCAATGCAGCAGAAATTGGTTCCACTTGCCTCTGATGTAAGGATTATTCTTCCCACTGACCACCAATGTAAGGAACATTCTTCCCACTGACCACCAACGTAAGGGACATTCTTCCCATTAACTACCAACGTAAGGGACATTCTTCCCATTGACTACAAATGTAAGGGGCATTCTTTCCTCTGGTCACCAATGCAGCTGACATTCTTCCCTCTGATCAATCAATCAATCGACATTCTTCCCTCTGACCTCCAATGTAAGGAACATTCTACCCACCGATTACCAATGTAAGGAACATTCTTCCTTCTGACCTCCAATTTAAGAAACATTCTACCCACTGATCACCAATGCAACCGACATTCTTCCCTCTGACCTCTAATGTAAGAAGCATTCTTCCCTCTGACCTCCAATGTAAGGGACATTCTTCCTACTGACCACCAATGTAAGGAACATTCTTCCCACTGACCACCAATGTAAGGGGCATTCTTCCCTTTGGTCACCAATGCAGCTAACATTCTTCCCTCTGATCATCAATCAATCGACGTTCTTCCCTCTGACCTCCAATGTAAGGAACATTCTACCCACTGATTACCAATGTAAGGAACATTCTTCCCTCTGACCTCCAAATTAAGGAACATTCTACCCACTGATCACCAATTCAACCTAAATTCTTCCCTCTGACCTCTAATGTAAGAAGCATTCTTCCCTCTGGCCACCAATGTAAGGTGTATTCTTCCCTCTGATCACCAAATTAAGAAACATTCTACCCACTGATCACCAATGCAACCTAAATTCTGACCTCTAATGTAAGAAGCATTCTTCCCTCTGACCTCCAATGTCAGAAGCATTCTTCCCTCTGATCACCAATGTAAGGGACATTCTTCCCTTTGACCTCCAATGTCAGAAGCATTCTTCCCTCTGACCACCAATGTAAGGGACATTCTTCCCTCTGACCTCCAATGTAAGGAACATTCTACCCACTGATCACCAATTCAACCTAAATTCTTCCCTCTGACCTCTAATGTAAGAAGCATTCTTCCCTCTGACCACCAATGTAAGGGACATTCTTCCCTTTGACCTCCAAATTAAGGAACATTCTACCCACTGATCACCAATGCAACCTAAATTCTTCCCTCTGACCTCTAATGTAAGAAGCATTCTTCCCTCTGACCACCAATGTAAGGTGTATTCTTCCCTCTGATCACCATTGAAAAGGACATTCTTCCCTCTGACCTCCAATGTAAGGAACATTCTACCCACTGATCACCAATGCAACTGACATTCTTCTCTCTGACCTCTACTGTAAGGAGCATTCTTTCCTCTGACCACCAATGTAAGGGACATTCTGACCTCCAATGTAAGAAGCTTTCTTCCCTCTGATCACTAATGTAAGGGATATTCTTCCTCTGACCACCAATCGAAGGAACATTCTTGCTGTCTGATCACCAATGTAAAGGACATTCTTTCCACTGACAACCTATATAATGGGGCCCTTCTCCAGCTGATCACCAGTGTAAGGGGGGAAGTTCACTGATCACCATTGTAATTTTAACACTTCCCCTCAATGTATAGGAACTATACACAATACGCATATCTGCCTTAGTCTTTCCCTGTGATAGTTTTTGGAGTTCTCCTTTAATATAACCATAGGTTGGGGCCATTACCTGAATTATCCCCGAGCTGTGACTGTGCTTCCAAAACCTCCATGAAGAGTTACCGGGTGAAGCTCATGTCCCTTATCACAGCGCGGTGCTGTTGGTGCCACAGGAATCCTCCATCCCCGGCCTGATATTCTTGGCATTTCCCCCCTCACCGTGTGTGTTTTATGGGCTGCTTTCAGGGCTGGAAAATATTCTAGGCTTGCTGTTTGTGCAGCAGTTTCTCCCAAGCGTGTTTTATCCAAACAGACGAAAGTAACATGGCTGTGTTACGTTTTTATATTTTTGCTTTACAAAGAAAACGCCTTCAGATTAAAAGGGACCAAGGGAGGATCAAGATAGGAGCCGGCAACTCTGGCCTGCTTTTAAAGACCAACCCTGAATTGGATAGACCCTGATGATAGAATGCTGCAATAAAAGGTTCCAACAAAATCTACATGTTTCCAGCATGTTTCAGGGGTTATAGGTCCCCCTTCATCAGGGGTTGAGGTGGACTCAGAGTGTAAGTGGAAGTTCAGAGTTGATATAGGCAGAAACAGGCCTATCATTGGCTTGATGTCACCAGGACAGGACATGAAAGATAAATTCCCCAGTTGGGACACAGACAACTATAAAAACATACAGAGGTTCCGACTCCCCTGGGTGGAAGTGTATAAAGTAAAAAAAAATATTTATCTGTCTCTGATTTTTGTATACACTGCTTGGAGGGTATTTATTCAATTTGAACCATTAGTTCTCCTTTACAGGAAAAATGTGAAGGTGGAACCAACACTGTACACCCTCTCCACCCCTGGGTCCCCGCTGGGCTTTTTTTCAGCAAAAATGTTAGGGAGTGCAGTCCTCCAGCACTGAATGTATGTAATGGCAAGAGGTGATGGGGTGTGTTGGAGGGTCTATTGATGCTAGCTGCTGGAGGATCTACTGTTGCTCTGGGATCTGTTGTTGCTAGTGAGGGGTCTATTGTTGTTGCTGGTGGTTCATATGTTGCTGGGGGTGGTTAGTTGTTTCTGGGAGGCATATACTGTTGCGGGAGAGGTCTCATGATGCTGTCTGCTGGGAGATCTATTGTTGCTGGTGGGGGTCCATTGTTGCTGGGGGGGTATATTGTTGCTGGGTAAGGGGGGGGAGGATTCTGTTGTTGCTGGCTGCAGGGGTTCTTGTTTTTTACACACTTCATACAAATTATTTAGCACCACAAAATATACTTAGTTCTGTATTCTCTAAAAATGGTGGCACTGGGAGGTGGGTAGGGGGTGGAACCAAAGGACAGTGCTCAGAGGTGGTTAGGGGGTGTAGACAAGAGGTGACTTAGAATGGGGAGTTACCTGTACCTATGCTCTGGGAAAAAAGCCCTTTTTACAAGTACTACTGGTTGCATTATACGTGAAGATGCCAGATTGGCTGAGAGTGGAAGAGCACCTTATGGTGGCCATACGCGCTTTGATTTTTTTTTTTTTTTAACCAACTGACCTGTGATTCGACCAAAATGATGGAATCTGCAAAAAAATTGAATAGCCATAATTTCCCTTCTGATCGATTTTATTTATTTATTTCAGGTACTTATATAGCACCATCAATTTACAGAGCACTTTACATATATATTGTACATTCACATCAGTCCCTAACCCTCAAGGGGTGTACAATCTAAGGTCCCTAACTCACATTCATACATACACATACTAGGGCCAATTTAGACAGGAGCCAATTAACCTACCAGCATGTCTTTGGAGTGTGGGAGGAAACCCACGCAGTCACAGGGAGAACATACAAACTCCAGGCACATGGTGCATGACTGGGATTTGAACCAACGACTAGTACTGCCAGGTGGAAGCGCTAACCATTTAGCCACTGTGCTGCCCAATTTAGACTCAATTTTGATCCTTTTTGACCAAACAGAGTCATTAATTATAAGCCATCAATGGTGATGGGCCGAAAATGTAATCCTAACTAAAGTTTGACTGCGAACTTCGAATAGGGACAATTGACTAAGGAGTATCCTACGCATCTGAGTATGCAGTAAAATACTGCATGAGTTCCCTGCTGACAGCTGAAAGAAAAAAGAATAGCTGGCATTGCCCAGCAATTAAAACAGTTTTTTTAAAAACACGCATGAGGTCCCGGCCCATCCATACCAAGCCCTTTGAGTCTGGTATGGATTTTGAGGGGAACCCCCACATTTGAAAAAAAAAAAATTGGTATGGAGGTCCCCCCCAAAATCCATACCAGACACTTATCTGAGCATGCAGCCTGGCAGTTCAGGAAAGTGGGGGGCTCGCCCCCCCTTCCTCCTAAACCATACCGGGCCACATGCCTTCACCATGGGGGGGTGCTTTGGGGCAGGGGGACTCCCCCTGCAAAGCACCTTGTCTCCATGTTGATGGGGACAAGGGCCTTATCCCCACAACCATGGCTGGTGGTTGTGGGAGTCTGTGGGCGGGGGGCTTATTGGAATATGGAAGCCCCCTTTAACAAGGGGGCTCTCAGATCCAACCCCCCCTCCCCATGTGAATGAGTATGGGGTACATGGTCCTTATTCACAAACAAAATTGTAGTGTATGACAGTAGACAGTCTCTGACAAGTCCTTTATTAAAAACAAAAATAAAAAATGTCCCCCCTGAAGAAGATCCAATGTCCACCTCCAACACGGGAAAAAAAAAAGCTCCGTCTTGACACTGGCTCCTGCCGTCTGACAGCAGTGCCGGGATGACAGTTCTTAAATACTGTGATGATGTCATCAAGTGCTGTGATTGGCCAAAGCATTGCACCTGACCTGTGGTCATCCACAATACTTTGGCCAACTACAATGCACTGTCAGGGTGCAGTGCATTTTTGGATGCGTATATACTTATCTATTTTCAGCCCCCTCTTGTCATGTGATCTCCAGTGTTTCAGCCAATGGTAGCTGCAGGGATGAGGAGAGCACCCCGACAACTGCTAGTAAAACCTGGAGTGGTGTGGTCACCCATAACCTTCAATGGCCCATTCCTTGTTGGTGCTCCCACCTCTCCTCTGCAGCAGCACTGGCTAACATAAGAGAGTGGATCATGTGACTGGACCAGAGTGGCCTGAAAATAGGTAAGTATATGCATCTTTCTTAAAGAGGTTGTCAGGCATAGCCTGTTCCAGTCATGTGATCCCTTGGGGTTTATTTATTAAAGCTGGAGAGTCCAAAATCAGACTCCCTTCTGCATAGAAACCAATCAGCTTCTAACCTCAGCTTGTTCAATGGAGCTTTGGCAATGAAACCTGGAAGCTGATTGGTTTCTATGCAGAAGGGAGTCTGATTTTGGACTCTCCAGCTTTAGTAAATAAACCCCCTTGTGTCTGCCAGTGGCAGCTGCAGGGGAGAGGAGAAAGTGCTCCGACAGCAGCAAGTAAAACCTGGAGTGGTAACGTCACCCATAGCCTTCAATGGCCCATTCCTTGTTGGTGCTCCCACCTCTCCTCTGCAGTGGCACTGGCAAACATAAGAGAGCTGGATCATGTGACTGGACCAGAGTGGCCTGAAAATAGGTAAATATATGCATCTTTCTTAAAGAGGTTGTCAAGCATAGCCTGTTCCAGTCATGTGATCACTTGTGTCTGCCAGTGGTAGCTGCAGGGGAGAAGAGAAAGCGCTCTGACAGCAGCAAGTAAAGCCTGGAGTGGTAACGTCACCCATAGCCTTCAATGGCCCATTCCTTGTTGGTGCTCCCACCTCTCCTCTGCAGCGGCACTGGCTAACATAAGGGAGCTGGATCATGTGACTGGACCAGAGTGGCCTGAAAATAGGTAAATATATGCATCTTTCTTAAAGAGGTTGTCAAGCATAGCCTGTTCCAGTCATGTGATCACTTGTGTCTGCCAGTGGCAGCTGCAGGGGAGAAGAGAAAGCGCTCTGACAGCAGCAAGTAAAGCTTGGAGTGGTATCGTCACCCATAGCCTTCAGTGGCCCACCCGTTGTCAGCGCTCCCTCCTCTCCCCTGCAGCGGCTATACCTGACACAGGGGAGCCGGATCACATGACCGGACCAAAGGGGTGAGAATAGGTAAATATATACAAGTTTCTTACACAGGGTAATAAATATAGGTGTTGGGGGGAGGGGACATTTTTTAAGCGTAGTTAGGGTTATCTCGGAATTCCCCTTTAATGATATTAGTAGATGGCACCCAATGAAAATGTAACATTTCTTCTCTTTTGCTCCTTTCAGACATTCAGCTCACACGCTCCGTAACATTCAACCTCATGGCCTCCATTCATAGACTTCTATATGATTCTATGCACATTCCAGGCCGGCTCAGAGATACCTATCTGTGTGAACACATCTCTACGCCCAGGAACATATAATCTCCCCAGCCTCTCCCTACAGCAATGTATGCATAGCACCGCACTCAATTATTCTCCTTCCATTCCGCCGTTCTCGTGGGAGAAAGCATTCGTGTTTTATTACAGGGATTTCAAACATTGGAGTGGAGGCTAAAGGTATCTACAGTAGCATGAATAATTGTTTGATATGGGCTGTATATACAATATGAAAGCAAAGATCACAAAGGAGCAGGATACTGCATAAAATACATAGAAGGGAGCTGTTTTACCTGCCAAAGGATTTGTCTTTCTGGCCATCCAGTTCTAGAACTTTCACAGCTGTGCCGTACAGCACAGCCCAGCTCTGTCCTGGGGGGACAGGAGACCTGATTTGTCTCTGCTGCAGTTCAGTAACACTTACAGGTCTTGTCCCTCCTCCAACCTGTGATTGGACAGTAAAGGGAGAAGCAGCAGACTGATCAGCTCATCTGTCACTCTGCTCTCTCCTCCTATCCGCATATTTCCTACAGTAAGCTAGTTGGGGTTTTCTTTTGCTGCTTCTTCCTCTTCCAGTCTAAACTCTGCTGTACAGGGGCTGCAATTGGCTGAAACCCCACTGTGACCCACTGGGGGATGTCTTTCTTTACTTCTTGTGCTGTGTAGCGGAGCTGTGTAAATCTGAGGACTGGATGGACATACCACAAACCCTTTAGCAGGTAAAACAGCCGCCATGTAAGGTTTTTAGACTACGATGTGAAAAGTATGGTGAACTATTGCGGCAGACAAGAAACGGTTCTGATTATTAGACCTTCCATTGTGTGAGCGGGTGAACAGCTCCACTTTATATGATGGCTCACCGGGGGAATAATCCTGACTTAGCACGTCGCTTATAGCTACACGGAGCCTGTGACATTCCATAAGTCCCTGTGTGTGAATATCCAAGGTGCAGGGAGGAGAGGGGTCTAGCTGTAAGCGGATTGCGGCGCAGTTTTACATTGTTGATCGGCTTTGTGCATTCTCTGCATTGTTCTGCCCAGTATTTAGCAGTCAGGAGCCGGAGGACAAAAGCCAACAGCCAAAAGCCAACTCCAGGGGCCATTCATCTTAGTCAACATTAAACCCTCCAGAGTCCCTGGCAACAGTTACTAACTGCCCCGGACTGAGCATACACCATATATGTAAGGCTTCATTCACATTTCAAGCCAGGGGTCAGTAATAGCAGGCAGGCAAGCCGCGGTTTTACTGCCCCCTGAACAGTAAGGCTCCATTCACATTATCGCATAGAACAGTGGTTCTCAACCTGTGGGTCGCGACCCCTTTGGGGGTCGAACGACCCTTTCACATGGGTCCCCTAAGACCATCAGAAAACACATATTTCAGATGTGTAAAGAGCAGCTACTGTGTAGAAAGCAGCTACTCTGTTAAAAGCAGCTACTGTGTTGAAAGCAGCTACTGTGTTGAAAGCAGCTACTGTGTTGAAAGCAGCTACTGTGTTGAAAGCAGCAGTATTGGAGGTAAAATGACACTTCATGAATTATAATTACTGGGTAAATAATTTTATGGTTGGGGGTCACCACAACATGAGGAACTGTATTAAAGGGTCACGGCATTAGGAAGCTTGAGAACCACTGCCTTAGAAGGAATGAGCGTTCCCACTATGTCATTTTGATAGCGCGATTCTGTGTGTCGCATTCACTTGAATAGGCTGCCCTATGTGCATTTGTCACCTAAAGAGAAGCTCCTGCTCCTTTTCAAGCGACAAGCTTACCACAATTTTTAAAGGAGCGGCTTCCGTTGATTCCTGCGTGACAATCACGGGAGGATCACATCGCGTTGGGGGTTCCATTGAAGGATAGCGGCGCCAAAACTCATGCCACGCATTGTCCTGTGATAGCCACTCGATTTGGAATCGGGCAGAATCGCAGCGTTTCTGTGTTTTCCAAATCGCGATGCGTGATTGGAGCCTAACATACAGCCACTTGTGTCTGTACCAGGGGCGGACTGACCATTTGGAAACTCGGGCACTGCCCGAGGGTCCGGGGTCAGTAGGGGGCCCCATGAGATGCCCCTGCTACCTTTTTCATAGGCTTTTTTGAGCATGGGCAAGGACACGAGCCCCTGATCCCCTATTGCCCGGGGGCCCTATGAGTTGTCAGTCCGCCCCTGGTCTGTACACGTCATGGCCATAATGCCTGTGAAAAAACTTCAACAGCACATCCCTTTCGGCACGAATGCAACAAACGCAGTTCTATGGGGCCATGCTACAACTCCCTGCAATGCATGTGATTGTGGGGCAGTAGTATGGCAATTATTGGGTTCAATTATTTGTGAGCAGGTGACATATCGCCTTCTCACCACCTATCAGACACCTCTGCAAAATGAAAAGAGCGTGGATTGCTTTTCAGAGGAGCAGTAGATGTGAATGAGCCCTAAGTGAAGCAGGGTCCTTTACATTTGTGTGGTGCGTTCCCACAACATGCATTGGAATTAATGGGCTGCCAGTGCATCAAAATGTCCCAAAAATCAGAAGTTTTTAATATGGTGCCCTGCAGCTCACTGCAGTCCATGTGCGTTGCCTTAGTGCATTGGTGTGACGTTCAAAATGTGTAAGTCAGTGCCATAGATAAGGGGGTACCACCAGTCCTCCTGTATGGGCCCAGGCCAGCAGGGCGGCCCAGACAGCTGGATGAATTGATTGAATGTGGGCAGGGAGGATGATCTGCATGGTGGGAGGGAAATTACTGGAAACAAACCCCTGTATGGCTCTCTCTGCAGCAGCTGAAAGCTGACAACTTCTCTTTTCCCTCCCACTGGCTTTCAGCTGCTGCAGAGAGAGCCATACAGGGGATCGGTTCCAGTAATTGCCTGCTGCTGCACCCATCACCCTCTCTGTGCACCATGCGTTTCCCCCTGCTTCCCAGGCCCCCCTGTGTGTGCCCTCCCCTGCAGTGCTGCCGTCTTTCCTCCTCTCCTTCCTACTGGCAGCTGCCAGCACACAATAGGATACTTCTGGATGGAGAGCAGGGGAGGGTACATATGTCACATTTGCCAGCCCTTTTCAATGAGTGATTGGTACTGATCACTTTCTGTGTTCATTCATAACTGAATTGGGGCAATGGGGGCCCTGTCAGGTTAGCTGTATGGGGTCCCGTGGTTTCTAACAGCAGCTCTGGTGGCAGTACTGCTTGGACCGAGAAGTAGGGGGTGCTTCCCCCAGGCCCCCGAAGCGCTGAGCAAACTGTTGGCGCTATCTAAATCCTGTATAATATTAATTGTGCAGTGACCAGTGACAGGTTCTCTTTAAAACTATAATAGAGTGATTGTAGAATTGCACTGAACAGGGACCGTCCCTGAGTGAAGATGTGATCCTTCATTATCAAGATGGAAACGTTCGTTGCTGGTAATGTTAAACCCTTCCCCAGAACTCAGAGGAAATGTAATAATGGTGGTCAGAACATTTAGGGAAGCAAAAGAGATGATTCACACATGAAGCGCCATGACATGGAAGTGGTATTGAGGAGGACCGCCCAGGACAAAAAAAGAACTGAATTCTCAGAAAAAAATAAAGAAGAACAACAATAATAAATATATATATATTATAAATAAAATCAGGTCATGTATTCCTTCTAATGTCACAAAACCTTGTACTCAGTGGTCACACACCAGATGAAAGCAGAAATCCGACTTGCAGTGGAAGTTCCTAGTTGATGGAATGGAGGGGGACAGTGTGGGCATCTTCAGTTCAGATATCCTTCTACGAGAGGTGTTCAAGTCAAACTGGGACTTTTAATTTTCCAGGTATAAAAAGGAATGCTAGTGTGGCAGTACTGCACGCAATAGTAAGTGGCAAGTGTGTCCTGTTACTGATAGGGGGCGCACATGTCGCGGGCCAGTCTAGAGACCACTAATCAACATGGCAGACAACCATGTTCGTGTGCGAATGGAACAGTGTGATGACGTTTCTTGTGAACAAAGGTGTAAAACCTGAGGATATCTACAGAAGACTTCAAGCACAGTACAATAATGAGATACTCAGCCGCAGTAAGACATTTGTATGGTGTAAACGGTTCAAAGATGGCCGTACGTCCCTTAGTGACCATCCTGGCTGTGGTGGTTCCCAGCACACAGCAGTCATTCCTGTGAATGTTCAGTGCGTGGAACACCTGATCCTGGATAATCGATGCATGATCTGTCATGAAATTGCACAAGAGATTAATTTTTCTGTGGGAACGGTGAAAACAATGAAGACGAAGTGAAGCCGGCTGTCCTAGGATGGTTCAAGTGTACTGACGAATCTTTCTATCCTGAAGCTTTTCAGACATGAGTTAAACACTAGGATAAGTGTATAAAGGTAGCAGGGGAGTATGTAAAAAATAAATGCAGTTTCCACTCCTTGAAATTTTGTTCTTTTATTATATTATTACTATTATACAGTATTTATAAAGCGCCAGTAGTTTGCTCAGCGCTATACATTACAAAGGGGGACAGAACATGTGACAGAACAATACCAATACAATGCAAAACATGAGGGGATTGAGGGCCCTGCTCTTTCGAGCTTACAATCTAGGAGGGAGGGCATGGTGGCACAGGAGGAGATAGCTGTGGGGGATGGAGTGGTAGAAAGAGTGGAGGAGGTCGGCAGGTTAGGAGGGGGTGGTGTAGGCTTCCCTGAAGAGATGGGTTTTCAGGGTGCGCCTAAAGGAGAGGAGACTAGCTGATAATCTGATGGGTTGGGGCAGGGAGTTCCAGAGGATGGGTGACACCCTGGAGAAGTCCTGGAGGCGGGCATGGGAGGAGGAGACCAGGGAACTAGAGAGAAGGAGGTCTTGTGAGGAGCGGAGTGTGTGTGCTGGGTGGTACTTGGATATTAGGTCAGTGATGTAGTTCGGGGCAGTATGGTGGATGGCTTTGTACGTCAGTGTTAGGATTTTGAATTTGATCCGTTGTGCAATCGGAAGCCAGTGGAGGGATTGGCAGAGGGGGGTGGCGGAGATGGAACGGTTGGAAAGGTGAATGAGTCTGGCAGCCGTATTCATGATTGACTGAAGCGGGGATAGCCAGCGGCAAGGCAGGCCAGTGAGGAGGGAGTTGCAGTAGTCGAGTCGTGATATGATGAGGGAGTGGATGAGCTGTTTAGTGGTTTCTGGGGTTAGGAATGTGCGGATTTTGGCGATGTTGCGGAGTTGGAGTCTGCATGAGTTATTCATTTCTATATGAATCCTTTGGCAAGTAAAACAGTGCCCCCATTGGCGACCCGACTTTGGCAGACCTTGTCCTTAAACACCCAGCTTTGGGAAACTTGAAAATCATCCCTCAAAGCAGGCCTGCGCCCACAAGGGCTTAATTGCTCATTTAGTTTAGGCGACAAAACTTACTCGATCCTCCCCTCTGCCAGCAAGTGGTGCTCCCCCACGCTCCAGTAGTGGACTGCCCCTCGTAGTCATCATGTCAATGCAGGACTCCTACATTAATCTTGATGATGTCAGGACCTTGGATCACTGGAGCGTAGGGGAGAAGACACTGTGGGGACCGGTCTAACAAGTGGAGGATTGGATAAGTAAGTCAACTTTAACAAGTCCCCTAGACGTGAATGAAGAATTAAATCTTGCAAAGCAGGGGCACTTGGAGCTTTGAAGTGTTGTACAGGTCTGGAATACAGGAGCCGTAGGTCTGTGCTGCAGTCAGGTTCATTTTTAAAGATTTGTGGTGACTGTAAAAGGAACAATTTTATATTTGGTCTTATGATTAATTGATTTACTGTCCAGGACAAAAATACGATCAGAATATTGAAAAGAACCTTCAAAGCAATATATAAAGATCATATTGATCTATCTACGTAGCTACAATCAGTTTTTCTGTTTGGACAAATTAGAATATTTTGGATGAAATCATCAGTTTTGCTCAAAATTGATTGATGACACAGAAGGTGTCTTTTTGATAACCCATAGATTTGATCATGTAGTCCATTTCTGAGAAGAATCATTCCATCAGAATGTTACATGTATGGCTACCATAAGAGCCTATCTTGATAGGCCGCCTTTCCATAGGGATAAATGGGATTTTTCGGCACATGGCCAGAATTGGGCAGCACAGTGGCTAAATGGTTAGCACTTCCGCCTGGCAGTACCAGGGTCGTTGGTTTGAATCCCAACCACAGCACCACCTAAGAACAAAAGGCATACCGCTCAGGCAAGCAATTCAGATCAATCCACAACAGGTGGAGGCTCTGGCTCGCCACCACACATGATGCAATAGGAAGAAGGGTCAGCCGCACACCGGAGGTTAGATGAACATAGTGTGTATTTATTAATCCATAGGACACACAAAACACCAGGACATGAATACAGGACTTGTTAACGCGTTTCACACGATCTCCTGCTTAATCAACGCGTTAACAAGTCCTGTATTCATGTCCTGGTGTTTTGTGTGTCCTATGGATTAATAAATACACGCTATATTCATCTATCCTCCAGTGTGCAGCTGACCCTTCTTCCTATCACAGCACCACCTGCCTGGAGTTTGCATGTTCTCCCTGTGCCTGCGTGGGTTTCCTTCCACACTCCAAAGACATGCTGGTAGGTTAATTGGCTTCTGTCTAAATTGTCCCTAGTATGTGTATGTATGAATGTGAGTTAGGGACCTTAGATTGTACACCCCTTGAGGGTTAGGGACTGATGTGAATGTGCAATATATATGTAAAGTGCTGTTTAAATTGATGGCGATATATAAGTACCTGAAATAAATAGAAGAGTTTTCAGCGGTGGCTGTGTGGTTCCCTGCTCAGGTTGGATCTGGCAGGAGCGTGGACAGGTGAATATAAGACTTTGGGATGGGAAGGATATAAGTTAAAGTGGAGCTTCCAAAAAAAAAAAAAAATAGAGGTGTCTGCTTCTGTGTCAGCTCCCTGGAAGGCACATGTGACATCACCATGCCTTACTGCTGCCTCCTGAGATAGCTGATCACTTGGTGTGGCTCCCTGTCATCTGCACAGGCTGGAGTAGGCAGGAGCGTGGACAAGTGAGTGGGATGGATATAAGTTAAATTGGACCTTCCATAAAAATTGGGATTGTCTGCTTCTCTGCCAGACCCCCAGAAGGCACATGTGACGTCGCTATGCTTACTGCTACCTCCTGGGATAGCTGATCGGTCATTGTGGTTCCATGTGGGATGCACCGGTTGGATCTGGCAGGAGCGTGGACAGGTGAGTATAAGACTTTAGGAGGGTGGGATAGATATGTTAAAGTGGACCTTCAATAAAAAATAAAGGGTCTCCTTCCCTGCCATCCCCCCAGAGGGCGCATGTGATGTCAGCATGCCCTACCGCTGCCTCCTGGGATTATTATTATTATTACTTCGAGTTTATATAGCGCCAAAGGGTTTGCTCAGCGCTGTACAATAGAGGGGGGGACAATACATGGCACAGTACAACAACAACAAACAACGTACGAGGGGTAAGAGGGCCCTACTCTTTCAAGCTTACAATCTAGGAGACGTCTAGGGATAGCTGATCACTTGAAATCTCACAAGAATGCATCCCTTTGCAGCAGTGCATTCTCATGGGATTTCAGTTAGCTTGGAGGCAGAAGTGAGGAGCAGAGACGTCACCCGCATTTCCCAAAAGTAGGACGATGGTGAGTATTTTTTTCCTTGTAAAATCTTTATTAGGTTTTATTTGGCTGGTCGGAGGTCAGCAGGGAAGGGAACTGCTTTAAAGGAAAAGTGTGCAAGCTTAGACTTCTCCTTTAAGATTGTCCACAAGCTCCTACCTGCTGCAATTTTAGCCTGCATGCTCTCAAAAGTTTCCCTTTAAATACCAGCCACCTCAGCCAGCTACTGACAGCCCAAGTGTTCCAAAAATCCAGTCAAAAGGCACCTTACAGAAACACCAAGTGCAGTTTCTAATCTGGGACACAATTCTACCCATTTTAAGTCTTAATAAAGGGGAGGGGGGCATTGTTTTGGCTACATCCCCCAGAGGAAGATACGAGTCCCTGTAGCGTAACGCGTAGGGGACGGGCGGTGACGCCATCACGCATCCACAGAGGAACGGCGAGTATACACACTGAAGGCAGACACACCTATAAGGCTGACCCTAATGCGATCTGGATACATTTCATGTAAAGCGCTACTATATCTTTCACAATGTGAGTGGAAAATCAAAGCACATTAAACAACTATAATCCCGGATAAGACACTATGTTTCTTTTCCCTTCTTTTCATGTTCCATATATGGAGGATTAAGCCAAGCAGCCAGCGGAGAATGATCTATTGAAAAGGCTGTGCTGAGGAGAGAGAGGTTCACGAAGTGGACACAGATCCTTAATACAATCCAGTTTGAACAATACCATCTCAATTCATATAGAGGAGAAATATCATATGGCAAATCGTACGGAACATTGTATGATGTACCCATCTGAATGACTAAATAATACACTACAAAATAGAAAAACACATATATTTTTTCTCACATACATTTTTATATTATAGATGTAATTTTTATATTATAGATGTAATTTTGTTTGGATCAAAATTAAACACAGGGGAGAAATATCAATTATCACATATATTTGGGAGATTACAGCAAAGGAATATCCTCCTCTCCCATTTCTTTCCTTTTTTTCACATTTATATAAAATTTATTTTTTTTCACATTTATATAAGTCATGGATTTAAGTATCATTGTTTGATAAAATTGTTTGTCAATTGGTGGCACACACAGGTATTCACTATATTATATGAGGTAGAATATATTGGAGCGCGGTACAATATTGGAATATATTGTTTTGGCCTCCAATATGTGTTGGCCTGGTGACCATTCCTTTTATTTGGTTTTGGAATAATAGGAATGCATTTTCGGTGCAGTGCTCCAGTCTTAATTGCCTTTAAAAACCTGTAATTGAACTTAATGAGCATTCTGAATTTTGCGCAGTTGCTGCATCTCCTGGACAGTGGTGTCACCTGTTGTCTTGAATTAATCCCTAAGTAGCACAGTTTTATGTCCCTCAGTACAAAGGCCAAAAAAGTGCTGGTGTGACAGACTCTTTCATCAGCACAATAACAGAGCTTTATGACCAATGAAAAGATGATAAGCAGGATGGTGTCTTCGAAGGATGAAGAGTGTCTATGTTGGATGAACAGATCTTTGCAATTGATGTGCCCCATTCAAGATTGCCAACATTTTAAGGATGATTGGGTCTTTCAGGGGTTTGATGGTCACTGCCTGTCTATGGTTAGCCTGAATTTTCTCAGTGCCTTATGTACCTGTCAACTGTGTGCATGTTACAGTTATAAGACACGCAACACAACAGTACAGACGGAAACGGATGTAGACAAAGCATGTGTCCCTAAGAACTGTTGGCTAAGGCACTGAAAAGACTACATTGGATCCTTTCAGATTAAACCATTCAAAAATGGACCAGTGTCTTACCAACTTTTAGTTCCCAGACTTTGACAGCCTCAACCAGGGTTCTTACAGAGGTTGCTAGGAGTTCCTTGGCAATCTGCAATTTCTACCTCCAAGATGAGCCCACCAATGACAGCAATGTACTTTTTGCCATCTCTAAGGGGCATTCTTCTTACTGACCACACATGTAAAGGGTATTCTCACTTGCCTTCAATTCAAGGAGTATTCTTCCCAGTGGCCACCAATGTAAGGGACATTCTTCTCACTGACTACAAATTCAGGTTGCATTCTTCCCAGTGACCACCAACATAAGGAGCATTCTTCTTACTGACCGCCAATGTAAAGGGTATTGTTCTCACTGACCATCAATTCAAAGAGCATTCTTCACAGTGGCCACCAATGTAAGGAGCATTGTTTTCTCCAACCACCATTTCAAGAATAATTCTTCTCACTGACAACACTTTCAAGGAGCATTCTTCCTGGAGAGCACCAATGTAAGTGGTGTTCTTCTCAATGACCACCAATTTAAGGTGCATTCTTCCCACTGATGATCAAAGTAAGGAACATTCTTCTCACTGACCACCAATGTACTAGGGCTGTAAGTACCAAATTCCTTCTTTTATTCGTATACAGCGGGTAAAATAAGTATTGAACATGTCACCATATTTTTAGGTAAATATATTTCTAAAGGTGTCGGTAACAACCCATGCAATCCATACATACAGTACAAAGAAACCAAAACAAATTACACGTTTTGTGTAATAAAATGGAATGACGCAGGGGAAAAGTATTGAACACGCTGACTAAAATATATTTAATACTTCGTACAATATCCTTTGTTGGTAATGACAGCTTAAAGACGCCTCCTGTATGGAGAAACTAGTTGCATGCATTGCTCAGATGTGATTTTGGCCCATTTTTCCACACAGTGTTCAAATCTTGAAGGTTCCATGGGCCTCTTCTATGAACTCTGATCTTTAGTTATTTCCATAGATATTCTGTTGGATTCAAGTCAGGTGATTGGTTGGGCCATTCTATCAGTTTTATTGTCTTTCTTTGAAACCAATTGAGAGTTTCCTTGGCTTTGTGTTTGGGATCATTGTCTTGATCCCATTGGCTGAATTGTCCACCCTTGTTTCATCTTCATCATCCTGGTAGATGGCAGCAGATTTTTATCAAGAATGTCTTGATAAAGTTTTCCATTCATCCTTCAATGATATGAAGTTTGCCAGTACCGTATGCTGAAAAACAGCCCCACAACATGATGTTCCCACCTCCAAACTTCACTGTATGGTGTTTTTGGGGTGATGTGCAGTGCTATTTGACCTCCAAACGTGTGTATTATGGCATCCAAAGAGTTCAATTTTGGTCTCATCTGACCAGACTATATTCTCCCAGTATTTCACAGGCTTGTCTAAATGTTGTGCAGCAAACTTTAAATGAGCTTAAACATGGTTTTTCTTCAGCAATGGAGCCTTGCGTGGTGAGCGTGCATACAGGCCATGGCGGTTGAGTGCATTACTTATTGTTTTCTTTGAAACAATTGTACCTGCTAATTCCAGGTCTTTCTGAAGCTCTCCACAAGTGGTCCTTGGCTCTTGGATAACACTTCTGATAATTCTTTTCACTCCTCTGTCAGAAATCTTGCAAGGAGCACCTGGTCATGGCTGGTTTATGGTGAAATGATGTTCTTTCCACTTCTGGATTATGGCCCCAACAGTGCTCACTGGAACATTCAGAAGTTTAGAAATCCTTCTATAACCAATGCCATCAGTTTGTTTAGCAACAATAAGGTTGTGAAGGTCTTGAGAGAGCTCTTTTATTTATCCATCATTATTATTATTATTATACAGTATTTATGAAGTGCCAATAGTTCGCTCAGCGCTGTACATTACAGAGGGGGACAGAACATGTGACAGAACAATACCAATACAATACAAAACATGAGGGGACTGAGGGCCCTGCTCTTTCGAGCTTACAATCTAGGAGGGAGGGGATGGTGGTACAGGAGGAGATAGCTGTGGGGGATGGAGTGGTAGGAAGACTGGAGGAGGTCGGCAAGTTAGCATGAGATGTTTCTTGTGTGACACCTGAGACACCTGTTTATAGGCCATCAGTTGACACAAAACCAGCTGATAATAGTTTGCACTGAAAAGGGGCAGGGTTGCTTTCTAATTACTGATAGATTTCAGCGGGTGTCTTGGCTTTCTATGCCTTTTTGCACCTCCCTTTCTTTATGTGTTCAATACTTTTTCCCTGTGTCATTCCATTTTATTACACATAACTTAATTCCTGAACTTTATTGTTTTTAGTTTCTTTGTATGTATGGATTGCACGGGCTGTTACCGACGTGGTGAAAATGTCATGTCAGTAGCACCTTTTTAGAAATATATTTACCTAGAAAAATTATAATGTGTTCAGTACTTATTTTTCCCGCTCTTTTTACAACTTGTTCACACCAGTGTCTTGTGAGCTGTAGATATAATATGTATAATCAGGGGTTCCATGAGACATGAAAGTTATTTCAAAGATTCCTTTGAGTTAGAAAGGTTAAGAAAGTTTGCTCTCTGACATGACTCCATGTGTATGGCCATAGTTCATTGTCCTCTTTTCTCTCCTCCGGTCTTACACTGATTTTATAACTTTTATGATGAAGCAAGAAAGCCAGCAGCAAAGACTTGCCATCAGCAAGTATATTACATAGCTCAGCCCTGAAAGGAAGAATTTACTCGATTTTCCAGTACCGTGGCTCCAGGCTGTCATAAATTGCAGACTTGTTGCTGTCATCATACCGGCATTACATGGCTGGACCTTACATTACACAAGGCTGCCTGCAGGGACACGTGGGCTGCTAGTTAAAGGGAAAGTATCATCTGGTTCACATAATTGTCTTTCATTTGTCAAATGGCAGTTATATAATTATCATACGCTCCTATAACCAGATATGACTTCCAGTGTCTGCCCTCTGGGCTCTGGAAGAACAATTAAAATAGAACAAGGTAGATGGATGCTGGGTGCCACCATCTTGGATCTTGACAGCCAGTTTACAGGCATTCTGCCACCTCCTGTGCATGTGGTTATACAACCCCAAAGGATTTTTTTTTTCTACCCGAAGGGGGGGATTTTACCTTGCACTACAACCGCCATAGCTGTAGTTGCGAAGCATCACAGCTGCAGCAATGTGTACTCACCCCTCAATCTGCCATGTACACTGCTCAACAAAATGAAAGAAAAACTTTGTAATCAGAGTATAGCATCAAGTCAGTTCAAGGCTGGCCATACACTATACAATTTTCTGTCCAATTTCTGCCCAATTTCCTTTAGACTTACCTTCAACCCTGTAGTGCAAGAGCCTGCCTAACTGGATACAATTGAAAGTGTTGTAAGGTTTGACCTCCTATTATATGATTTTTGGTAAATCTAAACCAAAAATCTCAAGAAAATTGTGTAATGTATGGCCAGCCAAACTCCTGGGATATTGATCTGGTCAGGTAAGTAGCAGAGGGGGTTGTTAATCAGTTTCAGCTGCTTTGGTGTTAATGAAATTAACAGTAGGTTCACAAGATGGGCAACAATGAGACAACCCCCAAAACCAGAATGGTTTTACAGGTGGAGGCCACTGACATTTTTTTCCCTACTCCATTCTTTCTGACTTTTTTCACTAGTTTTGCATTTGGCTAGGGTCAGTGTCACTACTGGTAGCATGAGGCCATACCTGGACCCTACAGAGGTTGCACAGGCAGTCAACTCCTCCAGGATGACACTTCAATACGTGCCAATGCCAGAAGGTTTGCTGTGTCTCCCGGCACAGTCTCAAGAGCATGGAGGAGATTCCAGGAGACAGGCAGTTACTCTAGGAGAGCTGGACAGGGCTGTAGAAGGTCCTTAACCCATCAGCAGGACCGGTACCTGCTCCTTTGTGCAAGGAGGAACAGGATGAGCACTGCCAGAGCCCTACAAAATGACCTCCAGCAGGCCACTGGTGTGAATGTCTCTGACCAAACAATCAGAAACAGACTTCATGAGGGTGGCCTAACGGCCCGACATCCTCTATTGGGCCCTGTGCTTACTGCCCAGCACCATAGAGCTCTATTGGCATTTGTCATTGAACACCAGAATTGGCAGGTCCACCATTGGTGCCCTGTGCTTTCCACTTACTTTTCACTTAGCATCATACTCAAACAGTGGTGTATTTAGGCTTTGTGCTTCCCTAGGCAACACAAAAATCAGACGCTCCTCCCCCCCCCCCCCCGGCAAAAGAGAGAAAGACACTCACCTTCACAGCTCTGGACATCCTTGGGAATGACAATTGGGCTCTGCATACACCATCAAGCAGCCCACAGCCTCTCTCGGATCCCACCTGATCCCCATGCCGCATATGACCCTTCTTCTCCCCCCAAAAAATGCCGCCCTAGGCATTCACCACCGGTTTCCCATTGCGCATGCAGGAAGCACACTGTGCTTTTGTGAATGTCCTGCAGTCCTCTGGGACCTTAGAAGTGTCCAAGAGGGCTGGGGGGGGGGGTACTGAACCTCCGGGTCAGCTTGCTGCTGCAAACTGAGCAGGAAGTGGGAACATGTAACTGTCTAAACCTGTACCTGCTCCCCCCAAGAGGTGCCAAACGGGGAGCGGGTGAAAAGCAGAGCTTCCATTTTTGGGTGGCACTCCGCTTTACCTGCGTTGGGTGGGGCACTGCAGCATAATGGATAGGTATGTACAGCAGTACTCGCACTACTACTGGCACTTTAAGGATTTACTGGCATCTTCCTGTAGTACACAGGTTCAAAATCTGGAGCATTGGGAAGTTTTATCTTCTTTTCTTTGTACCTGCGGCAGGGTGTAGGTGAATGTCATAAAGCTTCTCATCTCAGCCGTCCTGCCATTCAGCACATCCATTCTTGTGTAATTGCTGAGTTATCAGTTCCCATGGATAGGTAGAATTCCAATCTCCGTCAGCTACAAGTCTTATCTGTGTTACCACCTGTTCCCTGTTCCCAGGTAATCTACTACTCGGTATTCAATGATTCAGATCAACATGTGCCGTCATTGGGTTAAGATCCCAAAATGTAAAGCTGAGCTTCGGGGTAAGCAAATATTGTCTAAATCCATTCGTCATGTACACTCCCCGCCCTCTTTATTAGATCCACCTTGCTAATACCGGGTTGGACCCCCTTTTGCCTTCAGAACGGCCTTAGGCTAGGTTCACACCTGTACAGTTTGTGTTTGATCCGTTTCTGCAGTGCCTTTTTGCACATATAATTTTGATGCCTTTTTCGGGGGGTTTATTTTTTTGTTGCTATGCAGATTAAAACACAAAACGCAACAAAAACGCGCTACATGTTTTCTGCAGCATCTCCATTAACCTCCCTAGCGGTATTCCTGAGTGTAGCTCGGGGTAAAATGTCAGTACCAAAAGCGGTAACCCCAAGCTACACTCGGGCTTACCATGCAGTGCTGCATAGGGAGTCCCTGCAGCACTTACGTTGTCCTTCGCTTCCGTGATGTGTCCCCTGCAGCGTCCCCGGCCATCTCCTCCGGCTGATGCCGGCATCCGGCTTCTGTGTTCCGGTCCATGTGACGTCGGGACGTACGGGCGGCAGCGGGAAATTTGAAAATTTAAAAAAAAGTCATTTTTTTCAAAACAAATTTTACATAGTAAAACATTGCTGTTTCAAACCATTTCACATACATTTTGTCCCGAGTGCTTTGTCCTGTGCCCTGCCTGCATTTTGACTGTTCTTTCTGCCGAGAAACGTCCATGGCGTCCAAAAAGCGTCCCTTTACGTCAAAAGCGGTTTTAGACCGGCTAGACAACAGCGATAGTAAATCAGAACCACTTGCACAATTGAGTGATAATGATTCGTGGGGGAAATTCCTCATCAGACACTGAAAACAATTTTGCGACTTTGCTCAGTGATGTGCGAACTTGGCGCTATATTTCAAATTTCAGTGTTTTTGGTTTGATTATATTAGTGAATTAAATTTATTATTATTATTATATTATTATTTTTTATGATTATTTATTAAATTATAATTTATGATTACGTGTTTCAAATTTTATCATACCTGGGATGTTTACTAGACTCTTGTTCGGACAGATTTCAGTGAGTTATTCCTAAATATTACAGCCTACAATAACAAAAACTACATATTTCCATGCAAAATAATGGTACCGCTTTCAGCACCAAAAATCTGAAATAATCATACCGCCAGGGAGGTTAAAGTCTATAGAACTAAAAACAAAACTCTTTGCGTTTAAAAAAGTCCCTGATCCTTTCCAAAAAATGCACTGGGTGAAAACACCGAGATGTGAACGTGTCCCATAAGAAATCATGTTAAATGGACTGTAGTGCGTTTCTGCAAAACGCTGCAGAAAACGCTTAGGTTTCAACCTAGGGTAAAAGTGGTTAGAAACCTTTACATATACCCAGCAAAGTAACTGGCCTCAGGTAATACACAGAGATTAAACAAATCCTCCTACAGAAGTTGTACCTGTTTATCTCTAGCAGTCTGTCCCCTACATCCATTCAAAGTGCAGAATGTACACAGGATCTCTCAGCTCTGAAAATCGGGGTGGAGAGCTGAAGTTACATCAGTGAGGAGAGCGCTGAGATCTGATTGGAGGGGAGGGACACACCGCCCCTCCACGCAGCTCACAGGAACAGAGCTTAAAGCTTCTTCCCAAAAGGGGAAGTTACGCTTTAAGCCTTTGTCCCTCGCAACCCATTAAGGATTGGCACCTTTGGGGAGCAGGGGATGATTGGGGGTACCCGAATCTGACAGGTACCCGCTCCCACTTCCGCTGCGATCGCCTCCCTCCTCATAGTCTTTTGAGACACGTGACAGGTCCCAGAAGACTACAGGGCCATTCACAAAGTGCAGCTCTGCTCGCGCATGCGCAGTGGGCACCCGCCTGTGAAGCCGATAGCTGTCACAGCCGGGTTGTCACACTAAAGATGCTGGCACCAGGGAGAGAAAAATGCTGGTGAAACCAGGCATGGTCAAGACACCGCTGGGCCAAGGGACAGGTAAGTGTCTGTATTTTAAAAGTCAGCAGCTACAGTTTTTATAGCTGCTGACTTTTTTTTTTCAGCTGGAACTCCGCTTTAAGCTGTCAATCTGCTGGCAGTACCTCCCCTGTCACCATTTTACTCTTGGTGTCAGGAAAACTTGTCAGAGATGATTCATGCTGATAGCAGAGGAGCGAAGCAGCAGACAGAAATGACACTTAGTGCTCTTAATTGAGACAAGTACACACTACAGAGGGATATGCTTTGTTCCTATTTCATGTTTGAGGTTTACAACCACTTTAATTCTTTGTGGCATAGATTCAACAAGGTGTTGGAAACAATCCTCAGAGATTTGGTCTCATTGTCATGTTCAAGAAACCAGTTTGAGATGATTTGAGCTTTGTGACATGGGGCATTATCCTGCTGGAAGTGGCCATCAGTAGATGAGGACACTGTGGTCATAAAGGGATGGACAGGGTCAGCAGCAATACTCCGGTAGGCCGTGGCGTTTAAACGATGCTCAGTTAGTACTAAGGGGCCCAAGGTGTGCCAAGAAGATCTCCCCCACGCCATTACACCTCCAGCCTGAACCATTGATACAAGGCAGGATGGCTCCATGCTTTCATGTTGTTTACGTCAAATTCTGACCCTACCATCTGAATGTCGCAGCTGAAATCGAGACTCCTTAGACCAGGCAATGTTTTTCCTATCCTCTATCTTCCAATTTTGGTGAGCCTGTGGGAATTGTAGCCTTCGTTTCCTGTTCTTAGCTGACAGGAGTGGCACCCGGTGTGGTCTTCTGCTGCTGTAGCCCATCTGCTTCAAGGTTCGACGTGTTGTGCCTTCAGAGATGGTATTCTGTATATCTTGGTTGTAATGAGTGGTTATTTGAGTCACTGTTGCCTTTCTATAATCTCCAACCAGTCTGCCCATTCTCCTCTGACATCAACAAGGCATTTTCTTCCACACAACTGCCACTCACTGGATATTTTTTCTTTTTCTGACCATTCTCTGTAAACCCTAGAGATGGTTGTGCGTGAAAATCCCAGATCAGCAGTTTTTGAAATACTCAGACCAGCCTGTCTGGCACCAACAACCATGCCACGTTCAAAGTCACTTAAATGTCCTTTCTTCCCCATTCTGATACTGGGTTTGAACTTCAGCAAGTCATCTTCGCCATGTCTAGATGCCTAAGTCATTGAGTTGCTGCCATGTGATTGGCTGATTAGCAGTTTGCGTTACCAAGCAATTGAACAGGTGTACCCAATAAAGTGGCCGGTGCGTGTATATTCTTCCTTGAACCTTGCTGTGCTCTGTGTATTTCATGCAGATCTGTGCAGTAATCCAGTGTGAGACTTTACCTCTGTGCAGGAGCTTCCTCCGGTCACTGCTGCTCCTTCCCTTCGTGCAGGGTGACTGGTCTTGTCTCCGCCCCTTCCTGTCATTTTCCGCAGGCTGCCTGGTGGTGGGTGAAGCCTGCTGGGCCCCACCCACAACCCTGTTCTCTGCATAGGCTATGTACAGCACAGTGATGATGTAAATGCTAATTTTACAAGGTAATATCTGTGTGAAGATATTTGGTGTACACAAATCCTTCATGGTTATTGGGAAGTATATTTAAAGAAATCTTTTGTGCCTGGAGTTCAGATCTAAGGACCGGTTCACACCAGGAATCGTACAGGATTGCACTTGTATTCCTGTGCGATTTGAGTGCAGTGCCTTTTCAGCCCATTCATTTTAATGAGCGGAAATCGCACTGCACCGCACCAAAAGTACATGTACTACTTTAACCGCCTCCCGCCGGCCATATAAGGAAATGACGGGCGCAAAGTGGTTCTCTCGTTCTGGGTGGACGTCATATGACGTCCTCCCACTCTGGGACACAGCGGATCACCGATCAGCGGAAAGAGCCGATGACTTTGGCTCTGTCATGTGATCAGCAGTGTCCAATCACAGCTGATCGCATGTAAATAAAAAAATGCTGGTTATCGGCATTTCTCTCCCCACGAGCTATCAAGCCGGTAATGGGCATTCTTCAGAGGGGACATCTACACTGATCATCAGGGCACTGATGATCAGTGTGCCCTGATGATCAGTGTAGCCCCATCAGTGCCACCTGTCAGTGTCCATCAGTGCCACCTGTCAGTGTCCATCAGTGCCACCTGTCAGTGCCCATCAATACCACCTGCCACCTCATTAGCACACAGTGAAGGAGAAAAATTACTCATTTACAAAATTTTATAACAGAAACTAAGTAAAAAAACATTTTTTTTTCAAAATTTTCAGTTGTTTTTGGGTTGTTTTTAAAAAAATAAAAACCCAGAGGTGATTAAATACCACCAAAAGAAAGTTTTCTTTCTGCTCTAGGAGGGTGTGAAACCCCCTGACCCTCTGTCTGGACAATGCTGATTGGCTCTGTGCTGATGACATGCACTCGCCAAAGAAAAAAAAAAAAGCCTGTCTAGCAATACACACCAAACTGAGCATGTGCATGTGACTACAGATTCAGTCTATATCAGGTGGTCATTTCAAAAAAGGAGGGGCAGAGAAGACAGGATCAAACAGCCTTTTTACACAATGTGCAGTATTATCCCCTTAGGTTCCACAGTGAGTATAACAAGCATGCTTTGCTGCATATACAGACTGATTTTACTGTTGTGGGTTTAGTAACACTTTAACTTTGTATGTGAATAAAACTGCCAATATTACACTTAGAGGCGCCTTCTTTCTTTGTTTTTTCAATAGTAGAGCTTTGCTTCTAACCAGGGGCGGACTGACAACTCATGGGGCCCCTGGGCAATAGGGGATCATGGGAACCCTGTGTCCTTGCCCAAACTCAAAGAAGCCTATGAAAAGGTTACCAGGGGCATCTCATGGGGCCCCCTACTGACCCCGGGCCCTCGGGCAGTGCCCGAGTTTCCAAATGGTCCCTGCTTCCAACTCTATGAAGATCTTCCTTTCCTTCTGGCTTCCCATTCCCTGACATTCATCCTGGCACTACCCTAGCAGTAATAGAGGTCTGTCCCCAGCAGGAGCGCCCTATGGACTGTATATAGTTTGTGATTCCAGGACACACTCCGGGACACAACGGGATGTGTGACCAATTTCCTTGCTAAATGAGTGTTTGTGCCTACAGTAGGTTTCAGGAAAAAGATCTTTTACTTACCTCAGTCCCCAGGTTTCAGCTTAAAAAAAATACATTTAGCAATGGTTCACACTGATGCAGTGCGGAATTCGGAGTTTTCTGTGTGAATTCCAAACCGCATTAGAATCGCACCCCGTTCATGCGAACCGCTGTGGGTGTGTATGTTAACAACACCCCGCAAATCGCAGTGCGATGTGCAGAATCGGATTGCATAGGTGTGAATACCCATGCAATCCGATTCTAGTGAGCACCCAAAAAAGGCTCCTGCTTTTTTTTGGTGCGGGTGTGGTGCCATTAGAGCCGTACAAAATGTACGGCTCCGATCGCACCAAACTCAAATTGCATGTTATTTGCACAGGAATGCGGTGCGGTTCCTGTGCGAATCACATGCTATTGACCGCACTGCATATATGTGAACCCAGGCTGTATGAAGTACGTATCCGTTTACGTTGTGAACAGAGCGCTGCACTATTTGTGTCTCGTGTACCTGTTCTGAGTTCTCCGCTCTGGTTTGGTATGCTAATATACAATCAAAGCAAACTCATCATTTCAATGATAGAACTAATAGCAGGCTGCATCACCTACAGGAGAAAGTAGCTCATTATAGGTTATAAATATCTGTAAGGAAGACCCCAAGCGTTTCACCTCTTTGTCCCATTCCAACTCTCTACCTTGTAATTAACCCATAAAAACTTCACGGTCAGGACAGATCAACCTCTCACATGTGTTTTGCTTGCATAGTTTAGATTTTTATCTTTCTTTTACAAGGGAAGAAGTCATGTAGTGTTGTGTTTATGTAATATAGTTTATATATAGCTCATGCAGGATAGAGAACATTTTATACTTTGGTTCAAAAAAAAAAGTTGGATCCATTCCATCAACAATTTTTTTTATTCATTGTTTTTTGACTAAAGTGAGTTCTGGAAAATAAATATGGTTTACCCTTCTCGGAATGTTGAAGTTGAACTCCAGGTTAACAGTTAAATGCACAGGTAAAATATAGAGTACTTTAGATTGTACGCCCCTTGAGGGTTAGGGACTGATGTGAATGTACAATATATATGTAAAGTGCTGCGTAAATTGACGGCGTTATATAAGTACCTGAAATAAATAATAATAGGAGCAGGGCCCTCGAACCCCTCGTGTATTGTATTGTCTCATGTTCTGTCCCCCCACTTTAATGTACAGGGCTGAGCAAACCTTTTGGCGCTATATAAACACTGTATAATAATACAGTATATAAGGCCTTGTCTACACTTGTGGTTGATTCATGTTTTTACCACCCCCCCCCCAACTGCTCCTCCTTAAGGTGAACCTTCACACTGGAAACAAAAATGTAAAAGTCAGCAACTACAAATACGGTAGCTGTTGACTTAAAGAAAATCATACACACCTGTCTAGGGGCGGACTTACCATTCGGGAACTCAGGCACTGCCCGAGGGCCCAGGGTCAGTAGGGGGCCCCATGAGATGCCCCTGGTACCTTTCATAGGCTTTTTTGGGTGTGGTTTGAGTGTGGGTGAGGACACAGGGGCCCCATGATCCCCTATTGCCCGGGGGCCCCATGAGTTGTTAGTCTGCCTCTGCACCTGTCCAGGGTTTCAGCACTGTTCTTCGCCTGTCAGGTGCTGGCATGTTAACTGTGGGAATCCGGCTGTGACTCCTGGCTACCTCACAACCGGCTCCCCACTGCACATGCACTAGCTGCACTGCACCCTGTACATGGTCCTGCAGCCTCCTGAGACCTATGACCTATTCCAAGAGGCTGTGGGAAGGGGGCAAATATTACAGGGGAGGAAGTGAAGTGGACTTCTGAGTAAAGTTCCATTTTAAGCTGTAAAGGCAAGGGACGGGGGCGTATACAGGATCCAAAAAGTTATGCCCCATAGTGTTTGGCTTGCACTACCCCCCCCCCCATCCCCGGTGACTGAATGGGGCCACCCCACAAATGCAATACACTCAGGAGGGTGCATCATAATGTGAGTCAATATCTACAAGTGTGTCCCATAACTTAGACCCACATTTTTCAACATGTTAGTCACAATTCCTGGGACACTGTAACCAGTACCCATGGCCCACACCTGACACACTTGCTTTTTGACCATGCCCACTTTCTGTCACTATCCCCCCCCCTAAGTATGTGGGAACTTTCTCTTTTCAACCATGATCCCCTCGGTCAAAAATTTGCGTGTGCTCGGGTAATGCTGTGATCTTGGGACATAGCATCAACGTAACAGAGGTCTTAGATGCAGGACTGTACCATCAAATCTGGGACAACTGCCATTTAGGACACAGAGGAACTCGCCAGATGCAGGATCATTAGGAGTGTTCATCTATTCCTGTGGCACGGTTCTCTAGATGGCTGAATAAGCAAGGTATTGCTCCATTGTTACTCTTGAAACTCTTCAGCATTTTAAGCCAGCAAAGAAGTGATGCAATAGGAGTAGGCAAGGGTTCTCTTGTTGCCAAGCTGATGCCAGTCAGAGGATTACTAGTGTGATATGGGCTTGCTCTCATGGGTTCACACCGCATGCCATTAGTGGTGCAGTGCTTAACATTATGCCTACTTCCGAGAGACTGCCATGTGCCAGCGAGCCTGATCTTCAAGAACCCACCTGCTGAATAACCATCCAAGCTGGTAGCCCCAAGGACAGATCTAGGGAAGGTGCATATAACTATACCCCAAGCCTATCAATTTGGATTGCTTCTGGAAATTATTAGAGTCTCACGACTCTACTGAACTGATCTGGTCATTTTCATTTTAGAAACTTAAGATCTTCTTCAAAGCCATAAGAGTAAGTGAAGGTTCTCCTGTTGACAACAGTGACAGTATTGCTATTATAACATGAGCTTGCTTTCATGAGATTGCAACACATGCCATTAGTGATGCAGTAGTTAACATCATGCCTACATCTAAGAGACATCCATGTGAAAGACGGACTAGTCTTCGCAAACCCACGTGCCTGACAGCCATCAGAGCTGATAGCCCCAAGGATGGGTTTAGCTAAGGTGCAGATCACCATACATAAAAAATAGCAGTATGACAAGTACAATACTGCTCACACAAAGTGGTTACTTGAAAATCCAAGCGGAGTAATATTATTAATAATTACAGAAAAGCTTTATTCGATCACATGGATCATAAAGAGGTTAGACAAAGACATGGTAAACAGGTCATTATAAAATCACTAAGTTAAAAACATTCGGCGTCTCCAGATCTAATAGCTATTCGGCAATCAGGAATCCACATAAGGCAATGAAGTTCCTAACTACTTGATCAGAGAAATTTCATATTTTCCATACGATATCTGCATAGGGAGATCATTCTTCAAAAAAAATGTTTTTGGTAACCACCACATTGGATAGAATGACTTCCTTCTCATAAGCTTGACCATCATTAAAGGATGGATATATGGCCTTCCTGGGTAACCACCCCAGATGGAAATGTATCCACAGTAGTAAGTGATTCATACAGAAGATCAAGGGGACTCCTCCTCACTTGAAGTAAGATCAGATCTGGATGAAAAAATGAATATGGGGGTGGGAAGCCAGGTGGTTAATGTATAAAGTCCAGACTGGTTGATACAGTCTATGTATACTCTGATGTATAGACCCAAATCTGGGTTTCCAAAAATTGCTGAATGGTAAGAAAGTAATGCGGTTCCTTAAAAATATATATGAGACTGTTTTTGCATGCCACAACACATATATAGCGTATTATATACGTATTCCTCCGATAGGAGTTCAAAAACTTTCCCCCAAGAATGAGGTTAATAGGCACAAGATTTCCAAAGTGCAAGGGTATATTACCCGTATACAAATGGCACTAAAGCCTAATTTGGCCAAACGGCTAAAGACTTGCCACCGGTGGAAGTAGGCTGTGACTCAGAATTGCCATGTGCGGGCTGCTTAAGATGATGTCCTCATCGTAATTTGAGTGTCTCCTGCCTTTCCAGTGTGGAGCTGAAGCAAACCGCTTCTTCCTTCCTCGTGGGCACGGCACCCTATGGAGACGCCAAGCGTAATGATGTCATCACATTGATATGTTTCGTCCGCCAATCATCGCAGACTTCGTCAGAACTATTTTTTATGTTAAGTATATTGGGTTTATAAATCCACACTAATTATCAGTGAGACGGAGATATTTATATGTCACATATTTACGTGTCATGTTCGGTGGCTATTCCCCCCCTTTTTTGTTCTGCAGATCACCATACCCCAAGCCACCAAGTTGGTTTGCTTCGTAAAAGTATCAGGCTCTCACTGTTCCACTGAGCTGTGCATCTCCATCTCCTCTCGTGGTTTCCTATAAACGGCATGATGTCACACCATCACTGCTAGTGTTTGAGATTCTGCAGGGCTTCCATCAATTTGGGGGTCTGGTCCACGGGGAAACTGGAAATTTCATTTTCGCGATTGTCTCCAGAGTGTTGACGCCATTGGCAAAATCACCAGTGTGACATGTCAATAAGTCTGTTCCAGGTCATCCTTTAACGCAACGATTCGTCTTCATTATCGTTCTTGTTAGCCCCAGTGATAAATTACTTATCGGGCTTGGAGGTTCACTTTGATTCTTATTTGACTACTCAAAAATGTCTCGAATGGTTGACAAATGATCCATTCTTCAAAGCTGAATTCTTGTGTGCCTATCTCTTGCAACACACAAATTTTCCGGCACGCCGAGTCAGCACAGTGTGCTAGCACTGTTCCCTTTTCATGGTGAAAAGGTCATCTCTTTTCCTTCTACATAGTTGCAATATCATGGCCCTTAACAGTTGCTCCCAAAGGTCATGACCCCCAGTACTGCTTGAACCCACCTCTTAGCTACTCATGTGACATCTGACACTAGAGCTTTCAGTCAGGTCTATAAAACTTTTCTTTTTTGGGTCTTTGAATAGCACCTGTCAACTGTGAGTTATTAGAAGGGATTTTTCAAGGTGCACAGCAGCTATGTGGGAACATGTACAGTTAAAGCATTGGTTTGCCTATCTTCTGCAGATTCCTTCTTTCCATGCGCTCTCTCCAGTGTTGACTGCTCATCATTTCTCTAAACTGGCATCTGGATGGTGACAACAGTGGACCATTGGGCAGCACAGTGGCTCAATGGTTAGCACTTCAGCCTGGCAGTACTAGTGTCATTGGTTCAAATCCCAGCCACGGCACCTCCTGCCTGGAGTTTGCATGTTCTCCCTGTGCCTGCGTGGGTTTTTTCCGGGTACTCCGGTTTCCTCCCACACTCCAAAGACATGCTGGTAGGTGAATTGGATCCTGTCTAAATTGTCCCTAGTATGTGTATGTATGAATGTAAGTTAGGGACCTTAGATTGTACACCCCTTGAGGGTTAGGGACTGATGTGAATGTACAATATTTATGTAAAGCGCTGCGTAAATTGACGGCGCTATATAAGTACCTGAAATAAATAATAATGGGACGCTGCCCGCACTGGAAATTGCAACCATACTGGGAATCTCAGTTCCCATGAGGGCTGCGATTTCCCAAGCAGTGCAGGGACTTTTTCTTTGTGTGTCCCGGGACATGGGAGTCCATTCAAATGAATGGGCTCTTGTGCCCGTGCAGATCGCGGCCCGCACGGGTGCACATATGTGAACCAGGGGTTAGACTGCTTGATGGGATTCTTGTTTTCAGATGATTTCTCTGCTATTGCAATTATTCTTTCAGTGCATTGTATTTCAATCCATAGAATTGATTGAAGTTTGCCAGTTGATTGATTGGGCTAATTGTAGGTTGTCTTTATTCTTTTAATCACTTTCAATTGCATTAGCAATCAAATGCTGGTAAAATTGCCCAAAAATTAGCTCCGTATATAGCTTTTGTAGGTAATTAAAATTGTTTGTGTGGCCAAGACAATTCCAACCTCCTGTCATCCACCTCGAATCCCAAATACGATTACATGTAATTGCTATTCACGAAACAATATACTCATTTGTATAGTCAAAACTTTGCAGCTTTAATACAGTTTATTGAAAAGTCAAACTGAAATGAGATCAAAAATGAAACTCTGGCAATTTCCTTAAAAGTGATCAGGTTTTTCTACCATGTTCAATCAGGGAAATTGTGATCTCATCTACTTGCAGTTGATCAAAACCACCAATTCACGTCTACGATTGCTTTGCGATTTTGATGGAAAATTGGATTGAAACTTTAAATTGACATGTGTGCGAGCTTAGGCATTGGGGCATGTGGCAACAACCTACAGTTTTGGAAAGAGAATACATATACTCAGTGGCGGACTGACAACTCATGGGTCCCCCGGGCAATAGGGGATCATGGGGCCCCTGTGTCCTTGCCCACACTCAAAGCACACCCAAAAAAAGCCTATAAAAAAGGTACCGGGACATTTCATGGGGCCCGCTATTGACCCTGGGCCCTCGGGCAGTGCCCTAGTGCTCGAATGGTCAGTCCGCCCCTGCTCTATATTTAAAGCGGTATTAAACCCCAAAGCAAACATTTGATTATATTGCCGGTTCGTACTAATTAATTTTAAAACTAATCAGGGAAAGGCTGCCTACATTCTATGAGTCCCCACAATAAGGCTAGGTTCACATATGTGCGGGTGGTGCGCTGCGTACCCACACACAAATCCGTGCAGCCGCACCACCCACACAGAAGAATATGGACCCATGGGTGGGAGCCATTAATTCTAATGGTACGCCGCCCGCACTGGAAATCGCAACCGCACTGGAAACCAAGGTTCCTGTGCAGGCTGCGGTTTCCAAAGAAGTGCAGGGACTTCTTCCCTGCATGTCCCGGGGCACGGGAGTCCATTCAAATGAATGGGATCTTGTGCCCGTGCAAAATGCGGCCCGCACGGCCGCATATATGTGAACCAGGGGTAAAGTGTTGCTAAACCCACAACAGTAAAATCGGAAGAAAAAAAACCCTCTAGCAATACACACCAAACTGAGCATGTGCAGAGTTCCACAGTGAGTATAACAAGCATGCTTTACTGCATATACAGACTGATTTTACTGTTAAGAGTTTAGTAACACTTTAATGCTAGCAAGGGGTTAATATTTATTTCAGGTACTTGTATAGCTCCGTCAATTTACGCAGCACTTTACATATATATTGTACATTCACATCAGTCCCTAACCCTCAAGGGGTGTACAATCTAAGGTCCCTAACTCACATTCATACATACACATACTAGGGCCAATTTAGAGAGGATCCAATTCACCTACCAGCATGTCTTTGGAGTGTGGGAGGAAGCTGGAGCACCCGGAGGAAACCCACGCAGGCACAGGGAGAACATGCAAACTCTAGGCAGGTGGTGCCGTGGTTGGGATTTGAACCAATGACCCTAGTACTGTGAGGCAGAAGTGCTAACCATTTAGCCACTGTGCTGCCCCACAGTTCTTACAACTTACAGGGTTCTTACAATAATCCACTTTTATTTATGTAAAGCTTTTAACTCAAAGGAAAAACTGTTTGCTGTAACTGCTTATGAAGTGTGAGATGGACTTTGGCTTCAATTTGTTTAGTGTATTTAAATCTGCTAGTACATATTACACTCCCCCACCGACTGAAAATACTTCTGTCAAAAGGTGCCCCCTGTGCTCCTCCATCCAGAGTGGGGGCACCCCAATACAGAAGGTGTGTTACTGGCTAGATCACCAGGTGAAAACATAGAGAAAAAGCCTAAAAAAAAGAGAGCGCATGCAGACACCACATCTACTGACTGGTAAGCTGCAATACATTCCATTTTTGGTTTGGGGATTAATGCTGCTTTAACTAGGAAGTAACAGCTCAGATCCCAACACTGCTAACCAATTATCCTCTGTATTGCCCAGTCAGTTACTATCTAAGGTGTTTGCAAGTGAACTGTTGAGTAAACTCACTAACAGAACAAGTCAGATAAGATCAGTAAGACATAATTGTTGGAATTGTTGGAACCAAACTGAGGCCACTTGAGGATATAATTGGTTCATGTTGTGATGTTGTCCAGTATGAGCTGACATTTCCAAGTACTTGTGAAGGGAAACCGGCACAGCAAGAAATGAGTAGGTTGCTATCGCTGGCTTCTTGAGAATCCTAGCTACTTTACACCTCTCACTCCCAAGACTTTGAGCCGCTAAAGAAAAAAAAAAGTACAGCAAGTGGAGTCCAAACCAGGGGTGGACTGACAACTCATGGGGCCCCCGGGCAATAGGGGATCATGGGGCCCCTGCGTCCTTGCCAAAACTCAAAAAAGCCTATGAAAAAGGTACCAGGGGCATCTCATGGGGCCCCCTACTGACCCCGGGCCCTCGGGCAGTGCCCGAGTTTCCAAATGGTCAGTCCGCCCCTGGTCCAAACAATGGTAGAACCCTCAATCGGTTTCCCGCAGCCCTATAGCAGAAATACCGCTGCAGGGCTGCGCAAAATCACACATATATATATATGATTTTGCATTTCTGGGTAGGGGGCGAGCGCGCCAAACCCACACCACCAGTGGCGGTCTCAGTTGTAGATCACCGGGTCCCGGCCACTGATTCCCCGCTAGTGATTGCCAAGTATCACTGACGGGGGGAGAGACCTGTATGTAAACAATACGGATCTCTCCACTGTCAGCTCCTGCACATTGCTTTGTATCGCTCAGCATAGCAGAGCAATACAAAGCAATGTGCTGACACAGTAAAGCACACACATAGGACACTGTAAGGCTCAGTTCACACTAGCTTTGTCAGCAGGCGTCAGACAGGCATTTGGGAAGCATTTTTTAACGCATCTCAGACGCCTATGAAGATTCTGCATATGGCAGCACACAGTGCTGTTCACACTGAAGCGTTAGCGTCACGTCGTGGCAAAACTGACGCCTCGTGTCAAGTCAGGAGGAGTTGAAGCCTCCCATTCAAGTCTATGGTGTCGCTCCGCGAACGCCTGGCAGGTGTTTGCTGTGCGGTTGCAGAGCGTTAATACCATTTAACTTCATTATAGGCATTTGTGGTGCGGTTTTAACGCTTGGCAAATGCTTGTCAACCGCCTCAAAACCACGCACGGGGCATTTGGAGAGCATTTGAAAAGCATTAAAAACGCTTCCCAAACGCCTGTCTAACGCCTGTCAAACGCTATAGGGGCATTTGGCAAGAGTTAGAAATAAAGTGTGAAGGAGCCCTTAAACAACACACAGTTAACCCTTTGATCGCCCCAGATGTTAACCCCTTCCTGCCCAGTGCCATTAGTACAGTGTCAGTGCTTTTTATTAGGACTGATCACTGTATTAGTGTCACTGGGGATGTCAGTGACAGTCAGTTCCCCCACAGTGTCAGAATGCCCGACGCAGTCCCACTATAAGTCACTGATCACCGCCATTACTAGTATAAAAAAAACAATTCCAGTGTTTATACCGCCATTTATAGACGCTATAACTTTCATGTAAACCAATTAATTTACACGTATTGGGTTTTTTTTTTAGCAAAGACATGTCGCAGAATACATGTTGGCCTAAATTTATGACAAAATTTGATCTTTTACATTTTTTTACTGGACATGTTTTATAACAAAAAGTCAAAAACATTGTTTTCTCAAAATTTTCCGTCTTTTTTTGTTTATATTTTACAAAATAGAAACCGCACAGTTGATCAAATACCACCGAAAAAAAGCTCTATTTGTGGGGAAAAAAAGGACATTAAATTTCATTTGGTTGCAGCGTTGCATGACCGCGCAAATGTTAATGTAACGCAGCGCCGTATCGCAAAAAATGACCTGGTCAGGAAGGGGGGTAAATCCTCTGGAGAGCAAGAGGTTAATCTACATATTTGTTCTAAATCTGTAGTCCAGAATACTAAATCAGATTAAAATCCAGAAAACTAGAATTTTAGAAGCAGTGATGGCAACACATATCTCCATAAAGTGGTCTTCTGAGATTAGGCAAAAAAAATATTTATGCATTGGGTGAACATATAGGCTTGTGACCAGTGTGGAGAGAGGGGGGCACCATCCATTCAGGCCTGCTACTGCCCTGCCTCAGGTGAAACTCTAACCCAAACAATTGTCTTTCTGAGATAACACAGGCAGTTTATTCATCAGTTTGACCATAATTGCTACTTTTGGCTAGGTAGCACTTAGCCTAAGTAGTATTTTTACAACATTGGGCCCAGGACTGCTGTTAGAAACCATGAGGCCCCATATGGCCACCCTGACAGCCCCCCCCCCCCGCCCCATATAAAAATACATACTACTATGATTCAGTTATGAATGACCACAGTGAGTGGTCAGTACCGATCATTCATTGTGTTCAGAAAAGGGAGGGGGTGGTAAATGTGACATATTTACAGGACCCTTCCCCCACTCTTTTTTTTTTTAAATTTAAATATTTATTTATTTTCAAATATGACAATACAAAATCCAATATGGAAATACAAAAAAAATTCTCATAAAACCACTTATTTCATATGATTTTCCTCCCCTTAACCCGCTTCCCAACCTCCCCCCCAGCCCTCTTCAATGGACCCCTGACATCTATCTGAACGTTTATCTCACATCCTCTAGATACAAAGATTTAAAAGAAAGAAGATAAATTACTATATATTTTCTTTTTTGTACTTAATTACAAATTAACTTATTTCCTCTTTGCCTTAAACTCCTCCCAATTCTCCCATTTCATATAATATGCCTCCATCCTATCTTCCTGTATGTAGTATAGTTTCTCCAATCTAGCAATCTGATCCACTCTATTCCTCCAATCCTCTTCCACCGGCACCTCAACTTTACGCCAAAACCTAGGTATCAAACTTTTTGCTGCATTTAAATAGCACAATATACCCATTTCTTTATATTTATTCACTGATATTTTTGTATTATGAAAAAGACAAGTTTCAGGGTCCAATCCAATCTCAGTTCCAGTAATAATCCTAATTTGATTTATAACCTTTCTCCAAAATACTTGTATTTTTGAACATTCCCACGATGTGATACATCGTGCCCAACCCTCCACACCCTCGCCAACACCAAGGTTTTTTCTCCCCACTCATCTTGTGCTCTACCGTCGGTGTAGCATACCACCTTATCAAACATTTGTAGTTCATTTCCACATCACGCATACTGACATTCTCATGTACCAGGCTATATATTTTTTTTTGTGTGTGCTCCTCCCACTCCACCCCTAAATCCCTTTCCCATTTTTCTATATATCTTAATTTTAACTTATCTAATTCAGTGAGGATTTTATATACTTTAGCAATGCTGTGCTTCCCATCACCTCGAACTTCCAAATACTTCTCAAATAAATTCCAATCTTTTCTAGTTCTAAGAGGCTTCGTCAATTTCCCCACAAATTGTTTCAATTGGTTATACCTCCATATATCTATCTTAGTGAAAATCTCTCCCTCTTCCCTTTTCAAATCCTCCAGTGTCTTTAAGTTTACCCCCTCCATTACATCTCTCAACTGAGCATCTTCCTTCCTAATCCATTTTCCTGTCATTTCCTCTTTACCTGGGGGAAAAAACTCTGAATTTCCTTTCCTCACTCTCCATCCTGAAGCATCCTATTGTGTGCTTGGTGGGTAGGAGAGGAGGGAAGCCGAGAGCACTGCAGTGTTAGGGGCACACAGGGGGTCCTGGGCAGCAGGGGGAACGTATAATGCACAAAGAGGGTTATGGGTGCAATTACTGGAACAGATCCTCTGTATGGCTCTCTCCAGTGGGAGGGAGAGGAGAAGAAGCCAGCTTTCAGCTGCTGCTGAGAGAGCCATATCGGGGATCTGTTCCAGTAATTGCACCCATAACCCTCCATGCCAATCACCCTCCATGCCCACATCCAATTCATCCAGCTGCCTGGGCCTCGTACAGGAGGACAGGTGGTACCCCCTTATCCACAGCCCTGATCGGACCATGTCCATGTAATGTGTGCTGAAAGGGCTGCTTGTGGTTTCCACTTACCGGCTTGCCTATAGCAATTTTGCTGCTGCAGGGCGGTTTCTTTGCACAAAATCACATAGATTTATATGATTTCTCATTTCCTGGTAGCTCTGTCATTGGATCCAGAAAATGTCAGTCACTGGGTCCCGGCTAGCGATTTATGGTGATTGCTGAAGCAGCTGACAGAGGAAGAGATAAAAACCAGCTCATCTCCTAGTACAACACAACACAGCACACATTATTCACACTCCCTATCACACAGTTGACCCTTTAATCACCCCAGATGTTAACCCCTTCCTGCCCAGTGTCATTAGTATAGTGTCAGTGGTTTTTATTAGCGTCACTGGCAGTTAGTCAGTTCCCACCAAGTGTCAGTTAGTGTCAAATTGCCCACCGCAGTCACGCTATAAGTCACTGATCACTGCCATTACCTTTAAAAAAAAAAAAAAAAAACTTCCAGTATATATACCGCCATTTGTAGACGCTATAACTTTCACGCAAACCAGTTAATATACACGTATTGGGATTTTTTTTTTGCCAAAGACATAGCAGAATAATTTTTGGCGTAAATTTATGGGAGATTTTTTTTTATGTTCTTAATGGATATGTTTTATAGAAAAAAAGTACAAAACATTTTTTTTTAAACTTTGTCTTTTTTATTTATAGTGCAACAAATAAAAAAACCCAGGGATGATCAAATACCACCAAAAGATAGCTCTATTTGTGTGAAAAAAATGATGCAGCACAGTGGCTAAATGGTTAGGACTTCTGCCTGGCAGTACTAGCGTTGTTGGTTTAAATCCCAACCACAGAACCACCTGCCTGGAGTATGCATGTTCTCCCTGTGCCTGCGTGGGTTTCTTCTGGTTACCCTGGTTTCTTCCTACACTCCAAAGACATGCTGGTAGGTTAATTGGCTCCTGTCTAAATTGTCCCTAGTATGTGTATGTATGAATGTAACCTTTGGGACCTTAGATTGTACACCCCTTGAGGGTTAGGGACTGATGTGATGTACAATGTACAGTATAAGTAAAGCGCTGCGTAAATTGATGGTGCTATATAAGTACCTGAAAAAATAAATCTAAATTTCATTTGTGTCCAGTGGTGCATGACCATGCAAGTGTCAATTAAACGAGCGCAGCGTCGTACAGCAAAAAAATGACCTTGTTATGAAGAGGAGTAAATCTTCCAGAGGGCATGAAGGCTGCAAATTTTAAAATATTAAAAATAACTTTTACATCGACATTAACAATATTAAAGCTTGTTTGAGACTCGGTTGATTAAGTTAACAAATACTTTAACTGGGCAGCTATTGTGTTGATTGACCCCCCAAAGGCAAAAGGCAACACATAAAAATATCCCTGAAATAAAATGATGGAGACACAAAGAATTGTCTAAAAACAAAGGTGTATTCATAGTACGTTTATTACTGAAACTGAAGAATTACATCATGCTGTGGTGGCATAGTTGAGATTTTCTCTTTTTGATGAATCCCCCAAAGACCTATGTTTAGGGATGTAAGCAATGAGGCATTGCAAAGGTTTAACATCCCCTTAGGACACGGACTCGAAAATATTGACCTCTCTCCTTTATAATTGGTGGAATTCCATCTCATGAAGAACATTTCCCTGGTATCAGATCCTGCTCTGTGTGTGTTTCTTGTACACAAGTTACAGAGTTCAGTAATCCTTTGGATTTCATGAAGAAGCTCTCCTCTATTATGTTGAGTGAATGGCTGTGTCAATGGGTTTCCTGCAGGGAGTCTGATGATGGCTCTTCAGATAAGTCCGTGATTCAGGCATCTTTGTATATGGGCTAGGATAAGCTTATCTCCTTGTCATCCTCATGGATTTCTGTGCTTTGGAAAAGGGCTTGAGACACTTCAGCTAATACACATTATCTGAAAAGGGACCATTGAAGATAAGGGGAAGAAGATATTAAGAAGAACACTGCCATTACAAGAAAAAATATATTGTGGAAATAAATACAGGGGACATTGCCCATCTATCAATGGCTAACATCCTGGAAATGCTTGAAGTACACTGGGCTGGTCAAGAGCAAAACCTCCTGGTTGCTAGTAATATTATGTCCTAGAAACGCCTACTTCTAAGCCTGGGATTACACAAATCAGGTATTCCCATCAGGATCTGCTTGCAGTCTAATGCTGGCCATAGATGGATAGCATTTCAAACGAAAATTCTTAGGAAAGGTCATATTAACATTTTCAGAATAGTTATTATTATACAGTATTTATAAAGCGCCAATAGTTCGCTCAGCGCTGTACATTACAAAGGGGGACAGAACATGTGACAGAACAATACCAATACAATGCAAAACATGAGGGGATTGAGGGCCCTGCTCTTTCGAGTTTACAATCTAGGAGGGAGGGGATGGTGGCACAGGAGGAGATAGCTGTGGGGGATGGAGTGGTAGAAAGAGTGGAGGAGGTCGGTCAAGTTAGCAGGGGGTGGGGTAGGCTTCCCTGAAGAGATGGGTTTTCAGGGTGCGCCTAAAGGAGAGGAGAGTAGGTGATAATCTGATGGGTTGGGGCAGGGAGTTCCAGAGAATGGGTGACACCCTGGAGAAGTCCTGGAGGCGGGCATGGGAGGAGGAGACCAGGGAACTAGAGAGAAGGAGGTCTTGTGAGGAGCAGAGTGTGCGTGCTGGGCGGTACTTGGATATTAGGTCAGTGATGTAGTTTGGGGCAGTATGGTGGACAGCTTTGTACGTCAGTGTTAGGCAATCGGAAGTTGTTTGTCGTTCGAAAGATTTAATTTGCTTTTAACATTTGATTTTGGAATGAATGGACTTTCCTGAACCAAAAAACACAACCTATAGAAATTCATTCATTTGAAAAAAAATTTCCATCCTGCTCCTTCGAATTTTCTCATCGCTGTGGTAAAAAATGAATGGTGATTTGACCCCACTAATGAACCTTCTTAGAAAATTATTTTCCCTGGAATTTTTGTTCGAAATCCATCTATGGTCAGCTCCAGGGATGGACTGACAACTCATGGGGCCCCTGTGCAATAGGGGATCATGGGGCCCCTGTGTCCTTGCCCAAACTCAAAAAAGCCTATAAAAAAGGTACCAGGGGCATCTCATGGGGCCCCCTGCTGACCTCGGGCCCTCGGGCAGTGCCTAAGTTTCCAAATGGTCAGTCCTCCCCTGGCTCAGCTCTTGTTTGTATACCCCTAGGCAATTAGAAATTATTGAGGCTCTTGGTCCACTTCTGGTGCAATCTATTACATGCAGAAAGTTTTTGGTCTAAAGCTGGCCATAGATGTTTAGTTTCTTTTTATTCAGCCAACGGGGTAGATGGAGGAATCCCTGGCACAAAAATTAGGTGGATAGAGGATTCCCCCCTGCCAAGATATTGTATTCTGACAGCCGAACCTGGTGCTGTCAGAATACACTGATAAACAGCTACAGCTGGTCAACAAAAGTTTTCCAACTCGTTTGTTTGACCGAAATCAATCTAACAAATTGCCTATATTTCAATCCATCTATGCCCACCTTAACCATTAGCCGCCCGGCCAATGGACGTTTGGTGGCCAGCAAAATACTTCAGCGTTCTGGGTGGACGCCATATGGCGTCCTCCCGGGCATGCGCAGTTTGCGCGCCTGCAGAGCCGCACAGCGGCGCGATCTATCACCGACTGCGTACCTCGGACACGGCCGATGACAGTTCTGAGGAAGGAAGGAATTTTTTTCCCAGCAGGAGCAAATTGGATCATGCTTTGCTGGGTTTTTTTTTCCTTCCTCTGGATCAACTGTGGGTATAGGATTATAACTTTTTTGTTTTTTTTTAATGGTTGAACTGGATGGACTTTTGTCTTTTTTTCAGCCAGACTAACTATGTAACTGTGCTATCCCTTTGGTTGACTGCAGGGGAATGAAGGTTGCAACTCGGCCACCTGGGCATCCACTGGGAGCTGGAGTCCTGCTTAGGTTACCTTGTGGACGATCCAGCTCTGCCTCCCATGCATACCTACTAGCTGGTAACGTAGCTACTTTAGAGATGATAAGCGCAATCTTTTTTCAAGTCTGGCATGGAGTGCTGGCTGTTTTCGTTCTTTTAGCAATAATACAGTGCAATAGTTACCTGTGGTGTTTATGCTCTGGTGCTAGATGAATTTTTCTACTGCCAAAAAAAAAACCTAACAATGCTTTACCATTCCCTTCTCTATAAAGAATAACTTAACAGTACATGCACTTTAAATGGTTTTGTGCTGTGATCTCAGCAGCTTCTCATTTTAATACAGTAATATCCTCGTATTATCAAGTCAGAGATCTTTAAATGTTTTAGTTGAATATTTTTCCAAAGTGAGATTTTTCCAAGCAGGACCAGAATTCTCCGAAATAAAAAAAAAAAAAAAAAAGGAACGTTGGCTTGCTGGAAAGGGGCGTTTAAAGGGCTGCGTGGTCTGTCATTTCAGATCAGACGGATCCTCCCATCTTGTGAAACCAGTTACAGAGTCCTTTTGGACTGTGCGTTTTTCCAGGAAATTTCTGTGGCTACTTTCCCCGTCATCTGCTGAACATCTTCCAAGTGTCTGTAAACTGGCAGCTCTGTTCAGAATGTTTGGCACGCAGGCAGTCAGCGGAGTCTCTGAGGTCGATTAAGTTTATAGCAGACTTTGTGCTGCTCCACTTCAGTGATGTAAAGTCCTGGGAAGGCACTGTGAAAGGAAAAGGAACACTGAGATCAATGGTATTTATTTAGCAGGGTATGTCTTTTAAGTGCCAGTATTTACATGCTACATTTTTTTATCCTGTCAAATAAATAAATAACTTTTTGTCCATATATGTACAACTTCATCGATTCTACAGTTTAAAAAACAAGTAAAATATATTTTTAGAACTGTAAAAGTGTGAATGACCACCCCCTCCATCCGATTCTAATGGCTCTTCCTCTCTACTTTATAATATAATGAATATGAGAAAGGAACTGAGCACTACAGATCTAATGGAAATCTAATAAATCTTTATTAAACATGACAAGCGGTCAGGAGAGCAAGCCAACCCACGTTTCCTATCTTCTTATTTTGCAATTTGTTGTAAACTGTGTACCTCAATTACTGCCATCATCTAAGCCCAGATGAAGGGGAGCGTTGCGCACCCAAATGTGTTGGCCTTTATAATCATACCTATCAATACTTTTCCAACCATTCCTTTGAGGGCTTTTCTAACCACTCTTATTAGGGCTTTTCTAGCCATTCCTATGAGGACTTTTGTGACCATTCCTATCTGGATTTTCCAACCGTTCCTTTGAAGACGTTTCTAACCGTTCCTATCAGGGCTTTTGTAACCATGCCTTTGAGAACTTTTCTAACCATTCCGATCATAGAATTTATAACCATGCCGATCATGGAATTTATAACCATGCCGATCATGGAATTTATAACCATGCCGATCATCGAATTTATAACCATGCCTTTGTGGACTTTTCTATCCATTCCTTTCAGGGATTTTCTAACCATGCCTTTGAGGACTTTGCTATCCATTCCTCTCTGGGCTTTTCTAACCATTCCAATCAGGGATTTTCTAACCATGCTTTTGAGGGCTTTCCTAACCATTCCTATCAGGGCTTTTCAAGCCATTCCTATCAGGACTTTTCTAACCATTTCTCACAAGGCTTTTCTAATCATTCTCTACTCTATCCAAAACTAAAAAATAAAGTTTTGAAGGTAAATATTCAGGTGTAGATCTGTTAGAGAAAAAATTATAAATCCTGACTCTGTGCTAGGCACCCTTGGCTGTCCATACTTACTTCTACCACTGCTACTTCATGTATGGAGGTGAATAAGCCACCTGTGTCCCACTTTGGGCTTGGAAGCTGTCGCATGGGGGAATTTTGTTGTAAATACGTTTGCAGGGGCAGTAATAAAGGCATTGGAAGGTATTTAGCAAGCCCCTTCCCTCAGACAGGTTTACTTTTAAAGCCCCTTTCCAGGTAAAAAATGACCCCAATCCCACCCTCCATCAACCCCCCCTTTTAAATGATCTCTTATAGTAAAAAAATAAATGCCCATATTGACTTACCTGAAAATACATTTGCATTAGCCGTAGTAAATGCATTGGAGGGTATTTAGGAAGCCCCTTCCCTCAGACAGGTTTACTTTAAAGCCCCTTGCCAGGTAAAAAATGACCCCATTCCCACCCTTCCATCAACTCCCCCCCCCCCCCTTTTAAATGCTTTCTTATAGTAAAAAAAATAAATGCCCATTTTAACTTACCTGAAGCTGTGATCAACTGACACCGCTATCCCTCATCTTCTGTTCCTTTTTCCTTCCGGAGGGGACCTTCTTTGAGTGTCCATGTCACTGCCTGTAAGACATAGACACTTCCTATTGGATGCCTGTGCTGTCTGGGTTCTTTCAGGAGAGAGAAGAGGATGATGTCATCATAGAGAAGTGGCAGTGGACCAGTGATATTCGGGTGCTGTCGCAGCACTGGATCAGTGGTCCCCTGCACCAGCATTAGGGACCTGGACCAGTTACTAAAGTTGGCCATAGATGGTTTGAATCTTGGCTGGTTCAGCAGGGACTGAGATTCGATTCTTCTATGAGCAGGCTCATGGTACCCAAGTTGATCAATGGTCAACAGCCAGCATGTCGGCTATAGACACTAGCAATAATCATTGTGTTCTCCTGGCAGGGGCACCTTCCTGCTACACCCCCCTTCCCCATTGGAAGAACACAATAGCACTGTGGGAGGGATGCCCCCATCAACACTAACTGTGCTGATGGGGGAATCAAGCGATTTTCTTTCCTTCAACCATGGGTTGCCTTAGGTGAGTGAATCTGCCATCACCAGGTAAGGTGGAAGTGAAGAGGGGGAGGACTGGATGGACTTTTGTCTTTTTTCAGCCAGACTAACTATGTAGCTGAGGACTAGAATGAGTTAGAGGAGGGTGGGAAGGAGGTAGTTAGTTTAGTGGGACTTTGAAGCACATCTAAACCCAAGAACAAAAATGATAAATAATGCAACTTGCCAGTTCATAAAGTGGAGCTTCACTCTCTCAATCAGCATTGACCATTTTTAATCACAAATAAGTGAAACGTCATCATTGGTGTACATACATTTTAAGTTCAATCACCAAAGTGGTGATTTGCATCTTTTCAGACTTCCGTTTAAAACCAGAAGTTGAATCATAAGAAATGTATTTAACTCCACTGGTAAGTCGTCTGCATGAACAGAGCATGATCAGCAAATGAATGGACATAGTTTAGTCTCTGAATCTCAGTTTCTTAAGAATTCTCAGCCAGTTCCAATTACCTATTTCAACATTTTATTCATATGTTCCTGATGAAAAGCAGAACTGTGTGTTTCAATAATTAAAATATAAAATGTAAAGAATGTCTATCTACTCTATAATATCCCATTTAAAAAAGCCTTTTAAAGCTTACCTGTACTGCAAAACACTGCTCCAACCTGCCATGGCAGTCGGTCACCTGATCATATGCCTGTGCATTCAATCATGTGCTCTCAGCCGAAGGAACTTGGGTGCTGATATCTGAACGCTAATCCTTCTGTTCACTGAGATCACTCAACCAAATGCCTGGTCACATGTCAGGCTGCCGCAGGAGCCCTCCACAGTAATTGCTGCAGTGCCTGGATGAGCTCCTCCTAATTTCAGGGCTATTTTATCGTTTATCATAGCAATGAGTCAGGGGGATTGGGAGCAGGCAGTTCCATTTAATTATGCTCAGTGGTGGGACAAGCTTTTTGGTACCCAAGACAAAATGGCAAAAGAGCCCTCCACCATAATCCATGTAAGGTGGGTAGCAGGGCGCGTCGGTGGATGATGCTGTGGAAGTATGGCAGCTGATGATGGATCGTGTGTAGGGAAACCGGTACTGAGCAGCACTTCTAAAGAGTGACGAGAGCATGCTCACGTCACTTCCGGTCCGTGGACAGCGTGCGTTCCAGCGGTCCAAACAGAGTGGCGGCCATCTTTAACACCTCTCCTCAAGCTCCCCCTGCAGCTGCTGGCTGGCACAGTGGCTCCATCGCTTAAAGGACAGAGCCCTGCTAATGACGGATTACATTAGAGCCTGTTTTTACTATCGCATTGTACGTGTTCTTAACCGCTTTTTATTGAATTTGACCTGCAATACTGCACTTAGAAGCGCCTTCCTGTTTCACCATAATCCACTTATGTTGCTGGCCCTGACTTTTTGCACCCATTTTCTGCTTAATGCCCAAGATGGCCACCTCTTTTGCCTACCCCTTGGCCCAGTCCTGTAGCTGCTTACAGTGGGGAAAATAATTATTTGATGCCCTGCAGATTTTGTAAGTTTGTCCACTTCCAAAGAAATGAAGGATCTATATTTTTATCACAGGTGTATTTTAAATGATAGAGACAGAATATCAACAAAAAATTCTGAAAAAACACGATACAAATGTTATAAATTGAGTTGCAGTTCAGTGAGTGAAATAAGTATTTGGTCCCCAAGCAAAACGTGACTTAGTGGAGAAACCCTTTTGGCAAGCACAGAGGTCAGACGTTTCTTGTAGTTGGTTACCAGGTTTCCACACATCTCAGGAGGGATTTTGGTCCACTCTTTTTTTACAGATCTTCTCTAAATCCCTAAGATCAGTTGGCTGTCACTGGCAACTCAAAATTTTAGCTCCCTCCATAAATTTATTATAGAATTAAGGTCTGGAGATTTGCTGGGCCACTCCATGACCTTAATGTGCTTCTTCTTGAGCCACTCCTTTGTTACCTTGGTGGTATGGGTCATTATCATGCTGGAAGACCCATCCATGACCCATCTTCAGTGTTCTTGCTGAGGGAAGAATACATGGCCCCGTCCATTGACCCCTCAATGCGGCAAAGTCGGCCTGTACCTTTAGCAGAGAAACAGCCCAAAGCATAAGGTTTCCACTTCTGTGCTGCACAGGTCTCTGAAATGAATGCTGTCTACATTTGGGGACCAGCATGCACCAACGCAGCTGTGAAATTGGAAGTGGCTGTGTCTGTGCAGGAAATGTGTCCCAAATGACATGCATGGGGATGCACTGAACCCGTTTTAGTTTGGTGAGTTGTTAGAACAGCTCTCTGGTTTTAATAACTGTCTTTGTCCCCGCTGGGGAGATTTGCCCTCACTATTAATCCCGGTCACCATTGTCTCCAATACAGAGAGTGACGAGAAATCAAAAATTGTTTAGTTGTCACAAAACAGGTGTTCTTTAAATGGTAACATTTGTTAAGGAGATGGCTGTCTAAGAGAGGATAATCCCTCGCTTTGAAGCAATATCCTGTTGCTTCCTGCTCTATATCTGGGACAGGAAGTGAAAGAAACTCTCCCAGATGGGAGTTAGAACAAAGCAACATGTTTACTGAAAGCTGAAGTCCAGACATTTTTTGTATTGCATACTTACATTGGTCCAACTTGGCATATCACATATCTGATGGGCTGAAGGAGACGCTGTAAAGTAGTTGGTGCTACTACAGTGAGAGATGCAATGTTGCAGGTCCTGTGCTGGACGGCTTCCCATCAGCACCCTGACCACAGAGGGTTGCTTGCTTGCTTGGAGCATGGGTGCACCATTCATGAAGCACAGTTGGTTTTTTTTTTTTTTTTTATGAATACAAGGCAAGGAGAGGCAGTGAAACCACAATTTCCATTTATCCGATCAGAACACGCCTTGTATTCAGTAAAAAATAATATAGGGTCTATGAATGGCGGGAGTGCCGAGCGAGCCCCGACTGTGCTCAGTGTGCAGAGGGGAAACTAGATCTGGAATATTACTACCATAACTAGTAACTCTGACTACTACATTGATTTTCAGCTTCCCTAGAAACCCCTCAGGTATGAGATATACATACTTACATTGTGCCAAGCTGGACCAATGTCATTATGCAATACAAATCATACCTGGAGTTCTGCTTTAAATGCCTCCTCCCCCCTTTTGCATTGCACAGGACTTATTCTTCTTTACCATGAAGAATAACACCCTTTTAATCCTGAATTATTTCTGTCCCATCATCTGATATTCGAATATAAATTAAATATATAATATTATTCTTATACAGGATTTTTATAGTGCCAACAGTTTGTGCAGAGATTTACAATCTAAAGGGAGGCAGTATGATTACAATACAGTTCAATACAGAATGAGTAGGAGGGCCCTGCTCATGGAGCTTACAATCTAAAATAAGTTTGAAGTGTTATTAAACCCACAACATAAAATCAGTCTATGCAGTAAAGCATGCTTGTTATACAAACTGTGGAACCTAAGGGGTTAATCCTCTGCATTGTGTAAAAAGGATGTTTGATCCTGTCTTCTCTGATCCTCGCTTTCTTCTACTGTCCCCAGTCCATCTGCTGATAGAACAGAGCCTTGGAGGCAAGCTGCACATGCTCAGTTTGGTGTGTACCGCTATAGAGTTTTTTTTCCCTTGGAAAAGTGCATGTGATCAGCACAGGGCCAATCAGCATTGTCCAGACAGAGGGTAAGGGGTCATGCAGCCTCATAGGACAATAAGGGGAGAATGAAAACTCCTTCTACAAGCTTTAACCAGTGCTCTGCTGGACACTGATAGAAGTCACAAGACTGCTATATACTGCTAATGAGAAAAGGTATTTAGCCATTTATATTTACTGCAATAATTGCATTTCTATGTTCTGTGTACTGTGGGAGTGTCAAGGTCTTGCCTTTTCCCAGAGGTTGTGCTGCTCCATGTGCTGGCATCCATCTTGGATTTCTGCAGAGCATGGTGGGAGTCTTTTATGCCTTCAGGCCTCTGCGGTCCATCCCCCAGAGGGGTGTGGTTGATCACATATAAGCCTGTTGTCCGCACTTGCCCTTTGCATTCGTGTCTTGTGTGTTAGTGTGACTATAGCTCTGTTTATACTCTCGTGGCTTTCCTGGCATCTGACTTGGCTTTTGACTGACCATTCTCTGCGTTTTCCATTGATCTGACCTTCCGTTGCTGAACCCGGCCTGTGACCTGTTATTCTTGTCTACCGTTCTGTACCGTTTGTCCCGTTGTTATCGACCTGGCCTGCCCGACTACTCTTTGTCTATCTGGTCCCTACCAGCCACACGCCATTGGAGGCGGCCACTACCGCAGCTGGGGTGTCTCAGGGGCCGCGACCTGGTTCCTGGCTGCGTCAAGTCCATCCCCACCATCAGGGGCCCTGGTGAAGGGCTGCCTGGGACTTAGACTCCGCGCCCTGAGGGACTCCGGTCTGTGGGTGGTGGTTGTCGTCAGTCAGTGTGTGACCCTGCCCTGACATGGAGACCAGATATAGTGAATGCAGGGTCCTGGATATAATAACACTTTAAATGAGATCCCTGTTTTCTACTGAAAATGTATATGGCTGATAACAGTACGGAAAAAAAGCCCCTTTGCCCCTGCCACCTGTAGACACAAGCCTTCAATGGCTAATGCCAAATTCATCTCTAGGAATGATAACGCCACACAGATTTCAGAAGAACCTAGGTGGTAGCTATTTTTAATCTGGTGGTATCTCATCTCCTAAACCAGGAATTTATAACGTTGTTTTATCTCTGAATATTTCTGCTCTTAGAAATAACATATTGGGGTGATAAGTATGCCCATTGAACAGATTCACAGACGCTGCCCTATAAAACATAGCAGACCGAGCTACTATATAGTAAAGTCATATCCTTCCCCAGCATCTTATTTTATCTCCATTGACACCCCAGAGCCATTTAATCATCTTCTCTAACAAACGTCTGCTCGAAATAGAGCCTCGGTGGAACAACCGCTGACACCATTCCAAAGGGAAAGAGGGAGACGCTCGAACAATGGTGCTCAGACCCTGGCGGTAAGACCTCTTGCCCTCGCCCAGCCTTATTCCTGGCAGTTACTGGCACTGGGAGGCGAACGCCCTGTAAGGCCGATCCTTTTGTTGTGTGAATCTTTTTTTTTTAGCAAAGGTTATGTTCACGCTTCTTAACGATTTCCTTTGAACAACAACGTCTGGAGGAACGCAGGCCAAAACAGGCTAGATGTGCTTTATTTTAGGATTCTGTCCTTGGAATGAGGGCCTATTCATACTGGATGTAGCAAAACTCATATATTTTACTGCGAGAAAGAGATACCCAACCTGTCGAGGCTTAAAATTGCGTGCGTCCCGGAAAACTGGAATTTCAGTACCCTATAGGTGACGCTTTACAAGTCCCTACAGTTGTGGCGTTAACTACGAATCACGATCCAGAATGTGCGGCAATATGTAACGTGTATCACAGTTAACATTTCTTGCGTAGACACCCTTGATGTGTGTTTTTATGTTTGTACATGTGGGGGTCCCCCAGACTCCTTCAGTCAATACTACCTAAGACTGTTGTTACATTGTAACACATTTTCTTGCACACAGCCAAAAACATAAATGATAAATGGGTTGATTTACTAAAAATGGAGAGTACAAGATCACGTGCAGCTCTGCAAAGAAACCAATCAGCTGCCGGGTTTTATTTTCAAAGCTTTATTGAAGCTGAAGTCAGAAACTGATCGGCTACCATGCACAGTTACACCAGATTCTGAGTGCTCCAGTTTTAGTAAATCTCCCCCAAAGACTACAGCACAGACAGCAAATTCAATAAGGCCTCATGCACATGGACAGACTAGGGGATATTTATCTATCTATCTGTCTGTCTGTCTGTCTGTCTGTCTATCCTATCTATCCTATCTATCTATCTATCTATCTATCTATCTATCCGTCTGTCTGTCTGTCTCTCTGTCTGTCTGTCTCTCTGTCTGTTTGTCTGTCTGTCTGTCTGTCTGTCTGTCTATCTATCTATCTATCTATCTATCTATCTATCTATCCTATCTATCTATCCTATCTATCTATCCTATCTATCTATCTATCTATCTATCTATCTATCTATCTATCTATCTATCTATCCTTCCTATCTATCTATCCTTCCTATCTATCTATCCATCCTATCTATCTATCCTATCTATCTATCCTATCTATCTATCCTATCTATCTATCCTATCTATCTATCTATCCTATCTATCTATCTATCTATCTATCTATCTATCTATCTATCTTTCCTATCTATCTATCCTTCCTATCTATCTATCCTTCCTATCTATCTATCCTTCCTATCTATCTATCTATCTATCTATCTATCTATCTATCTATCTATCTATCGTGAAGGAAATAAGTATTTGATCCCCTGCAGATTTTGAATGTTTGCCCACTGCTGTGGTCCTGTGCTCCACATTTCTCCTGTGGACAGGTGTCTTTTATACAGGTAACAAAATGAGATTAGCAGCACTCCCTTTAAGAGACTGCTTCTCAGCTTGTTACCTGTATGAAGCCAGAAATCCTGCTGAATGATAGGGGATCAAATACATATTTCCCTCATGAACATGCAAATCAGTGCATCATTTGTTAGACATGCATTTCTTTTGAATTTTTTGTTGCTATTCTGTCTCTCAGTGTTACAATACACCTACAATACACATAACATTCTAACATTCGATTTTTAGACTGATCATCTCTTTGTGAGTGGGCAAACGTTCAAAATCAGCAGGGGATCAAATACTTATTTCCTTCACTCTATCTATCTATCTATCTATCTATCTATCTATCTATCCTTTAAATAACGTTGGTTTTAACAATCCTCCATACCCATTTATTTTACTTGAGTGTATGGAAGATGATCATTTCTTACTGACGTAATGATTGATGGTGCCAGGAAAAATGAGGGAGGCCGCTCTCAGTAGATCCCAGCTGCAGAAAGCATCACTTTAATTAGATTTAGTTAATGTTCTTGGGCTACTGTTGTCTGTACTGTCGCTGTGTCCGGAAAGGATTTGTAAAGTCAAGGTCAGCGCTCCATTCTAATTAATTGTCTGGCTGTGTGAGATCTTTAGGGATTTGATGGTCTTTCAAGCAGCATTCCTATACCTAAAGCTGGTCATGGATGATAATGGCAGTCAGATGCGAGCGAACGTAGTGACCTCCTATTTCTTTCTATTTCACACATAAAAGGGCTACTCTGCCTAACATTTTTAACAACTACTTTATGTAAATGTTTTGGGGTGCAGCATTCTCCAGGTTTTGTTCCTGTGTCACCCTGTTTTTTGCACCCTTGGTAGAGACAGGAAGTGGTTATGTCAACACACATTGGGCAGACATAGTCCATCATTGTTGCTATCAGAAAACCGGTCCAGGGCAAGGATGTGCAGCTGATGTCTGCAAACTACAGCCCGAGGGCCACACGCAGGCCACTACAAATTTTCCCCTCCCTACAAGCTTCCCCTCCCTCACCTCCTATCAGTCTCCAGTGCAAGAACACAAGTCCCTGTCTGGGTACTAGCAAGCAATGAGGAGCTTGCCCCATCATTCAAAGGGGGACAGAATTTCCTCCACCCTCTGTTAGCCTAACTACAGAGGCAAAAGGGACATTAATGTAGGGGGGACTCTGATGGGGACATTGATGTAAGGGGGACTCTGATGGGGGCATTGATGTAATGGGGAACTCTGATGGGGACATTAATGTAAGAGGAAATCTGATGGGGACCTTGATGTAAGGGGGAATTCTGATGGGGACACTGATGTAATGGGGACATTGATGTAAGGGGACTCTGATGGGGACAATAATGTAAGGGGGAACTCTGATGGGGACACTGATGTAAGGGGGAACTCTGATGGGGACACTGATGTAAGGGGGAACTCTGATGGAGACACTGATGTAAGGGGGAACTCTGATTGGGGACACTGCTGTAAGGGGGAACTCTGATTGGGGACACTGCTGTAAGGGGGAACTCTGATTGGGGACACTGCTGTAAGGGGGGACTCTGATGGGGACATTATTGTAAGGGGGAACTCTGATAGGGACATTAGTGTACGGGGAACTTTGATGGGGCCACTGATGTAAGGGGGACTCTGATGAAAGGCTGGCCATACATAAGTCATTTTTGTCATTCAACCAGTGGAATCAATGAAAGGAAAATGACCCAATACCTCCATCCACACTTTCATTGTGGATGGGGGAATCCCTCCCGCTGAGCTATTGTATTCTGACAGTGGGGAGACTTCTCCGCCATCAGAATACAATGATCAGCACAGCACTATAGCCGGCAGCACTGATCGAGAGAAACATTTCCAACAGGCTCATGTACAGAAGTTGACTGATAGATCGACTTGTGTACAACCATACTGTCCATACATGAATCAAAATTCAGCTGGTCCTTGCTGAACTGACCAATTTCGATCCATATACCCCAACCTAAGTGGGGACTCTGATGGGGACACTGCCTTAAGGGAGGACTTTCATAGGGACACTTATGTAAGGGAGAATTCTGATGGGAATCTTGTTTTAAGGGGGGAACCTGATAGGGGCACTGATATAAGAGGGACTCGATGTAAGAGGGTACACTGATAGGGACACTGATGTAAGGGGTGATTCTGCTGAGAACTTTGATGTAAGGGGGAACTCTGATATGGACACTGATGCAAGGGGGGGGGGGCTCTGATATGGACACTGACGCAAGGGGGGGGCGGTGGAACTCTGATATGGACAGTGATATAGGGGAGGGCTCTGATAGGGAAACTGTGTAGGGGGGGGAGGGGTGCTCTGATATGGACAGTGATGTAGGTGAGGGCTTTGGTAGGGAAACTGTAAGGGGTGATTCTGATGAAAACCTCGATAGAAAGGGAAGCTCTGATAGACACTGATGTAAGAAGGACTCTAATGTAAGGGCGGGTTCTGATGGGGACATTGATGTAAGGAAGGACTCTAATGGGGTGACTGATGTAAAGGGGGATTCTGATGGGAACCTTGATGTGGGGGGGGGGGGCTCTGATGACAAAAGTGCAGACTGAATTTGTTCTTGTTTGGTCTTTATCAATGGCTCAAGTGGATATGCAATGTATTTGCTTTGCCTGTCTGAAGTTCTTTCTCTGCTCGTCCAAATCATATCATGCTGATCAGTATAAAAAAATGTTTAAAGTAAAACCTATTAATCCATATAAATTGTATTAATTAATTTATAAATCCAATTTTGTTTTGACCTGCACGATTTTGTGAAATATAAATGATGCCTCCCTCGTACTGAAAAGGTTGGAGACCCCAATCTAAAATAGGATTTTATTTAAAAATGGTATCAAGTTGATGACGGAGAGGGGGGGGGGGACCAGAGAAGGCCAAATAGATGAGCATAAAAGAAGCAGATAAAAGTTCAGCTTTAACGTTAGTTTTGTCTTTTTTTAGATGTGGCAGACACATTAAAAGTGGATATACCGTAGACACCATTGGTTTTGCCCCAATAAGAAAAAAACTGGAAGAGAAGAATGGCAAGAGATCTTCAACCAAAAATGTGGACTCCATCAGCAGAACAAGGACACTGCTACACTCAGCGGGGACTGTCCCGCTATCACCAGGACTATCGGTATGTGTCGATATAGTCATACTATGTTCTGATAATTAATATTTGATGGAGGGTGTGGGTCCTCGGGCCTGCCCTGAAGTCTATGGGGAGGATGTGTGGCCTTTTGGTTCCTTCCTTTGGTTTTCTCTTCGGGAGACCCCCCTGACCAAGTACTGGATGTCCGGCTTCGGCTGGGCATAAGGAACGGTGGTCCACCAGGCCTTTTGGCCAGGAGGACCAAATGGGAACCTTGTCCCCGTCAGGAGCTTCGTGCCCCGGGGGATCAGGGTAGTGGTCCAACCCCTTGGGGATAGGACAAAGCACACCCCTAAGTGCACTTTTTGTGTGGTGTTTTTGCACTTGCACTTTTTTGTGAAACACTTGCGGGTTTTTTCGTTGTAGTTTGCACGTTTGCGGACTTAAAAAATCTGATAATTAATATTTCTCATTGTAAACCTCACATGTAGCATTGCTCTGACCTTTGCCTATTGCTGCTCTAGAAATCTTTGTATTTGTTTTGTGTTTCTTCTCTCCTCGGTTTGCGTTCTCTTTGGTTGGATGAATTTATTACAATGTATATGGTGGATGGGTCCATTGTATCTCTGATCTCCAGAGTAACTCATTAGGGATGAGTAGATATATGATGGCTACAAGGGCTTGTAAATTGTTTTTTTTTTTATTTATGCTGTTGTGATCAATGTTAATGGCGGCTCGTTAGTGAAAACATTCATTTAGGTTGATTCGTCTTATTGTATACATTGTGTTTTCATTAGGTCAGTGTAATTTCATTTATGAAAGAGAGGCTCTCCAGAGGGGGGTGGGGGGCTTGCTAATGAATAATCGCTCCTTGGCTCTATTGCTCTGGGTCAGCCTTTTGTGTTCTGATTCATTGATTTGTTGTTATTGTATCAATTGCTTGGCATGGGATGGTGAAGGGCCTGACAAAGCAGGGATGGAGGAATTAAAGGGAACCTATAGTCTCTACAATTATCTATTTAGACCTACAATGGAGAAGGTAAGCTTACAGTATATAAAAACTAAAACCAAATGTTAATGTTATTTAAATTTTTTGAATCTGCAGTTTTTATTAAAGCCGTAATAAACCCCTGTTAAAAAAAAAATGACTCTCTATTTGAATGCCTTTAATATCATCAATAAATGCATTCGTTTCCAACTATGCCTTATGCATATTTTTAATCTACCTTTATGGGAAGCATTAAAGTGACACTAAACTCTTAAAGTGGACATTCACCCATATGCACCTGGCTTATCCCCTCTGCCTTTTTCACAAATAAATGTTCTGACACTCCTTGCTAGACAAAAATGACGTTGTGTGCCCTGGACACTCTGACAGTGCTTTAATGCCATCATATTCCACACGTGCATATGGGCCAAGGTCATTCGGGTCCTGCAGCACATCTGCACATGCATGGGGGGGGGTTCCTGTGCATGTGCGTAAATGGTACAACTTTGAGGTCCCAGATCTCGGGGTGCGTGTATGGGAACACCCCCCCCCGGAGGTGCACAGATGTGTTGCAGGACCCGAATGACCTTGACCCATATGCACATGTGCTGGATTTTTAAATATGATGGAGCTGGAGAGGGGCAGGACACAAGGTTTCCCAGCAGGACATTGCCCAAAGCATTGGACTGTCTGCCGGCTTGGCTCCTTCCCATACTGAATCCTGGCGTCATCTGTTCCCCACTTAAGCGCCACACATGCACCTGGCCATCTACATGATGTTACGCCCTCCAGGATAGTTAGGCAGTTTTGTTAGACAGAGTAGCAGCCTGGGGATGAGTCAGCCTGTGAGTGAGGCAAGAGTTCACCTCAGGACAGGCTGGGAGGTCAGAGCTTCTGGAGCCCTCCCACATTTCCAGAAACTTGAGAGCTTTCTAGAGGAAAGAGGGAGGAGGGGAGGAGGCTCAGATCTGCATGCTTGAGAGACCTTGGCCAATCCCCCGGCAGGAGGCTAGGCAGGGTGACCAGGGCAACTTTTAATTATCACAGAGCCTGGGAGCAGAGTCAGTGACTGTTGGGTGAAAGATAGAGTGAGGAGCTGGAGTTTGAAGTCTGGCAGGGGGCCCGAGGGAGGGGGCCTACCTACAGGCAGCTTGCTGGAAAAGGAGACCTCCTCTACACCACCATCTCCTAGGGAGGACATCCTGAGCAGCAGGGAAGGAGCCAACCTAACGTAAGGCCTGAAGGCAGCTACCAACTCACCAAGCTGACACGACAGGGCAGTGTGAGTACTCTTACACCCCCTGGACCGGATAAGGGGAGAGGGCAGTCAGATGGAAAATCCAACTAGCTTCTCAGCCGGGACTGCTGCTTTAAATTGGCAGCTTCTGGGTCCCCTTGCCCAGGGATACCTTTTAAGGCAGCTGGGTGAAGAGGAATCATCTAGGGTCTGAGAAGGTACACTGAAGGGAGCTTTAGCACCCTTTAGAGAGACTGATGCTATCCACATTTTTGTATATAATTGCTAAGTATTATGTCCTCAGTTTCTGCAGTTCCTCGGACATCCCATTTACCCCTAGACCCCATCCAAGTTTAGCCCCTTAAAAAAAAAAAATCACAAAACCAAGTTCAAGGACTGTTCTTTGAATCCAGTGTGCAAAGTGTGTTAAGTGCATGTTGCCTGGCTGTGCATAGCTTACGGGGGAATTCTAAGGGGGTAGTTCTACAATGATATAGAAGAAAACATAATTCATCAGAGCAGACCACCTTCTTCCAGTGCTCCGTGGTGCAGTTCTGATACTCACGAGCCCATTGTAAGCACTTTTGGCCTGGACTGGGGTCAGCATGGGCACCCTGACCGGTCTGCAGCTACTCAGCCCCCTACACAACAAACTACAATGCCCCTTTTTTTTCTCCTTTCAACACATCAACTTCAGGGACAACATGTTCACATGCTGCCTAATATATCCCACCCACTTTCAAATGCCATTGTAAGGAGATAATCAATGTGATTCACCTAACCTCTCAGTGGCTGATCAGTGTATATTCACAAGACACTAAGCCTAGGTTCACACTGTTGCTGTGTGGAATACGCACTGGTTTCTGTGCGATTTCCGCACCACATCATGATCGCACCCCATTTATGCGAACCACTGCGGGTGTGTATGTTAAGTTAATAACACCCTTAAATCAGTTCGCAAAGCGTAGTGCGATGTGTAGAATCGAATCGCATGGGTGTGAATACCCATGCATTCCAATTCTAGTGCGGACAAAAAAAAAGGGTCCTGCACCTTTTTGGTGCGGATGCGGAGCGATCTGAGGCATACAAAAAGTATGGCTCAAATTGCACCGCACAGAAATCGCATGTGATTTGCACAGGAATGCGGTGCGGTTCCTGTGCGACTCACATGCGATGTGCCGCACCGCATCAGTCTGAACCAAGGCTTAATCTACAAAAACAAAATAATGAAAATATGGCACAGCAAACCAAAAAAAGGCAAAAAGTCGCATTTCAGTAATGATGGGTTAAATGAAAACATTGATCAAAATGTGTACAGAAGAGGCTGCAGTTAAAAAGCAGTCTTTGGAACCTGGAAACTTCCTGGTTTGCTTTTTCAGAAAATTAAGATTCTTACAGCCATAGGGATTTAACAACAGAGTTCTAGGTCCGGAGTGCCCCTTTAAGCCGACTCCCTGCCCCCGCAGACAGTGCACACATCGACTCTCTTTCCCGCCGGATCCAAACCTGTTTTTATTGGTATGAATCCAGTAAATAAATATGAAATGAATGTCAAGAATCTGAAATCAGAGCCGGCTGCCCCTCAGGTGTTTTTTCTGGCCTGTCATACTGTCTCCATGTGATTTCCCTGTGACTGATATCTATCTGAGTGTCACAAGTGCTCATGTGCAGCCACTCGGAATCCTGATGGCTCTGGGCTCTGCAGCCGTTGCCTGGGGTGCTAGCTCTCCTCATTAATTAATTTCTGTCTCTGCTCATTGTGGCTACATCCTGCTCATTGACTGGAGGAAATGGGCTTGGCAGCCATAGATCATCTTATTACTCATTTTTGTTTTATTATTAGTTTGAATTGCTGCTGACATTTGTGCTTTAGTGCAGGTTAGTGGAAAAGAAATTCAGCATGTCTGTTTTTTTTTTTTTTTTTTTTTTTCTTACCTTAAGTCAGCTTTTAACAACCTTCTCAGCCATGAGGAACTCTTGATATCATTTTCAGGAACCCCTGCAAAAAAAAATTCATTGGGGGTCAGAGGATAGAATGCCCCTTACAATGGTGGTCAGAGGGAAGAGTGCCCCTTACATTGGTGATCAGAGGGAACAATGCCCCTTACGTTGGTGATCAGTAGGAAGAATGCCCCTTACGTTGGTGATCAGTAGGAAGAATGCCCCTTACAATGGTGGTCAGAGGGAAGAGTGCCCCTTACATTGGTGATCAGAGGGAACAATGCCCCTTACGTTGGTGATCAGTAGGAAGAATGCTCCTTACATTGTGATTAGAGGGAAGAATATTCCTTACATTGGTGGTCAGAGGGAAGAATATTCCTTACATTGGTGGTCAGAGGGAAGAATATTCCTTACATTGGTGATCAGAAAGAAGAATGCCCCTTACATTGGTGGTCAGAGGGAAGAATGCACAATTACATTGGTGGTCAAAGGGAAGAATGCCCCTTACATTGGTGGTCAGAGGGAAGAGTGCCCCTTACATTGGTGATCAGAGGGAAGAATATTCCTTACATTGGTGGTCAGAGGGAAGAATGCCCCTTACATTGGTGGCCAGAGGGAAGAATGCCCCTTACATTAGTGGTCAGAGGGAAGAGTATTCCTTACATTAGTGGTCAGAGGGAAGAATGCCCCTTACATTGGTGGTCAGAGAGAAGAATGAACCATTACATTGGTGGTCAGAGGGAAGAATGTCCCTTACATTGGTGGTCAGAGGGAAGGATGCCCCCTTCATTGGTGGTTAGAAGGAAGAATGCCCCATTTAATTGGTTGTTTGCCAATGGGAAGACAGCACTTTACATTGGTGGTCAGTGGGAAGAATGCTCTTTACATTGGTGGTCAGGGGGAAGAATGCTCTTTACATTGGTGGTCAGGGGGAAGACTGTCCTTTTGGTTATCAATGGGAACACAGCACCTTGCATTGTTGGTCAGTGGGAAGAATTACCCTTACATTTGTGGTCAGGGGGAAGAATGCCCCTTGCATTGCCTGGGAATGGAAAGAGAGCGCCTTACATTGGTGGTCAGTGGGAAGAATGCTCTTTACATTGGTGGTCAGTGGCAATAATGTTCCTTTTGGTTATCAATTGTAAACTCAGCACCTTGCATTGGTGGTCAGTAGGAAGAATGCCCCTTACATTGGTGGCCAATAGGAAAATATGGTATTTCAGTGGTCACAAAACTGGCTTAACAGTATTATAGACTATTTGGTGGGTAAAAAGGTTCCCGTAGATGTATTTCAGCTTGTATGTAGGTGCTTGCCTGACGTTCTGCTTTAATTGAAGAATTTCTCCCATGCCATTCTGCTGACACTTCACGGGCCTGTCTTGTTTACAGAGCATTTTTTCACAATTCAGTTGGAAAAACAGCTGTGCAGGTCATCGTGTATGAAGGCGACAAGGTGTCCAATTCCTTGAAAGTGCAGATGTCATGATAAGTTTTTCTGGCAGGCCTTTCAGCATATCAGGGGGTCGGGATTCTAAAAACTGATACGGCTGAACATTCCCGAGAAGGCCAATAGGCCATTGACCCTGGAAATATTCCATGACCTGAACGTTGTTGGGTCAAATCTGATCCCCCATAAAGATAGAGAAGTGTTATACCTCCGCATGGGTCAGGTCCGGTCAGCGTGTTAATATTAGATGTTCTGTTCAGGCCTTTGTTTTTGTGACAACATATTGAAATAACTTTTTTGTCCCGGGCATTCATCCAGAAACCGTTCTGACTATAATAACTGTATATGGCTGGGGGACTCCGGTCCAACAATCTGAATATTCTTATTGGGGCCTTCATAATTCTTAAACTCAAGCTTAATTCCAACAAAAACATTTTTTTCTTTTTAGCTTTAATAGTTGGTAAGAATTAGAACCTCTGTTAAATTGTTACTGATACTGTATTTTTGTCCTTACTACGGAATATCCACCTCACGTCCATCCTGGTGACACCAACTTAATGTAGCATTACCCCCTTAGGAGTTGCTGAAGTTTTGGGTCCCCCTATAGTTTTGCACAGCCAGGCAGCATGCATTTCCACAACAACTTTCATCTAGGAGTAAAAAATCAGTCCTTGAGCTTGTTTTTGATATTTTATTAGGGGGATATCAACTTGGATGGGGAAAGGGGTATATGGGAAATTTACTGCAACACAGTCTCTGTTAGAGAGCTAGCCAGCATCTCCAAATGTACCTCTCCAGACCCCAAATATTCCTGGATCTGGCTGCCAGAAAGGAAGTCCCTGGACAGGGGATCCCTTTCTGCCACTTTAAAAGAAAGACAGTCCCAGCAAGTTATTATTATTATTATACAGGATTTATATAGCGCCAATAGTTTGCTGAGCGCTTTACATTATAATGGGAGACAATACACGAGACAGTACAGTAACAATACGATTCAGTACACGAGGGGTTCAAGGGCCCTGCTCCTTGGAGCTTACAATCTAGGAGATTTTGCTATTCTTGTTTCTCACCAGAATGCGCCTTCACCTATCTGGCCCAGGGGGTGTAGGTTTACTGACATGTCCCTCTCCTGTGCTGCTATAGATTGCATGGCTGCTACCAGGCCTTCTAGCTGGGCCAAACCTCCTCTGCTGCTCAGGTGGTCCTCTCTCAGGGGGCAGGTGAGGGTGCAATCTTTCTTCTTGTCCAGCTCCTTTGCCTGTAGGTAAGCCCCTCTCCCATCTGGGCCTACTCCCAGCCTACTTCTACATCTTCCACCCAAACTCTCCTACTGCTGAGCAGGCTCTCTCACTTTTAAGGGTTGTTGTGGCCCCTTGCCAAGCCTCCTGTTCGGGATTGGCCAGGCTCCCTCAAAAGTGCAGATTAGCCGCTCCTCAGGACCAACACCCATTGCTTCTAGACCTTTCTCCAAAGTTCTAGAGCAGGGGGAAATTCCAGAGGGGCTTGTCTGCAGAACCTCTCAGCTCTGACCCAAATTTAACCTCCCTCTGACTGTTGTATCTGGTCTGCTACTCAGCCCCTGTCTAATGACTGAAGCTAAAGCTCCCCCTAACTAACTAGGAGGGTGTTACATTAATAAAAAGGCATTTTTAACAAAACACCCACAGCATGAAACAGACCCAAGGATCTCTTTAATACTGTAGCAAGCAAAAAGCTTTAAAAAGAGAAAAAGTGTTCAGACCAGTGTCTACAAACTATGGCCCACGGGCCACATCTGGCCCACTAGAAGATATTTTTTGTCCCAGAGCAGTCTATAAAATAAAACAAACAAAAAAACACTGGCGGTGGATGCGCTTGCCTGTCTATTGTTTTATAGAGAGTACTACATCATGGCCCTACACATGGATTCTACACATGGATTTAACACTGCAGGGCACATATGGATGTAGGGGGGCACTCTCCTGGGCACACATGGATGTAAGGGCAGACTGTGCTGGGCATACATAGATGTAAGGGGGATTCTACTGGGCATATACAGTATAAATGCAGGGAGGCAGTATGCTGGGCACACATGGATGTAAGGGGGACTCTGCTGGGAACACATGGATGTAGTAAGGGGAGACTCTGTTAAGCATGTATGGTCACTGTTATTTTTTTTCTTTTTATAGTTTTTACCATTTTTCTTAGTTTTTTGTCTTTTTGGGTCCTATAATGATTATTTCTTGTTTTGATCCTCAGATAAACACAGTTGAAAACACCCAGCCAAGATAAAACAGAATGAAATAGCAAACGCGTTTTAGGGGGTATAAAAGTCCTTTTTTTATCTTGGAAAGCAGTGTGGGAAAATATGGCGGATTCTGGGAACGTAGAGGTTTTGGAAGATAAGTGTCCTGATTCCCTTTAAACGGTAGGCTTCGGGAGCTAGTTGCAAAAAATGTTGCTTCTTCCAGCCAGCTCCATTAAGCTCAATGAATTAGACCAGGCTTTCTCAACCTTCTTAACATGAAGGACTTCTTGAAATAAATTTTGGGTCTTAGAGAACCCCTGCTAATAATGACTATAACTCTGGGAACATTATACAGATTGTGATGAACATAGACTATTTGCCATCCAGGACTGCTCTCTACAACAAAATTGTTTTAATAATGAAAGGAAATAATTAATAATCATAGCCACCAAAGAAATGCTTAGAGTGAACATTGTAGTGTTCCATCAAATTGGTGGTCCGTGGATAAGTGTCCCCTTACAGTGTTGGTCATTGGAGAAAGGCCTCCTTACATCGATGTTTGTTTGGACAAGGACCACCTTACATTGATGGTCATTGGGAGAAGGGGCCCTAGTACACTGATGATCAGGGGGAAGAATGCTCCTTACACCGGTGGTTCCTTAATATGGCAGTCATTGAAAAAAGGCCTCCTTAGATGGGTGGCTGTATGGACAAGGACCACCTTACATTGATGGTCATTGGGAGAAGGGGCCCTAGTACACTGCTGATCAGGGGAAAGAATGTTCCTTACACTGGTGGTCCCTTAATATGACGGTCATTGAAAAAAGGCCTCCTTAGATTGGTGGCTGTATGACAAGGACCACCTTACATTGATGGTCATTGGGAGAAGGGGCCCTAGTACACTGCTGCTCAGGGGAAAGAATGTTCCTTACACTGGTGGTCCCTTAATATGACGGTCATTGAAAAAAGGCCTCCTTAGATGGGTGACTGTAAGGACAAGGACCACCTTACATTGATGGTCATTGGGAGAAGGGGCCCTAGTACACTGATGATCAGGGGACAGAATGTTCCTTACACTGGTGGTCCCTTAATATGACGGTCATTGAAAAAAGGCCTCCTTAGATGGGTGGCTGTAAGGACAAGGACCACCTTATATTGATGGTCATTGGGAGAAGGGGCCCTAGTACACTGATGATCAGTGGGAAATATGCTCCTTACACTGGTGGTCTCTTACTTTGGTGGTCAATGGGGAAAGGTCTCCTTAGATGGGTGGTCATTAGGACTGGGACCACCTTACATTGATGGTCATTGGGAAAGGGGGCCCTAGTAAACTGGCGATCAGTGGGAAGAATGCTCCACACATTGGTGTTCCCTTACTTTGATGGTCATTGTAGAAAGGCCTCCTTAGATGGGTAATCATTAGGACAAGGACCATTATACATTGATGGTCATTGGGAGAAGGGGTCCTAGTACTCCGGTGTACTAGGACCCCTTCTCCCAATGACCATCAATGTATGATCAGTGATAAGAAGAATGCTTCCTATTGCTAAAAAAGATCATTATTATCAGTGGTTACTTTGTTGAGTGGCAGAATTTGCTAATTTCTTAAGGAACCTTTGGAGGAACTCTGGTTGAGGAAGTCTGAATTAGAATTATTAGCAGGTCCAGCACATGTGCTTTAAGAATGAATGCCAGCTCACTGCAATATACACACCTACTGTATGTAATATGTATACATATACTGTACAGCAAGTTGCTATAACATGCAATAAAATGTGGGTATTAATGTGAGCTGTTGCATGCACCATGGTGTGAAAGAGCCCTGAAGTTCATTTGTTGGTGAATCTTTTTGGAACTGGTGAATGCACCAGTGGACAACTCCTGCAAATGTTTGCTATATATTAGATGAATGATTCATTGATGAATGTATGGTGAATCTACGGTAAATGTGGCCCTTTAAGAATCCGTCACTCAGTATTCTTTTGAACGCTTAGTACAATCAGTCGAAGTCTGGCGAGTACAGTCAGTTAACAGAGGAGAGAGAGAAATCCATTTTTCAGCGGTAAGCAGCAGTGTGTATTACTCATGGAACTGCTGACCCGCTAAATTAGACATGATGCACTGTGCTTATTGCTGCAACCTTGCCTGTTAGCGGCGCGTCTCTCTATAATCATGCTGGGAGTGAATTGAGATAGATGTCTGGATAGATCAGGTTCTGAATCGCGCTGTGCTCCGCCGCTTTGTATTGTTACCATCACCGATATTACTTTCAAATTCAAATGTTCTTCTTACCAGTAATAGACAGAGCAGGTGTGAAATGATGGCGGATGTTGAGGGAACGACGATGAGTGCCTTACTGTGTATGTGAGTGCAAAGATCAAATCAGGGAACCCAAATCTGGTTGTTTAATGAGGCTAATTAAGAACTGTTGTCTGTGATTAATTTGGTAATGAAAAAAGTGAACATTTTACTTTGCCCTGCATGGTCACAGCACAGGTTCACTTGAACCCTTTTGCTGTCAGAGCACAAGTGTTTGAAAAAAATCGCTTTAGGTCTGGAGATTAGTTTAAACCCCCATACAGTGTATATTTTTTTGAAAGCAGAGACCCTGTAGACCAGTGGTTCTCAACCTGTGGGTCGCGACCCCTTTGGGGGTCGAATGACCCTTTCACAGGGGTCACCTAAGACCATCGGAAAACACATATTTCCGATGTGTAAAGAGCAGCTACTGTGTAGAAAGCAGCTACTGTGTTGAAAGCAGCTACTGTGTTGAAAGCAGCTACTGTGTTGAAAGCAGCTACTGTGTTGAAAGCAGCAGTATTGGAGGTAAAACGACACTTCATGAATTATAATTACTGGGTAAATAATTTTATGGTTGGGGGTCACCACAACACGAGGAACTGTATTAAAGGGTCGCGGCATTAGGAAGGTTGAGAACCACTGCTGTAGAATAAAATGGTGGTTTAAATTGAATTATATAAGGATATTTTTGCAATGGTTTATCAAGTGCAAAATTTCAGTAAAAAATACAGTTGTGCTCAAAAGTTTGCATACACTGGCAGAAATTGTGAAATTTTGGTATTGATATTGAAAGTATGAATGGTCATGCCAAAAAATGCTCTTTTATTGAAGGATGATGATCGTATGAAGCCATTTGTTATCAAATAGTTTTTTATTGAAAATCTGTAGAAACAGTATACAGAAATATAGAAAACATAACCTACCCACATGATGAGTTGCAGCAAAACAATCAAAGTCATGGAATATATAGTTATATAATAAGATATCGACCAATAATGTAGGGATCAATAAACTGGAAACCCCAAAAGGGTATAGTCGAGTTTAAGCAACTATTCCATCAATCAAAAGGTGTGGGTATTATCATATAACCAATTAACAAAGGTAGAGAGACCGAAAATGAAAGAAAGAATTGAAAAAGAGGGTAAAGAATAAACTTGAGAAGTAAAAGAAAGAAAGAGAGAAAGAAAGAAAGGAAAGAGAAAGAAAGGAAAGAGAAAGAAAGAGGGCCAGCCAAAAGTCCATAAAATAACAGAGATATACCTAATCCATGGTTCCCAGGTGTGCTGACACCAGAGGTGTTATTGTTAATTATACTAGTAAGTTTATCATTAATCATAATCCAATTAAGTTTCTGTTTGACCAAATCCAGCAGAATTGTTGACTGTTTCCAACTTCTAGCTATAGTAATCAAATAGTTGTTTAGCTCCTTTTTAAATCATAATGATAACAGAAATCACCCAAATGTTCCTGATCAAACGTTTACATACCCTCTTTTTATGTCCTTTTCCATCTTTATAAAGTTCCATTACCTTGTTACGCAGGACGTTTGACAGTTCTTTTCTGATCCCCATGGCTAAGTATCTAGCCTAGTCAGTGCTTCCATGTAAGAACTCATTGACTATTTGTACATTGACACTAATTGCAATTTAAAAAGCCACAGATGTGGGACATAACCCTTTAATTGGCATTTTAACCCGTGTGTGTCACCTTGTGTGTCTGTACCAAGGCCAAACATTCCAAGGGAGGGAAACTTTTGATCATGACTATTTTGGTGATTTCTGTTATCATTATGATTTTAAAAAGGAGCCAAACAACTATTTGATAATAAATGGCTTTATATGATCATCATCCTTCAATAAAAGAGCATTTTTGGCATTATCAGTCATATCTTCAATATCAATGGCAAAATTTCATAATTTCTGCCAGGGTATGCAAACTTTTGAGCTCAACTGTACATTCCAGTTAATTTTAGGATGCAAAAATGCAATATATTACCCGTTTTTGGGTAAAATATAAAAGATAAGGTTGTGCCAAGTAAAAAGATACCAAACATGTCAAGCTTTAGGGACAGTTCACATTATATGCGTTTCAGTTGCTTTTTTTTCTGCATCCAAAATGCACAGAAAGTAGGTTATATATGTTAGTGTCATTACAGGTACTTATATAGTGCCATCAATTTACACAGTGCTTTACATATATATATATATTGTACATTTACATCAGTCTTTAACCCTCAAAAAAAATTCGGAAGTGATGTAATGTATTGTATTTTCGGACAAAAACTGTACTACTTAAACAAAAATTTGTTCGATCTGGTATCATACAAGAAAAAATGTTGTGCTTGTCCCTTTGAATAAATTTGGACGAAAGCTGTGTACTAATGATCAGATTATCATACGATTGCTTTGAAAACGGTATTTTTCGTACGATTTTCTGACTGTGTGTATAAGGCTTTAGAAGGAATCCTAATTTTATTTAATTTCAGTAACTTATATAGCGCTGTCAATTTTACGCAGCACTTTACATATATATTGTACATTCACATCAGTCCCTGACCCTCAAGGGGTGTACAATCTAAAGTCCCTAACTCACATTCATACATACACATACTAGGGCCAATTTAGACAGGATCCAATTAACCTACCAGCATGTCTTTGGAGTGTAGGAGGAAACCCACGCAGGCACAGGGAGAACATGCAAACTCCAGGCAGGTGGTGCTGTGGTTGGGATTCAAACCAATGACCTTAGTACTGCCAGGTGGAAGTGCTAACCATTTAGCCACTTTGTTGCCATAGTTCACATCAGTGCTTGCATTCCAGTGCAATTCGGTCGCAGAAAAAAAGTAGAACAGGCTGCATTTTTTCTGCACAGAACTGCACTGGAATGCAGGAAAACGCACCAAAACACACAAAAAACGCACTGGAATGCACATGTCCCTATTTCAATTGAAGAAAAAGAGAGGAAAAAAATTAACTGGAATGCATAAAAAACGCACTGGAACGCATCAAAAATGCATTAAAAACGCACCGGAACGTGTTGAACGCAGCCCTTAAATTTGTACATTCCCTCAAAACTACAACAAACTTCGAAGTCCGATGTTTTTTACAGGCTGTTCTCTAAGAGCCCCTACAGATAATCGCTTTAACATTCCAATAATGATTGGAGCTCACTCGGGCATGTGCAGCGATGTGTAACATGTATCGCAGTGACGTTTTTGTACATAGGCACCTTCCACAGGACTGTTTACATGAGGCAAGGCATGATCAAAATATTTTTGGGGGTAGTTTAGTGCTTGGGTGTAATTTATTTCTTTTACTTTCATCAAAATGTTACTTATATCACATAGAGCACAAATAGTCCCTGATATAATATTTCTAAGACAGGTTTTCTTCAGTTGATCCTTTGAAGCTACTGTATAACAGATTGTGTTCCATTAGCTTCTTCCCTGTCACCAGAAGCCAGAAATGACATTTTACGCATTGCTTTCTGGTTCATTCTAGCTAGGGGAGATCAGATAATCTCTGGTCTTATTACCCTTTGCCCAGCAGGTCTCATGCTTGCAGGTGGGAAAGCGGAACTTGGCATTAGCCTGGATTTACATATATGCGGTGCGGTACATAGCATGTGACTCGCACAGGAACCGCACCGCATTAATGTGCAAATAACATGCGATTTGTGTGCGGTGCGGTTGGGGCCGTACATTTTGTATGGCTCTATTTGCACCGCACCAGAAACATGCAGGACCCTTTTTTGGTTCAGCGCTAGAATCGGATCACATAGGTATTCACACCTATGCGATGTGATTCTGCAAATCGCACCGCGTTTTGTGGACCACTTTCAGGGTGTTGTTAACTTAACATACACAGCCGCAGCGGTTCGCAGGAACGGGGTGCGATTCTGATGCGGTGCGGAATTCACACTGAAAACACTGCAAATTCCGCACCGCATCAGTGTGAACCAGGGCTGAAAGTGGTTGTAAAAGCTCCCAATTTTTTTACCTTCATACATTCTATGCATGAATGTAAAAAACCTTCAGTGTGCAGCCCCTCCCCAGCCCCCCCCCCCCAATACTTACCTGAGCCCCATCTGTATCCAGTGATTTGTACAAGAGCCCTAGCTCTCCGGAGACTCTTCCTCCCTATTGACTGAGACAGCAGTGGGAGCCATTGGCTCCCTGAGCCTTCAATCACAGTCAGTGGACTAATGAGGAGAGAGAGGGGGTGGGGCCGAGCCGTGGCTCTGTATGTGAAAGGACACACAGAGCAGCAGCTCAGGAGGGAACCTGCATGGGTGCCCCCTTAGCAAGCTGCTTGCTCTGGGGGAGCTCAGCAGGAGGGAGGGGCCAGGATCACCGGCGGGGGATCCAAAAAGAAGAGGGTCAGGGCTGCTGTGTGCAAAACCACTGAGCAGGTAAACATGACATGTTTGTTATTTTTAAAACATAAAATCCTAGACCTTAATATCGCTTTGATGAATACAGAGCAGCAATTGTCTGGGGTATGAGCTGAAGTTTAATCTGCTGATATGTTGTGTTTTCTGGTTTCCCATTTCCCCCCTCATCCACATGCTGATGTAATATTTGAAAAAAATAAAGTTCCATTTATATGACATACCTTATTTTAGACCCAATGCTATGTCACTATGTCTCTATGCTTCTCTATGCAATGCAGGCAAATCATGGCTGGTGGAAGGCCCAGCAGAATGCTGTACAAAGCTTCCTGAAAACATCACATCACCCTGCCTCAGCACTCTTCTCAAGAGCTCTCAGCCCTGGGGCAAGGAGTATGCTGGCTCTAGGGGGGAAGTTATGCAAATGTAAAAAACCCTTGATGGGTGGATGTCAGCATGGATGAGTGGGCATTCCTAGAAGGGTTGTATTTGCATGCAGACTGCCCTTTGTGATGCTGAGCCTTCTCCATTGAAAGAGCTCAATGTAATGAATAAAAGGGGCAGGCTAGGGAGTTTTGGTGGAGCAGAAAGGTCTAGAGCAGGGGGTCTCCAAACTTTTGAAACAAAGGGCCAGTTTACTGTCCTTCAATCTTTATAGGGGCCAGACTGTGGCCAGTGGGAATAGAAAATGCCATGGACTTGGTTTACTAAATGGGGGTACAAAAATGTTATAATTGGTGTCAGGGGGAGGAATAATGTCCCATCATTGGTGTCAGTGGGAGGAATAGTGCCCCATTGTTGGTGTCAGTGGGAGGAAAATTGCCCCATTGTTGGTGTCAGAGGGAGGAATAGTGCCCGCTTGTTGGTGTCAGTGGGGGGAATAGTGCCCGATCATTGGTGTCGGTGGGAAGAATAGTGTCCCATCGTTGCTGTCAATGAGCTAAATAGTGCCCCATTGTTGGTGTCAGTGGGAGGAATGGTACCCCATTACTGGTGTCAGTGGAAGTAATAGTACCACATAATTGATGCCAATGGGAGGAATAGTGCCCCACTGTTGGTGTCAGTGGGGGGAATAGTGCCCTGTCTTTGGTGTCAGTGGAATGAATAGTGCCTCGTATCAGTGGAGTGCTCCAAGGGCCAGATAAAAGCAAGCAAAGCAAATACCATGGGCTTGGTTTACTAAATGGGGGTAAAAAAATGTACATATTTGGTGTCAGTGGGAGGAATGGTGTCCCATCATTGGTGTCACTGGGAGGAATGGTGCCCTATTGTTGGTGTCAGTAGGAGGAATAGTGCCCCATCATTGGTGTCAGTTGTGGGAATAGTGCCCCATCATTGATGTCACTGGGAGGAATGGTGCCCCATTGTTGGTGTCAGTGGTGGGAATAGTGCCCCATCATTGATGTCAGTGGGAGGAGTAATGCCTCACTGTTGGTGTCAGTGGTGGGAATAGTGCCCCATCATTGATGTCACTGGGAGGAATGGTGCCCCATTGTTGGTGTCAGTGGTGGGAATAGTGCCCCATCATTGATGTCAGTGGGAGGAGTAATGTCCCACTGTTGGTGTCAGTGGTGGGAATAGTGCCCTGTCTTTGCTATCAGTGGAAGGGATAGTGCCTCGTGTCAGTGGAGTGCCCCAAGGGCTGGATAAAAGCAATCAAAGGGCCACATCCAGCCCGCGGACTGCAGTTTGGAGACCCCTGCTCTGGAGGATGCTGAAAATGTAGTGGACTCTGTCTGACTTGCTGCAGCTTCTAATGCACATTGTGAGGAGCTCATGCTGTGCAGCAAAATCGGAGGAAGCCATTTCAGTCCAGGAGAGGACCCAGTACAACTGTACAAGACTGAAGGGAAGTCCGGAGTTCGGCTTTAAGGAATGCTCAGACTACATCAGCTGAAAATATCTGCAATCAGCCAACCTTGTAGAAGGAGTGAGGAGTTTATAATGGAAGATAATAAATCCTGCCTTCGTACCTAGAATGAAAGATGAAGGTCTTTAGTCATCACAGCAAAACAGGTTACATCCTCTGGTTGAGTTTAATGATCCTTAGCAGGGCCCAGAGTGAGTTTCCTTTATTCTGCTGCAGTGACTAATGTAAACAGACAAGGGATATTGGAGTGGGGCATTTCACTTTCCTGAGGGTGCCCATGCATGGAACGAGGGCTGGGAAGGTGATGAGATATTATATGGTGGGCCGAGCAGGAAGAAGCTACCCCTGATTGCCCTTTACACCTCATTGGAGAGATGTAGACCCGGCTCTTCAGGTCACTGAGAAGATGAGGTAGAGAAAACATGTGGGTCATCTGTCAAGGTCCCGGCACCAAGCTGTAAATACACACAACAGGTGGCCGAAAGGGCCTTTGTTCCCCTTTTAAGGTCCTTTTCTAGTCATCAATCGACATTTTCTGTTGCAGAATTGTGTTTCGATACATCGCAGAGAAGAAAAGCTCATAGGGGCGAGACTAGCCACACGAAACCAGTCCAGATTCCTCGTTCTGACCGTAGCTAATTCTCTGATTGGTGAAAAATGACATTTTTGTAATCACTGGGTGGTTTTTCGGCATAGCAAAGTGTATGAAGGTAATGAGCTGGAAAAAGCGCTGAGAAGATTTGCAGAGGGGGTTTAAGAAACTTGAGGCCAGCAATCAGAGATGATTTAAAGGATAACCTGACTTTTAGTTAAGTTATCTTTCAAATACAACACCAAAGCCCCTAGTCTAGACTGCACACTAAAATACTTTCACCCTTGCTTCCACATTCTTCACTATGCTGACCTGCCTCTGATGCTGCATGGCCTTTGCAAAAGAAAAAAAAAACCATCCCATCTGGGTCCTGTGTCTAGTACACACATGTGGTCCATTCATTCCTCTGGATAGTCCATTGATGTTCACCAGACTGGTCCACCAGGAGTATGGACCATCCATAGAAATTTAGAGGGTTTTTTACATTTTTTAAAAAATGTTTTTAGTCAAGTTTACCAAGGTGTGTCAGATGTTTGAAAAAAAAAAAATCCCAGCTGACTCCTGTGTTGTAATATGGCCCCATTTATTCCTCTGGATAGTCAATTTGACTCCACCAGGAGTACGAACCATCCATAGAAATATATACTGTTGTGGCTTGTTTTTTGTTTTTTTTTAGGCAAGCTTAACAAAGTGTATTAGATGTTTTTAAAAAAATAAACATCCCGGCTGGGTCCTGTGCTCAGCAAGCAGATATGGCCCCATTAATGCCTCTAAATAATCCATCGGAGTCCTCCAGGTTGGTCCACCAGGAGTACGACCATCCATAAAAATTAATAGGGTTGTGGATTTTCTTTTTTAGGTACGCTTACCAAGGTGTGTCAGTTGTTAAAAAAAAAAAAAAAACATTCCCGCTGGGTCCTGTGCCTAATATGCACATGTGGCCCAAATAATTCCTCTGAATAATCCATCATAGTCCACCAGGAGTACGGACCATCCAAAAAACAGAAAACATCCCAGCTGGGTCCTGTGCCTAATACACACGTGGCCCCAATTAATAGTCCATTGGAGTCCTCCCGAATGGTCCACCAGGAGTATGAACCATCTTTAGAAATATATATTTATAAAATATCCCAGCTGACTCCTGTGTCTAATATGGCCCCATTAATTCCTCTGGATAGTCAGGTTGACTCCACCAGGAGTATGGACCATCTTTAGAAATTTATATGATTGTGGCTCTTTTTTTTTTTTTTTTAGGTAAGCCTACCAAAGTTTGTCAGATGTTTAAAAAAAAAACCATGCCAGCTGGGTCCTGTGTCTAATACTGACCCGTAGCCCCATTAATTTCTCTGGATAGTCCATCGGAGACCTCCAGGTTGGTCCACCGAGATTACAGACCATGCATTGAAATTTATAAGGTCGTGACTCATTTTTTTTAGGTAAGCTTACCAAGATGTGTCAGACGTTAAAAAAAAAACCAAAAACATTCCCCCAGGGTCCTGTGCCTAAATTGGCCCCAATTATTCCTCCGGATAGTCCATTGGAGCCCTCCCGAATGGTCTACTAGGAGTACAGGCCATCCATAGAAATTCATATGGTTTGTGGAACATTTAAAAAAAGTTTTTTGTAGGGCAGCTAAATAAAGTGTATCAGACGTTTAAAAAAAATATGTCAGCTGGTTCCTGTGTCTTATACACACGTGCGGTCCCATGAATTCTTCTGGATAGTTGGATAGTCCACCGGAGTCATCCAGGTTGGTTCACCAGGATTACAGACCATGCATTGAAATGTATAGGGTTGTGGCTCATATTTATAGGTAAGTTTACCAAGCTGTGTCAGTTAAAAAACCTAATATGCACATGTGGCCAAATTACTTCCTCTGAATAGTCTATAAGAGTCCAAGAGTGTAGACCATCCATAGAGATGTATATGGCTGTGGATCCTTTTTTTTTTTTTTTTTTTTTTTTTTAGGTAAACTTACCAAGGTTTGTGAGATGTTTAAAAAAAAAAAAAACCATCCCAACTGGGTCCTGTGCCAAATACACACGAGGCCCTGTGAATTTTGATGGATAGTCCTTCAGAGTCCAACAGGATGGTCCATAAGGACCAGTGTGGGGCTGTTGCTCGTTTTTTATTTTAGATAAACTTACCAAAGTTTGTTAGATGTTTAAAAAATGTTCTTTCCATGGGTTTTCAAAAATGGACCAGCTCTGATCCTGATTCAGTGCCCAATATGAAGCTGGAGTGAGGATTCAGATGTTTTGAGCTATTCTAGATAGAAGTAGATGAAGGAATTGTTGAGGGGGTGGCTGTGGTCTCTAGAAGGAGAAATAAACACCTGGAAATGTTAAAGTGACACCGCATTCGGTTTAAAAATATTCTACACAATGATGTATTCTTGTCCCTTCTATTGCTCTCAGATACCATTTGAAAAATAGATTACAGGGCCTTTAATTAGTGGGTGTGTATACATTATTTTTGGAGAGTAAGGATATCATTTAGCATTAACAAAGCTTCATCACCGTTTTTATTATGCATTACCTCAGTCACAAGGCTACATGTGTACTGCAGTGCTGTACACAAAGCTCCACAGTGCACAGGGGCAGACTGACCATTTGGAAACTCGGGCACTGCCCAAGGGCCCGGGGTCAGTAGGGGGCCCCATGAGATGCCCTTGGTACCTTTTTCATAGGCTTTTTTGAGTTTGGGCAAGGACACAGGGGCCCCATGTTCTCCTATTGCCCGGGGGCCCCGTGAGTTGTCAGTCCGCCCCTGACAGTGCATGTGCATTGTATCCCAATACAGTGCACACTTAATGCAAGGCATAGAACATTCACATATGCGGAGTGCAGCATTTAGATGCATTACAGCCCATTCAAAATCAATGGTTTCTTATTGCAATACAAATAAAACTACATTAACATGTAGCCAATGCTTTAAGGCAATGAACTGGTATAAACCAGCACTTACACATTATTTAGCATGTATGTACTTAAAGGAAAATTTAAATTTCTATTGTTGGATAGAGCAGGGGTCTCCAAATGGTCTAAACAAAGGGCCAATTTATTGCCCTTCAGTGTATAGGTGGGCTGAATGTCCAGTGGGACTAGAAAATGCCTCTGACTTGGTGGTCAGTGGAAGAAATAGTGCCTCATCACTGGTGTCAGTGGGAGAAATAGTGCTCCATCATTAGTGTCAATGGAAGGAATTGTGCCTCATTATTGACAACAGCAGGCGGAATAGTGTTCCAACATTTATATCAGTGGAAGGAAGTATGCCCCATCCTTGGTATCAGAGGGAGAAATAGTGCTCTGTCCTTGGTGTCAATAGAAAAAATGGCACCTCTTTGTTGTCAGTAGAAGAAAAAATGCCTGTGTCAATGATAGGAATAGTGTCACAAGGGCCAGCTAAAAGCAGGCAAAGTGCCAAGGGCTGCAGGTTGGAGACCACTAGGATAGAGTAAGAGAGGGTTACAACCCCTGCCAGTTTTATTTTTGCCATTTGTGTCCCATTGAGGAGATTTCCCTTAATTTCCTGTCCCATAGCCAAACAGGAAGTGAGAGGAAATCCCCTCAGAGTAAGGAAATCCTTGGTTGTCATCAGAACCAATGTCCCCATTGGAAGATTTCTACTCCTGTTCTGGTGAAAACCCCAAATTTTCCTTTAGTTTCACTGTGGATGATAATGATAAACAAGACAAATACAGATAGCGGTACACACAGCAGAAAAAACCTGAAAGGTGTTCTAACCCCTCTCCACTTTATCCAAACTTTCCTTTAGTTATACTTTAAAATGACAAATTATAATCTGACCATAGGTTAACTTTAGGGGAAAGCCTTCCTTGGAGATATATGGGGCTGCCAATGATGATGTTGGGGAAATGCTGGGCCCCTGGCTCTCATGCTGATCCAACGGCTTCTAAACCATGAATCACCCACCAGAACAAATAATCTGATCGGGAAAGTCAAATTCGTAATCTGCAAATTTTGTCTGGGCTCATCTGCTCAAAGCATTGAAGCATCAATTGCAGCTTCCATGTCTCTCTAAGGTCAGTTTTACATTAAGCACAGCTGCTTGATTCCTGGAAAAGCTAGCCTCACACTGATTACTTATATACGTTGCCTTGGATTTCTCTTTAAGATTTAGCTGCACCTCTAGGAATATCAAGTCATGTCTTTCTATGAAAACGTTCCCTTCCTTTTTTAACCTGGCCTCTTGGTATCCAGAGGCACTACAAGCCTGGAATAGCGCCAAGGAATTTTTGTCACATCTCAGTGCCGGCATGCCTGGTGCATTGCTGAAATTCAATCAGATGATGACCTTAAAGGCCCAGCAGACCTGAATGCCTTTTTTAATAAGCCAAAAGATCATTTTGTAACATTTGGAGAAGTAAATGTTGAGGTTTTAGATGTTTATAAGAACTGATGAACACTGAAAAACGCTTTAGATGGGGAAGAAAAATTATTTTTAGTGGCAAATTCCACATCCTGCTCACAGTCCCAATCATATTTATATTATTATTATTATACAGTATTTATAAAGCGCCAATAGTTCGCTCAGCGCTGTACATTACAAAGGGGGACAGAACATGTGACAGAACAATACCAATACAATGCAAAACATGAGGGGATTGAGGGCCCTGCTCTTTTGAGCTTACAATCTAGGAGGGAGAGGATGGTGGTACAGGAGGAGATAGCTGTGGGGGATGGAGTGGTAGGAAGAGTGGAGGAGGTCGGCAAGTAGGCAGGGGGTGGGGTAGGCTTCCCTGAAGAGATGGGTTTTCAGGGTGCGCCTAAAGGAGAGGAGAGTAGGTGATAATCTGATGGGTTGGGGCAGGGAGTTCCAGAGGATGGGTGACACCCTGGAGAAGTCCTGGAGGCGGGCATGGGAGGAGGAGACCAGGGAACTAGAGAGAAGGAGGTCTTGTGAGGAGCGGAGAGTGTGTGCTGGGCGGTACTTGGATATTAGGTCAGTGATGTAGTTCGGGGCAGTATGGTGGACAGCTTTGTATGTCAGTGTTAGGATTTTGAATTTGATCCGTTGTGCAATCGGAAGCCAGTGGAGGGATTGGCAGAGGGGGGTGGCAGAAAGGGAGCGGTTGGAAAGGTGAATGAGTCTGGCAGCCATATATAATTTATATCATATAGAAAAAACAGATCAGTGTGGAAAAATGTTTTATACATTTTAGGACTTGCTTGAGCACCATGTTTGCCCACTTGGGGATGCGTAGGTATTCATGCATCCTTGTACAAGCAGTCCTATTCATTACAGTTGGGACATAGCAGCTGCAAGGATATAGCCTCTTCTACCAATTTGGGTGTAGGTGGATGGCCCCGGACACACACTGTCTGCGCTCAGGGCAGGTCACCTGTGTATCCCTGTGTGGGCAAACACTGCCTTTGCACAGGCATACACTTTATTGCACCCATATGAACGAGGCCTAGTCAACAGCAATCCATACTGGCATAAAGGTTATACTAGTTCAAGTAATATGAAACAAGTATTTAAAAAGTGACATAGGCTGTTATTGCTAAAGGGGGTAACTCAAGGTGGGTGTCACTGCAGTAGCAATGATTGGTTTTGATCTAAAGATCTATCCTTGATATGCAATATGTATTACTTTAATATTTTTGGCAGGTTGAACAGCTTTTGAGTCCTTGGTGCCCAACCCATGGCCACAAATGGGCTTTTGGCACTTATCATGTGGACCCTGCAGACTGTGGTGCAGGGGCGGACTGACAACTCATAGGGCCCCCGGGCAATAGGGGATCATGGGGCCCCTGTATCCTTGCCCAAACTCAAAAAAACCTATGAAAAAGGTACCAGGGGCAGTGCCCGAATTTCCAAATCGTCAGTCCGCCCCTGCTGTGGTGTATGTTTTGAGTCTTCCACAAAGAGCAACTTCACATAGCTTTACAACAATAGCAAAGTAAGAAAGTCATGCTTTCACCAGTTGTCAGTTTCCAGTGCTGGCTATGTTGGATTCAGGAGTCGGCTGTCACTTTCTGATGAGTCACAGCTGGCTTCACCCTGCACATGCGCAAGATCCACTGGTTTGAATTGACTGGTCTGGTAGCCTCCTCAAATTTGTGATGTGATCAAGAGGTTGCAGATGTGGCAGGGGGACTGAGCACTTGCAGACAGTAGAGTGTGTTTTGTCTCTCCCCTAAAATGTAACTTCAAATACCTTGGAATTGGAAAGTACGCAAAATATGCTTACCAGTCCATGAGGTCAAGCACTGTCTCCCTAACCCCCATCTTCACCCATTGTTAGTTTCCGATGTCGCTATGTAGGATTCAGGAGCCAACTGCCACTTCCTGATGACTCACAGCCAGCTCCCCACTGCACATGTGCAAACTTCATCCTGTAACCTCCTTGGATTTGTTACATGATCCTAGGAGGCTGTGGACATGGCAGGGCCGTTTTAGACAATCCTGCACCCTGTTTATTTGGTGTGCTAGTCCTCTGCCATCCTAGGCATGCCCTGGAGAAGATGCATTGTTAGATGGTCCTCTGCCCCCTAGGGCTGTCCTGGAGAGGATGTGGTGTTAAGTAATCCTCTAGCCTCTCAAACTTGTCCTTTAGAGGATGTGGTCTAAGATAGTCCTCTACTCTCCCAAGCTGTAGTGGAGGATGCAGTGTTAGATGATCCTTTAACCTCCAAGGGTTGTCCTAAATAGGATGTGTTTTTAGATGATTTTCTACCCTCCCAGACCTGTCCTGGAGAGGATGTGGTATTAGGCAACCCTCTATTCTCCCAGGATTTCCTTGGGTTGGGGAGGATGTGCTGCTAGATAGCCCTTTCTTTCTGGTCCCTGCCCCTAAGTTCCTAGTACTGTATACTAGGGCCTCTATAAATAAAAAAAGTGCCTGATAAGTGGGGTGCCAAGTCCATTTCTTCAATTGAAACAGGTGTAACCATGCCACCACTGCATTGCTCCAGGCCTGGTGCTCACACAATGAGGTTTCTGATGCCTCCACAAAACACAATCCATTGGAGAAAAGGTCAGCACCTAGGTAGGTCAACAACGTGCGATCTTCCTCTATTGAATCACATGAACACAGCTGTAACACAGTCAATGTGTTTTGGTTGTTAGGCCTTAATCATGGCCATTTCTGGTCTCAAATGCACACCCTTGGCTTGTGAGAGGGGTAGAAATTATTTCTTTTTAAAAAGGGGGGCTATTGTTGGGGCATTCTGTAATTCCGAACACTTTCATTCCCCTGGACTTTGAGCAGATAAACTCTTCAAGCAAGGATTTTTTGGAGCAATGTCCTCCTATTGGTCTTTGCTGGTGGGTCATTAAGTGCCTTGGGGGTTACAGTGAGTTTACTGCACTTTCAGTGAGGCTTGGAGGCAACAATCCAGCAGCTCCCTAGGAAATCAGTGCTGTGTACAGCTATGTCACGGGCTTGGATTCGTATTTTAGTGTTATCTCCTGCAGATTAAAATTGAGGGCTGAAAGTGTAGAGTGACGGACGGTGTATACAGGCCACCACACGCTATGGTGTTGAGCCATCTCTACATTCTTATGTTCTCTGCGGTTCCGGACCAGCTGATCAGTAGAGCATTGACCTCGGGGGTTACTGAGTTTTTGAAGTTATTTTTGTATGTTTTCAGTGTTCAAACACAACTCGAAGTTCTTATTTAAACAGTACGAAAAATGAGAGACAGCGTTCTTGGGTCAGACCAGTCTGTAAACTGCATTTTTCACAACAGCTGATCTGGGGTGAAGCTAGGACATTGGTCTTCTTTTTTACTGTTTTTACATATAGTTTGATATGTTGACGTATGCCTGCCTAAAGCTGATACACGTGAAGTGTGAATTTTAAGTGGACCCAGCGTCATGTTTATTATTTTATACGTGCATGCATGCTACATAATGTGTAAGTGGAACACTTCCCGCTATTTATTAGGAAATCATTAATGACAACCTTCATATATCGCATGACAAATTTAATTCAAAGCGCAGCTCCACCCAAAAGGGGAAGTTCCGCTTTAAACCTTTGTCCCCCGCTCCCCATCAAGGATTAGCACCTTCGGGGAGCGTGTACCCAATTTTGACAGGTACTTGCTCCTGCTGCAATTGCCTAGGTGATCGAAAGCAGAAGTTGTCAAACCCCCCCCCCCCCAGGGGTGGACTGAACATTCGAACATTCGAGCACTGCCCGAGGGCCCACGGTCAGTAGGGGGCCCCATGAAATGCCCCTGGTACCTTTTATAGGCTTTTTTTGAGTTTGGGAAGGACATAGGGGCCCCATGATCCCCTATTGCCCGGGGGCCCCATGAGTTGTCAGTCCACCCCTGCCCCCCCCCCCGTAGTCTTTTTGGACACATGACAGATCCCAGAAGACTATGGGTCCATTCACAAAGCGCAGCACTTCTCGCACAGGCGCAGTGGGCACCCGGCTGTGAAGCCGCAAGCTGTCACAGCCGGGTGCCCACACTAAAGATGCCGGCTCCAGGGAGAGAAGACGGCCTGTGAAACCAGCCATGGTGAGGATACCGCTGGACCAAGGGACAGGTGAGTGTCTGTCTGTATTTTAAAAGTCAGCAGCTACAGTTTTTATAGCTGCTAACTTTTATTTTTTTTTTTCAGCTGGAATTCCGCTTTAACATGCTAGGAAGCCTCATTGCTAAGCTAAGTACAGCACCCTGCAGGCCCCTCCCACCAGCCATAATCTGCTTGCTTTGCATAGAGAAGCACAAATAAATTCTGTAATGGAAAGTGAAAGGTTTTTTTTTTTTTTCAAAATACCATCAGCATATTGCTGAAGAGTAAAGGGCAGAAGAAGGGAAGGCAAAATATAAGGAGATTAAACTTTTTAGCTTTAGCAGATCTCTCTAAACTATGAAAAGACTTGTTACCTACATTGTGCAGGCATCTGTGATCCTTTAGGCTGGGTTCACACTAATGCGGTGCGGTATATCGCATGTGATTCACACAGGAACCGCACCGCATTCCTGTGCAAATCACATGCGATTTGTGTGTCGTGCGATTGGAGCCATACATTTTGTATGGCTCAAATCGCACCGCACCAGCACCAAAAAGGTGCAGGACCCTTTTTTGGTACGCAATAGAATCTGATCGCATGGTTAGTCACACCTACGCGATCCGATTCTACACATCACACCGCATTTTGCGGTGTGTTGTTAACGTAATATACACACCCTCATCGGTTCGCATGAACGGGGTGCGATTCTGATGCGGTGCTGAATTCACAGAGAAAACGCTACAAATTCCGCATCGTATCAGTGTGAAACAGGGCTTAACCACTTGCCGTCCGCCTGCTGTTTATAAACGGCAGGTCAGTGGCACTCCAGGGGTGGGTTGCTGTTCATAAACGGCACCCGCCTTTTCTAGCTGTGCGCGCTCCTTGGGAGCGCGCAGCACCGCGATCCGGTGCCCGCTGTGTCCTCCGGACACAGTGAAACACCGATCGTCGGACGGGACCTCTGTACGAGGTCCCGATCATGTGATCACCGATTGGCCAATCAGTGATCACATGCAAAGTAGTAAGCAAGATGTCACTTGTGACATCATTGCTGACTACGTGTGAAATCTGTGAATGATCACAGAGGTCACATGGTACAAGGCTATTCACAACAGCCTTGTACCATGTGACAAGCTGTGACCAATCACAGCTCACTGAGTATTTCTCAATGGCTGCAAGAATGCAGACAGAGAGAAAGAGAAATGATTGCTTTTACATCCTATATGGGTGTAAAAGCAATCACTGTAAAAAAAAAAAAAAAAATCTTCATCACCCCCCACAAGTAGTACAGTGTCACCATGGTGACACTGTACTGCTAGGGTGACAGTATGTAAAAAAAAATATAAATAAATAATAATATAAAAAAATAAAATAAAAATGTAAAAAAAAGTTTAAAAATTATAATTTTTAGTTATAAACTAATTTGGCTTATTTTTTTTTTTACTGAAAATATAACGGAATACATTTTGGTCAAAATTTATGATGAAACATTATTTATTTGCAAAATTTTATAAGAAAAACACTTTTTTTCAAAATTTTTTGACTTTTTCATTTACATAGCAAAAAAAATAAAAATCCCAGCGGTGAATAAATACCACCAAAATAAAGCTTTATCTGTCTCAAAAAATGGTAAAAAATTAATATGGGTACAATATTGCATGACCGCGCAATTGTCATTCAAAGTGTGATAGCGCTGAAAGCTGAAAATTGCCCTGGACAGGAAGGGGGTGAAAGTGTCCGGACTGGAAGTGGTTAATAATCGTTCAATTTCTCTACAGAGGGGAATTTCCTCCATTAAGGCAGATGGTCATGTTATACAGCTTCATTGGGCAGAGCAGTTATATTTCCGAACTTTTGTTGTACACAAGAAGGGATTGTTGAATATACGGGTAGAGCAGTTGATAAGAGACAAATTGCTACTGCAATGGTTGACATTTTATTTGTGGGACTCTGTTTACTCAATTGTCTGCAGTGAAAGGTCAACTGAGCAGTGACAGCTGTAAGACATACTGGGACCTTTTGTTATCAAGTTCAGTGTGCACTGAAAATATTTTTCAGGCTTAAGCTAGCCATATACAGCTTGATTTAGCCGTTTCGTTTTGCAAGTAATACATCTCCATATTCTGTAAAGATGCGCTATGCAATTATAGATAGATATTGAGTTGCAGATTTCCCTAAGGTGGTAGTAAATTATTATTATTATTATTATTATACAGTATTTATAAAGCACCAATAGTTCGCTCAGCGCTGTACATTACAGTGGGAGACAGAACATGTGACAGAACAATACCAATACAATGCAAAACATGAGGGGATCGAGGGCCCTGCTCTTTGGAGCTTACAATCTAGCAGGGAGGGGATAGTGGTACAGGAGGAGATAGCTGTGGGGGATGGAGTGGTAGGAAGAGTGGAGGAGGTCGGCAAGTAGGCAGGGGGTGGGGTAGGCTTCCCTGAAGAGATGGGTTTTCAGGGTGCGCCTAAAGGAGAGGAGAGTGGGTGATAATCTGATGGGTTGGGGCAGGGAGTTCCAGAGGATGTGAACCGCTTGCTCACTTGCACCTACAGGCAAGCCTATAATTAAAAGTGATGAAACCAAAAAGAAAGAAAGTCCCCTTTAAACATGCAAATAGTGCTCCAAAAATTTTTTTTAGGATAAGTATAATACAGAGAAAAGACTCCACGGATCCACACCTTCCTGTGAATACTGATGTATTCCACACTCACCAGAGATAAGAATAAATTGCACTTTATGGATACAATATTATCCTCCAATTCCCAGGGAAAATTTCCTCTCCATAGCTTTCTCCATATACAAGAGCTTCATTACATTTCATTTACTTATATAGGGCCGTCAATTTATGAAGAGCTTTACATATATATTGTACATTCACATCAGTCCCTAACCCTCAAGAGGCGTACAATCTAAAGTCCCTAACTCACATTCATATACTAGGGCCAATTTAGACAGGATCCAATTAACCTACCAGCATGTCTTTGGAGTGTGGGAGGAAACCAGAGTATCCAGAGGAAACCCACGCAGGCACAGGGAGAACATGCAAACTCCAGGCAGGAGGTGCCGTGGCTGGGATTCGAACCAATGAACCTAGTACTGCCAGGTGGAAGTGCTAACCATTTAGCCACTGTGCTGCCCAACTTCAAAAGGGATTTCCCCTCATAACGATGTGTTATATAGGAAGATAAAGGAGAACCAATAGTGCAATATTGCAAAGACTTTTAATTGAATAAAATAGTGCTCAATCTACTCATATAACTTAAAATAAGTCGCCAGTTGACAAATCCTCCAAAACAGGCTTCCCCCAGATGTACTTCCGGATTCCTGTGTTGAGCGTGTTGCCAGTTTGAGTTACTTTTTGGAATCCCTTTTACACTGGGAAGGATTTTGTCAACTGGCGACTTATTTTAAGTTATATTGTGAGTAGATTGAGCACTATTTTATTCAATTAAAAGTCTTTTTTTCTTTCTCCCTTTTGAAGTTGGATGTAAGGAAGCTCTTGTTTATGGAGAAGGCTATGGAGAGGAAATTTTCCCTGGGAATTGGAGGATAGTATTGCATCCATAAAGTGCAATTTATTCTCATCTCTGGTGAGTGCGGAATACATCAGTATTCACAGGAAGGTATGGATCCGTGGAGTCTTTTCTCTGTATTACACTCATTCTAAAAAATTTTTGGAGCACTATTTGCATGTTTAACCTCCCTAGCGGTCTGATTATGTCCATATTTCTGTGCTCAAAGCGGCACATTTTTTTGCATGGAAATATGTATTTTTTTTATTGTAGGCCTGTAATTTTTAGGAATAACTTACTGAAATCTGTCCGAACAAGAGTCTAGTAAACATCCCGGGTATGTTACAATTTGAAACACGAAATCATAAACTATAATATAATAAATAATCATAAAAAATAATAATATAATAATAAATTTAATTCAATAATATAATCAAACCAAAAACACTGAAATTTGAAATATAGCTCCAAGTTCGCACATCACTGAGCAAAGTCGCAAAATCGTTTTCAGTGGCTGATGAGGAATTTCCCCCACGAATCATTATCACTCAATTCTGCAAGTGGTTCTGATTTACTATCGCTGTTCTCTAGCCGGTCTAAAACCGCTTTTGACCTAAAGGGACGCTTTTTGGACGCCATGGACGTTTCTCAGTTTCCAGGCAGAAAGAACAGTAAAAATGCAGGCAGGGCGCAGGACAAAGCACTGGGGACAAAATGTATGTGAAATGGTTTGATACAGTAATGTTTTACTATGTGATTTTAGTGAATTTAGTGAATGTCACTTTTTGTCATTTTCAAATTTCCCGCCGTTCCATCCCCCGTACATCCCGACGTCGCAGGGAACGGAACCCGGAATACAGATGCCGGCATCTGCCGGAGGACATTGCAGGAGACGCTGCAGGAGGGACATCGCGGGAGCACAGGACAAGGTAAGTGAAGAACAAATCCTGGAGCAGCGCTGCATGGTAAGCCCGAGTGTAGCTCAGGGTTACCGCTTTTGGTACTGAAACTTTACCCCGAGCTACACTCGGGAATACCACCAGGGAGGCTACAGGGGACTTTCTTTGTTTTTGGTTTCATCACTTTTTGTATTAGGACACAAATTTTATATTTTTTTTCATATTGGTGGTTTTGGACATTTATTTTATAACCACAGAATTTATTATGATTTGTGTATAATTACTTTTGATTAATTTCATGTTTTGCGCAGTTTTATTGTTTCACTGATTTTTTTATTTTTATCAATCTTTTTGATTCTTATCAAGGCACAGCAGCATTCACTTTCAAATTTTTTGCATAGTTCTTGTGGCGCAGGTTGTTTTTGTTTTAAGCCTATAATAAAGCTTACCTGTAGGTACAAGGAATATCTCCTAAATGTGCACCATTTAGGAGATATTCAATGTTTGTGCAGACGGTCACATCACCGGCGCATGAGCTCTGTAGGGATGGCATACTGATGCCATCCCTTCAAAGCACTGTGCCGCGGCCATGACCTCTGTGTGCATTCACAGGAGTGACGTCATCACGGCTCGGCCATTAAAATGGAGGGAATCTGGCAGGAAGGCCAGGTGAAGATGTAAGCGGTGACAGCATACCTCTTGAGGGCTTAGTTTTTAGATACATTTTTCATAATGTGCTATTATTCTATGCATACTAGCACATTATGACATTGCCTTGCAGGGGGGAGATTTTTTTTGTCAAGACTTTGCTACCGCTTTAGAGAGGAATTCCAAGTATGGATATTATATATATAGTTACATTTGTTCAAGTTGGACCAATGTAACTATCAACATACCATATCTGGCCAATGCCCCTGGAAGCTGGAAATCCCTGAAGTAGACAACCCTACTCCAGTGACCTCAACTTGCTTCTGGGTCCTGTGCTGAGTGGCTGACCTGATGTATTGCATACAGGAGATGGCTGCTTAATGCGGGCGCCATTCAGAGTATGCTTGGCTTTTTATGAATGAATGCAAAGCGTTCTCTGATGGGATGAGGTGAGGAGGCATGGTGGTGAAGTCATGCTCTTCACCTCATCCATTCTCTGAATGGCACTCATGCTAAGCGGCTGACCTCCTGTGTTCGGAATGCATCAGGTCAGCCGCTCGACATGGGACCCCGAAGCTAGTGGAGATCACTGGAGTAGCAGTGTCTACTTCAGTGTTTTCCAGCTTCCAAAAGCATTGGTCGGGTATGGAATATACAGTACATAGTTACATTTGTCCGAGTTCGAACAATGTAACTACCGGTATGTATAATATAGAACATCCCTTGGTATTTGTAGGAGGAATAGTTGGTATCATTGAGAGGAGTAGCGCCCCATCAGTGGTGTCAGTAGAAGGAATAGTGCCTCTATGTTGGTGTCAGTGGGAGCAATAGTGCCTAATCGTTGGTGTCAGTGGGAGGAATAGTGCCTAATCGTTCTTTTCAGTGGGAGGAATAGTGCCTAATCATTGGTGTCAGTGGGAGAAATAGTGCCCCTCCATTGGTGTCAGTGGGAGAAACAGTGCCTTGTATCTGTAGGAGAAATCGTGCACAAGGGTCAGCAAGCAAAGGCCAGCACTGGGTTGCAGTTTGGATGCCGCTACATAATATAAAATAAATAAAAAGAGTGGGAGCCCCTCATAATTTGCACAGCAGGCGTGTAGACCCTTTAACTAAAACCGGTCATGGATTCAGTGGTTTTCCATGTGAAATCACTTGATTCCCCCATCAACACAGTCAGTGTTGATGGGGGAATGCCTTCTGCAGAGCCATTGTATTCTCCCAGCAGGGGGAGCCACCCCCGCTGGGACAACAGTGATTGCTGTTAGCTGTTATAGCAGCTCCTAGCAATAATGGAATGTAAAATCAGCCAGGTTAGTTGTACCCAAGTTGATCAGTCGACATTCAGCCTGCCCATACATGGTTCGAACCATCTATGGCCGGCTTAAATGTTATCTAGTTAGGGTTGACAAGTTCTGTCTTTATGGAACTGGGTTGCAAACACAACCAAAAAGACAATCCTAGCAATAGCTACTGTGAGTACAGTTCCCTAAAGTCCTGAAGTTACATCCTCAGCTGTGAAATTTCACAATCGCTGTTACATAACCTCTTTTGAAACTATGGCCAGCCAAACTTGTGCGTTCTATTAACATAGCTATGCAAAGACTTTTATATGCAAGGCATCTAGGGATTAGCTCCAGCTCCCTCAACATCACTAGCTTTAGCTTTTCTCCATACAGGTCACAAAGAATAGGAAAAGCCTCTAAACTCAGACTAATTTGCAGCTAAATACCCGGTGCTCATTATGAAGTGAGAATGCGTGAAATGTTGATTGAGGATTTAAAGAAAAAAAAAAAGAGGACACCAAACAACTCCCACCCCCATACCTCTTGAAAAAACAACTGCCCTTGTTGGTTATGCCTTGCCCAAGATAAGAACATAATTCTTTCCTACCGCCTGAATCAACAACACAAAGCCGTTGAAAACATCAACAGACAAGTGTTTAAATACCCCACAGCTGTCTACAATGTATTACCTAAATTACAGAACAACTCACCCCGCCTATAAAAACATTTGGGGTGCCGGATGTAACACATTTTAGGACTTTATATTGGAAGGGTTAAAAAAACATATGAAACAGATGTGATAAATAAACTCAGTTTTGTGAACTACTTCATTGACTTTCCTCTTATAGCTTTTAGGCCAACTTTGTGCAAAAAAACAATATGGAATCGAAATGGTGCATCCACCACTCCCAAGAGTCCTATGGCTTTATATAAAGTCCCATTGGCCTTGCCTTTATAGCTTTTGGGCCATCTACAATCAAAAAACAATGTTCATCCACCATCCACTCTATAAAGTCCCTTGACTTTATTTCATAATGTGATGAAGCTTGTTTAATATGTCTGAGATTCTTTTCAAATAGCAGATCTGGATGAAATTTTAGGGGTTTCAAAATTAGCTCAATTATGGCAAGAAAGAATGTTCTAACAAACGATTTTCACAATTTCCATAGGAAAATCTTTAGTTCTTCTTTACTTTATGGCCAATTGTTGTGGTGTTTTACCGTACCTTCATTAACTGGTCGTATTTTGCATTGTGGGAGACCACTTAAAGAAGAACGTCTCTCTCTCAAACAACATTAACTAATTTTAATCCTTATGCTGGTAACATTAATAAATAGATAGGAAGGAAGATTATATTTGCTTGCTTTGAACCTTTTTTCTTTTTTACATTTCCTCAGTTACTTCCTGGTTTCCACGCCTAGGCAAATGATGGCATGCATCCCAGGAGTCTTCAGGAGGGGAGGAGGGGTTTTCTCAGCTAGGCACATCCTTCTGCTTCCATGCCTGAGCTAAGGGCAGATGGATTCCAGCATGTAAATGCTATATGAATCGTTTGCTCTTACTCAAAATGGTCCTGGCCAGAAATGTTAGAAGGTGCTTGTTAGAAGGTGCTTTTCAAAGTGATTTCTCGGTAAAATAGAGCATGGAGACATGGATGGAAGGGGGAGTTTGTTTTGAATTTTGAAAATTAATTAAATTGTGTTTTTGGTTTGTGATGCTCAGAGACAGTGTAGTTCCACTTTAAGCCAGCCATAGATGGGTTGAACTTTAGATTGTACGCCCCTTGAGAGTTAGGGACTGATGTGACTGTACAATATTATTATTATTATACAGTATTTATAAAGCGCCAATAGTTCGCTCAGCGCTGTACATTACAAAGGGGGACAGAACACGTGACAGATAATATATATGTAAAAGCTCTGTGTAAATTGATGGAGCTATACAAGTACTTATAATAAATAAATTAAATAAATAAATAAATACATATTGACAGGTTCAGCAGGGACTGGCCTAGATTTAATCCATCTATGGCCAGGATGATTATACTGAAGTCAATCCATCAATCGACTTGAGTACAACCAGCCTGTTGGATATCTTTCATGTGATCACTGGATTTTTTTTTTTGGACCTGAATAATTATTTATTTTTGGACCTGAAATATGAAGGATTATCTAAATACTCAAAACAGATGTGATAAATAAAGTTTTGTGAAGTACATCATTGGCCTTGTTCTTGTAGCTTTTAGACCTTCTTTACTGTGGAGTTCTGTTTTGGTGCGTTACTTTATGCACAGTAACATGCTGTATTTTGTGTGTTGCGGGAGCCCAATTATTTAGAATTTTACTTATTTTGGGACCTGATTATTGATTTGGATCTGAGTATATATTTATTCAATGACCAGAAATTTTCCAAACATTTTCCAAAGACAAGGAGCATGTGATAAATAAAATTGTGTGAAGTTCAATATACCTGCACTTGCACTTATCTGTTGTTGTGCACTACAGTGCAGGTCTGTTGGTACCTACCTACTTTTGCATTAGGGTGCCATACTAAATGAGTCCTGTGCTTAGCGTGGTTGAGCGGTAAAACCTTCCCTGAACATGTGAATATAATTGGTCATCCAGGAAACAGAGAAAAGGAGAAATTGCACAAAGCTCTCTGGAAGAACACTCTAGTGACCCTGTAAGGTGATTGCTACAGTGGATTACAGAAAATGCAGATTTAGCACAATTGTGACCTTTGCTGAAAAGTATGAATAATTCCTTTGCCTGGAATTGCTCTTGTTTGTTACCCAGTTGTTGCAAATGTTGCTGAAATGCAGTGGTCTCCAAACTGCCATCTAAGGGCCGAATATTGGCCTTTGCTTTCTATTATCTGGCACTTTGGGCACTGTTTCTAACACTGATAGGAGGCACTATTCCTCAAACTGATTCTTTAAAAACACCTTCAATGGGGCACTATTCCTCCCATTGATACCAACGATGGGGCACTATTCCTCCCATTGATACCAACGATGGGGCAGTATTCCTCCCATTGATACCAACGATGGGGCACTATTCCTCCCATTTATACCAACGATGGGGCACTATTCCTCCCATTGATACCAACGATGGGGCACTATTCCTCCCATTGATACCAACGATGGGGCACTATTCCTCCCATTGATACCAACGATGGGGCACTATTCCTCCCATTGATACCAACGATGGGGCACTATTCCTCCCATTGATACCAACGATGGGGCACTATTCCTCCCATTGATACCAACGATGGGGCACTATTCCTCCCATTGATACCAACGATGGGGCACTATTCCTCCCATTCATACCAACGATGGGGCACTGTTCCTCCCATTGATACCAACGATGGGGCACTGTTCCTCCCATTGATACCAATGATGGGGCACTATTCCTCCCATTGATACCAACGATGGGGCACTATTCCTCCCATTGATACCAACGATGGGGCACTATTCCTCCCATTGATACCAACGATGGGGCACTATTCCTCCCATTGATACCAACGATGGGGCACTATTCCTCCCATTGATACCAAATATGGGGCACTATTCCTCCCATTAATACCAATGATGGGGCACTATTCTTCCTATTGACTGCAACGATGGCTCACTATTCCTCCTATTGACTGCAACGATGGCTCACTAATCCACCCATTGATTGCAACAATGGCTCACTATTCCTCCCATTGATACCAAGGACGAGGCACTATTCCTCCCACTGATATCAATAACGGGGAACTTTTCCTCCCACTGATACCAACGATGAGGCACTATTCCTCCCATTGATACCAATGATGGGGCGCTATTCCTCCCATTGATACAAACAATGGGGCACTATTCCTTCCACTAATACCAATCACTATTTCTCCCAATAATGCCAATGATGGGATATTAGTTACATCCGCTGACACTTGCCCATTTTCTGCTCCCACTGGGCAAAGTCTGGCCCCCCTAAAGTCTGGAGGACAGTAAAATGGCCCTTTGTTTGGAAAGATTGGAGACCCCTGCCCAAATGCATCACGTTGCTTCAGGAATTTGCCTGGTTTATGATGGACTCGAGTTCCTTGAGGAACTGTAACTCTTAAGAGTCTGAAGGTCTATCCAGGGAATGACTTATAACAGAAATGCCAGAAGTCACATCAAAGACATGTCAATAATTAGCGTCTACCATTGACTCCCGCCCCCTTCTCTAGGCTACAGGGTTTTCTGGCATTGTTAAGTTAAGCGGCCATTAGTAGCCCCTTGTTGGACTTTTATTGTAATATACAAATATATGCACATCAGAACTAAAAGGTGAGTTTGTTGATGGTTGGTTGAAGCATTTGGGTAAGCAGCATAGTGTAATGTGTTTTCCGTTCAACTGGCATTCAACATCTTCTCACTTAGGTGTTAGCATTCCACATCCTGGGGAAGAGTTTGGCAGCCAGGAACAGGAAAAGGTTTGTTGGGACAGATTTCCAGAGAATGGGGACCAAAGAATGGCTAGCTTTTATTACAAGGATGTGACACTCCATTATGGCATTGCTCAGACCTTTTCAAATCATTTTGTTACTTTATCACATTGCTGTCACATGGACTGTCATCCCTGGCTTTCCTTGACCACGTTTGCCTGCTAATAAAATATTGAGGAACAGGAGCAATGGTGGGCCAGCAAATAAAGCAAGGGCAATTAGCCCTGGGGAGCCAACAGATAATGAAACCTTTATTGAGTGCTGGCTGTTTGATCAGGGTATCAGACCGCCTAATCCCTGCCCACTGAGACAATCTTCTTATCCCATTCTCAGGGCTGTTGCATGGACAATGGTTGGAATTCCTGGAGAAAGTGGAAGAGGCATTGGACATCCCCAATGGTAAATCAGTTTGTGGTCTTTTATACTATTGTTGTCAATAGTACAACTTGAAACCTCATTGTATCCTTTAGCATCCCAGGGCAGTAAGACCAGAACAACCTGGTTGGCTGGGGATTATTTTTTAAACATTTTTGACTGTTGCCTAAATGCATGTCTTCATTGTTAAGCAAAATCGTAAGCATTGGACAGCAATAATGTAATTTCCACAGCAATATAGTGACCATACAGTATATGTAAACCCTAAAAATGAACCTATTTGCTCCCTTTTGGTCTATTAAATAGCGTTTTGCAATACCCGTTTGATGATACCTGTTGATCCTGTCAAAAATAGGGCTTGCAAGTTCCTATACATTCTGTAGAGTTATCCTAAACAACATTATCAAGGAGTGTGTTAAGACTACAGAACACCTCCCCCTATGTTATAGAGATGAGGAGGGGTTCTATAGTCCTAACACACTTCCTGTCCTTGGGTGACAACACTGCTGCTCCTTACAGGTCAGAGACTGAAGGTTGGTACTGGATTTTGAAGACAAAGTGTGTTACTGGCTGGATTAGCAGGTGGGAATAGAAGGACAAAAGAAAACTACTGCAGCCACCACATCAGGGGCGGACTGACAACTCATGGGGCCCCCGGGCAATAGGGGATCATGGGGCCCCTGTGTCCTTGCCCAAACTCAAAAAAGCCTATGAAAAAGGTACCAGGGGCTTCTCATGGGGCCCCCTACTGACCCCGGGGCCTCAGGCAGTGCCCGAGTTTCTAAATGGTCAATCCACCCCTGCACCACATCGAAGAACTGGTAAACTGTAACATTAAAAAAAGTATTTAACATTTTTTCCTCTAGCTTTTTTCTCCCTAATGGCTCAATGCATTTTACCTGCAGTCATCTTGGGCACAGAATGTAGAATATATTGGAGCAATTTTAGACAGGAAACTTATAGCATGTTTTTGGTATATGGGAGATAATGCCCCAACCGGGACTCAAACTGAAGACCTTAGTGCTGGAAAGCAAAGCTGTGCTGCCCTAGATATAGATGCATCTTAGCTAAGAGCCACATTGTCAATTATGGTTTTCCAATGGGCACTACAAACTACAAACGGCACATAAAAAAAAACCCAAAGAAAGAATTTAATATTAAAATTGTCCAGATTTCAGCATTAAGAGAAATCACATTTGGCTAGCCCCCATTCCTCTTTTAAGCCTGGGGTTCACACATGAGCAGTGTAGGAAACCGCATGTGATTTAGGCAGGAATCGCATCGCATTCCTGTTATTTATTTATTTCAGGTACTTATATAGCACCATCAATTTACACAGCACTTTACATATATATTGTACATTCACATCAGTCCCTAACCCTCAAGGGGCATACAATCTAAGGTCCCTAACTTACATTCATACATATACTATGGACAATTTAGACAGGATCCAATTCACCTACCAGCATGTCTTTGGAGTGTGGGAGGAAACCGGAGTACCCGGAGGAAACCCACGCAAACACAGGGAGAACATGCAAACTCCAGGCAGGTGGTGCTGTGGTTGGGATTTGAACCAACGACCCTAGTACTGCCAGGCGGAAGTGCTAACCACTAAGCCACTGTGCGATTCTTGCAGTGTGATTTGAGTAGATTTATTTTGCATAGGCTCTTATTCCACCACACCCGCATGAAAAAGGTGCAGTCAACTTTTTTTGACGCTCCCGAATCTGATTGCATGGTGTTCCGGCAATAAAACTGCGATTTGTTAACTGTTTTGGTGTGTATTTAATTTAAAATTAACACCTGCAGCAGGAAAAGCACAGGATTTACTGTGTTTCCCGAACTGCGTATATATGTCATTCTAGGCTATGGGTCTAATGCAGCCTTTCTAAGTCTTTTTACCCAAGAGCAACCTTTGAAATAATTTTCAGGTCTCAAGGGACCCTTACTGAAATTCATTCACTCATTGGGGTCAGTGGAAATAATGTCTCCTTACATTGGTGGCCAGTCGGAAGAATAGCCCCTTACAGTGGTGGTCAGAATAACATCCCTACAGACAGCTAAAAAGATCATTGGTGTTATGCCACTTGCTCTGCCAAGAGATGTAGGACTTGGAAGTATCAGGCACCATTGGCTAGGAGGTGAACCAGCCACAGCTAAAAGAACCCCTGGCAACCTTTGGAGGAACCTTTTGGATTCCATGGAACCATGGATGAGAATGGCTGGTCTAATGCTAACTTAGTCTAGGAAAATGTAATACAGGGGGATACCTATGATTTTTGTGACTCCCTCACAAGTTGGTGCACTTATTCATGACCGGTCGAGCTTTTGAATGTAGGTGGGCCCTCAACATCCACATGTTACACTCAGGACCGCTAGGCCTGCATTGCATATGATGGCGTCAGCAACGGGACAGCCATACAACTAGAGAAGAGGAGCAGCTTTGTGGAACTTGTCTTGGCTCTAAATTGTTGAGATACCTGTTCAGGGCCATCTTAATAGCATGGGCAAAGTATTGCACTGGGGCCCTTACCTGCCTGCCCCAATTTACACATCTACTCTCAAGAATTAAAGTATAAATAGTTGATAGAATTAAACATATATTTATTAGTACTTTCTATAAAATTGATTTTAAACAATAATAAAACATGCAATAGATCAAATACCAACCACGGCACCACCTGCCTGGAGTTTGTATGTTCTCCCTGTGCCTGCGTGGGTTTCCTCTGGGTATTCCGGTTTCCTCCCACACTCCAAAGACATGCTGATAGGTTAATTGCGTCCTGTCTAAATTGGCCTTAGTATGTGTATGTATGAATGTAAGTTAGGGACTTTAGATTGTACACCCCTTGAGGGTTTGGTACTGATGTGAATGTACTATATATATATATATATATATATATATATATATATATATATATATATATAAAGCGCTGCATAAATTGATTGCACTATATAAGTACCTGTAATAAAATAAAAATAAAGACTAATCAATACAAAGGACATGGTACGGGGTAGGGAAGCAGAAGGGCACAGTACAGGCGAAGTCAGGAGGGCACAATACTCGGTTCAAGAGGGCACAGTCCAGGTTCTGGGACGCTCTCTGGGCAACTCCGGGACAGCTTAGTAAAAAGCATGACTGTCCCAGCAAATCCGGGACAGATGGCAAGCATGATGTAATGCAAGATTATCATGGTGCTCCTATGCACCTGCGGCCCCTGGGCAGTGCCCAGGGGTGCCCATGCATTAAGACAGCTCTGTAATTGTTGCTTCCTCAACAAAGCTAGTCTGAAAGTACCAGGCTAAAGAAGAAGAGGAATACTAGTTTTTCTGGCAGATGTTGTGTTGAAACTTCTTTCTGTTGAAGAGCTCTTGACGCTGCTGCTATCTGACCATTCTGGGTTTTGCAGATGGGGTGCCCCCACTGGCGGCTGTGGTTCTTCCTACCTAACCCTGCATCACTGCAGCACACAGTCCTGATGTAGGGGTTGGTGGGAAGAACAACAGAAGGCATGAGATTAGCCATGCCTATGGGCTGAACAAGAGAAATCTCATAGGTGGAGGAATCTCCCCTGCAGGCTATTGTAATCAGACCTAATCAGACCTGAGGCTGTCTGAATACCCAAACAGTAACTGTATTTGAATGGGTGAAGTCAACAATTTTCCACCCTGCTCCTTTGATTTTTCAGCTGAAGTTTGTTGAGTCCTTTCAAGCTCTGTGGTGCTGAATGGGCCACCCATAGGTTGAATTTCAGTCTATTAGAGTCTTTAAGCCCCATACAGGATGAGACTATCTTAATGATAGTCCGTTTTTTGGTTTTTTTTTGCATGCTAGTCTCCATATCGAAAATGAAGAGGTTACTAAAGTTACGAAAATTCTCGCACGATAGAATAAAAATTAGAAGGTGATGTAATGTATTGTATTTTCGGACAAAAACTGTACTACTTAAACAAAAATTGTTCGATCTGGTATCGTACAAGAAAAAATTTTGTGCTTGTCCCTTTGAATAATTTTGGATGAAAGCTGTGTACTAATGATCAGATTATCATACAATTGCTTTGAAAACTGTATTTTTCATACGATTTTCTGACTGTGTGTACTGGCTTTAGAAGGAATCCTAATTTTATTTAATTTCAGTAACTTATATAGCGCTGTCAATTTTTACACAGCACTTTACATGTATATATTGTACATTCACACTAGTCCCTAACCCTCCAGGGGTGTACAATCTAAGGTCCCTAACCTACATTCATACATACACATACTAGGGCCAATTTAGACAGGATCCAATTCCCCCCAGCCCGTGCCCCCTCCACTGACCTCACCATAAATATCGGTAACACAATCATCAGTCCCTCCCCTCATGCCAGGGTACTAGGTGTAATCCTAGACTCCCATCTGTCATTCCAGCCCCAGATCCAATCGCTGACAAAATCATGTAGACTTCACCTCCGCAACATCTCCAAGATATGACCGTTCTTAACCCCGGAAACCACTAAGCTACTTATTCACTCCCTTGTCATATCACGCCTCGACTATTGTAACTCCCTCCTCATTGGCCTACCTCATCGCAGGCTATCCCCCAGTCCATCATGAATGCAGCTGCCAGACTCATCCACCTTACTAACCGTTCTGTATCTGCCACCCCTCTCTGCCAATCCCTCCACTGGCTCCCAGTTGCCCAACGGATAAAATTCAAAACACTAACACTGACATATAAAGCCGTCCACAACACTGCCCCAAATTACATATCCGATCTTATCTCTAAATATCACCCAAACCGTACACTCCGCTCCTCGCAAGACCTCCTACTCTCTAGCTTCTTTATCTCCTCCTCCCATGCTCGTCTCCAAGAATTCTCCAGGGCGTCACCCATCCTCTGGAACTTCCTACCCCAATCTATCAGACTATCACCTACTCTACTTACCTTTAGGCGATCATTGAAAACCTATCTCTTCAGGGAAGCCTATCCCGCCCTCTGCTAATACTGGTATCCTCTACTCTTCCCACCACTCCATCCCCCACAGTTTTACCTATTGTACCACTCACCCCTCCCTCCTAGATTGTAAGCTCCAAGGAGCAGGGTCCTCAACTCCCTCCTGTATTGAACTGTCTTGTTACTGTATTGTCCCCCACTATAATGTAAAGCACTGAGCAAGCCGTTGGCACTATATAAATCCTGTATAATAATAACCTACCAGCATGTCTTTGGAGTGTGGGAGGAAACCCACGCAGGCACAGGGAGAACATGCAAACTCCAAGGCAGGTGGTGCTGTGGTTGGGATTCGAACCAACGACCCTAGTACTGCCAGGTGGAAAATGCTAACCATTTAGCCACTGTGCTGCCCATTTTAGAAGTAACTTTATACCAATTTTCAAAAGCAAAAGGTTAAGGGTTCTAAAAAAACATCCATGGATATTCAACATTGGTACAATAATAATTATAGCATTGGTAATTCCGTAGTATAATCAGAAAGTGAGGTGCTTATTAGACAGGTGTCGTCCACCATGACCGGGCCCCTTTAAGTCCATTCCAAATCCCATTTTGTAGATTTATAATTCTTTAGTGCTAAGAGACAATTTCATACATCGGTCTCAAACTGTGACACAACCGGAATGGTTTTTACAGGCAAAGTCACTTTTAATGTGCGTTATTAAATACAGCCCAATGCGTTTATCCCTAAAACTTATTAGGCCAGTCCTTCATGCTTAATGTATTTATTTATATGCAAATGTGATTTTTTTATTTTAAAGCAATTAGGTTTAAAAGGTTTTGTCTCAGAGGGGGGATATGCTCAATCAATTAATTATCTTGGTTCTCATTAATTAACATTCCTTTCAGCCATAACACATTGAATTGTAGTTTGCCTTTTGTCTCTGTTAGGAGCTACAAGTCCCAGCAGGGTAATTGTGTGCACTGGGACTTAGCATTCTTTATTAGGGATGAGGCTCTAGTTTGCTACCACCATGAGTCTGTTTGCCATTAATTCCCGAGATTGGCAGTTTGCAAACTGCAAAATTTTAGCAGAAAGCTTTGAGGGTTCACTGTCAGAAATGGAACAACCTATAATGCAGTAGATAGCCTTTGTCTCTTGGAAGTTGAGTCACAAGAACCAATCATTTAAATCAGCAGTTGATATCTTTTTGATATGGAGACCTCGAGTGTGGCCCATGACATTATCAAAAGACCTCCTATAATATCCAGTAAATGTAATGCTACAGAAAACTGTTGGAGACTGCAGGTATGCTACTGGAGATGGTCAGGGACTGAGAAGTATGATACAGGAGTTATTGGAAACTGGGGATATGCTTCAGGAGACACACATTACTGCTACAGATCACTCACAAATTCAGTGCGTTCACATTTCTGCTCCCTATAGCTCCCTTAAAATAATTACTTCGAATTAAAAATGATCAGACACTAATGATAAGGCACTATTTCTTCCACTGATATCAATGATGAGGCATTATTCCTTCCATTGATACAAATGATGGGGCACTATTTCTCCCACCGATATCAATGATGGGGCACTATTCCTCCCACTGATACCAATGATGGGGCACTATTCCTCCCACTGACACCAATGATGTGTCACTATTCTTTCCATTAATACCAATGATGGGGCACTATTCTTTCCATTAATACCAATGATGGGACACTATTCCTCCCACTGACACCAATGATGGGGCACTATTCTTCCCAATGATACCAATGATGGGGCACTATTCCTCCCACTGATACCAATGATTGGGCACTATTCCTTCCACTGACACCAATGATTGGGCACTATTCTTTCCATTGATAGGGCACTATTATTTCCTTTGATGGGGCACTATTATTTCCATTGATACCAATGATGGGGCACTATTCCTTCCACTGATACAAATGATGGGGCACTATTCCTTCGATTGATACCAGTGATGGGGCACTATTCCTTTAATTGATACCAATGATGGGGCACTATTTCTCCCAGTAATACCACTGACGGGGCACTATTCTTCCTAATGATACAAATGACGGGGCACTATTTCTTCTATAGATACCAATGACAGGGGACTATTCCTTCCATTGATACCAATGATGTGACACTATTCATTGCATTGATACCATTGATGGGACACTATTCCTTCCACTGATACCAATGATGGGGCACTATTCCTCCCACTGATATCAATGATGGGGCACTATTCCTCCCACTGATACCAATGATGGGACACTATTCCTTCCATTGATACCAATGATGGGGCACTATTTCTCCCACTGATACCAATGATGGGCACTATTCCTTCCATTGATACCAATGATGGGGCAGTATTTCTTCCATTGATACCAATGATAGGGCACTATTCCTTCAATTGATACCAATGATTGGGAACTATTTCTCCCAGTAATACCACTGACAGGGCACTATTCTTCCTACTGACACAAATGATGGGGCACTATTCCTCTCACTGATACCAATGATGGGGCACTATTCCTCCCACTGACACCAATGATGGGCACTATTCCTCCCACTGATACCAATGATGAGGCATTTTTCCTTCCACTGACACCAATGATGGAGCACTATTCCTTTAACTGATACTAATGATGGATCACAATTCCTCCTCCCAGGGCCAGGACATGGGATGATGGGGGGGGGGGGGCAGCTGCCCTGAGTGCAATGGTTTGTTGTAGGGATAGGGGTGCCTTCCTCTTCTGTTACAAGGCTGACAGGAGTAGTGACAGTAGCATCATCCCGGTGCTGGGAGCGGCAAGGAGAAGAGGAGAGAACTGGGTGGTGACGCAGGCTGTGTCCTCTCTCCCCCCCCTCTTTCCTGTCACTGCAGCCTCCTGTCCCCAGAAGCTGTTTGGAAATTTGACATCTTTGCCTTGGGCCCTGGATGGCCTTGTCCACAAGTGCTATGTAATTTTTACTCCCACTGACCACCAAACCTGTGGCATGGTCTGCTTCCACTGGTGCACTGCCCATTGGCTACAGTCTGGCCCCCCTAAAGTCTGAAGGACAGTAAACTGGCCCTTTGTTTAGAAAATGCGGGTGCTCCTGTAATCCATCTTCACTAAATCAAAAAGTTGTACCTTCATTTATATCTTAAGGCCAAAGGGCGTTGAGGACCAGAGATTTAAAGGAATTAATATTGTAATAAAAGTCATTGTAAACGAAAGGAATGGATATTCCAGCCTGCTTTATAGAAGGGTGGGTTCCCAGCAGCCATATTGTCAGAGAGTGTTGGGCTGTTAGGGAGAGCTGAGAATTCTGTAAACAGAGAGAGATTTTGTATGTTATCATTTTTTTTATAAGTTGGTACATGTCCCCCATGGCAGTGCCTGGCTTTCCATGGCTTGCTTCTTATCCCTACAAATGGCCAGAATTGAAGAACAAGATTTGCCCCCTTTAGACTTCAGTCGGCTTCATGATCCTAACCCCGGCATTTCGCTGATCCCTATTCCTGAGAATTCCTATACAGAGATACACTGAAAAGTTCCTTGTTGTGTTTTGTGTGGAGCCCAGGGGGGCAATTAGTGGAACAATGTATAATGTGGGCAATGGAGAACACTTATGTTTTTATGCAAGAACTTGGCTTTATGAGAGCTGAGCTTTTCCTGTGTTTTTTGCTGAGCAGTTATGTGACAGTTATTGCTCATTGGAGACAATGTAAAATGATTTTAGTTTGCTGTCTTTGCTGTGAGTGGTGACCTGTGATGTATCTATTATGACAACAATAAAATCCAATCACTTGCTGATATCCTCTTTATGAATTTGAAATGCCTTAGGCTCCATGCACACTAGCATTTTTTTAACCTTCTAGAAGCTGTTATCAGCATTTTTTTGCTGCTCCAAGGTTATCTTATGTGCAAATCAGACAGATAGAAAGCAGCACATCTCTAGTAAAAAAAAAAGCACACAGTAAGCAAAAAACAGCACACTGTTAACCCTTTGATCGCCCCAGATGTTAACCCCTTCCTGCCCAGTATCATTTCTACAGTGCCAGTGCTTTTTATTAGCACTGATCACTGTATTAGTGTCACCGGGGATGTCCGTGGCAGTTAGTCAGTTCTCACCCAGTGTCAGTTAGTGTCAGAATGTCTGCTGCAGTCACACAGTCCCTCTATAAGTCGCTGATCACCACAATTACTAATATAAAAAAAAAAAATCCAGTATGTAAACCGCAATTTGTAGGGGCTATAACTTTCACATAAAAAAGATTGGGATTTATTTTTACCAAAGACGTTTAGCAGAATATATTTTGGCCTAAATTTATGAACAACTTTTATTTTTTTTTTAATTTTTATTGGATATGTCCTATAGCAAAAAGTCAAAAAATTTTTTTTTTCAAAATTGTCGGTCTTTTTTTGTGTATCGCGCAAAAAAGGAAAGAGACAGAGGTGATCAAATACCACCAAAACAACGCTTTGTTTGTGGGGGAAAAAATGACATAAATTTAATTTATGTATAGTGTCGCATGACTGCGCAATTGTCAGTTAAAGTAACGCAGCGCCGTATCACAAAAAGTGACCTGTTGGGGGTGGGGGGGAATCTTCCGGAAGGCACATTGTTAAAGCAATTTCCTCTTACTTTCTAATATATACCACAATGTGTTGCGCTTCACTTAAAATTATGCATCCAATTGCTATTACTTATCTTGCATACCACAATAAATAAAACAATTATATGAAATATGAAACTGGACTTTTTTGATAATTATATGGACACTGTTATTGGAAATTGACACTGGTTTATTATTTTTTATTCCTTTTTATATTTTTGCCCTTTGTGTGCCATTGGGGAGATTTCCCTTCACTTCCTGTCCCATAGCCAAAACAGGAAGTTTGAGGAAATTAAAAAGTGAAAGCTTGTGAGCTGCTGTGTGAATAATAAAACCTACTTAAGTGCTAATTGTGAATCGCCTGCATCTAACACATACTCCTACTAGTGTGCTAAATCAATAATATATACCACAATGTGCCGCACTTCACTGAAAATGATGCATCCAATTGCTATTACTTATCTTGCATACCACAATAAATAAAACAATTATATGAAATATGAAACTGGACTTTTTTTGATAATTATATGGACACTGTTGTTGGAAATTGACACTGGTTTATTTTTTTTTATTCGTTTTTATTCATCTTTTCATATTTCATATAATTGTTATATTTATTGTGGTATGCAAGATAAATTATAGCAATTGGATGCATAATTTTCAGTGAAGTGCGGCACATTGTGGTATATATTATTGATTTAGCACACTAGTATAAGTATGTGTTAGGTGCAGGCGATTCACAATTAGCACTTAAGTAGGTTTTATTACTCACATAGCAGCTCACAAGCTTTCACTTTTTAATTTCCTCTTACTTCCTGTTTTGGCTATGGGACAGGAAGTAAAGGGAAATCTTCTCCATGGCACAGAAAGGGCAAAAAAAAAATATAAAAATGAAGAAAAAATAATAAACCAATGTCAATTTCCAACAACAGTGTCCATATAATTATCAAAAAATGTCCAGTTTCATATTTCATAAAATTTTTTTATTTATTGTGGTATGCAAGATAAGTTATAGCAATTGGATGCATAGTTTTCAGTGAAGTGCGGCACATTGTGGTATATATTATTGATTTAGCACACTAGTAGGAGTATGTGTTAGGTGCAGGCGATTCACAATTAGCACTTAAGTAGGTTTTATTACTCACATAGCAGCTCACAAGCTTTCACTTTTTAATTTCCTCTTACTTCCTGTTTTGGCTATGGGATAGGAAGTAAAGGGAAATCTCCTCAATGGCACACAGAGGGCAAAAAAAAAAAATTTGACAGGGGTTATAAGCTTCTCTTACTATATCCAAAATGAAAAAAGCAAAAAAACCAAAAAAAAAATGTTTGCCTTTAGTTCTACTTTAAGGCTGCGTTCACACTAGCCTTGTTTTCAAGCGGTAGAAAGGCGTTTGGGAAGCGTTTTTACCGCTTCCCAAATGCCTTGGACAATTCTGTCCATTGCAGCACATGGTGCTGTTCTAACGGGAGCGTCGCGGGGCGGCAAAACGGATACCTCTGGTCGAGTCAGGAGGCGTTGAAGCCTCCTATTCTAGCCTATGGTGCCGCTCCGCAAACGCCCGGCCGGCGTTTGCGGCGCGGTTGCGGGGCATTTGCGGAGTGGTAACACCATTTAAACTTCATTATAGGTGTTTGTGGAGCATTTTTAACGCTTGGCAAACGCCTAGCAATGGCTTAGCGCATGCGGCATTTGCAGAGCATTTGCCGATCGTTAAAAAACGCTCTGCAAACGCCGGACCAACGCTTGCCAAACGCTATAGGGGCGTTTGGCAAGCGTTGGTAAAACAGTCAAGTGTGAACGAGCCCTAAATCCCAAGGTGGCTTGCAGTAACAAAGCCACGTTTAAGAGCGAAGACGCGTTTCTTTGGCAGATGGAGCTGAATCAGAATCCACTTGGCTCAGTTTAAGCAGAATTCCTAGAAAGCCTAAAAACTGGCTGGCTGAGGACGAGTGAAGTGAGTGCGTGTTTCCAGACGGCCGATCGGACACTGAAGACAATTCAGGGCTCGGCCTGACAGCCTATTAGCTCCAAATTTTCATCTGCCGCAAGGCCTCGGTGACGTGAGGTGATAGCCAAGGATCTTCTCCCAGATAAATGTCCCGTGTCTCCTAGCTCAGGGCCGGGTGACAGAGGAGGATGGAAGCTGCAATGTTATAAACCAGCATCTGCTGTGGCCATGACAAAGGAGAATGTGTGTCACCCAGACAGGCCTCATTGTTTCCAGTCAACAGAAAGCATTCTGTGCTTGTATGTACACTGCCGCATGTGACACTCTGTATTTATATTGATAGCAGCGGGGTCATAACCTCCACAATGACAATTTCGGAAAGTAGTAAGGAAGTGCTGTGAAGTTTTATGGCCCGCTGTCTCCATCGCAGAGCTGAAGGGCGACCATTTTGTCTGCAGCTCCCAGGTTGCTATGAAGGAGGCCCGGGCTCAGGACAGACCGGCCATTCATTCCACACACAGGCCATGCCAATTATGAACAATGAGGTCCAAATGAAAAGGGTGCATTTCTTTTAGCCATCAATCACTGGCGTGCGTTTGTTCTTCCTGGCGATATCAGGAATATGTACTATCTACCAAGTACTAAAGCAGGGGTCTCCAAACTGCGCCCCACGGGCTGGATGTGGCCCTTTGCTTGTCTTTATCTGGCCCTCCTTCCTTCCTTCTGGCCACCATTCATTCCACTAACACCAATGATGGGACACTATTACACCCAGTGACACCAATGATGGGACACTATTACACCCACTGACACCAATGATGGGGCACTATTACACCCACTGACACCAATGATGGGGCACTATTACATCCACTGACACCAATGATGGGACACTATTACACCCACTAACACCAATGATGGGGCACTATTACACCCACTAACACCAGTGATGGGGCACTATTACACCCACTGACACCAATGATGGGACACTATTACACCCACTAACACCAGTGATGGGGCACTATTACACCCACTGACACCAATGATGGGACACTATTACTCCCACTGATACCAATGATAGGGCACTATTACACCCACTGACACCAATGATGGGGCACTATTACACCCACTGACACCGATGATGGGGCACTATTACACCCACTGACACCGATGATGGGGCACTATTACACCCACTGACACCAATGATGGGGCACTATTACACCCACATGACACCAATGATGGGGCACTATTACACCGACACCAATGATGGGGCACTATTACACCCACTGACACCAATGATGGGGTACTATTACACCCACTGACACCAATGATGGGGCACTATTACACCCACTGACAGCAATGATGGGGCACTATTACACCCACTGACACCTATGATGGGGCACTATTACACCCACTGACACCAATGATGGGGCACTATTACACCCACTGACACCAATGATGGGACACTATTACTCCCACTGATACCAATGATAGGGCACTATTACACCCACTGACACCAATGATGGGACACTATTCCTCCCACTGATACCAATGATGGGGCACTATTCCTCCCACTGACACCAATGATGGGACACTATTCCTCCCACTGATACCAATGATGGGGCACTATTCCTCCCACTGATACCAATGATGGGGCACTGTTCCTCCCACTGATACCAATGATGGGGCACTATTCCTCCCACTGATACCAATGATGGGGCGCTATTCCTCCCACTGACACCAATGATGGGGCACTATTCCTCCCACTGATACCAATGATGGGGCGCTATTCCTCCCACTGACACCAATGACTGGGCACTATTCCTCCCAATGACACCAATGATGGAGCACTGTTCCTCCTACTGACACCAGCGATGGAACACTATTCCTCCCACGGACACCAATGATGTAATTGTTCTACTCCCACTGACCACCAAGCCTATGGCAGTATTAACCGATGCCAGGGCATTTTGTACTCCCTATTTATCTATCAAAAAGTATTTTACAGTGGTAAACCTTTCATCCAATTTCTAAATTTGGATATTTCCAAAGCCAATATAAAGAAACAATAGTGGTCAAAAAACTACTTGTGAGTTTAAACAATATTTTTTGGTGTAATTCTACTTTAAGGAGGGCATGGCAGGGGGCGTGTCCTATGCCTACATACTTTTGCTAATAGGTGTCCTTCATTCCCATCTCAGAAAGTTCGGAGGGTGCATGTTATCAGCACAGGACCAATCAGCACTGTCCAGATCAGGGGTTATGCAGCCTCATAGGACAATCAGTGGAGAATGAAAACTCCTCCTACAGTCTTTAACCAGTGCTCTGCTGGACACTGATAAAAGTCACAAGACTGCTTTACCTGCTGTTAAGAAAAAGTATTTAGAAGTTTACTAAAATCATTGCATTTCCATGTTCTGTGTACTATGGGAGACCAGATATAGTGAATGCAGGGTCCAGGGAGACCAGATATAGTGAATGCAGGGTCCGGGGAGACCAGATATAGTGAATGCAGGGTCCTGGGAGACCAGATATAGTGAATGCAGGGTCCAGGGAGGAGACCAGATATAGTGAATGCAGGGTCCGGGGAGACCAGGTATAGTGAATGCAGGGTCCGGGGAGACCAGGTATAGTGAATGCAGGGTCCGGGGAGACCAGATATAGTGAATGCAGGGTCCCGGGAGACCAGATATAGTGAATGCAGGGTCCCGGGAGACCAGGTATAGTGAATGCAGGGTCCGGGGAGACCAGGTATAGTGAATGCAGGGTCCGGGGAGACCAGGTATAGTGAATGCAGGGTCCGGGGAGACCAGATATAGTGAATGCAGGGTCCGGGGAGACCAGATATAGTGAATGCAGGATCCGGGGAGACCAGATATAGTGAATGCAGGGTTTGGGGAGACCAGATATAGTAAATGCAGGGTTCGGGGAGACCAGATATAGTGAATGCAGGGTTCGGGGAGACCAGATATAGTGATTGCAGAGTCCGGGGAGACCAGATATAGTGAATGCAGGGCCCTGGGAGACCAGATATTGTGAATGCAGGGTCCTGGGAGACCGGATATAGTGAATGCAGGGTCCTGGGAGACCGGATATAGTGAATGCAGGGTCCGGGGAGACCGGATATAGTGAATGCAGGGTCTGGGGAGACAAGATATAGTGAATGCAGGGTCTGGGGAGACTGGATATAGTGAATGCAGGGTCCGGGGAGACCAGATATAGCGAGTACAGGGTCCGGGGAGACCGGATATAGTGAATGCAGGGTCCGGGGAGACCGGATATAGTGAATGCAGGGTCCTGAGAGACCAGATATAGTGAATGCAGGGTTCGGGGAGACCAGATATAGTGTATGCAGGGTCATGGGAGACCGGATATAGTGAATGCAGGGTCCTGGGTTTGGAAACACTTTAAAACCGGGGCTCATCAGCCCTTTTTTACTGCCTTCCAGCCGCCTGTCTGAAAGCGTTCTAATGGTTTGCCAAATCTTGTTAAAAATGCAGCAAATCCAAATTAAGGTCAGCTTCACACTGCCCCACTACGATTGTGCTAAAGCACAGCTAACCCATGGACTTCAATGATGTGCTGCACTCTTAGTGCAGTTTGAGAAAGCACACCAAAACTCCTACATGATGCATCTTTGGTGCACTTGCTGAAACCCCATCAAAACCATAGGACATCATAGAAGTCTATGAGAAAAGGCAGGTAACCCGCAGGTTAGTGCACTTTGACCAAAGCGCAGAGGGACCACACTGGGCCACCCTTAGGCTAAGTTCTCACAGGAGCATTGTTTTCTTGTACGGGCCCATTTACCTGCATTTTTTGCACAGTTTCAGGTGTCAGCAATTTTATTTAGGCCAGTGAAAAACAGTTTACTAGGAAGAGGAAGTTGTTTGTTCTTCAGGTCCTCCCGTTGAAGTCCATGGGACCACAAGTGTGCAATTCTGCCCCAAAAAAGTGCCCGTACTTCTTTGGTGCAACAAGCACAACAGGACACCTCTCAGATGTGAATAGGTCCCATAGAATAAATGAGAAATTTTTGTCTAGAAGTGTACGTCAAATCCCTCTGAATGGGAATGTAAAGGCAAATCCCATTGAAGTCTCTAGAGGGCGTATTTTGAGATTTTATGGCTAATGGGTAAACTACTTTGGATGAAGCTGGGCACTGCCAATGGGGAATTGTACCAAGGAAAATAAAAAAATAACGTACAGTGTGAAGAGGGTCTTTTCATGCGGCTTTGATGCCAACATTGAAAGTACACAGGCAGTCCAGGGATTTGAAATCTCCACTCTTTTCCTTGACTCTGTCAGTGCTTCTAGAAATACCTGTTTTCAATGTTTTTAGTGGGGGTCATGTGACCACAAAGTTCCAAGTCCTTTGGCAAGTGGTGGGCAGAATTTATAAACCAATGTCCGAAAACAACATTCTTCTGACTCCATAGTAACACAGACAGCCGAGGGTGCCATCTAAGTGCAGCATTAAAACATTTATTGTATGATAAATACATATTGGCAAGCCACAAGAAGTAAGTTTGTGAAGGCATGTAGAGCATAAGAAATCAGGACATCCAAGGAACCCTGTAGTAGAGGCATCCAGTCCAGGAATTGTGCAGCACTGCCACTAGCCAGGTGGGCATAGGAGGCTCAGAGCACTTCTTGGTTGGGAGGAGACTCCAGAAGAACCCAAATGGATGATGTTAGATGCTGAGGGACATCTTGGGGCTGTGGCTATTTATTTCAAAGTGTTTCTGCCTCTTTGTCAAGCCCTGCCACCTTATCAAGCTTGCCAAAGAGGCAAGCTTGAAACCCATAACCATGCCCCTAGGACATCCCCCAGCGTCAGACATCATCCATTGGGTTCTTCTGGACTCTCCTCCCGAACAAGAAGTGCTCTAAACTTCCTATACCTACCCAACCAACGGCCTGGATGCCTGTGCTACAGTGTTCTTTGGATGCCCTGATATCGTAAACTCTACATTATTATTATTATTATACAGTATTTATAAAGCGCCAATAGTTTGCTCAGCGCTGTACATTACAAAGGGGGACAGAACATGTGACAGAACAATACCAATACAATGCAAAACATGAGGGGATTGAGGGCCCTGCTCTTTGGAGCTTACAATCTAGGAGATGCCTTCACAAACCTATTTCAGGTGAGCTGACAATGTATTTTTATCATACGATAAAGGTTTTGATGCTGCGCTTTGATGGCGCCCTCCACTGTGTGTGTTACTAATGATTCAGGAGAATATTATTTTCGGACATTACATCACGCTGGTTAATAAATTTTGCCCATCACTTGCTGAAGAACTTGGAACTTGGAAGTTTGTGGTCACATGACCTCCACTAAAAACATTGAAAACAGGCACTTAGATGGCGCCCTCTGCTGTGTTTCTCTTTACGGCTTGATTCAGAAATTTCATCCATCATTCTGGAGGAGCTGCATCTTGTGAAAGGAAGTCTACCCCTGATATACTGTATCTTATAAAGACTGCTTTATCAGACTCATGGTTATGCATCTCAGTGTTTTTCTCTGCTAGAAGGAGGTTGCCCATACTGTACCTGTGCCAAAGACATTTATTTATTTTGTTTTTTTTCAGGTACTTATATCAATTTACGCAGCGCTTTACATATATATATTGTACATTCCCATCAGTCCCTAACCCTCAAGGGGTGTACAATCTAAGGACCCTAACTCACATTCATGCATACACATACTAGGGACAATTTAGACAGGAGCCAATTAACCAACCAGCATGTCTTTGGAGTGTGGGAGGAAACCGGAGTACCTGGAGGAAACCCACGCAGACACAGGGAGAACATGCAAACTCCAGGCAGGTGGTGCTGTGGTTGGGATTTGAACCAGCAACCCCAGTACTGCCAGGCAGAAGTGCTAACCACTTAGCCACTGTGCTGCCCACATTCCCACATTTATTTTTTATCATACTCCATAGTGCCTTTAAAGTTACTGTGCATGTGCGTTGAGGGAAGAATTCGACAAGTGCGGTTATTGGCATTGGGGAATCTATGGTCTGCCTTGCCAACAATGCAGGGGGGGGGGGGGGCGTTATAGGATTTCAAAGCGTTTATTGGCCCGGCCCTGAAAATCATTGAGTTAGCGAGGAACTAATATGATCAACAGGTCATTTATTTTAGCTAAGAACACAAAGAGCGTATTAATATTGTATATATTTTATAAGAAGCTATTCTCAGAAGAATTTTTCTTTTTGCCTGGAGGTAAGTCATCATTTCAGATGTCACACTGAGTAATTGCCCAGTAATTGAATTTACCGTGACACTTCCTCTGGAAGACTACAGCTTTCATTCATTCACTTCTGTGTTTCCAACGCCTTACGCCATGCCCAGCACATGATCGCCTCTCGCTTCACGCTTGACATTGTAGGCACAGTTTGCCAGTAGCGCCGGGTTCTGGCAGCCAGATCCGGCAGGGCGATGCACATGATCCTCTGTGTACATGTTTGATTACACAGCTCTACGTGAGTCACAATTCATAAAGTAGGTCACGAGGTAGTGGCAGAATCACGTCGTGTCACCGAGCTGCCTCACCTGAAGCGGGAATCTGGCCTCTTTGGCGGTAATTATTTGCTTGGTTAAACAACGTCTTAAATAATATTCCAAAAGGCTAAACTTCAAGAGCTCATTTATCAATCCCTGTACCACCAGCAAAAGGCTTGAATTACCATTTCGACGAGCAGCCTTTGCATCTAAAACGGTCGCATAACAAAACCACATTAAAGACCAGTTCACACTACATGCATTTCAGGTGCTTATTTTTCTGCATCCAAAACGCACAGAAAATAGGTTATATGGTTGTCAATGTCATATTCACATCAGTGCTTGCAGTTCCAGTGCGTTCCGGTTGCAGAAAAAAAAGTAGAACAGGCTCCATTTTGTCTGTACAGAACTGTACTGGAACGTGGTAAAACGCATCAAAAATGCACTGGAATGCACATGTCCTTATTTGAATTGAAGAAAAAGAGAGGGGAAAAAATTAACTGAAATGCATAAAAAAACACATTGGAATGCGCCAAAAAACTCAATGGAACGTGTCAAAAAACGCTCATGCGGAAACACATCTGGACTATGTTTCTATAATGTGAACCGACTTTTGCCATTAAGACTTTTGCACTGTGACTTCTGCATTTTCATCCCCTACCTCATCATCTACCCACGCTAATCAGCCACCATCAACCACCTCCAGCCCTGTTATTCATCATCTACCCACCTTCATTGGACACCGCTGATCCCACCAATGCCCCTCCAACTCATCATCTACCCACGTTCATCAGCCACTGCCAATCAATCCCAAGTCCCTTCTTCATCATCTTCCCACCTTCATCAGCTTTCACTGACCACCCTCACCCCCCTTCTTCATCATCCACTCACCCTCATCATCAGCTACCTCCCTCATCAGCCACTGCCAACCAATCCCAAGTCCCTTCTTCATCATCTAACCACCTTCATTGATAACTGCTGACCACCAACACCACCCCTTTTTTCTTCATCATCCACCCACCCTGGTCAGTCACCACCAACCACCCCCACCTCCATTCTTCATCATCTACCCACCTTCATTGGCCACCACTGACACCATCAATGCCCCCCTCCAACTTCATCATCTACATACCTTCATCAGCTTCCACCGACCACCCTCCTTCTTTATCATCCACCCACCCTCATCATCAGCCACCACCCTCATCCCTGTTCTTCATCACCTACCCACCTTCATTGAACACCACTGATCCCACCAATGCCCCTCCAACTCATCTACCAACGTTCATCAGCCACTGCCAACCAACCACAAGTTTCTTCTTCATCATCTAACCACCTTCATTGACTACTGCTGACCACCAACACCACCCCTTTTTTCTTCATCATCCACCCACCCTGGTCAGTCACCACCAACCACCCCCACCTCCATTCTTCATCATCTACCCACCTTCATTGGCCACCACTGACACCATCAATGCCCCCCTCCAACTTCATCATCTACATACCTTCATCAGCTTCCACCGACCACCCTCCTTCTTTATCATCCACCCACCCTCATCATCAGCCACCACCCTCATCCCTGTTCTTCATCACCTACCCACCTTCATTGAACACCACTGATCCCACCAATGCCCCTCCAACTCATCTACCAACGTTCATCAGCCACTGCCAACCAACCACAAGTTTCTTCTTCATCATCTAACCACCTTCATTGACTACTGCTGACCACCAACACCACCCCTTTTTTCTTCATCATCCACCCACCCTGGTCAGTCACCACCAACCACCCCCACCTCCATTCTTCATCATCTACCCTTCCTTCATTGGCCACCACTGACACCATCAATGCCCCCCTCCAACTTCATCATCTACCCACCTTCATCAGCTTCCACCGACCACCCCCCTTCTTTATCATCCACCCACCCTCATCATCAGCCACCTCCCTCATCCCTGTTCTTCATCACCTACCCACCTTCATTGGACACCACTGATCCCACCAATGCTCCTCCATCTCATCATCTTCCCACCTTCATCAGCTTTCACTGACCACCCTCACCCCCCTTCTTCATCATCCACCCACCCTCATCATCAGCCACCTCCCTCATCCCTGTTCTTCATCACCTACCCACCTTCATTGGACACCACTGATCCCACCAATGCCCCTCCAACTCATCATCTACCCACGTTCATCAGCCACTGACAACCAATCCCAAGTCCCTTCTTCATCATCTAACCACCTTCATTGACTACTGCTGACCACCAACACCACCCCTTTTTTCTTCATCATCCACCCACCCTGGACAGTCACCACCAACCACCCCCACCTCCATTCTTCATCATCTACCCTTCCTTCATTGGCCACCACTGACACCATCAATGCCCCCCTCCAACTTTATCATCTACCCACCTTCATCAGCTTCCACCGACCACCCCCCTTCTTTATCATCCACCCACCCTCATCATCAGCCACCACCCTCATCCCTGTTCTTCATCACCTACCCACCTTCATTGGACACCACTGATCCCACCAATGCCCCTCCAACTCATCATCTACAAACGTTCATTAGCCACTGCCAACCAATCCCAAGTCCCTTCTTCATCATCTACCCACCTTCATTGACTGGTTGCAGAAACAAAAAAGTAGAACAGGCTGCACAGAACTGTACTAGAACGTGGTAAAACTCATCAAAAACCGAGTGGAATGCACCAAAAATGCACATGTCCTTATCTAAATTGAAGAAAAAGAGAGGGGACAGAAAATTAACCTAAATGCATTAAAAATGCATTGGAACATAAAAAAATGCATCAAAAACACATCGGCGGGTGCCAAAAATGTGCATGTGGAAACGCATCTGGAACGCGTTTCTATAGTTTGAAACAGTCCTTAAGAAGAACTCTCATGATCGTTCAAAAATAAAATACCAGTCTATAAAGTCATGTACAAATATCTCCATTTTTTTTTTCTTTCAATGAACCACAAACATTTTGTAATTGAAAATCTCTTATTTCTTTATTGCCTTCAAGCCTCTCTGCTTCTCCCCATAAGGACTCCTTCACATTATTATTATTACTATACAGGATTATATAGAGCCAACAGTTTGCTCAGTGCTTTACAAAATGAAGGTAGAAATTACAGTTACAATACAATTTGGTATAAGAGGAAACAGAGGGCCCGGCTCCTTAGAGCTTACAATCTAGGAGGAAGGGTTGAGTGACACAAAAGGTAATAGCTGTGGGGCCAGGGGTGGACTGAAAACTCATGGGACCCCCGGGCAATAGGAGATCATGGGGCCCCTGTGTCCTTGCCCAAACTCAAAAAAGCCTATGAAAAAGGTACCGGGGGCATCTCATGGGGCCCCCTACTGACCCCGGGCCTTTGGGCAGTGCTCGAGTTTCCAAATGGTAAGTCCGCCCCTGAGATCTGCTGATGGACGAAATAAAAGGCAGTTTACTCGTTAGAAGCAGGATAGGCTTCTTTAAAGAGAGAGGTTTTCGGGGATCGTCTAAAGGTGTGTAGATTATGAGATAGCCAGACAGATTGGGGTAGGGAGTGCCATAGGATGGGAGAAGCTTGGGAGAAGTCCTGGAGGCAAGCATGGGAGGAGGTGATACGGGAACTAGAGAGCAGAAGGTCTTGGGAGGATCGAAGAGAGCGGTTTGGTTGATATTTTGAGACCAGGTTGGTGATGTAGCTGGGGGCAGAGTTGTGGATGGCTTTGTAAGTTGTTAGTATTTTGAATTTTATTCGTTAGGCGAGTGAAAGCAAGTGGAAGGATTGGCAGAGGGGTGGCAGACACTGATTGGTTGGTAAGGTGGATGAGCCTGGCAGCAGTATTCATGATGGACTGGAGGGGGGATAGCCTATGTAAAGGTAAGCCAATGAGGAGGGAGTTGCGGTAGTCGAGGCGAGAGATAACCAGGGAGTGAATTAGAAGCTTTGTGGTATCATTGGTTAAAAAGGGGCGTATTCTGGAGATGTTGCAGAGGTTGAGGTGGCATGATTTGGACAGGGATTGGATGCAGGCCTGAAAGAATAGTTCAGAATCCAGGGTTACCCCTAGCGCCCTGGCATGCAGGGATGGGTTGACAGTGGTGCTATTGATCCTGACTGAGAAATCAGGGGGAAAACATCACCTTTGGTCTCTGAAAAAAAAGTTTTCATTCAGATCACTCTTCAGAGATCATTGGACAGGAGGTGAGGAGGCATCACGTCGCTTGCTCAGTGCCCTCAAACCGTGAAGCAACCACATGCATTGCACACAGTGGCGGGGTGCTTGCAGAGCAGCCCCACTCATTTGACGGGTGGTATCAGTTCTACTGCATTGCGTGCCATGTCATGCATACACCCCTTACCCAGGGGCGGACTGACCATTTGGAAACTCGGGCGCTGCCCGAGGGCCCTGGGTCAGTAGGGGGCCCCATGAGATGCCCCTGGTACCTTTTTCATAGGCTTTTTTAAGTGTAGGCAAAGACACGGGCCCCATTATCCCCTATTGCCCGGGGGCCCCATGAGTTGTCAGTCCTCCCCTGCCCTTACCTATGGGTTAAGGGGAGTAGGCTTGTTAACCACTTCCAGTCCAGACACTTTTACCCCCTTCCTGTCTAGGCCAGTTTTCAGCTTTCAGAGCTATCACACTTTGAATGACAATTGAGCGGTCATGCAGCACTGTATCCATATGAATTCTTTAGCATTTTTTTGAGACAGATAAAGCTTTATTTTGGTGGTATTTATTCACCGTTGGTATTTTTATTTTTTTTGCTATGTAATTGAAAATGTCCAAAAATTTTGAAAAAAAGTGTTTTTTCTTATAAAATTTTGCAAATAAATAATATTTCATCATAAATCTTGGCCAAAATATATTCCGTTATCTTTTTAGTAAAAAAAAAAAAAAAAAAACCAAATTATTTTATAACCAAAAATTATAATTTTTAAAAATGTTTTTTACATTTTTATTTTATTTCTTTATATTATCATTTATGTTTCTTTTTTTTTTTGTACATACTGTCACCCTGGCAGTACTACTTGTAGGGGGTGATGAAGATTTTTTATTTTTTTTTTACACTGATTGCTTTTACACCCATAAAGGCTGTAAAAGCAATCATTTCTCCTTCTCTCTGGCTGCATTCTTGCAGCCATTGAGAACTACTGTGTGAGCTGTGATTGGTCACAGCTTGTCACATGGTACGAGGCTGTTGTGAGTAGCCTTGTACCATGTGATCTTTCACACGTAGTAAGCAATGATGTCAGAAGTGACATCTTGCTTACTACTCTGCATGTGATCACTGGTTGGCCAATCAGTGATCACATGATTGGGACCTCGCACAGATGTCCCGTCCGACGATCGGTGTTCCACTGTGTCCAGAGAACACAGCGGGCACCGGATAGTGGTGCTGCGCGCTCCCAGGGAGCTCACAAAAGCAGGGTGCGGGGAGGCCGTTTATATACGACGGGAGGTGGTTAAGCCGAAACGCGTCAACCTTTGTATCTGTGATGTTATTACTGTGGTCAATTTAATAAAACAAAGATTTTAGCGCAATGGCGGTAGCAGGGGCGGACTGGCAACTCATGGGGCCCCCCGGCAATAGGGGATCATGGGGCCCCTGTGTCCTTGCCCAAACTCAAAAAAGCCTTTGAAAAAGGTACCAGGGGCATCTCATGGGGCCCCCTACTGATCCCGGGCCCTCGGGCATTGCCCGAGTTTCCACATGGTCAGTCCGCCCCTGGGCGGTAGTGAGGATCCATTTCATTTTGGAACGGATAAACAGCTGTGGATCACGCACCTACCTAGTTCCTGGGATGAACATCGGATGGGTTCTAGCACCTTCTTCTCTTTTTTTTAGGAAAGTTGGTTGCTTGGCATTCAGCTTTCAGGTGTTAACACAGCTGTGCCATTTTCTGGGTTGAATTTTTAATTTTTTTGGTCCAGTTGATTTTTGCTTTTTTAATTCACGGTAAAGTCATAAGGCAAAATCACAACTCACCTGAGCCTCCCTGTGTGACTGTTCTGGTTACTTAGTCAGGACGCTAACTATATAATTATATACAATAAAATTCCCGTGTTTTGCTTTCCCGGTAATCGGCTCTTTCTTTTCTCGGTACTGATAAGATGGAGTCCTTTCATGTATTGCTTCCCCTTCCTGAATGAAATCTGCCACGTCTAAATGTTAATGCCGCTGTAATGCTAATTATAGGGGAGACGGCAGCGGGGATTTGAGTGGGATTACCTTGGCGTTGGCTGCAAGGTGCAGTAACCTTTCCAAAGGATGAGAACAGTTGAGGCCCCGTAAAAGTCTGTTTTGCTTTGCTGGTGTTTTTCCTGATATTTGAGAGGTTGAGATAACTCCTGTTACGCCACAATGGACATGATTAATGGATTCTTCTCTACCTGAGCCGCCAGGGGGGGGGGGGGTAAAGGATGGCCTCTGAGAGGTCAACCCACTCCGTTTTGGGATTAAACGTTCACGTTGAAAGGCGCCGGATCATACCGTCTTATTAAACTTCATCTGGAGAAAATAATATTCTGCTAAAAGAAGAAAGGACGGGAAACCGCGTTTTATTTTTTAATTATATGGGGTCTTGGGTTCTTCAGGAGTGAACCTTTCCGAGTCTATAGACGTCGCTTGGAGACATTCCTGATGTATTGCAATATACAGCAGCAGTATAGTTAATACAAAGCACCATTTAAACTGCAGTGATTTGTCTTCAGTCTGCTGCAGGCAGAAGGGAGCATTTCCTCAGTCTCCTATACAGCGATATATAGCAACATGCCCTTTAAACTGCAGTGATTTGTCTTCAGTCTGCTGCAGGCAGAAGGGAGCATTTCCTCAGTCTCCTATACAGCAGCAGTATAGTTAATACAAAACACCCTTTAAACTTCAGTGATTTGTCTTCAGTCTGCTGCAGGGAGAAGGGAGCATTTCCTCAGTCTCCTATACAGCAGCAGTATAGTTAATACAAAACACCCTTTAAACTTCAGTGATTTGTCTTCAGTCTGCTGCAGGGAGAAGGGAGCATTTCCTCAGTCTCCTATACAGCAGCAGTATAGTTAATACAAAACGCCCTTTAAACTGCAGTGATTTGTCTTCAGTCTGCTGCAGGCAGAAGGGAGCATTTCCTCAGTTTCTTATACAGCAATAGTATACTCCAATATACAGCAGCAGTATAGTTAGTAAAAAATACCTTTCAGCCTGGGTTCACACTGATGCAGTGCAGAATTCTCACTGGATTCTGTGCGAATTCCGCACCGCATCAGAATCGCATCCCGTTCATGTGAACCACTGCGGGTGTGTATATTAACTGCTTAAGGACCTCCCTATAGCAGATATACTGCTACAGGGCGGCACCTGTGCGCAGGATCATGTATATATACGTCATTCTGCATTTCCGGGTAGGGGGAGCGCGAGAGCCCTACTCGCGCAACCATTCGCGGCCGTGGATGTCAATCACCGTGTTCTGGGTGGTAATTAGCCTCCGGCGCCCAGTGATTACCAAGCATCTCCAATGGGGAGGAAGATTGTTTTGTTTCCAAACAATCTTCCTCCCTGTCAGCTCCAGCACACTGCTTGGGATGGCTGTGCACAGTACAGCCATCCCAATCAGTGTGCTTGCAGTGAAGCACATCCCGCCCCCTAGTAAAACACTCCCAGCACACAGTTAACCTTTTGATCGCCCCTCACATTAACCCCTTCCTGCCCAGTGCCATTAGTACAGTGCCAGTGCTTTTTTTTTTTTTTTTTTTTTTTTTTTAGCACTGATCACTGTATTGGTGTCACTGGGGATGTCAGTGACACCAAGTCAGTTCCCCCCCCCCCCCCAGTGTCAGAATGTTCCGCCAAAACTCGCTGATCACTGCCATTGCTAGTAGAAAAAACAAAAAAATCCCAGTATCTATACCGCCATTTGTAGATGCTATAACTTTCACGTAAACCAATTCATTTACATGTATTGGGATTTTTTTTTAGCAAACACATGGAGCACAATACATTTTGGCCTAAATTTATGACGAAATTTGATTTTTTAAACATTTTTTACTGGACATGTTTAATAGCAAAAAGTACAAAATACTGTTTTTGTAATCAAAATTGTCGATCTTTTTTTGTTTATAGCGCAAAAAATAAAAACGCACAGGCGATCAAAAGAAAGCTCTATTTGTGGGAAAAAAAGGACGTAAATTTCATTTAATTTGGGTGCAGCTTTGCATGACCGCGCAATTGTCAGATAAATTAACGCAGCGCCATAAGAAAAAAATGGCCTGGTCAGGAAGGGGGGGGGGGGTTAAATCCTCAGGAGGGCAAGTTAACAACACCCCGAAATCGGTTCACAAAACTGGGTGCGATGTGCAGAATCGGATCGCATGGATGTAAATACCCATACGATCCAATTCTAGTGCGGACCAAAAAAAGGGTCTTGCACCTTTTTGGTGCGGATGCGATTGGAGCCATACAAAATGTATAGCTCCAATCGCACCGCACAGAAATCACATGTGATTTGCACAGGAATGCAGTGCGGTTCCTGTGCGTATCACATGCGATATACTGCACCGCAGAAGTGTGAACCCAGGCTCAAAGTTCAGTGTTTTGTCTTCAGTTTGCTGCAGGCAGAAGGGAGTATTTCCTCAGTCTTCTATACAGCAACAGTGTCATAAAAAAATAACCCAGACTGAAGACCCATCAGCATAGACAAATCCCTGGAGCAGAAGGACAACTTTCTAAGGATAAAATATGATTAAAAAAAAAAAATTATCTTTTATCCCTAAAAAGTTGTCCTTCGTCTGCATTGATTTGTCTCTGCTGAGGGTTCTTCAGTCTGCTGCAGGTGGAAGGGAGCATTTTTTCAGTCTCCTATACAGCTATCTTTTATCCTTAAAGAGTTGTCATTCAGCTCCAGTGATTCCTCTGTGCTGAGGGGTCTTCAGTCTGCTGCAGGCAGAAGGGGGCATTTTCTCAGTCTCCTATACAGCGATAGTATACTGCAATATACAGCAGTATAGTTAATACAAAACACCCTTTAATCTTCAGTGATTTGTCTTCAGTTTGCTGCAGGCAGGAGGGAGCATTTCCTCAGTTTTCTATATGGCAACAGTATCATAACAAATAGATAAGGGAATGGGGAAAGATAATTAAATATGGATTTTTTGTATTGTACAGTGTTTGATATGAAGTGGATTTGTATTATAAAAATGAATAAAGATATAATAAAAAAAAACACCCTTTAAACGTCAGTTAAGTGATTTGTCTTCAGTCTGCTGCAGGCAGGAGGGAGCATTTCCTCAGTCTTCTATACAGCAACAGTATCATAACAAAAACCCCTCTATCTTTTACTTTTAAAAAGTTGTCCATCTCCATTGATTTTGTCTGTGCTGAGGGGTCTTCAGTCTGCTGCAGGCAGAAGGGGGGCATTTTCTCAGTCTCCTATACAGCAATAGTATACTGCAATATACAGCAGTATAGTTAATACAAAACACCCTTTAATCTTTAGTGATTTGTCTTCAGTCTGCTGCAGGCAGAAGGGAGCATTTCCTCAGTCTAATAATAGTATTATTTAAAAAAAATCTATATTTTAGAAAACGCTTCAAAAACGCACCTGCATTGTGTTTTTGGTGCATTTTTTGAATCACGTGTTCAAATGTCATAGGTGCATGCTATGTAACGGCCACCGAGAAAACGCATATGCATTTTTACTGTGTTTTTGCGTTGGAATAGTGTGAAGGCAGACTAACACTTACAGTACTTGCCCTTCCCATGCTTGTTGCTGGACATTAAAAGGAGAAGCAGCAGACTAATAAGCTCATCTCTTTATCACTTTGCTCTCTCCTTCTATCAGCATGCTCCTGTGCAAGGCTGAGAGCAGACGGACAGAGAGCGAGGTTATTAGTCTGCTGCTTTTCCTTTCAATGTCCAGACCAGGGGCGGACTGACCATTTGGAAACTCGGGCACTGCCTGAGGGCCCGGGGTCAGTAGGGGGCCCCATGAGATGCCCCTGGTACCTTTTTCATAGGCTTTTTTGAGTTTGGGCAAGGACACAGGGGCCCCATGATGCCCTATTGCCTGGGGGCCCCATGAGTTGTCAGTCCGCCCCTGGTCAAGACACTGGCTGGGGAGAGGAAACACCTCATTGGTCCCTTGTGCAGCTTCTCTCTCTCCCACTCTGAGCTCTGCTGTACCAGGTGATTGCAAGTGGCTGATACCAGGTTGAATTCAGATGCTTGCATACCAAAAAAATCCAGTTAACAATGTATTACTGATTACAGAGCTGCATTAATTAGCATTTTGTATCCGCCTGTATTTCAGCTTGAAAACCACAAATGCATCTTTTTCCTCCTTGACAGGGCTGTTCCTTTAAGTAAAAAATCTCTGCAGTGGCTTTAATTATTCATACTCATGGATGGAAATCTATATTTTACTGTAAAACCAGACTCATTAGAGTCTTTGCTTTTCCACGGCTCTGCCTGACTGGATGTGAGAATAGAATGTGAAATAAATAATGCGTAGATTTAAGGTGATAATACACAATATTAAAGTCATTTCAGTCACCTGGCGGATTTGCAGCGCCATGTAAAAGGCAGGGCGTGCTGGGCGTCGGTGAACGGTGCGTTGCCTGGGACCTTTGTGCAGCGAGTACTCCCAGGCACGTTTTCTGAGAATGCCGGTACACGGAATTCCCAGAACTACAGTATGTGTACAGTACATGTTATATATAGGCAGGTTAAGCTTTACACACGGCTGCCGCTGTCTCACGAGTAAGTAATGGTTTTCCAGCCCAAGTTATTACATTCCATTCATATGAGCTCTAAAGACTTGTCAGTGCTGAGATCCAGGATTTGCCGGCTCCAGCTCGTAAAAGGGAAAATACTGCCTTTCACAGCTGATGTCACCGCGAATTCTGAGAATTCTTTTGGTCTGGAGGCGATTGGAAGTCATTAAAGGACCAGTCAACGCCAAATGAAAGTCAACTTTTGAAATGCAACGTCGCCAAAATGATTCAGAATTACCGTATTTTTCGCTCCATAAGACTCACCTGACCATAAGACGCACCTAGGTTTTAGAGGAGAAAAACAAGAAAAAAAATATTCTGAAGCAATGGACTGAAGACACAGTACAGGGGATGACCAGAGACTGTGGACACAGTACAGGAGATGACCAGAGACTGCGGACACCGTACAGGAGATGAATGGAGACTGCGGACACAGTACAGGAGATGAACGGAGACTACGGACACAGTACAGGAGATGACCGGAGACTGCGGACACAGTACAGGGGATGACCAGAGACTGCGGACACAGTACAGGAGATGACCAGAGACTGCAGACACGGTACAGGAGATGACCAGAGACTGCGGACACGGTACAGGGATGACCAGAGAGTGCGGACATAGTACAGGAGATGACCAGAGACTGCGGACATAGTACAGGAGATGACCAGAGACTGCGGACAGTACAGGAGATGACCAGAGACTGCGGACACAGTACAGGGGATGACCAGAGACTGCAGACACAGTACAGGGGATGACCAGAGACTGCGGACACAGTACAGGAGATGACCAGAGACTGCGGACACAGTACAGGGGATGACCAGAGACTGCGGACACAGTACAGGGGATGACCAGAGACTGCGGACACAGTACAGGAGATGACCAGAGACTGCGGACACAGTACAGGGAATGACCAGAGACTGTGGACATAGTACAGGGAATGACCAGAGACTGCAGACAGTACAGGAGATGACCAGAGACTGCGGACACGGTACAGGAGATGACCAGAGACTGCAGACACAGTACAGGAGATGACCAGAGACTGCAGACACAGTACAGGAGATGACCAGAGACTGCGGACACAGTACAGGGGATGACCAGAGACTGCGGACACAGTACAGGGGATGACCAGAGACTGCAGACACAGTACAGGAGATGACCAGAGACTGCGGACACAGTACAGGGAATGACCAGAGACTGCGGACATAGTACAGGGAATGACCAGAGACTGCAGACAGTACAGGAGATGACCAGAGACTGCGGACACGGTACAGGAGATGACCAGAGACTGCGGACACGGTACAGGAGATGACCAGAGACTGTGGACACAGTACAGGAGATGACCAGAGCAGAGACTGCGGACAAAGTACAGAAAATGACCAGAGACTACAGACAGTGCCGGGGATGACCAGAGACTGCGGACCTTTGGGGAGGGAGGGGGAACGGGTACCTGAATTTGACAGGTACCCTTTTCCACTTCCGCGGAGTTGTCCTTCTTCCCGCGGCGGCTTCTGTGACAGCCGGGTGCCCACTGCGCATGCGCGAGAAGCGCTGCGCTTTCTGAATGGCTCGGAGCCTCCTGGGACCTGTCATGTGTCCCAGAAGACGCCGGACCATTCACAAAGCTCAGCGCTTCTCGCGCATGCGCACCCAGATGTCACAGAAGCCGCCACGGGAAGACTGCAGCGCTGGAGCGAGGAGCAGGTAAGGTCCTGAAGGAGAGAAGAGCTGAGCGGCCGTCCCGATATTCTGACATGGTGGTGGCAGAAATACCACCACATTCGCTCCATAAGACGCACTGACATTTCCCCCCCCTTTTTTTGGGGGAAAAAAGTGCGTCTTATGGAGCGAAAAATACGGTATGCATGCAAAATGTCCCTGAAAATAACAATCCCCAGGAGGCCAATGGGGGTTTAATCAGTCTACTTATTCCCGTTGCTGGGAAATTGCCAAATCTAAGCCGGCAATGGCAGCCTTTATTGCGGTTTACTGGCTTATCTCTTGCCTGTTGCACATTTCACATACCGACTCCATACTGGTCAGTAGGGGGTAGCAGGGATTGTGATGGAGGCAGGGGTGTGGTAGCGGCAGGGCGGGGATTCCCTCCTTAAGGGCCAGTTCACACTACATACGTTTCAGTTGGGGTTTTTTTCTGCATCCAAAACGCACAGAAAGTAGGTTATATGGTTGTCAATGTCATAGTGCACATCAGTGCTTGCAGTTCCAGCGCGTTCCGGTTGCAGAAAAAAAAGTAGAACAGGCTGCATTTTACTGCACAGAACCGTGCTGGAACGTGGTAAAATGCATCTAAAATGCACTGGAATGCACATGTCCTTATTTAGATTAAAGAAAAAGAGGGGAAAAAATGAACTGAAATGCATAAAAAAAACACACTGGAATGCGTCAAAAACACATAAAAAATGCACCGGAACACTTCAAAATGTTGAAACGCATCTGGACTGCGTTTCTATAGTGTGAACCAACTTTTGCCGTTAAGACTTGCACTGTGACTCCTGCATTTTCATCCCCTACCTCATCATCTACCCACGCTAATCAGCCACCATCAACCACCTCCAGCCCTGTTCTTCATCATCTACCCACCTTCATCAGCTTCCACTGGCCACCCCCACCCCCCTTCTTCATCCTCCACCCAACCTCATCATTAGCCACCTCCCTCATCCCTGTTCTTCATCACCTACCCACCTTCATTGCACACCACTGATCCCACCAATGTCTCTCCAACTCATCATCTACCCATGTTCATCAGCCACTGCCAACCAACCCCAAGTCCCTTCTTCATCTAACCATCTTCATTGACTACTGCTGACCACCAACACCACCCCCTTCTTCTTCATCATCCACCCACCCTCATCAGCCACGACCAACCACACCCACCTCTATTCTTCACCATCTACCCATCTTCATTGGCCACCACTGACTTCATCAATGCTCCCCTCCAACTTCATAATCTACCCACCTTTATCAGCCGCCCTCGACCCCACCCACCCCCCTTCATCATCCACCCACATTTTTTGTCCACCACTGACCACCAACACATCAACCCCTCCTTCTTAATCATCCACCTATCCTCATCATCAGCCACCACCAACTACCCTCACCCCTGTTCTTCATCATCTTCTCACCTTAATTGGCCACCACTGACCCCACCATTGCCCCCCCCCCCCACTTCATCATCTACCCACCTTTGTCGGCAACAACTGACCACCAACGCAACCCTCCCCTCCCCTCCAAACCAAATACTGCTTCCATGGTTTTTATAACAATGCTATATTTTATATCATTTAGAAAGAGAAGAATGCAGGTGATGTCTCTGCAAAGTATCGTAATATACAGGCCTCTTTGAAATTGGGTTTTTAATATGGACCTTTCAGTACCTTTACATGTCTGCATGAATAAATTCCTGACATATCACAATATATAGCAACTATATGATGGTTTGAAGGATGTTGCATAATTAAAAAGCAATCCTTAAGCCCCAGCCATAAGACCATGCCCAAAGTGGAGAAATGTTTGTTTCAGCTGGATCTCTGTTGCTCTCTGTTTATAGACCATAATCTGCCCTGAAGAAATGGACACAGATCCATGTAATGTGCTGGTTTAAAGGCAGATCTTTAATAAAATATCCTACGCGATCAAAGAGATTGGTGCTCCGTCCAATCTCTTTATTTGTTTTGGCTATGGACTTAACCCTTTAAATAGAGTGAAGCCCTTACACTTCCACATTTCTTTTTAGACGGAAATGATAGCATAGGTCTGCTGCAGGCAGGAGGTAGTATTTCCCAATTTTCCTCTTCCCATTAATCAAACTGTAACATTGTAACTTTGTACTAGGGGCGGACTGACAACTCATGGGGCCCCTGTGTCCTTGCCCAAACTCAAAAAAGCCTATGAAAAAGGTACCAGTGGCATCTTATGGGGCCCCCTACTGACCCCAGGCCCTCGGGCGGTGCCCGAATTTTCAAATGGGCAGTCCACCCCTGCTTTGTACCAAATCACATGTGAACACTACCAGGTATCTACTTTCTGGATCTTAGGACAAAGAAGCAGATCAGGGCTTTTTTTTTCGGGGGGGGGGTGCAGGGCACTGTGATGTGAGAGGTAATGAATACCTGCAAATATTACACATTACTTGCTTATAGCTTTCCATTAACATAAAAATATATCAGATGTTGGGTTCACTTTAAGAACTTACCAGGAAGTTTTCAGCATTTTTATAGTATCAGCTGGAACCTGATATTCGTAGAAACCCAAAATTGTCTTATCTGCAAATATTTTTCCTAAAAAGCTAAAGCCAGCTGAAAGTAAATCATGTTGCTGCTGATTAATAAGGTCAGCTGAGTTCTGTCATTAGAAGGATTCTTTGCCTCCTATACAGAGATAAAGCCATGCCTCGGGGCACCAGTAACCGACATTTCCACTTTGCTTGATATGTTTAATGGGAGCAAGAGGCCTTGCAATCTTCCTTACCTTCCCTGGTTATTCTGCCTCCCCTGGTCACCTAAGGGAGGCCCGTGTTGTATTGTATGTGTAGTGAAAGTTGTATAGTGACAGAAGGGAACCAGCAGACACCACTTATCCAGGTATGTGCCTCTGAGAGCCGCGGCCTGTGCAGCGGGAAAGTCATCAGCTGAGGGCGGCTGTAAGTGCGGGTAATGACAGGTGCATAAGATAATAAAATGTATGTAGTGAGCGCTTCCCCGTACAGCAGCTAGCACCTCAAGGTAACCAAATAAAACCTTCAAATGCAGAACAAATAATAAAGTGCAGCGCTGAACAATATGTCATCATAAAAATAGACTGAGTGAGTTCATGGATATAAATGAAAGTGACATCAAGTGAGCCAACAGATCCGGATATGAGTGCTCAGGATAACCGGTAAGAATGCGCACTTACCAGATGCGCATAGAATATGCGCATAAATAAATCCACCTCTTGAAGAGGTATGATGGGTAGAGGTCTTCCTTCTAGGGATGGGCAGCAAAGCGGTATGTGGGTGAAGGTAAAGTCTCCAGAGGTCTCCTTTTAAAGGGATTCCTTTCCTCTGGATAATGTATCCTTCTAGATGAAGGATACATTATCCAGAGGAAAGGAATCCCTTTAAAGGGGCGGTGGATCCATCTATCTTAAGGGAGACCTCTGGAGACTTTACCTTCACCCACTTACCGCTTTGCTGCCCATCCCTAGAAGGAAGACCTCTACCCATCATACCTCTTCAAGAGGTGGATTTATTTATGCGCATATTCTATGCGCATCTGGTAAGTGCGCATTCTTACTGGTTATCCTGAGCACTCATATCCGGATCTGTTGGCTCACTTGGATGTCACTTTCATTTATATCCACAAACTCACTCAAAGTCTATTTTTATGATGACATATTGTTCAGCGCTGCACTTTATTATTTGTAATGACAGGTGCATGATGAGTGATGAGCAGTTTAGGTAAGGAACGGTGCCCAGTGGGTAAACTGCTTTCTAACTGTTTTCCATAAAGTGCCTCTGACACGTTCCAAAATAATTGTACTATAATATTCAGAGGGGTTTTCAAAAATACTCTTACCCCTTCTTATATGATGGAGTGTTACTGACTTCCTCTTGTTAAAAATGTTAAAAGTTGTTTGAATGACACAGCTATTCTTAACCAAGGTCCTTCCAGAGCAGGGTTTCTCAGCCAGGGTTTCTCCAGAGATTGCTAGGGGTTCCTTGAGCTGTGGCTGATTTACTTCCAATCTGATGGTGCCTTCATAGTTCCAGGGCCAACACCATTTGGTAGAACCAGCAGCATGACACCATTGATCTTTTCAGCTGTCTGCTAGAGTAGCACTCTGACCACCACTGTAAAGAGGGCATTCTTCCCATTGCAGACCAATATAGGAACATTCTTCCCATTGACATCCAATGTAAGGAACATACTTCCCACTGATCACCAATGTAAGGGGCATTCTTCCCACTGTCCATCAATGTAACGTGCTTTCTACTCACTGTCCACTAATGTAAGGTACATTCTTCTCACTGCCTACCTGCATAAGGAACATTCTACTTACTGACCACCAATTTAGTGATTTAATTTAGCATTTTTCCCATTGGCCATCAATCTAAGAAGCATTCTTCCCTTTGACCACCAATATACAGAACATTCTTTCTTCTGACTACCAATGTAGGGGCAGTCTTCCATTGACCACCAATATATGGAGTTTTCTTCCCATTGACCACCAATGCATGGAGCTTTCTCCTCATTGACCAATAATGTACAAAGCATTCTTCCTTTTGACTACAAATGCAAGAACCAGTCTTTCCACTGACCGCCAATGTTATTCTTCCCACTGACCATCAATATTTGGTGCTTGAATTGGTTTTATCATGGGTTTTCTGAGACAGGCCTTTTATCATGGGTTCCTCTAGGGTTAAAAGGTTGAAAAGGCTGTCCTGACAGGTGTTTTAGGAATTGCGGTCAGCGTTGAAACATTCTGCATGTCTGGTGGTCATCCCCACAATTGATTGGCTTATGATCTAGGGTTTTTGTCCTGCTGCAGACTTTTTCATGTGACGGTACACAAAGATAGGAAGTTTGCTCTCCTACACTGCCCTATTCTGGGCCTTTTCGCATCCCAGCAGAAATTGTCTTCCTATCATTTATCTCTGCCAAACGTACTATAGCTCATGCCTGGAAGACTCCTTTGGTTACTTTCCAGGGTGTGAAAACCCCTATCACTGCCATGATGGTCAATGAGGAGATGTTCAGTATTCTTAAAGTGGTTGTAAAGACTGAAGGTTTTTTACCTTCATGCATTCTATGCATGAAGGTAAAAAACCTTCTGTGTGCAGCAGTGCCCTCAGACACCTCAATACTTACCTGAGCCCCATCACGATCCAGCGATGTGAATGACAGCCTCATTTGTCCCGAGTCTCTGCCTCCTCATTGTCTGAGACAGCAAGCGGGAGCCATTGGCTCCCACTGCTGTCAATCACAGTCAGTCAACCAATGGGGGAGAGAGAGGGGGTGGGGCCAGACCACAACTCCGTATGTGAATGGACATGCGGAGCAGCGGGCGCCCCCATAGCAAGCTGCTTGCTGTGGGGGCACCCGACAAACAGCAAGAGCCAGGAGAGCATGTGGGGTCCCCGAGAGGAGGAGGATCCAGGCTGCTCTGTGCAAAATCACTGCACACAGTAGGTAAGTATAGACATGTTTGTTATTTTAAAAAAAATAACCTTTAGAGTTGCTTTGAGGACTCACACCCGAAGTTTCTTAAAGTTTGGGAACCCTGGATAAGCTATTCCTTCCCATCCTTACCTCCAACCAGTTATGGTCGGCTATAGGTGTTTTCCATGCCGGTCCTGAGTCCTTGATACTTTCTTCCTCTCTTGACTTTCTCTCTGCTTCCCTGCATTTCCATCTCTTCTTTTCTCACTCTTCGTTCTTCCTTTTTCTTTCTAGGTGATATTTGTCATTGGGGATTGTCACCCCTTAGAGGACAGCTTGGCAATGATAGCGATAGTTGCTTTGACATTCCTACTAGTCCTCCTTGGTTCTGGTTAGAACTCTGCTGTTTTACCATTATAAATTGCCTACTTGTTCCTACATGTGACTGTTTAGCTCCGCCCCTGTCTGGGCAAACCGTAAGCCTTTCACGTTTGCTCTGATGTGTCAATAAATACCTCTTTTTTTTAATTAAAACAAACGTACAGATCCGGTTAAGTCTGAGCGCCAAAAACATTCCGTTTTCCATCAGAGAAGGACCGTTGCTCTCTATGTGGAAGCAGTGGTCTCTCTGCAAAGGTCCGACATGCTCCCTGCTGAGTCACATCTTTCCAGTTAGCAAAAATCAAGCTCCTTGCAGATTGGAGAGCTTTTATTTCTAATTAGTAGCCCTATGTATATGTGGCAGAAGCCATATTTATGCTCAGCGTCACATTTAGCAGTCGTCCCATTTAGCAGTCGTCCCATTTAGTAGTGCAGCACAGTGGTCGTGCTTACTTTTCAACTGTAGTTAAATGCACATAGCCACTATATAAAGAATATATAAATTTTGTGTTCTGTATATATAGTATAATACTGAAATGGAAGTATGGTACAGATAGCAATAAAATGACATAAAAAATAAATTTTACAATAATTACTTAGTATGTATTCTCATTATGTCCTGTGAATTCTGGTTCCTTCGTATTGTCTGGTGTTTACTTCGCTCTCTAATCCTAAAACTGAATGTCTCCATAGCAGATTTGGGCATTTCCCTGTCGGAGGGCATTGTGCCAGGTGTAAGCAGAAGGCCTCCGGGGAATTGTAATGCGTTTCCCATGCTGTAGGCATGACCCCGGCCCGCTGCCGCAGTCGCCAGTGAAAGTTAAACAGAAGCCGAGCCGTTCCCGGCCTTGTTGTCGTGTGCCCAGCAGATGTTCAGGAAACAAGGTTGACATTTTGAAATTTGCAGTCTATGAATATTAGACAGAGAGGATACTTCGGATTACGACACAAGCTGAGTCGGTCGCATTGATTTTTCAGAACCATGACCAAAAAAAAAAAACCTGCATTGGACGGGGCTTTCGGAGGAGGCCGGTCCGGGTCTGATGTGTTTTTTTTCCTGGACTATTGTCAGATGAAGTGGATAATTCTGCACTCGCTGACTCACCAGTTCCAGGCTCTGTACACAGGGAGATATGCTTACATGATGCTTCCTGCACCGGGAGGCTCTGGGATCACAAATAAAAGGAGACACACAGCTCTGGCTCAGGGCTGGGGGGGCAGTGGTGTTAGAGTGTGCTGGAACTGAACACACAGGCGTTGAGCATACAGGGGAAAGCCAACAATAAGATCAGGAAACAGGCACCATAATAAAAGGCACACAATTTGTTGGAAGAACCAAAATAAACTAAAAGGGACGTCCCAGCTGCACAATTGGTACTAGTGATGTAGGTTCAGTAATCAGGAGGCTGTATTGCTCACACAGTTGGCGCTCAACTATGAACAATAGACGACATAACACCGGCACACCAAAATGTTCCATAATCTGACTTTACTGTTACATCACCAGTAAAAACTACTTTCAACGTTTCGGAGCCATGCTGGGTCCTCTTCATTATTATTATTATACAGGATTTATATAGCGCCAACAGTTTGCTCAGCGTTGTACATTATAAAGGGAGACAGTACACGAGACAGTACAGTAACAATACAGTGCAATACACGAGGGTTCGAGGGCCCTGCTCCTTGGAGCTTGCAATCTAGGAGGGAGGAGATAGTGGTACAGGAGGAAATAGCTGTGGGTGATGGAGTGGTAGGAAGAGTGGAGATCAGCAATTAGGTGAGGGCGGGGTGGCTTCCCTGAAGAGATGGGTTTTCAGGGTGCGCCTAAAGGTGAGGAGGGTAGGTGATAGTCTGATGGATTGGGGTAGTGAGTTCCAGAGGATGGGGGAAGCCCTGGAGAAGTTCTGGAGACGGGCATGGGAGGAGGAGACCAGGGAACTAGAGAGTAGGAGGTCTTGTGTGGAGCGGAGAGTACGTTTTGGGTGGTATATGGATATCAGGTCGGTGATGTAGTTTGGGGCAGTGTTATGAACAGCTTTGTACGTCAATGTTAGTAATTTGAATTTTATGCGTTGGGCAATCGGAAGCCAGTGGAGGGATTGGCAGAGGGGGGTGGCGGATATGGAGAGGTTGGAAAGGTGGATGAGTCTGGCCGCAGAATTCAGGATAGACTGAAGCGGGGATAGCCTGTGATGAGGTAAGCCGGTGAGGAGGGAGTTACAGTAGTCAAGTCGTGATATAATAAGGGAGTGAATGAGTTGCTTAGTAGTTTCTGGGGTTAGAAACGGACAAATTTTGGAGATGTTGCGGAGGTGGAGTCTACATGAATTTGTCAGTGATTGGACCTGGGGCTGGAAAGACAGATTGGAGTCTAGAATGACACCTAGTACTCTGGCTTGTGGGGTGGGACTGTTGGTGGCGTTGTTGGTCGTGATGGAGAAGTCAAGGGGGGGGGGGGGCGAGCTGGGGGGAAAACTAGGAGCTCGGTTTTGGAAAGGTTTAATTTGAGGAAGTGGAGTGACATCCAATCTGATATGTCGTTCAGTAGGCTAGTGATTCGGGCGGAGACTGCAGGGGTGAGGCGAGGGGTAGAGGGATAGATTTGCGTGTCATTGGCATAGAGATGGGAGTGTATCAGTTGGCCAAGGGAGGAGGTGTAGATGGAGAAGGGGCACGAGGACAGAAACATCAGGCAGACAGTATCTTGGTGTATCCTACATACCAAAATACTTACCCCAAGCCTTGGTCCTGAGTTCAGCTCTGGGAAGACTTGCCCGTCCTACACAACTTTTGCACAATAAACTCCTGGTTGAGTGCAGCTCCTGCTTCCATGAGCAACACTCACTGCATTTATTTGTTTGGCTGGTCCATACTCTTGGTGGCCACCAGTAGGAGCAACCACTGACCACATAAAATCCTCTCAAACACAATGTTGTTGTCTACCTGATGAAGGGGACCCCGCATTTATGAGAAACATTGAATTTGGCTACTACTGTCTATAAAGCAGGGCTTTTTTTTCTCAGGTGCAGGTACTCCCCCTTCCGAGTCACCCCTTTTCTCCATCCCCTACCCACCTCCGAGCACAATCCCCTATAGCCAACAGCAATAAGTCCCCCACAGCAACGGTAATTTCCTCCCAGCAACCACTGATCCCATAGCAACATAAGATCCCCCCAGCAACAATGGACCTCCCAAACAACAATAGATCCCCCGAGAAACAATAGATTCCCCCAGCAACAATAGAACCCCCACCAACAACAATAGATCTCCCCAGCAACAATAACCCTTGCCAGTAACAATACAATAGATCTCCCAACAATCAGCATCAGTAAACCCTCCAGAAGTAAGCAATAATAGACCCCTCCCTCAACAGTAAATCCTTCCCAGCAATAATTGACCCCCTAGCAACATAAGATCCCCTCAGCAAAAATAGATCCTCCACCAGCAACAATAGACATCCCCAGCTGCAAATAATACCCCCAGCACCCCATTCAGTGCTGGAGGTGGTAGAACTGCGTTCCCCACATTCCCACTGAAAAAAATCCATGTTTTAAGTCAGATTAAAGAATGTTTTGGTGCCCTGGTGATATATGCTCTATTGAACCAAAATAGTGGGTGCACTCAGGTGCTTAATTGGGCTTTGGGGCACTGGCTGGCAGGATTGTGTACAGTGCATATTTGTCACCTAAGTTTCTCACCTACACAAAGAGAAGGGCTTTGTGGGATTTGAAGAGATTTTTGTCTGCTATGGAGAAAACAAACTTTTTTTTCACAGGGTCCTGGAGACTATAGGCCTTGTAGAGCTTTGGGTGGAATAAAGGCTCCATTCCTAGGTCCACATTTTACCTTGTAGCCAGACCTCATTATTAGTCTCAAAAGTCCTTTGGCCTTTGTCCACAGGCTAATGTTCAGGGCTCTCTCTCTCTCTTGCTGTTCAGTGAAAAGACTGACTGCTGACAGATCACTAAAAAGGCACATATACTGTCTGTTTGTTTTGGGGAACCGATTAGGGGACACCCTATTAGTCAGAAACTGACATAATTTAATTATCGCCTTGGATGAGCAGATGTTTTGTATTATTTCACGCTCTGGACCTACTATAAAAAGCCTTCCTGCATTTAACGGATTGCCGATTTGCTTAATAAAAGTGAAAGACAAACCTGATGGACTGTTCCTGGGTGTCCCTATCTCCTGCATGGTCTACCCTGTCCCCTTCACAGCTGTTAAGCGCTTCCTGTTCCCTTGGTACTTAGTCAAGCCATAGACAGTGCTAACCATTTAGCCACTGTGCTGCCCCTACACTAACCAACCACTTTATTAGGTACACCTGTTCAATTGCTTGGTAGCACAAATTGCTAATCAGCCAATCACATGGCAGCAACTCAATGCATTTAGTCATCTAGACTTGGTAAAGACAGCTTGCTAAAGTTCAAATTGAGCATCAGAATGGGGAAGAAATGGGATTTAAGTGAGTTTGAACCTGGCATGGTTGTTGGTGCCAGACAGGCTGGTCTGAGTATTTCAAAAACTGCTGATTTACTTGGATTTTCACACAACCATCTCTAGGGTATACAGAGAATGGTCCAAAAAAGAGAAAATATCCAGTAAGCGTCAGTTGTGTGGACGAAAATGCCTTGTTGTGGTCAGAGGAGAATGAGCAGACTGGCTCGAAGTGATAGAAAGACAACAGTCAATATGGACCAAAATCTCTGAGGAATGTTTCCAACACCTTGTTGAATCTATGCCACAAAAAATGAAGACAGTTCTGAAGGCAAAAGGGGTCCAACTTGGTGCTAGCAAGGTGTACCTAATAAAGTGGCCAGAGAGTGTACTTAGTGGAGACACTAAGAGCTAATGCCAAGCTGACAGAGATTTTAACACATCCATATTTTATCCTAAAGGAAAACAAAATTGGCTGTAGATACAGTTTAATAATCATTGTTTGTCTTCTTATTCTCTGATGCTTTGTGGTTTAATAATTATTCCTCTTCCCATTTACTAGTGTCTAGAGGATTTTTAATTATTTGTCTAATTATTTCCTGGTGCCTAATATCTTGATCAATAGTAGTTTCCTGTTGTTCCTGGTTTCTTGTGGCTTAATACTTTTTTTTATCTTTACCCTTTTTTTCCCGATGCTATATGGTTTTATAGTTATTTTTTGCCCCTTATTCCCTAGTGCAGTCTTTCTCAACCTTTTCACACAGAGGAACCCTTGAAATAACTTTCTGGTCTCAGGGAAACCCTGCTAAAAATGACTATATCTACAACTCATGATACATTAGTGTGATGGTCAGTGAGAAGAATGCTCCTTACATTGGTGATCAGTGGGAAGAATGCTCTTTACAGTGGTGGTCAGCGGGAAGAATGCTCTTTACAGTGGTGGTCAGCGGGAAGACTACTCCTTACATTGGTGTTCAGTGGGAAGAATGCTCTTTACAGTTGTGGTCAGCGGGAAGAATACTCCTTACATTGGTAATCAGTGGGAAGAATGCTTCTTACATTGGTAATCAGTGGGAAGAATGCTCTTCACATTGGTGGTCAGCGGGAAGAATGCTCCTTACATTGGTGATCAGTGGGAAGAATGCTCTTTACATTGGTGGTCAGCGGGAAGAATGCTCCTCACATTGGTGATCAGTGGGAAGAATGCTCTTTACATTGGTGGTCAGCGGGAAGAATGCTCTTTACATTGGTAATCAGTGGGAAGAATGCTCTTTACATTGGTGGTCAGCGGGAAGAATGCTCTTTACATTGGTAATCAGTGGGAAGAATGCTCTTTACATTGGTAATCAGTGGGAAGAATGCTCTTTACATTATGGTCAGTGGGAAGAATCCTGCTTACACTTGTGGTTATTTGGAAGAATTACCTCCACACAGCTATCAAAAAGATTAATGGTGTCAGTGGAAACTTATCTGAGAGACAGAAATTGCTCATTGCTTAAGGAACCCCTAGCAACCTCTAAAGAAACCCTAGGGTTCCGTGGAGCCCTGGTTGAAAAACCCTGGTCTAGTGATTGATTGACATTTAACTCTTAAAGTTTAAACTTGTTTTCAATGGTTTTGGATGAATTGGTGATCACTTAAATCCCCCTTCGGGTTTTTATTGATGTATCCCTGCTGGACAGATTCACTCTCTCTATTCGTCCCAGTGACCTCTGTCACCTTGACTGAAAGTGGAGGAAAATCCAAAGTTTTGCGTTGTGACCAGAACAGGGATAGAGGTGAAATCTTAAAATAAGGACATTTTGGAGAGATCTTCTCTTCAGTTGCTGTTGTGCCTACATGACAGGAAGTGAAGGGGAATTTCCCCAATGGGACGCACAGCAAAAAAAAAAAAAGAGTTTGAACACTACCCCACTCCATCAAAAATAAAATTAAAAAGTTCTGGCTGCATATATATTTTCAGCTGGCCATCGATATATATATATATAAAGGTTCAGAAATACATGGAATGTCCAACCATCTCACAATATCATCTTGCCCCATTCTGCCATTAAAAATGAGTGTCCTGGTTGTACGAGTCAATGTTCATATTTGTCAGCACACCACGAATCATCAACATCATCCGAAAAATCTTTTTTCGTATTGAAGAATGATCTCATCACAAAAAGAAAGGTGCAACGTTGCGGAACTTCGCAGGACTTCTTCATCAGGAATGTGATGACAAAAGGGTCCTACCTGGCTTCAAAACGTTGCACCTTTCTTTTTGTGATGTGGTCATTATTCAATAAAAAAGCTTTTTGGACAACATTGATTATCAGTGGTGTGCTGGAAAATATGATTGTTGATCTATAATGTTTCTGGTTTCCAACTGGATGTTGCTACAGCACCCACTATTTCTGAACCTGATCCCGGAACATGTGCCTTGGGAATATTAACATTATCTGGTTGCACGAGTGTCCCTGTGGAGGAAGAGGTTGGAACAATGCACAGTTTCCAAAGCTGGGAAAAGTGATAGGATCACTACTACTTGTAGGATCATTACTCTCTTGCTTGTGGCCCATATACATTGGGTCATCACCTGATCTGTCCCAAAGGCCAGGATAAGAGATTGTCATCTAATGTCTATGCATACCTTAGAACCTGTAGTATTCAATAAGTTCTTTATTTCCAGGTGGAGATACTTGGGCTCCACAATTCACTGCCCATCAAGTGACTTTAAGATATGCATTCAATCGGAGATGCGCATATTGAACAAAAAAGGGAACTTTGATTTGCCAGATCATTTGCACGCCAACAGTCAAAGCCTTTCAGGTATAACTGACTTACTTGAAACTGCTGAGCTTGCATATCCTGCTTATCCTCTGGGCCTGTGTCTCCTTCAGCAGCCAAACACACTTCATCTTGAACTTTTGATGGTAGCCTAAACACCTCCTAATATGGTCATCTGAAGAGCAAAGTGCCTGCATATGAAGCAAAATTGTGGGTGGTCAGCTGCAAACTGGATTTTCTGGCTACCCTAATTACCATCTGAAAGCCAGTGAGGTAGGGTGTTCATAAGGCCAGAGTCTCTACATTAAACCCCAGCTGCCAAAAGGTAGCCATAGCAATCCATTAGTTCTATTTTAATTCCCCATTTGGAAAACAAATCAAATAAATAATCCACTACTCTACACCACTAGCTGAGCAGATGAGTTGAAGAAATCTCAAGCCGATACAGCAAAAAATCTCAAAATGGGGTTCCTCTCTTTGATTAATTTCTATTTTTTCAGCCTGGTAATTCTGTTTCAATCCACAAACTTGACGAAGTTGACTGGACAACATAATTTGATAATGGAATTGCCTTTGCTCTGCTTTTGATTGAAATCAGACTGAAATGTCTTACGTTTTGCTACATGTATGGCCAGTATAAAGGTTCCTGTAGACATTAGAGGAAACCCTGTGGATTGATGATCCTCAGGGAACAAAACATGTTAGGAGACCTCATTTTTAATTGTGTAGTGAAGCTGCATGACCAGTGTAACCGAGAACTCGCTATTTAAAAAAAAATTAAATAAAGTATTTTGCTTTAACCATTTCAATACCGGGCAATTTTACACCTTCCTGCCCAGGCCATTTTTCACTTTTCAGCGCTCTCACACTTTGAATGACAATTGCGCGGTCATACAACATTGTACCCAAACTAAAATTGTATCATTTTCTTCACACAACTAGAGCTTTCTTTTGGTGGTATTTAATCACCGCTGGGGTTTATATTTTTTGCTAAATTAACAAAAAAAGACTGAAAATTTTGAAAAAAAAACACACATTTTTCTTTGTTTCTGTTATAAAAGTTTGTAAATAAATAATTGTTCTTCATAAATTTAGGCCAAGATGTATTCTGCTACATGTCTTTGGTGAAAATAACCCAAATTAGGATGTATTTTCTAGTTTGTAGGAAAGTTATAGAGTTCACAAACTATGGTATAGATCTGAATATTGATCAATCCTGAAGTACTGACAGCCAATCTAATTTCTTGAGGTCCAAGAATGTCAGAACAGTACAGATATCCCCCAAATGACCCCTTTTTGCAAAGTAGACAGTCCGACATGCTTCATAAGAGGCATGGCGAGTTTTTTGAAGTTGTATTTTTTTTGTCATCATTTTTCAGAAAATTAAAATTATTTTCTCTATTTTTTTTTTTACATACTGTCACCAGTGCAGTACAGCGTCATCATATAACTGCCATGGCAGTGAACAGGGACACTGACTGGTGACAGCATAAAAAAAAAAAAAAATTTTTTTATTATTTTTAATTTTTTATTACATTTTTTTAAATTTTTTTTAAGATTTTTTTTTCATACTTTACTATGACCAAAGTAGTACAATGTTACCATAGTAACATTGTACTACTTTGGGGAAGTGATCAGCATTTTTTTTTTTTTTTTTTACACAATTTGCTTATAGCAAAGAATTACTTTGCTATAAGCAAGCATTTACCAGAATGAAATCGATTCATTCAGGGTTTTTTTTTTTTTTTTTTTTTTTTCTGTGCTTAGCTGTGATTTGGCCACAGCTAATCACATGACATGTGCATGTGACCTGCTGTGACCATTCACAGCTAGGCACTAGTATACAATGGATGGCATGAATGAAGCCATCCATTGTATACAACTGTCATGTGACCTGCTGTGATTGGTCACAGCAGGTCACATGGTACCGGCAACGGGGGCCGGTACTCAGATCTGTCATCAGCCGTGTCCGAGGTACACGGCCGGTGACAGATCGCGCCGCTGCGCGGCTCTGCAGCTGCACATGTGCGGGAGCACGCCAAATGGCGTGCACCCGGAACGGTGAAGCATTTTTGCCACCGCCAAACGGCTATAGGCCGGGCGGCTAATGGTTAAAGTGCATAGCTCACAATTGTCCTGTACTCCTGACCTCTGCACTGTTCATTACCTACTACTGCCCTCTGTACAGCATGTTACATATTACTGACATCTGCATTGTGCGTTATATACTTCAAAACTCTGCTACATTCTACTCACCTCTGAACTCTGCACTACATACTGCTGTTCCCTGTACTCTACATTACTCTCTCCTGACCTCTGAACTCTGTGTTATATACTACTGACCTGTTAACTCTGCTTTACCTACTCCTGACCCTTACAGTCTGCATTAATTACTCAAGCATGTTGAGTTACTTACTCCTGACCCCTGCACTTTGAAATACATACTACTGTCCTCTAAAATCTGTTACTGCTGTCTCCTGCATTCTGTGGTACTTATTCTTGACCCATGTACTCTTTGTTTTACTTACTCCTCCTGACTCCTGCACTCTACGTTACATACTATTGCCCTCGGAACACTGCTGCTTATGACTGAGCTTTGCACTGTGCATTATTTACTCCTGATCCCTGTGCTCTACGTAGCATTCTGCAGACCTAACTCCGCATTACTTACTCCTGACCTCTGAACTTTGTGTTACATGCTACTGACCTCTTAACTCTGCTTTACCCACTCCTGCCCCTTGGACTGTGCATTAATTACTCCTGCGCTGCAAGTTACATACTCCTGACCCCCCACGTTGCAAAAAATACTACTGGCCTCTAAAATAATTTACCTCTGACTCCTGCACTCTGTGTTGCTTAGTCCTGACCTATGTACTCTGTGTTTTACTTACTTCTTCTGACCCCTGCACTCTACATACTACTGAACTTTGTATCATTTTTGACTGACCTCTGCGTTACTTACTGGCTCTCTGCTCTACAGAACATACTGCTGACCTCTTAACTCTGCACTATTTACTCCTGACCTCTGCATACTGCATTACTTCTGACCTCTGAATTCTGTGATACTTACTCCTGACTTGCACTCTGCATTAATTACTTCTGCACTCCGATTTACTTACTACTGATCTCTAAAATCTGTTACCTCTGACTCGTGCACTCTGTGGTTCTTACTCCTGACCTATGCACTTTGTGTTTTACTTACTCCTCCTGACCCCTGCATTCTACATACTACTGACCTCTGAACTCTGTGCTACTTACTCTTGACCTATGATGACTGCATTACTTCTGACCTCTGAACTCTGCATTACTTACTACTGACCGCTGAACTCTTCGAACCTTCATTACATCCTACTCAATGAGATCAAGTAGATCTTCATCTCTCCAGTGTTGCTAGCGAGTACCTAGTCTCACCAAACAATTGTGGAGTTGATTCCTTGATGTCCTCAGACCCCATTTGTCAGGTAGATGTCTTCATCCAATTGAAATTTAATTGGCTGTTATCAGGGGCAGACTGACAACTCATGGGGCCCCTGTGTCCTTGCCCACACTCAAAAAAAGCCTATAAAAGGTACCAGTGGCATTTCATGGGGCCCCCTACTGATCCCGGGCCCTTGGGCAGTGCCCGAATGCTGGAATGGTCAGTCCACCCCTGGCTGTTATGGGCAACAGTTTCACATTCTGCTCCATCATTGTTTTTATAAATAAGGTCTCATGAGATCTGCCCTTTTACGTTTGACAACTGCTGCATATTTTTTCCTGACTCATCAAAAGTAGACATAAACCAAAGTATTAAATCTCGTAAGTGTTTATAAGCTTTTTTTTTTTTTTTTTAATACCTGGTGATCCTACCATGAAGTTTTTTGATCAGGGTGACAACGCCCTGTCCCCATTTCCCAACTGTGCTCCTGCATTGCCACCTGTCAAATGGGCTTCCAGTGGAGACTACAAGTCATGTACACTCCACTGCTGTCACCACCTGAGAAATGACATTACTGGCATGCATGTACGCATGAATTGGCTGCAAAGAAGTTGTGGGAGATCAGCCTCTTATATAATAAAATCAGCAAATTTAATGTCATTCATTTCAGGGATACATTCACCTTGAAGTGGAACTAAAATGAAAAATGTTGCTTTGTGTTAGCTGCATTCATGCTAAGTAATGGGTAAGTGTAGTACTGCCAGGTTTGTATTACCTCTCAGAGATCACTGTACCCTCCACCCCCACCCAACAGAAGGAAGAAGCCATTTTTGTTCAGGCATCGTCCAGGGCCGTAATCTACTTATCAGACAGAGATGCCAGCTCAGAGATGTCATAATGATGTAAATCCTCTTGCTTGTGCAGTTTTTGGCTGTGTTCACAAGTGGCTGACACAGTAGACTGTAGACTCCACTGCTTTGACTTTCTACAAAGTTACATTGTACAGTTTGATCCCTCTGGCAGAAGAGACTGAGGAAATGCATCCTCTTGCCTGCAGCAGACTGATGAAATCATCTTAGCCTAGGCAAAGTCATTGGACTTGGAGCTCAAAGATGGCTTTCTGTGGATAAAAAGCGAAGACTTTTTGAAAAATGAAAACGTTTTTGTGTAGTTTGACTTGTCATGAAATTTTTAGAGGTAGTAAACTGCATGCAAGAAAAGGAAAAAACCCCTGCAAGGTAAAGGCATAATGTGCTAGTATGCATTGCATACTAGCACATTATGAAGGACTTACCTTGAAACAAAGCCCTCCAGCGGAGCGCTGTCATGGCTCCCCAGGGCTTCTGTCTTAATCTGGTCTTCCTTCAGGGTTCACGAGCTCCGGCCGGCTGTATGGCCAGGCCACGATGATGTCACGCAGGAGTCCCAGGCCACGGCACAGTGCTCTGAAGTTCTCTAGGTTATGAATAAGATCGTGTGAAACGCGTTAACAGGTCCTGTATTCATGTCCTGGTGTTTTGTGTGCCCTAGGGATCAATAAATACACACTATATTCATCTATCCTCTGGTGTGTGGCTGACCCTTCTTCCTATTGCTTTGAAGGACCGGCACGGGTATGCCGTTCCTTCAGAGCGCATGCACTGGCTATCAAAAAGGACTAATATCTCCTAAACGGTGCATGTCTAGGAGATATTCATTTTACCTACAGGTAAGCTTTATTATAAGCTTACTTGTAGTATTATAATACAGGACTTATATAGCGCCGACAGTTTGCTCAGCGCTTTACGTAATGGAGGTAGACAATACAGTAACAATACAGTTCAATACAAGAGGGATTTGAGGGCCCTGATCCTTGGAGCTTACAATCTAGGAGGGAGTGGATAGTGGTACAAGAGGTAATTAGCTGTGGGGGATGGAGTGGTAGGAGGAGTAGTGGATTCCAATATTAGCTGGGGTCGGGGTAGGCTTCCCCGAAGAGATGGGTTTTCAGAGTGCGCCTAAAAGTGAGCAGAGTAGGCGATAGCCTGATAGATTGGGGTAGGGAGTTCCAGGGGATGGGTGAAGCCCTTGAGAAATCCTGGAGATGAGCATGGGAGGAGGAGACAAGGGAGCTAGAGAGTAGGAGGTCTTGCGAGGAGCGGAGAGTACGGTTTGTGTGGTATTTAGAGACAAGATTGTTGATGTAATTTGGGGCAGAGTTATGAACAGCTTTATATGTCAGTGTTAGTGTTTTGAATTTTATCCGTTGGGCAATGGGAAGCCAGTGGAGGGATTGGCAGAGAGGGGTGGCAGATACAGAACGGTTAGTAAGGTGGATGAGTCTGGCAGCAGCATTCATGATGGACTGGAGTGGGGATAGCCTGCGATGAGGTAGGCCAATGAGGAGGGAGTTACAGTAGTCGAGGCGAGATATAATAAGGGAGTGAATGAGTTGCTTAGTGGTTTCAGAGGTTAGGAACGTGCGTAACTTGGAGATGTTGCGAAGGTGAAGTCTACATTGTAGGTAAAATTATTAAAGAAGAGTTTACTACCACTTTAATGCAACCATCTTTACTTCTGAATGGGAAAATGATCACATGATTGCAAGGAATTTCCAGCATTCTGAGAGATTTCTGTGATTGAATTTGCTGGCCATCGACTGGTTTGAATCTTTGAGGGCTTGTTTACATGGATCACAGTGTGGGAATTGCGCATTTCCTGCAACACACAGCAAAGCGCTGCTCTCTTTAGATGTCTGCGGGTCCCATTAATTGGTAATGGCACCCCAAACGCATCTACGAAATGTGGCTACCAAAACATTTGGTCAGGCGTGGTTTTAAAAGTTGTGCCTGTTGTACTTTTTACGCGCTCTTGCACATTTGGCGTCTCATTGAAATCAGTGGGCTATCATAAAATGTGCTACGTGGACACGTGCGTGAATGCATGCATGATGGTGTGAACTGGCCTTTGTTCTTTTATTCTCCATGTTATTTCACTGCAGTTCTCATGAACGCGGCAGTCCCTGTCCTTCCACCCAGATGAATCTTCGTCTTCTCAGCCATCCATCCTTCACATCTCAGACTTCTTTCCTTATATAGTATTATCTCCTCTTTATTGAGCTTTACATTGGATGTATGCCCTTAAGAAAAACATCCGATGCAGCCAAAGGCCAGAGCGCTCCTAACCCGGTGACAGAGGATGTTCCTGTGCTCGGGGCTCTGTCTGTGTGTGTGTGTATATCCCGTCCTTCAGATGATGATTTGTTTAGGAGAACGTCTCATCTGTAATTAGAGGGAGGACTGTCCCATTCCCATCACATAGCGCCTGGGATTTTCTTATTGTCTCTGGTGAATGTAAGTTGGGAGTAATACAGGCCATAGACAGGTCGAAAACCGGCCGTTTTAAAAAAAAAAAAAAAAAGAAAAATCAGTTGTTCAATAGGCCGACGTTACCACCAACGGTAAAAAAAATTGTCTGATTTTCGTCCTGTCTACGGCCGGCATTTAATTACTTCTGTCCCTGCAGAGAGCTCCACTATTATATTTGACATGAAAAAGTATTGTGGTTGCAACAATGTATCCATTTGTATCCATTTCGGATACAGATGGTTTTATTCGGATACAAATAGATACAATGTTGCAACCGCAATACTTTTTTATGTCAAATATAATAGCGGACTGGAATTGTTCTTCTTCCAGGTCACGGCTAATGCGCAGATTTTTTATCGGTAAAAAGATCGGCTGATTTGCCCATCATTGCCGGGAAAATCGGCCGATCGGTATCTTATCTTAGGATACCGCATTGTGAATGGAGCCCATTCGTGGCCACGCACCAGTGCAGATGTCAGTATGCAGCCACTCCGTCCCAATAGAGTTGAATGGGAATGCTTGCACATGGATGCATGGTACACTTGTGCATTCCATGCAGGAAAAAGATGGCTTTTCACACTTTGCATGCATAGGTATGCCTGTGTGAATGAGACCTTATGCAGGCCATAGACGGGTCTAAAATCGGCCGATTTTTCGTCCGAAAAAAAACCCGGCCGATTTTTGCACCATTAATGGGTTAATTGGTCGGCCGTTTTTTGGGGTTTTGGCGCATTTTTTGTAATCGGTGAAGTTGGAAAAAAATGTGCCAAAACCCCTAAAAAACGGCCGACCAATTAACCCATTAACGGTGGGAAAATCGGCCGATTTTTCTTTTTTCGCCCGAAAAATCGGCCAATTTTCGACCCGTCTATGGCCTGCATAAGGTCTCATTCACACAGGCATACCTATGCATGCAAAGTGTGAAAAGCCACCTTTTTCCTGCATGGGATGCACCATGCATCCATGTGCAGGCATTCCTATTCAACTCTATTGGGACGGAGTGGCTGCATATTGACATCTGCACTGGTGCGTGGCCACGAATGGGCTCCATTCACAATGCGGTATCCTAAGATAAGATACCGCACAGCATTTTTCAAAGCTTTCAAATTCACAAAAAAAAGCTACTAAACTACCGCATGAGATATTTTATGAAGTCATGCAGTATTTTAGTAGAGAAAACTTGCGGTAATTTAACACCGGCGGTAGTAGGTGTATTTATTTAAAGTAGTAAAGGAGTTTTTTTAAGTGTTGATAAGGAGTGTGCGGTTGCCGGTGTCCTTAACAACCAGTAACTGTCATAGTTGTTAAGGAGCAGGCGGCCGCCATGTCCTTCACAACCGATGAGTCAACAGCTGTCAGCAAGGTTCCCCACTGATATTTGAAAGTAAGCAAAACAATTGCCAGCAATAAAAAATTACGGAAAAAACAGCGTGGGGGGGGGGGTTCCCCTCCAATCCCGACCAGGCACTTCGGGTCTGACATGGATTTTAGGGGAACCCCATGCCACAACATTAAAAAAAACAAAAACAAACAAACAAATGGAGTGGCAATCCTCCCAGACCCCCCTCCCCCCCTCCCAACACACACATCTATACCAGGCCCTTAGGTTTTTTTGCTGAAACGCAGTACAGTCCACTTAACATGGTTTCCTATGGGACACATTCATATCTCACATCTATGCTTTTTTTCAGCTGCTGCATTTTTGGAAAGGGTCAGGGACTTTTTTAAATGCAAAACGGTGCCTTTTTGGTTCAATAGGCTTCAATGCATTTTTTAACGCATTTTTTTAAACATTTTTGTCACTTTTTTTAATCTGACCAAAAACAAATTGACCAAAAAGAAGACACATAAAAACGCAAAATGCATAAAAAAGCATGAAAAATGCTTTGCAAAAACGCAAAACACACCACAAAAAGCACTGTAGAAACGCACCAAAAACAAACTGGAAGGGGAGGTAAAGGAGGTTTTTTTTTGTATGAGGATGGAGTTCCTATGTGTTTAGACAGTTGCACTTTGAAGGAATACTCTCCCTGTTTGACCACTATCTGGTTTAATTACACTCAGTAATTACGCTAAACCAATAAACGCGCCCTGTTGAGGCTAATCTGCAAATATCTATATTTAATACCATTATACACTATATTGGCAAAAGTATTGGGCCAGCCCTCCAAATCATTGGATTCAGGTGTTCCAATCACCTCCATGGCCACAGGGGTATAAAATCAAGCCCCTAGGCATGCAGACTGCTTCTACAGACATTTGTGAAAGAATGGGTCGCTCTCAGGAGCTCAGTGACTCCAAGCGTGGTCCCGTGATAGGTGGCCACCTGTGCAATAAGTCCATCCGTGACATTTCCTGGCTACTAAATATTCCACGGTCAACTGTTAGTGGGATTATAACAAAGTGGAAGCAACTGGACACACCAGCAACTCAGCCACCAAGTGGTAGGCCACGTAACATGACAGAGTGGGGTCAGCACATGCTGAAGCGCACAGTGCGCAGAGGTCACCAACTGTCTGCAGAGTCAGTAGCTAAAGACCTCCAAACTTAATGTGGCCTTCAGATTAGCACAACAACAGTGTGTAGAGATCTTCATGGAATGGGTTTCTATGGCCGAGCAGCTGCATCCAAGCCTTACATCACCAAGTGCAATGCAAAGTGTCGGATGCCGTGGTGTAAAGCATGCTGCCACTGGACTCTAGAGCAGTGGAGACATATTCTCTGGAGTGACCAATCACGCTTCTCTGTTTGGCAATCCGATGGACATGTCTGGGTTTGGTGGTTGCCAGAAGAACAATACTTGTGCCAAGTGTAAAGTTTGGTGGAGGGGGATTATGGTGTGGGGTTGGTGTAAGGGACCGCCTGGCGGTACCACTAGCTCTCCACTGAATAGGCGTCCCCAGCGCACGGAGTCTAAGTCCCAGGGTGCTTGTTCACCAGGGCCCCTGATGGTGGGGATGGACTTGGAGCCCCCTGAGACCAGGTCGTGGCTACTGGGTGCGTCCGTCAGTGGTAGTGGTATGCGCCAAGGGCTCCCACGGGGAAGAGTCTGATATGAGGAGGTCAGCAGACCCCACTGCTCGGGATGGATGGATGAGCAAGGTCAGACGGGCCGGGTCGGTAACAGAGAGGACGGCAAGGTACAAGGCAGCGGGCATAGAATGGTCGGGTCACATGCCAGGTCAGCAACAGCAGGTCAAATCCAATAGGGGGCATCCAGGAGAGAGGTCAGGCAAAGCAAAGGTCAGGGCAGGAGAAATACAGCAAGGTCAAGGCACAATCCGGGTCAGCAACTTACAATTCACAGGTTCGCAGATACAGGATACAGGTAAGACCAGAAGGCACTGAATGACCGCTCAGGGTCGTTTAAATATCCCGCCCTGCGCTGCCATTGGTGCCCAACGGGCGGCCGCGGCTTCTACTGCGCATGCGCGAACTCGAACGCCGCGGCCGGCCCGGACCTAGTGCTCGAGTCCCTGCACAGGGCGGTACACTGCGCCTGCGCCGGGACCATCGCGGCGGGGATCGAGGGGATCCCTGACAGTTGGTTTTCAGGGGTTGGGCTTGGCCCCTTATTTCCAGTGAAGGGAACTCTTAAGATGCCAGCATACCAAGACATTTTGGACAATATCATGCTCCCAACTTTGTGGGAACAGTTTGGGGATGGCCTCTTCCTGTTCCAACATGACTGCACACCAGTGCACAAAGCAAGGTCCATAAAGACATTGATGAGTGAGTTTGGGGTGAAGGAACTTGACTGGCCTGTACAGAGTCCTGACCTCAACCCAATAGAACATCTTTGGCATGAATTAGAGCGGAGACTGCGATCCAGGCCTCCTCCCCCGACATCAGTGCCTGACCTCAATGTGCTTCTGGAAGAATGGTCAAACCTTCCCATAGACACCCACCTAAACCTTGTGGACGGCCTTCCCAGAAGAGTTTAAGCTGTTATAGCTGCAAAGGGCGGGGCCAACTCAATATTGAACCCTATGGACTAAGACTGGGATGCCATTAAAGTTCATGGGCTTGTAAAGGCAGGCCGACCAATACTTTTGGCAATATAGTGTAAGTGCAAGAGCAAGCATGTGTGAGCGTCTTCCCTGAGCTGGACCAGAAGTACAGCATGTCAGCAATACAGAGTTCCTCTCTACACTCTCCTCCGTCTCTAACCTGTCTATTCACCTCTCCCTTCAGCTCCTAGTGTCTGAAACATGTTAGGCTGGCCACATTATACAATACAAAACAGACACCTTTTTCTGATTTCTGCTAAGCAGGCGATGGTAGAAAAGTAATATAAAAGTAATATAAAGACAGATCTCAAGACGTTCTTCTGGCAACACTTTAAAACACAATACTTTTTTTTTTTCCTTCTTTTTAATCATCATAAAGAGTGTTTTTATACTAGCCGGAGGTCTGCTTTAAGAGCTGGGATAATCAGTTGTTCATTATTTTTGTTTTCCAGGACTATTTTTATGAAAGTTTCTCCCTCGGTGGCATTTGTGGATCTTTCTCGGGATTTACAATAATAAACATCTGCGGGCCATGATGTCTTTGGAGGAAGCTGGATTCTTGGCTGCGAGTTCTAAGGATATAGTCGGAGCAAGTGTCTTTTCATCACGGCTGCTATCCGACCTCTCCAGATAAAATAGAATTCAAATTTGGAAGACAATCTGCCGCGGTTCTGGGGAACCGCATTAACTCAGCTGGAAAATATTCTGCTGCAGCTATTTCCATGAATTGATGGATATCTACAAATAACGGCGGATCGTTCAGAGCGGTCGTGAAAAAGGTACGGAGCTAATTTATTTTGCTGTAAATCAGAGGACGGCGCTTGTTTAAAATTGCTTTGACATCACTCAAGCTGAACTCGAGGCAGACAGCTATATACACAGATATGAAGTGTCTTAGGCCTTGTTCAGATGGGCATACTTAAGTGGGGATGCGCAGGTGTTCCGTGCAGACAGTCCCATTCATGTCAGTTGGGATGCAGAGGCTGCATGGACATTGCCGCTGCTCCCAATTTGACCGCCATGTGGGCGCAGGTCCCCAAGGCAGTGTGTGCTTGGAGACCCGCTCCTATGGATGTCAAATTGGGACCAGAACCTGTGCCCATACACTGTTCTGTTCCAAATAACATGAATGGGACTGCCTGCACAGGGATACACGGAACACCCATGTGAATGAGGCCTTATTGTAATTCCATCCAGCCAGGTTTGTGATCCATATAGAGTATCTGTGTTAGCTCAGCCAGCAAGGTGACACCACTCTCTTTTTTGGAAATAAGAAATACAGGGGTGTCATGTCCACACACCCTCCCACCAGCCTACATATTGGAAAAGGAAGGATCAGAATGCTAATGGGTTGATTTACTAAAATCAAATAGGCTTTTTACTTTGCAAGGGAATCTGCCCCACAGCCTAATGAATGTGCTGAAGTTAAAGGTGCAAGGAAAACAAACAAACAAAAAAAAATGCATTTTTGCTTGCGCATGATTGGATGATGGAGGTCAACAGAGCTTCACCTCATTTGCTAACCTCTGGCAAAAATTCCCCTGTAAAGTACAACTTTCCTTCCATAGTGAACAGCCGATTTTCCTTTAGTAAATCAGTCCCTAGGCTTCCATCCACATCTAATAGCTCTTTATACAGGAGGGGTTTTTTTGTGTGTTTTTGCACACGTATAGTCTTTTTATTTGTTGTTTTAAAAGCATTTTTGCACATTTAGGCATATCTCCTGATAGACAACAGCTGTACTGTTGCCAAAATGCATGCAAAAACAGATCAAGCTATCAAGGGTTTTCTAGGTGCTTTGATTGAAGTCTACAAGACTGGACCAGAAATGCGCAACCCAGCTCAAAAAAAAAGAAAAAAAAAGTTCATGTACTTTTTCAAGCGTTTAGTGACTGAGCAAAGAGATGTATAAAGCCTGCATTGGAAATAATGGGATTCAGGGTTAAAAGGGACATGTGTCTGTTTACATCCAACTCCCCATAGAGAACAATGGGTGGTCAGATCTGGTCCGCCCCTGTGAAAGGGACCTAATATTGGTACAAATGTAGGTACTTGTGCCAACTGTATGCAAATGTAAATGTATACATCAGCATCGCATGTTTTTTAATCTGTCTGCAGTTCAGTTTTAAGTATTTAATATGTGCACTTTTAAGGACAACAGGAAATCAGCTAAAATTGCCACAGTATGGTCTCTTTCTTATGCAGTGCTGGCTTGCCAGGTTTTGTTAAAGGGTCAGGCCACCCAAAATTGATATTTTAGTTTTTGCCAGAAAGTTAAGCATATCCAAACCTAAAAAAACTAATTTTTTAATATATTGTAGCTTACCAGTCCTTACATGTGGTTGAATGGCTGCATTTAGGTTTTTTTTTTTTTTTGCTTTCCTCTATTTCTTCCTGCTATTCCTGTAACATAACAGCGTTCCTGTCTCTGGGTGGATACACTCACTCCTCCAGTGTATCTATGACAGGAGCCATGCTTGTCACCCAGGCTGGATTTCAAACATGCCATTATTTATCTGTCTGTCTTTGTTCACCACCATTACATGGCGAATTAATTGAATCAGTGGTTGCAATATATTATTATATTATAGAATATTAATAATAATAAATAATATTATTATTATTTCTACTATTATACAGGATCTGTATGGTGCTAAAAGTTATCACCCAGGCTGGATATCAAACGTGCCTTTGTTCATCTGTCTGTCTTTGTTCATTTCCATTATATGGTGAATTATTTGAATCTGTGGTTGCAATATATTAATATATTATAGAATAATCAATAATAATACTAATAAAAAATAAATATTATTATTATTTCTACTATTATACAGGATCTGTATGGCGCTAAAAGTTATCACCCAGGCTGGATTTCAAACATGCTTTTGTTCATCTGTCTTTGTTCATTTCCATTATATGGTGAATTAATTAGACTAATGGTTGAAATATATGATTATATTATAAAATAATAATAGTAGTAATAATAACAACAATAATATAAATAATGTTTTAAATTATTATCATTTTATATTATATTTCTACTATTACACAGAATCTGTATAGAGCTAACAGTTGTCAACCAGGCTGGACTTCAACCATATCTATCTTTGTTAGTTTCCATTATATGGTAAATTATTGAGACTAGTGGTCACAATATATTATTATGTTATATTATATTAAATATATATTATATATATTGGTAATAGTAGTCAAAATAATTCTACTATTATACAGGATCAGGGGCGGACTGACAACTCATGGGGCCCCCAGGCAATAGGGGATCATGGGGCCCCTGTGTCCTTGCCCAAACTCAAAAAAGCCTATGAAAAAGGTACCAGGGGCATCTCATGGGGCCCCCTACTGACCCTGGGCCCTCGTTTCCAAATGGTCAGTCCGCCCCTGTACAGGATCTATAAAGAGCCAACAGCTGTCATCCAAGCTGGACTTCAAACATGTCTGCCTTTGTTCATCTCTATTATATGGTGAATTAATTGGGACTAATTGTTGAAATATATTGTATTATTTATTTATTACAGGTACTTAAATAGCGTGCTCAGTTTATGCAGTGCTTTACTTACACACACACACATACTATATATATATATATATATATATATATATATATATATATATATACACACACATACATACATACATACATACATACATACACATACTAGGGACAATTTAGACAGGATCCATTTACCCTACTAGCATGTCTTTGGAGTGTGGGAGGAAACTAGAGTACCCGGAGGAAACCGTTTTTAAAAACAATTTTATTAATAATAATATTTCTACTTTTTATACAGAATTTTTATAGCACTAATAGATAATAGATAAACTTGACAATTTCCTCTACCTCCTGGGGCCTCCTTTAGTGAGATCTCTGTACCTCCTGTGCAAATTATGAGGCGTTTCCACTCTATCTTCTGGATCTGTGTGTATGTATGTCTGTGTATATATATATATATATATATATATATATATATATATATATATATATATATATATATATATATATATTAGACCCATTTTTGGTCTGTAATACGAATATTTCTGTAAAATCGTACGTTTCAGAATGACACTGTTCATGAAATTCAGTTATCAGTTTTGGGTCATTGGGGTTCTTGTTAGTAAATGGGTATTTTTTCTTCCATCTATATTAACATATCCAATCATAGCAAAACTAACTGAAGCGATAGCAAGTCATTTGTGCAATTTTGTACAATCATTTTGCGAACGATCTGGTCCATCGCTGTCATTTTTGCACCTTCTCGGTTCTATATGATGCCAGTTGCTGCCTTGTTAGTTTGCCACATCCGCCTAGTTATACTCCAGCAAGATTAGAAAAACATGATCTTCAAGTTTCAGTTCACCTTTGTAGGAACCTTGGATAAAACCTTACCAAAACCATAATAAACAAAATACAAATACAAAGGGGGTTACAGCACAGTGAGTATAACTTATTGCTCCATCAAAGGATCATCCAAGAACTTCAGGCATCCCTGTCCTTTTAATTACTGAGCTGCACTATGTAGCAGAAATGGAGAGGTGTGTTCAGGTCCTAAAAGGCTTCCATATAAACAAAACATGAGATTCTGAATAGGTGTAACCACTTAATAATGGGGAACTTGCTTAGGATTCTGAGTTTGCATATAATGCAATCCATGTTGATCCCTCTCTGGCCAGTCCCTTCTCTTATCTTGCAGATTGCAGCCTCTTATTGGCACATAAGAACATGGACATAAAGGAGAAGATTTACCAAAACTGGAGCACTCAGAATTTATTTTATTTATTTATTTCAGGTACTTTTATACTGCTGCCAATGTACGCAGTGCTTTACATATATATTATACATTCACATCCGTCCCTAACCCTCAAGGGGCGTACAATCTAAGGTCCCTAACTCACATTCATACATACACATACTAGGGACAATTTAGACAGGAGCCAATTAACCTACCAGCATGTCTTTGGAGTGTGGGAGGAAACTGGAGGAAACCCACGCAGGCACAGGGAGATCATACAAACTCCAGGCAGGTGGTGCTGTGGTTGGGATTCAAACCAATGACCCTAGTACTGCCAGGCGGAAGTGCTAACCATTTAACCGCTGTTCTGCCCTTCAGAATCTGGTGCAGCTGTGCATGGTAGCCAATCGGCTTCTAACTTCAGCTTGTTCTACTAAGCTTTGACAATAAAACCTGGAAGCTGATTTCTATGCAGAACCATGAAATTTTAGTAAATAACCCCCATAGTGCCAATATGGGGTTGTCCTTTACCTTGTATTAAATTGGCATTTATTAAAAGTAAAGGGGTTTGTTGTTTGAATATATTTGAGTAGATTTTATGTATTAAAGTGGTTGTAAATCTCAGACATGAAATATGAACAAAGTATATCCCTCTATAATGTGGGCTTGCCTCAATCCAGAGCACGGAGTGTCATTTCTGTCTGCTGCCTCCTTCCTCTGCTATCAGCATGAATCATTTCTGACTAGTTTTCCTGACACCAAGAGAAAAATGGTGACAGGAGAGGGACCTCCAGCAGATTAACAGCCTCAGCTCTGTTCCTGTGAGCTGTGTGGAGGAGGGGGGGGGGGTCTCTTCCCTCCAATCGCCTCTCAGAGCTCTCCTCACTGAGCTCTGCAGGGTGTAATTTCAGCTCTCCGCCCCCTTTTTTTTTGGAACTCTCAGACAAGCTGTATACGAATGAAGAGAAGTGATGGCCGCAGATAAACAAGTACAACTTATGTAGGAGGATTTGTTTCATCTCTGTGTATCACCTGAAGCCAGTCACTTCACTGGGTATATGTAAGGGTTTACAACCACTTTAAAGTGTAAGCTGTACCTTATGGGGCTCAGTTGGATGTTTTATGTTTGGACTTGGGGCAGGAAGGCAGTATGGGAAAGTGATATTTGTATAAATGAAAAGTTGTACAATGTAACAATATACGCAGCTGAGGATGGTGGGGGACACGGCATCCAACACACTCAGAAGTGTCCAGTGAGGAATGGGAATGGTGGAGGCTTCAGTTATAGGATATGGGAAGGTAGGAGACATGAGCTGCTGGAGAGGTGAGTATAATACCTCTTCTATTGCAGGGTACTGACAGGGCTGCTTTTAGGAAGGGGGTTCCAAACTTTCTAAACAAAGAGCCAGTTTATTGCCCTTCAGACTTTTGAGGGTCAGACTATGAAAATACTCCAATGTCAATGGGAGTAGACAATGTTTCAGATTTGGTGGTCAGTGAGAGTAAGAAAATGACATAGTGCCTATGGAGGAGGAATAGTGCCCCATCGTTGGTGTCAGTGGGAAGAATAGTGCCTTATTGTTAGTGTTCATGGGATGAATAGCACCCCATTGTTGGTGTCAGTGGGAAGAATAGTGCCTCATCATTGGAGTCATTGGAAGGAATAGTGTCCCCTCATTGGTGCCAGTGGAAGGAATAGTGCCGCATTGTTTGTATCAATTGAACGAATAGTGCTGCATTGTGGGTTTCATTTGGAGGAAGAGTGCCCCATCATTGGTATCAGTGGGAAGAATAGTTGCCCCATTGTTGGTGTCAGTGGGAGGAATAGTGCCCAATCATTGGTGTCAGTGGGAGGAATAGTGCCCCATCATTGGTGTCAATGGGAAAAATAGTACCCCATTGTTGGTGTCAGTAGAAGGAATAGTGCCTCTTCGTTGGTTTCATTTGGAAGAAGAGTGCCCCATCATTGGCATCAGTGGAAGAAATAGTACCCCATTGTTGGTGTAATTGGGAGGAATAGTGCCCCATTGTTGGTGTCAGTGGTAGGAATAGTACCCCATTCTTGGTATCAGTGGGAGGAATAGTGTCTCATTGTTGGAGTCAGTGGGAGGAATAGTGTCCCATCAGTGGTATCGGTGGTAGGAAAGGTGCCTCATTGTTGTCAGTGGAAGGAATAGTGATCCATTATTGGTGTCAGTGAGAGAAATAGTACCCCATTGTAGGTGTCAGTAGAAGGAATAGTGCCTCATTGTCAGTTTCATTTGGAGGAGGAGTGCCCCATCATTGGCATCAGTTAGAGATATAGTGCCCCATTGTTGGTGTCAGTGGGAGGAATAGTGCCCCATTGTTGTTCTTAGTGGAAAGAATAGTGCTTCATCATTGGTATCAGGGGGAGGACTAGTGCCCCATGGTTGGTGTCAGGGGAAGAATTCAACTCCACTGTTGGTGTCATCAGAAGGAATAGTGCCTCATCATTGGTGTCAGTGGGAGGAATAATTCCTCATCATTGGTGTCAGTGGGAGGAATAATTCCTCATTATAGGTGTCAGTGAGAGGAATAGTGCCTTGTATAAATGGGAAGAATAGTGCCCCAAGAGCCGAATAAAAACAAGCAAAGGTATCTGTATCTGGCCCATGGGCAGCACTTTGAAGACCGTTGCTTTAAAGTAACATTTTTATATGGAGTCGTTTTGACCCGGGGCCTCAGCATTAGTCATGTGGTCTCTCTGGAGGATCTTGAAGGAAGATGATCTTCAGGCAATTTTACCTCCACCTCCTGCTGACACCAATCCCTCATCATCTTTCCTCTCCATGGAGACAATGCAGCATTCTGGGGTTGTCTTTTAGCTTGGATTCCATGAGTGGTTGTTAAAAATAAAGGGTTTGAGTATAGATCCATCTTTATTTCTGATTTATATCTGGGATGGAATTCAGTAAAACATTCTGCACACTGAGATGTGGAAATGTGCCAGCCTGCAGTATGTTTTGATGTTTTTTGAATAGTTACTCTATAAATGTATTTTTGTGCTGGTGTTTTGTATTGTTTATAGAGAATCTTGGCACTGTTCAAAGAAATAATAATAAGAAAAAAAAAACAAATACAGGAAACAAAAGGCAGGCTGTCACAAAAGAGGTCACAAAGCCACGAGCCTGCCCTTCCTCCCACACTTCTCTCACCTGCTCCGCTCACCATGCTACCTCTTTACTCCACCCTTACTGCATCTAGTAGCATTCAACCCTCAGTGTTTTTTTGGTTTAGCATATGGCACACAAAAAAATAAACACTCCCCAGTAAACTATTTGCTAAAATGCTAAAACTTAATCCTGCACTTGCAGTTTAAATTTTTTTTTCAATGCTGCTGGCTCCTGCTGTCTCAGTGCTGCATCCCTGAACTTCCAGTCTTCGCTAGAAAGGGCTAACAGTGGACAGTGCAATCAAGCAAAATGCTTTCATCTCGCCATCTGCAGCCTGTTGATTGGACAGTGGAAGAACAGATAGTTCATCAGCTCTGCTCAGTTTGCTCTCTCCATCTGTTTGCATATGCGCAGTGTAGAACTGTGTTATTAGCTCACAAAATTGCCCTCCAATTTTCCGGTCTTCTGAGTGCTATAGTGCAGAGGAAGAGAGAAGACTGATATAAAAAGAACAAAACAAAAAAAAGACACTGCTGTGTGGCAGAGCTGTGTAAATCACAAAACTGGATAGCCAAAAATAAAAATACTTTGGCAGTTGAAACACCTCCATCATATGTATTTCATTTGTTGTATTTAGCTGTTTCTTTGGTGTTCAGCTTTGAAGCTAAACTCCAGCTTTCTTCTTTCCCCCTTTTGCAGCTAATTGCTTCCTCTCCTTGGTGGTGGAGAGAGGTGATCCTAAAAGTACTTTGAGCCCAGGTCCAGCACTACATCCATGAGGACTGTGAGCCAGGTCCAATATTGTGTCCAGGAATACTGTGAGCCCAGGTCCAGTACTGTGTCCAGGAGTACTGTGAGCCCATGTCCTGTATTGTCTCCAGGAGTACTGTGAGCCCAGGTCCAGTACTGTCTCCAGGAGTACTGTGAGCCCAGGTCCAGTACTGTGTCCAGGAGTACATAAGCCCAGGTCCAGTACTATGTCCAGGAGTGCTGTGAGCTCAGGTTCAGTACTGTGTCCAGGAGTACTGTGAGCCCATGTCCAGTACTGTGTCCAGGAGTACTGTGAGCCCATGTCCAGTACTGTGTCCAGGAGTACTGTGAGCCCATGTCCAGTACTGTGTCCAGGAGTACTGTGAGCCCATGTCCAGTACTGTGTCCAGGAGTACATACACCCAGGTCCAGTACTATGTCTAGGAGTGCTGTGAGCTCAGGTTCAGTACTGTGTCCAGGAGTACTGTGAGCCCATGTCCAGTACTGTGTCCAGGAGTACTGTGAGCCCATGTCCAGTACTGTGTCCAGGAGTACATACACCCAGGTCCAGTACTATGTCCAGGAGTGCTGTGAGCTCAGGTTCAGTACTGTGTCCAGGAGTACTGTGAGCCCATGTCCAGTACTGTGTCCAGGAGTACTGTGAGCCCATGTCCAGTACTGTGTCCAGGAGTACATACACCCAGGTCCAGTACTATGTCCAGGAGTTCTGTGAGCCCAGGTCCAGTACTGGGTACAGGAGTACTGTGAGCCCAGGTCCAGTACTTTGTCCAGAACTACATAAGCCCAGGTCCAGTACGATCTCCAGGAGTGCTGTGAGCCTCGGTTTGGTATTGTGTCCAGGAGCACTGTGAGCCCAGGTCTAGTACTGTGTCCAGGAGTACATGAGCCCAGGTCTAGTACTGTGTCCAGGAGTACTGTGAGCTCAGGTCTTGAACTGTGCCCAGGAGAACTCTGAGCTCAGGTCCAGTACTGTGTCCAGGAGTACCGTGTGCCCAGGTAGGGTTTCCACCTCATCCCTTTAAAACTGAACACATATTAACTACACAGGTTCTGTGGCTGATTAAGGTGGTAATTAAACTGATCACTTTCAGCCAAATTTAGGGAGATCCCCCCCCAAGCTTTTTGCAAACACTGCCAATCACAAAGTTAATATTTGCATAGTAAACTCTGCTGGGGAGTCCAGCTGTGCAGGAGGAATTTTCTAACAACATTTTTTATTCCCTGCCGGGTTTTTTCTGCACTCTCTGCTGCGTAGTAGAAAAGTGGTTGTGGTATCTGATGAAGCATCTTCCTGTAGCAACTTTCCAACAGCTGTAGCAGTTTGACATCTTTTACAGCGGAACTTTCAGCGTAGAAGATAAAGCGTCTTAGTCTTTTCTTTTTCTTTCTATTTTACTCTTTTTTTTTTTTTTTTAAATGTCAATTTGTGCAACAATATACCGTAAGTATTACAAATAATAAATGTTCCGCCTATTTTATAATTGTTGCATATTGAAAACAGGCAATAGTGAATACTGCTAAACTGTGTACCCCTCGTACGCTGTCTGTCTTTGTTGTACTGTGCCATGTATTGTCCCCCCCCCTATTGTACAGCGCTGAGCAAACCCTTTGGCGCTATATAAACTCGATGTAATAATAATAATAATAATAATAAATGTAGTGAATTTGTCCTACTGACACTGATAGAGCATTATTTCTCCCATTGACAATAACAACAGGGTTCTATTCTTCCCACTGACACCAATGATGAGGCACTATTCCTTCCACTGGCACCAATGATGGGTCACTATTCCTCCCACTGACACCAATGATGGGTCACTATTCCTCCCACTGACACCAATGATGGGGCACTATTCCTTCCACTGATACCAATGATGGGGCACTATTCCTTCCACTGACACCAATGATGGGGCACTTTTCCTCCCACTGACACCAATGATGGATCACTATTCCTCCCACTGATATCAATGATGGGCACTATTCCTCCCACTGATATCAATGATGGGACACTATTCCTCCCACTGATATCAATGATGGGACACTATTCCTTCCACTGATACCAATGATGGGGCACTATTCCTCTCACTTCTATCAATGATGGGGCACTATTCCTTCCACTGATACCAATGATGGGCACTATTTCTCCCTCTGACACCAATGATGGGGCACTATTCCTCCCACTGACATCAATGATGGGACACTATTCCTCCCACTGACACCAATGATGGGGCACTATTCCTCCCACTGACATCAATGATGGGACACTATTCCTCCCACTGACACCAATGATGGGGCACTATTCCTTCCACTGATACCAATGATGGGGCACTATTCCTTCCACTGATACCAATGATGGGGCACTATTCCTTCCACTGATACCAATGATGGGGCGCTATTCCTTCCACTGATACCAATGATGGGGCACTATTCCTCCCACTAATACCAATGATGGGGCACTATTCCTTCCACTGATACCAATGGTGGGGCACTATTCCTTCCACTGATACCAATGATGGGGCACTATTCCTTCCACTGATACCAATGATGGGGCACTATTCCTCCCTCTGACACCAATGATGGGGCACTATTCCTTCCACTGACATCAATGAGGGTGTCACGTTATAATGTGAGACCAATACCTTATTGTTTTTATGGTGCTTCATTTTTAATTACATAAATACTGCCCTATGAGAGCTGCTTTGTTGGTCTCTTTTGTATCTATTGGTGAGGAGATGGAAAGAGGCTACTTGTTAAAGCGAAACTTCACCCAAAAGGGTAGTTACGCTTCTTTGCATCCTACCCCCTTCTCTTTAAACATTGGCACTTTTGGGGGGAGTGGGTACTTGAAGTTTGCCCCCCCCTTCTCCTTCCCCCGCAGCCTTCTGGGACACATCACAGGTCCCAGAAAACTGCGGAACCGTTCACAAAGCGAACAGTGGCTCGTGTATGCGCAATGGGAACCGGCGCTTGGACCCGAAGTCTCCAGGGGAGACTTGAGCTCCTCTTTAAACACCACACCAAAAGGGAGTAAATAAGAGACATTCATTGTTAGGGGTTACACATCCTACGTAAATTCTCCAAACCCCATTCCCTGCCCTTGTCCTGAGCTGATGCTTCCTTACTCCGGTGCTTACTAACCTCCTGTGAACATTGTGGCCTCCTAGATACTAATAACCAAGGTGGCCACTGCAGTCAAGGAGGTAAGTAAGCACCAGGGTGAGGGTGGTGGGGTGTCATCTTAGGACTGTCTAGGGGTCTAGGGTGGTTTTCTTAAAGGTGAACTTGTCCTTTAACCACTTCGCACCGGCGCCTCCCGGCCCTTTAAGAGTTTCAGAAGCCGGGAGGCGAGCAGAGTTTTAGGGTCATGTGACCGCCATGATTCGCCGTCACATGATCAGAAAAGGTCCCAATCGAAAGGGGAGATTGGGACCTTTCCATGAGTCACGGACATATGAGCTGGGAGCGCGCAGGGTACATATGTAGTTTCTAATTGCAATCAAGGCCCAGACGCCGAGAGGCCGCATATTTGCGTGTGCGCTCGGCGTCGAGGGGATAAGATAGTTCTATGATCTGAGCTGCACACCCACATGGAAGAAAAATATATTTTAAAATATATTTTTAAAATATTCTTACCAAATATATTGACATATATTTGAAATACTACAATTTTGGCCGTATTCAATATATTTAAGAAAATAAAAAAAAAAAAAAAAAAAAAAAAAAAAAAAATATATATATATATATATATATATATATATATATATATATATACACACACACACATACATACACACACTGTATGTTGAAATGCTTTTTTTATATATTACAAAATATATGAAAAATATTTTTAAAAATACATTTTCAAGTATGCTGTATGTCTTTAAAAATACATTTAATCTACATTTTTGGAATGCATTTACAAATATATGTATTGAGGTGATTGTAGCCGTATTAGACCTAAAGAAGGGGACGTTCCCCGAAAGCTTGTCCTCAAAATTGTATGTTAGTACAAATAAAAAAAGTATCACGGACAGTACACAAATATATGTAAAAACATATGTTAAAATTACTTTTTCATATGTTAAAAAAAATCCAAAGAATATATTTTTAAAAAATATATTTTAAAAAATATTTTTCATATATTTTTTAATATATAAAAAATGCATTTCGGCATACAGTGTGTGTATATGTATATATGTATGTATGTATGTATGTATATATATATATATATATATATATATATATATATATTGCATTGTATTGGTATTGTTCTGTCACATGTTCTGTCTCCCTTTGTAATGTACAGCGCTGAGCGAACTATTGGCGCTTTATAAATACTGTATAATAATAATAATAATATATATATATATATATATATATATATATTTTTTTTTTTTTTAATATATTGAATACAGACAAAATTGTAGTATGTCAAATATATGTCAATATATTTGGGAAGAATATTTTTAAAATATATTTGTCTTCCATGTGGGCAGGTTTATAAGGCAGTGTGGCTTTAATCAACTGGAGTATAGCGGCGGCGGCTTTGCTCACTTTAAACCATTGATGGCCATCAAGTTGAGGTGGGAGGGATACACGTGGCCCAGAAACACCAGTTCCTTGCTGTAGCTATGCTAGTTCTTGACATGGAGGCAGGTTTTTAGGTGTAAACTATGATCATTGTGGTGGTCACATGGTCAGGAACCAAAGCCAATGGCACCTGGCTCCATAGGAGGAAAGCCATCTAGGGACACCATAAATCTGGAGGCTCAGCTGCACACTGGACAGAACATACTCCCCAAAAAAGCAATGTGTATATGCCTTCAGTCAGAGGTGCGTTCCTTAATGGTGTGGCGTTAACATGGACAGTCATGAACTGGTTAAAGTTTTGAGCTCTGGTTTGTGGTGCTTTATATATAGAGCAGAGGCTGAACTCCATACTATCGCAGCCAGGATGTGGTGTTTTCTAAGTTTAATCTGAACTGCAAGAAATCGTTTTTTTCTAAAATTCTCTGGTTCAATTCTCCAACGATTCTAAAATATTGATTGGCTGAGAAATTATTGTGTTTCATTATATGCGCTTCTTACATCTCTTCAGTGTGACTGATTCTCATAATGGGGGGTTATTTACTAAAACTGTATGGTGCAAAAGATGGTGCAACTCTGCATAGAAACCAATCAGCCTTCAGGTTTTATTGTCAAAGCTTACAGTGTTACTAAACCCAGGACCCTGTATTCACTATATCTGGTCTCCCCGGACCCTGCATTCACTATATCTGGTCTCCCCGGACCCTGCATTCACTATATCTGGTCTCCCCGGACCCTGCATTCACTATATCTGGTCTCCCCGGACCCTGCATTCACTATATCTGGTCTCCCCGGACCCTGCATTCACTATATCTGGTCTCCCCGGACCCTGCATTCACTATATCTGGTCTCCCCGGACCCTGCATTCACTATATCTGGTCTCCCCGGACCCTGCATTCACTATATCTGGTCTCCTGGACCCTGCATTCACTATATCTGGTCTCCTGGACCCTGCATTCACTATATCCGGTCTCCCCGGACCCTGCATTCACTATATCCGGTCTCCCCGGACCCTGCATTCACTATATCCGGTCTCCCCGGACCCTGCATTCACTATATCTGGTCTCCCAGGACCCTGTATTCACTATATCTGGTCTCCCTGGACCCTGCATTCACTATATCTGGTCTCCCAGGACCCTGCATTCCCTATATCTGGTCTCCCCGGACCCTGCATTCACTATATCTGGTCTCCCCGGACCCTGCATTCACTATATCTGGTCTCCCGAACCTTGCATTCACTATATCTGGTCTCCCCGGACCCTGCATTCACTATATCTGGTCTCACCGGACCCTGCATTCACTATATCTTGTCTCCCCGGACCCTGCATTCACTATATCTGGTCTCACCGGACCCTGCATTCACTATATCTGCTCTCCCCGGACCCTGCATTCACTATATCTGGTCTCCCCGGACCCTGCATTCACTATATCTGGTCTCCCAGGACCCTGCATTCACTGTATGTGTCAATACCATTTTGTATATATTATTTAATATTTTTTAAATATATTATCTTATTCATCAGCACCAAGGACTTTACAGTATACATTTTATAAATCCGTATGAGATTGTATTTCAGTTTCACTTCCTTTACACATCTTTTGTATGTTTTTTTGTATTTTACAGTCCTCATGAAGGGGGAGCTCTCTGACCCCGGAAACGTGTTGGCTCTGTGATAAAACCTTTAATTTTAATTTTAAAAAAATCTTTAAGGGCTCATTTACACTGGCATTTGGAGTGTGGTAAAACCCTGTGGCTGATCCACGATTTTACCCCCCATCCCCTCCCTCCCAAAGGCAACTCCCTTTAGCTGCAGAGGCAGTGGCTGGTGGTATACACATTACAGCTTGAAGCAAATCATTGCAGCCACGGCATGTGTACACCACCAACCAACTAAAGGGGATTGCAGTTGAGGGGCGGTAAAAGTGCAGGGGCATGAATGACGCTCCATGTCGCTTTCAGAGGGCGTATAGCCCACTCAACCCAACCCATTCAAGTGAATAGGGCCACTTTGCAAGCACCCCGTAACCATTTGCAATTTTCTAGTGCAGCGATCAAGGGATTGAAGCAAGCAGTGAGGAGGCGATACAGCTTGTCCTCTCCATCTGTCAAATGCTCCCTGTAGATCAATCCGAATGAGGATCGCTCTTCAGAGACCAAAGCTTTAGTAACAAAGTCCTAAATGGCCGATTCATTTTCAATCTCAGATTGTTACAAAACCAAAAAGATATTGGAAGTCATTTGCAGTGGAGAAGCTACCAACCCCAAGAATACATTCATTTTTCCACCTGTTTAAATAGGGTGACAACTGTTTGTTCTGCAGTGAAATTCTGCAGTTTGTTCTGCATGTTCTGCAGGTTGTCACCCTGTGACGGGAAACATTTTGAATGTGTCAGTGCAGTATTTGTTGGCTGTATGTGAATGAAAGTAAAAATAAATATGTCCGTTTTTTTTTTCCTTTGCTCCATTTTTCCTGTTCTGACCCCAGATGAAGGTAGTTGCAGACAGGATGAGCTATTATAAGGGAGGTGTTGAGCTAAGAGTGTGAGGAACACAATCTTGGCAGTGCAATGGCCGTGCCCTGGACATGTCTCAGAGTGATGGAATTAGTGAGAAGTATGGCTGCCAGATGGAAGAGGGGTCATCCTCCGGCCTTTATTATTGCAACACTAACCTCACTGCTCGGGGTGAACTTTTAATCACTGTCATGCAGACATTAAGAAGGAAATTACAATAAAAGGGAAGCTCTCCTACTGAAAAATAAAAACACTTACATGGGAAATGGTTCAAAGGAAACCCGTAGTGTGGAAAGTATGGAAGTGGCAGTTGCAGTTGGTAACCTACTGGCCTGGCTCAGGTTCTCTGGAACAGGAGGTGTGACCTCACTCTAAGTGACAGTTCCTTGAAGCCAGGGACAGCAAGGAGGGCCAGGCCAGGAGTTAGGCTAGGTTCACATATGTGCGGGTGGTGCGGCTGCGGATCCGCACGAAAATCTGTGCAGCCGCACCACCCGCACAGAGGAATGCGGACCCGCGGGCAGGAGCAATTCGTTCTAATGGCACGCCGCCCGCACTGGAAAACGCAACCCTACTGGGAACCGAGGTTCCCGTGTGGGCTGCGTTTTCAGAAGAAGTGCAGGGACTTCTTCCCTGTGTGTCCCGGGGCACGGGAGTCCATTCAAATGATTGGGCTCTTGTGTCTGCGCAAAACGCGACCCGCACGGCCGCATATATGTGAACCGGGGGCTTATGGTGGCCATACATGCTGATCGATTTCTTTTCTGACTGATCTCTTCTGATCGGAATAATCAGTCCCAGTTGATCGATATACCTCGCACGGGAAAGTGGATTTCGATCAATAGTTAAAGCAGAACTACACTGCATCTGAGCACCACAAACCCAAAATGCTATTTAAAGCAGAACTTCACCCAAAAGGGACGGTCTGCTTGTTTGCTTTCTTCTCCCCTTCGCTGACACATTTGGCACATTTTTTTTTGGGGGGGGGGGGGGGGAGTACCTGGTTTTACACTTCCAGTCAGATGTGGAAGTATGTCCCCCCACCGCAGCCTTCTGGGACACTTCACAGGTCCCAGAAGACTGCAGAACATTCACGAAGCACAGCACACTTTGCGCATGCGCAGTAGGAGACCGGCTGTGAAGCCTTGACTTCTGGTTTCCTTTACTGAAGATGCCATCACCTGTACGGTTGAAGAATCGGCTGGGTGAGGACATTGCTGGACCCCTGGAAAGGTAAGTGTCCTTGAATGTCAGCCGCTACAGTATTTGTAGCGGCTGACTTTTAATTTTTTGGGGGGAGCCTGGAGCTCCACTTTACTTCATTTTAATATTTAAAGCAAACTCACCATCCATCCATCTCTGTCGCCATACTTTATTTTGTTAAGAAATCACTTTGAAACCTCACTAGCATTTATATCTGTGGCCGTCTTGAGTAAGGGCAGATGATTCACGTAGCATTTAATTCCTGGGATCCATCTGCCTTTAGCACAGACATGCAGACAGGGGGTGTGCGCTTAGCTGAGAGAGGCCCTGCTCCCATGAAGACTCCTGGGATGTATGACATCATTTGCCTAGGCCTGGAATCCAGGAAAAAACTGAAGAAATGTAAAGTTTAAAAGTAAATATTATTATTATATATTTCATGTACTTCTATAGCGCTGTCAATTTACGCAGCACTTTACATATATATTGTACATTCACATCAGTCCCTAACCCTCAAGGGGTGTACAATCTAAGGTCCCTAACTCACATTCATACATACACATACTAGGGACAATTTAGACAGGCACAGGGAGAACATGCAAACTCCAGGCAGGTGGTGTTGTGGTTGGGATTCGAACCAGCGACCCTAGTACTGCCAGGAGGAAGTGCTAACCATTTAGCCACTGTGCTGCCCTCAAATATAATTTACCTTCCTATCTATTTAATAATGCTAGAAGCAGGGGCGGACTGACCATTTGGAAACTCGGGCACTGCCCGAGGGCCCGGGGTCAATAGGGGGCCCCATGAATGCCCCTGGTACCTTTTTCATAGGCTTTTTTGAGTTTGGGCAAGGACGCAGGGGCCCCATGATCCCCTATTGCCCGGGGGCCCCATGAGTTGTCAGTCCGCCCCTGGCTAAAAGCAAAAGGGTTAAAATAGTTCATACTGATTGAGAGAGCGAAGTTGTGCTGTAATCTATGATCATAACAATTGCATGTCGGTTTCCACCATGTAATCTCACAATCTGATCAATCAAAATATGATAAGTGTATCAGTGCTGCCGATCTATACAAAACGATTTTTGGATGAAAAAAATCAGTTTTCCCTTAAATCAGGGTCACTATCATTCGCTCCCCTTACATGTGGGTTCCAATCAGAGTCATCTCTTACATCAGGGTCCATATCAGAGTCCCTTCATATCAGGGTCCATATCAGAGTCCCCCTTATAATAGGGTCTCCATAATTTCGCCTTTACATCAGAGGTCCTCCTTATATCATAGTCCCCATAAGACTCCCCCCTTACATCATGGTCCCCATCAATGTCCCCCATTACATTAGGGTCCCCATCAGAGTCTCCCTTATATCAGGGTCCTTATTAAATTCCGCCTTACATCAGAATCCATATCCGAGTTGTCCCCACCCCCCCTTTCCCCTTTCATCAAGGTCCCTATCAGCATCCCCCGTTACATCAGGATCCCTATCAGAGTGCCCCGTTACATGAGGGTCCCCATCAAAGTCCCCCGTTACATCAGGGTCCCCATCAGTGTCCCCCCCCCTTATATCACAGCATTCCCTCTTACATCAAGATCCCAATCAGACTCCTCCATTACATCAGGATCCTTATCAAAATCCCCCTTACATCCCTATCAGAGCCCCCCCCCCTTACATCACAGAATTCACTTTTACATCAGGGTCCCCAGCAAAGTCCCCCCCCCCTTATATCAGGGTCCCTATCAGAGTCCCCCCTTACATCAGGGTACCCAACAGAGACCCCCCTTACATCACGGTCCCTATCAGAGTCCCCCTTATATCAAGGTCCTTATCAAATTCCCCCTTGTATCAGAATCCCTATCAGAGCCCCCCTCTTATCATGGTCTCCATCAACACTCCCCCTTACAACAGGGTCCCCATCAGAGACGCCCCTTAGATCAGGGTCCCCCCTTAGATAAGGGTCCCCATCAGAGCCCCCCTTATATCAGGGTCCTTATCAAAGTTCCCCTTACATTAGAATCCCTATCAGCATTCCCCCTTACATCAGGGTCCCAATCAGCAATCCCCCTTACATCAGGGTCCCCGCCAGAGACCCCCCCCTTACATCAGGGTGCCCATCAAAGTCCTTCCCTTAGATCAGGATCCACATCAGTGCCCCCCTTAGATCAGGGTCCCCATCAGTGCCCCCTATTAAATCAGGATCCCCATCAGATTCCCCCTTTACAACAGGTTGCCCATCTGAGTCTCACCTTACATCAGGGTCCCCATCAGACTCCCCCCTTACATCAGGGTGCCCATCTGAGTCTCCCTTTACAGCAGGATCTCCATCAGAGTCCCCTTTATATAAGGGTCCCCATCAAAGCCCCCTTACATCAGGGTCCCTATCAGAGTTCCCCTATATATCAGGTCTAAGCAGAGACCATAAGCAGCCTCTACTGACCTGAACCAATCTGATCTATGGGCTTGTATTGTGCCAGATGTGGCCCATGGGATGTAGTTTGGAGACCCCTGGGTACCAGAGTTACAGTCATGCCATATCAAGTTTGAGGGAGCATGGCCCCGAGCCGGAGAACTGAGCAGAGCTGATACCAAGCCAGCCACCTCCCCAAAAGCCCAGCCTTGCTGGGCCAATGCCAGCAGGTTCCCAGGTATGCCCCAATAGAGGCAAAAACCTGACAGGTGTTCTAATCCTTCCAAAATCTATTTGAAATAAAAATAAAAGTATGGCTTAAGGTACATTTTTATGCTTATATGGGATTTTAGTGATTTGACTTTCTATATTTATTTATTTCAGGTACTTATATAGCACCATCAATGTACGCAGCGCTTTACATATATATTGTACATTCACATCAGTCCCTAACCCTCAAGGGGCGTACAATCTAAGGTCCCTAACTCACATTCATATATACACATACTAGGGACAATTTAGACAGGATCCAATTAACCTACCAGCATGTCTTTGGGGTGTGGGAGAAAACCAGAGGAAACACACACAGGCACAGGGAGAACATGCAAACTCCAGGCAGGTGGTGCCATGGTTGGGATTTGAACCAATGACCCTAGAACTGCCAGGCGGAAGTGCTAACCACTAAGCCACTGTGCTGCCCATATAATATATATGATAATTAATAATAGAATAGAATAGCATATAACATTCAGTAACAATACTAAAATAAAATAAACAATACATCTCTTGTCGTTTTTACTGCTTTGCATTTATTGGCGTATATCCTCTCTTAGCGCTCCCTCGCATCGCTGTACCGCGTCCCCCTGCCAGTAAGCAGGTCCTGCCAGGCTCGCTGACCCACGTGAATTGTTTTTACATGGTCGCCGTTAAACAAAAGAAGGTCAAAGGCGACCCGAGGAGAGCACGGCGCTGTGTTTTTAATAAAGTAGTCCTTTTCTCTGGCTCCTTTTTCCCCCCCGATGGACTATAGAGGCGCACAGTTGATCTTAGGATTACACTAACAATATGGGAGACTGTGTGCCAATGCAGAATTACACATGATTGCGTGGAGGTGAAAGGACTGTGTTGGCACATTGCAGACACATTACTGCACTGACTCAGGACCTGATCCCACAGGAAGGCTAATCCTCTCCCGTCCTGCACACACACTGACAGGACTGTCTACATCACAGCCCTCCATTCACAGCTGACTGCTGATGGGACTGGCACTTAATCGGGAATGCCATTTTTTTTTAAAAGTGACCCTGTCACCAGGTCGTTCATTTCAGTAGAAATCTTCCCATGAAGTTAGATGTGCATTTATCATGGTGACATATCTGTAAGAACCTTCCTTGTGTAGACATCCAAAAGCCCAGAGACTGCTGCTACGTGCTGCCATCTTGGCTGTGATGTCGGCAGCCCCAGCAGACTCAGAGCTGTCACTCTGTAGTGCTCCTCTTTGCTTCTTCCTCAGCTTCTGTTAACGGGCGCTGGATACAATTGTTTTCTATGTGCACTGCAACACAAGTCGGAAGTGCGCTGTGCTGTGATCAGATGCCTCTGAACAGTGATCCAAGCGTGGATCGCTTTTCAGAGGAGTGTCAGTCCCTGCCGCTAGCCCTTGTCTTTTAATCCCTGCCTAGGTTCCAGTTTAGACTTGTGCCATGACCACTGCCCCAGGTTTCCTGTTTTTATGCAGGACTTAAAATTGTGTCTCCCTGCACCATGTACATCACAGGTATCAAACACAAGGCCCGAGGGCTGAATGCGGCCCTCCAGGCCATTTCATGTGGCCCTCAGACCTCCCTTGCAGCTGTGGCACCCCACTTTTCTCAGCAGCTGGCAGAAGGAAGGAGGACAGAACTCTTCCGCCAAATCCTGCACTTCTCCATGCACCCACGAGAGGCTCATCTCTGCAACCCTCCCACCCCTGGTCCCAGCAGTTGGCAGCAGAGAGGAGGACAGAACTCCTCCTACAGATCCTGTGCTCCTCTGTGCAATCAAAGCACCCCCTCATCCTTCTACAGATCCTGCGCTTCTCTGTGCAGCCGCAGCACCCCATTATCCTCCTACAGATCCTGCGCTTCACTGTGCAGCCGCAGCACCCCCTCATCCTCCTACAGATCCTGCGCTTCTCTGTGCAGCCACAGCACCCCCTCATCCTTTTACAGATCCTGTACTTCTCTGTGCAGCCGCAGCACCCCCTCATCTTCCTACAGATCCTTTGCTTCACTGTGCAACCACAGCACCCCCTCATCCTCCTACAGATCCTGCGCTTCTCTGTGCAGCCACAGCACCCCCTCATCCTTTTACAGATCCTGTACTTCTCTGTGCAGCCGCAGCTCCCCCTCATCCTCCTACAGATCCTGTACTTCGCTGTGCAGCCGCAGCACCCCCTCATCTTTCTACAGATCCTTTGCTTCACTGTGCAACCACAGCACCCCCTCATCCTCCTACAGATCCTTTGCTTCACTGTGCTGCCGCAGCACCCCCTCATCCTCCTACAGATCCTGCGCTTCTCTGTGCAGCCGCAGCACCCCCTCATCCTCCTACAGATCCTGTACTTCTCTGTGCAGCCGCAGCACCCCCTCATCCTCCTACAGATCCTTCGCTTCACTGTGCAGCCGCAGCACCCCCTCATCCTCCTACAGATCCTTTGCTTCACTGTGCAGCCGCAGTACCCCCTCATCCTCCTACAGATCCTGCGCTTCTCTGTGTAGCTGCAGCACCCTCTCATCCTCCTGCAGATCCTGCACTTCTCTGTGTAGCCACAGCACCCCCTCATCCTCCTATAGATCCTGCGCTTTTCTGTGTAGCCGCAGCACCCCCTCATCTCTAACTCCCCTGGTCTAATCATTCAGCAGAATCCAGCCCTCTGGTCCTCCTCCAGACCCTGCATCTTCTGCTTCCCAGCTCCTCCTCCAACTTCTTCCCGGCAGCAGCAGGTAAGGGGGGTGTACTGTGATGTAGGGGAGGGTGGGGTGTTCGGGACATCTAGTCTTGCAGGTACAACTGGCCTTTGAGGGCAACCATAATGCTGATGTGGCCCACCATGAAATTGAGTTTGACACCCCTGGTGTACATCAATAGAAACACACAGCCCCATAGCTCAGGATGGTAAGGCACTCCCCTGCTCCTCCTCTTCCTGCTTCCCTCCTCCCTTCTCCAACCTAACAGACTGACTGGAGACTGCACAGTCCACTGATAAGTGGTTCTAAAGCCAGGACATTTTTTTTTATCTTAATGCATTCCCTGCATTAAGGTAAAAATATTCCAGTGTTTGTATCGCCCCCTCACTCCCCTTTATACTTTATACTTACCCTAGTCCTATCTCGATCCAGTGCTGTGCCCATATGCAGGGGCTCTCGCCTCTATCTCTGTTCACAGAGGCAGCAGCCATTGGCTCCTGCTCCTGCCAATCAAATCCTGTGAGCAGAGAGTAGGAGTCAGAGCTATGCTGTGCTGTGTGTATCAATAGATGCCCAGAGCCCAGCTCAGGATTGAGCCTGCATGTATTCCCCCATAGCAAGTGGCTTGCTATGGGGGTCAAACGAAGAAGGAGAGGAGCAGTCAGCACTTGCAGGGGACCCCAGAAGAGGGGGTTGGAAGCTTCTCTATGAAAAACCATTCAACAGAGCAGAGGGGAGGAGCCAGGAACGGCAGGGAGGACCCCAGAAGAGGGTGTTCAGGGCTGCTCTGTGCAAAATTATTGCAGGGGGAGGGGAGCCAGGAGTTACGGGAGACCCCAGAAGAGGGGGTTCAGGGCTGCTCTGGGCAAAATTGTTGCATGGAGCAGAGGGGTGAGCCAGGAGTGGCAGGGGGGACCCCAGAAGAGGGGGTTCAGGGCTGCTCTGTGCAAAACCATTACACAAAGTAGGCAAGTATAACATATTCTTTTTTTTTTTATTTTTTTTAGGCTCCATTCACACTTGTGTGACTTCGAAATCGTGTGATTTTCATTGCGACTTGATGTGACTTTGAAACAACTTTGATGCGACTTTGGATGAGTGTGACTTTGGTATGACTTTGGCTTTGACTAAGGAGGATTGTTTTTGATCTACAAAGTCCGCACAAAAGTCTCATATATGTCATTCAGGTGCGACTTTGGAGGGTTTATGTCTATGGCCCTCAAGCCGCATGAAAGTCGGACCAAAGCAGTGCAGGAACTACTTTCAAGTCGCTGCAACTTGAAGTCGCACAGATATGAATGGTGCTCAATGGGAAACATGGGGTGCGACTTGTCATGCGGCTTTGAACCCTAAAGTCGCATGACAAGTCGCATAAGTGCGAATGGGCTATTACACGCATTTTATAAAATCTCCAGATAGTGTTCTCTGCTTGGAATGTCTGACTTGCACAAGAGTCGGCTTTGCTGTAATTGCCTCCCAGCGGCTCCCGACGTCGTTCATAGGAGGATTGAAGGTTGTCGCTGCGCTGCTCTGACAGGTCCGTCTCACACTCAAGGCTGCTGACAGACTTTGCCAGAATAGCTGACATAACTGCGATACAACGCACACAGGGAGAGCAGCAGAAGAATGACAAACTCTTCTGATAGATGCCGAGATAGAAGTGACCCTTCAGCTGCCACCAGAACCCACGCTGGAAAGTCTGCAACACAGCGGCTGTGTTTGAGTTTTATCGCAGCATTGTTTGGAGGATGACGCGGTTCCTTCTTTGCGATCTGCTGGTGACATTCATTTGATCGTCATATTTGCCCAGTTCCAGCCTTTGGTTAGAATAGAGAAGATTCAGGCTAGGTTCACACTGTTGATTTGGACCCGAATTTCAGTGCAATTACGTACTGCTGCTTGAATGCAACTTTGATTTTGTATAATCTGTGGGCCCAAAATCATGCTGGAATCGCACCAAAGTAGTACAGGAATCGTTCCAAAATTGCTGCATGCTGAGTCACATTGATGTGAACAGGCACCATTGAAAACGACGTGATTTCCATTGTCATGCAAATCTGTGCGACTCCTGTCACATCTGAAATCGCACTAGTGTGAACGGAGCCTAATGCAGGCCATAGACAGGCCATTTGTCCGATTTTTCGGCCGAAAAAAAAAATCAGCCCGATTTTCGCACCGTTAGTGGGTTAATTGGTCGGCCGTTTTTCGGGGTTTTGGCACATTTTTTTTATCGGTAAAGTTGGAAAAAAATCATCCGATTTTGCCGATTGGTCGATTTTCCCGGCAATGATGGGCAAATCGGCCGATCGTTGTACCGATAAAAAATCTGCGCATGAGCCGTGACCTGCAAGAAGAAGAAAAAGAAGAAGCAGAAGAATTCCAGTCCGCTATTATATTTTATATGAAAAGTATTGCGGTTGCAACAATGTATCTATTTGTATCCGAATAAAAACATTTGTATCCAAAATGGATACATTGTTGCCACCGCAATACTTTTTCCTGTCAAATATAATAGCGGAGCTCTCTGCAGGGACAGACGTAATTAAATGCCGGCCGTAGATGGGACGAAAATCGTCCGATTTTTTTTTTTTTACTGTTGGTGGGAACGTCGGCCTATTGAACGACCGATTTTTTGTTTGCCGATCGGCCAACTTAATTAAATGCTGGCCGTAGACGGGACGAAAATCGGCCAATTTTTTTTTTTTACTGTTGGTGGTAACGTCGGCCTATTAAACGACCGATTTTTTGTTTTTTAAAAACGTCCGGTTTTTGACCCATCTATGGCCTGCATAATGCAGACCATAAAAGGATCGAATTCTGAACGAATTTTCTTTAGAAAATCGGAAATTTTGTGAGTTTTGTAATCCAATGCCACCATTGATTTCGAAATTCGACCAACCTTCAATTTCTCGTGTTGCTACAGAAAATAATTTTCGTGGCCAAGAATTTTCTGTTCTTTCCAGGTCGCTTGTTTCTTTTTCGATTACATTTCTCTCACGATTCTCCCATCACTGATTAGAAATTCGTTAGTTTTTAAAAAAATATCCAACATGCCCGATCACTCAAATTTGATGGTCGCATGAAAATCGGCTGTTTCTGTGGCCCACTAAATAGTGCAAAATTTGAAAGAAAATTGTTAGAAATATTTTTGAAAAAATATTCTTTAGGAATTCAACCCGTGAGCTTTAGGTTGCATTCACACTTGATGCGACTTTAAGGGCCAGTTCACACTACATGCGTTTTAGTTGCTCTTTTTCTGCATCCAAAATGCACAGAAAGTAGGTGATATGGTTGTCAAAATCATAGTTCACATCAGTGCTTGCAGTTCCAGTGCGTTCCGGTTGCAGAAAAAAAAGTAGAACAGGCTGAATTTTCCTTCACAGAATTGTACAGGAACGTGGTAAAACGCATCAAAAATGCACTGGAATGCACCAAAAATGCACTAGAACGCACATGTGCCTATTTGAATTGAAGAAAAAGAGAGGGGGAAAAAAACTATTGGAACGCTTCAAAAACTCATCAAAAACACACGTGCAGAAACGCATCCAGAACACATCTAGACTGCGTTTCTATGGTGTGAACCGGCCCTTAGTGCGACTTTGATCCAACATTTTTAAAAACCTTTTCAAAATCTCTGCAGATCTGAACTGGTGCCATTGAAAACAATGGGCTGCAACTTGTCATGTTCAAAGTCGCATGACAAGTCACACAAGTGTGAATGAAGCCTTAGATCACGGGTGTCAAACTCATGGCCCTTCAGCTGTTGCAAAACTACAAGTCCCATGAGGCATTGCAAGATTGACAGTTACAAGCATGACTCCCAAAGGCAGAGGCATGATGGGACTTGTAGTTTCGCAACAGCTGGAAGGCCGCAAGTTTGACACCCCTGCCTTATATCCTCTAAAGCTGGCTATAGATGGATCAATATTTGGTTCAGAAGGGATTGGCTGAATCTCGATCCATCTATGGCTGTTTCTACTCGACAGAAGTCAATCTAACAATCAACTTTTGTTGAACAGGCTTGTTGGAAATTTTCTCTCTATCAGCGGCTGCAGCCAATGGATTGCACTGCAGCTGCTGATCGGTGTCTTTGGACAGTGGAAGACACAGACAGCAATGAAAATCTAACAGGTGTTCTAATCCCTCTCCAGACTATCCAACACATAAAAAAATTCCCTTTACTTATATTTTAAAGAGGAACTCCAGTCTGGAAAAATAAATAAATAAATAAGCAGCTACAAATACTGTAGTTGCTGTCTTTGAAGAAACAGACACCCAGGCCCCATTCACACTTGAGCATTTTGTAACTCGGAAGCTTGAAGCTCCAAAACGCTTGAGGAGCAAAAATCAATTATTCTTAATGGAGATGGTTGACATCTCAACTCCAAGTCGCCTGAAGCTGAATTCCTGAAGCTCAGACAAGTTCTGGAACTTTTTTTGTAGCTAAAACCCGGCAGATTTGCATGTTTTTGGTTTTTATTCCCATAGAAGTGAATAGAAATGCGCGATGTGCATGTTTTGCTTTGCAATTTTGCACGATTTTCTGCTGAAATGAAAAAAAGTTTAAAAAAAAATTAGTTATATATGAATAAAAAAATTTAAAATAAATAAAATAATTACATAAATAAATAAAAATCATTATAAAATCAATGAATAATATGTATTAATAAATAATAATTGCCCCCTAACTTTAACCCTTAACCCCAAAAAGAAAAAAAAATGAAATAAATAAAAATAATAATAATCATTTAAAAACCCGAACAAAAATAAGTTATTAGTAATAATAATACTATATTTCATAAAAATCACAATAAGTTTTTTGTATTAGGGTGTTTATTTTATTATTATTAATAATAATAATAATAATAATAATAATAATAATACTCATCATCATCATTTTTTTAAGGGTTAGGGGGTTAAGGCTAGGAGTTAATTATTATTTATGTATTATTACATAGTGTTCATATTGTATTGTATTTATTTATGATTTTTATTTATTTGTGTATTTTACATTTACTTATACATTTATTATTATTATTAACACCCTGAACCTAACAAAAAAAAAAAGAATAAATAAAAAGAAGAAAATAAATAAAATTTTAACCCCTAATCCTAACTTAAACCCCAACCCCTAATTCTAACCCTAACCTAACCTTGACATTAACCCCTTGCCCTAACAAAAAAAAATGATGATGATGATGATGATATAATAATTATAAAAAAAAAAAGCTGATGGAAAAGCTGACAAAGCTGAAAAAATTAGCAACAAATGATGCAACACTTACATTTTTATCTATTGGCTAATAAAATAAAATACCAAAGCACAGAAATGCCTAAAAATGCTTCATGAAAACGTGCAAAATCGTGAGAAAATCGCTCCAATTCGCTACACTCAAGTGTTGTTAAAACTCAAAAAAAAAAACAAACAAGCTCAAGGACTGTTTACTGTTTCCAATGTGCACGTGTTGCCAGGCTGTGCAGGACTACAGGGGGACCGAAAAACTCAGCGACTCCTAAGGGGGTAGTGCTACACGCGGCTTAACTGGCACAATACACTGCAGCTTGGCGACACTAAATTCCTGTTCCTACAGTCCATCTTTAATGAGCTGTACACCAAGGACCTGGTTGCCCACCGTCTGCAGGATTCAGAATTGGACATGTAGGCAGTGGTGTATTTCGGTTTTGTGCTGCCCTAGGCAACACAAAAATTGCCCCCCACCCCACGGAGAGACCCTGACACCAAGTAGCACCCCTCACCCCCTCGCAGGCTCTTCATACACCATCAAGCAGCCCACAGCCTCCCTCAGATCCATCCTGGTCCCCATGCTGCGTGTGTCCCTTCTATCATTCCTTCTTTTGGGGGGCAGTGCTGCCCCCATGAAAGATGCTACTGCCCCCCTGAAAAATGCTGTCCTAGGCAAATGACTTGTTTGCCTTGTGGTAAATACACCCCTGCATGTAGGAGCAGCACTACATGCCCGTTGAGCTCTACTGCACAGCGCTGTCAGTTGAAATGACTATCTGGATCCAGCTTATAAGTAGATCAATCAGTTTCATACAGGGCACAGTAACTTTGGTGAGTCTACCCTCAACAAGAATGGAGTAATATATGAGCATGGAAATTGAAGAGCCACACCAAACTTTTTCCGCTAGCTGCTAAACCTTGCCAATACAGGTAAAATAACTATTCCGAGTCATACCAACAGATATGGTATATTTTAAGCCCTGATTAAGGGGACAATGTGTGGTCCCCGAAATGAATTGGCTGAAGAACCTTTTAAAGGTTTGAAAGAAATCTGCTTTTTGGACAATTTGTTGTGCCACTACAATTTTCAGGCTCTAATATTACTCCCATATTCCAAGGTAACAGTTCCAGTTCCTCAGTTCACAAGAACAGCCCATTTATCATCCAGATGCCCAACTGGGATACCACCAGTACGTTTGCCGAATAGGGCCTGGGGTCAGTAGGGGGCCCCATGAGATGCCCCTGGTACCTTTTTCATAGGCTTTTTTGAGTTTTGGCAAAGACATGATCCCCAATTGCCCGGGGGCCCCATGAGTTGTCAGTCCACCCCTGGTTGGTACCCTTCAGCACAACTGTGCACATGCTAGACTAACAAATATGGTGGCACTGAAGGGGCAAAGCAAAAAAGGACTGAGGTTGCTTTTTAATTAGGGTTCTCAGCATGCCCGCCATGGTGACATCACTCAATCAAGGCATTTGTCACTGTTCCACATCCAAACAGAAGATTAAACCCAACACCCCATGAGTAATGGTTATTTGTTGGAAAGTTCTCTACATTGGAAGGGGGGCGGGTTGTTTGAGCTCAAATGCCATACAGAACTGTTGGATCTATGTACACCTAGGGGTGACGTCTGAGTAGTACAATTTAGAAGATGGGAGCTGTGTGAGATAAACCTGGGAAAGTGGATTCTGGGGATCGCCAGAGGGTGTGGGTGTGCCAGACTGCAACAGGTCTTTCAGCTAGCTGGGACCTAAGATATGTAAAAATGTAACCGTCAGGAGGCCAATCTTGGCAGAACATCTCTATGTAACAAGTAATCCTCTCGTGTTTATCATACCTTTGTGTTCTTCCAAATATGTGCCACAGCTCTCAGGAGTACACCGACATGACATGCCTTTCCTGTAGACCTCATTGTCCATGTATACAGCCTCAACTGCACATTTGCATCAATTTATGGGAGCCTAGAAGCCTTGAGAGCCAAGCCTTCCTTCCTCTGTTCTTCATTGTCCATATTTGTCTTCTATTAAATGCACATGTACAACAGCTTTGGAGGTCGGGGCACATCTTTTACCTTTTCTTTTCCAGCTTCCATCATTGATATTTACCCTCAACAACCTGTACAAGTGCAGCAGTTTTTGAGAGAATAAAAGCTCAGGAGCCGTTGTTCTGCTGCACTCATCGATCTGTGTGTGTCCTCTATGAACTGCTTTGGAGATTGGCGCACATCTCTTACCTTTATTCTACAGCTTCCATTTTCATTACTTGCCCTCAATCACCTGTACAAGGGACTTGTTTTAGTAAAACGTATGCACTTATGCAAATCATACAACATGAACATGCCAAAACAATTGGCTAAACCCATAAGTGTCTTTTTTTTTTTTTTTTTCACCTTGGCTTTTCCTTCATCCTGGGTATTTAAAGTAATATATGCAATAACTTAGAGTAGCCTTTCTCAATCATTTTCCCTCAAAGGAACCCTTGAAAATATGTTCAGGTCTGTTAAAACCAATTCCTTGGGAGTCATTGGGAAAATGCCCCCATACATTGGCAGGCAGAGGGAAAATGCTCCCTTTCCAGTGATAGTCAAAATGCCACTCTTAAAGTGGAAGTGAATCCACTTTTATATCTTTTACCTACAGATACGCTTATAGTAAAGCTTACCTGTAGGTAAAATAAATATCTCCTAAACGTGCTCCATTTATTATTTTTATTATTATACAGGATTTATATAGAGCCAACAGTTTGCTCAGCGCTTTACAATATAACGGGAGACAATACAGCAACAATACAATTCAATACAAGAGGGTTAGGAGGGTCCTGCTCATTGGAGCTTACAATCTAGGAGGGAGGGGCTAGTGGTACAAAAGGTAGTAACTGTGGGGGATGGACTGGTAGGAAGAGTAGAAGATTCCATTATTAGCTGAGGGCAGGATAGGCTTCCCTGAAGAGATATGTTTTCAGAGATCGCCTAACAGTGAGCAGAGTAGGCGATAGTCTGATAAATTGGGGTAGAGAGTTCCAGAGGATGGGGGAAGCTCTGGAGAAGTCCTGGAGACGAGCATGGGAGGAGGAGACGAGGGAGCTAGAGAGCAGGAGGTCGTGCGAGGAGCGGAGAGTACGGTTTGGGTGATATTTGGAGACAAGATTGGTTATGTAATTTGGGGCAGAGTTATAAATGGTTTTATATGTTATTGTTAATGTTTTGAATTTTATTCGTTGGGCAATGGGAAGCCAGTGGAGGGATTGTGATGCAAACTAGCACATTATAACATTACCTAGCAGGGGATTTTTTTGTTTTTTTATCTGCGGTTTACTACCACTTTAAAGGCAAATTGATATTTAAATAATGTATTTTTTATAGAGGTCTAAATTTCTGACCAAAGTTAGGGACAATTGAAGAGGCAAGGGGGACAGATGGATTTGGCTCCAAAAGAAGGACAGTCCCTCCAAATAATGGATAGCTGGAAGCTGTGGAGCTACCATAGCTCAGAGCTTTACAACCAAATTGGCATAGTCCTCTTATATGAATAAAGACGTTCTAAATATTAACTTCGAGAAAGGAGCACATTTTGTTATATAGCTTTGAGCTAGCCATGTATGGAGGGATTTTTGTTGTTGATAGTGTAACCTTTTCCAATGGCTCCAGCTCATTTTTTCATATTTATATTTATTTATAGTGGTGGTCCTTGAGCCAAATGTGGATTTGTAGGAAGGTTGCCTACATTAAGTAGCTGGCCAAAGCTGGAAAAGGGGTTCATTTATTTTGTTCTTTTCCTGATCTGTTTGGACCCAGCCATGTGGTATATATATCTATAGGCGGGAAGGCTGGGTACAGCGCCCCTGCTTGATGAGAATGCTGTAATAGCGTGGAGCTACAGTAAGGAAATGCTGTGCCCTGCAGTCTGCCCAAAGACACCAGATTCCGGAGAACGCCACGTTATGGACTGTGCCAGAAATGAAGTATCGCCTTTTTGAGGTATGCCTGGGTCAAATAGTTAGAGAGTTGACGGTATGCTGTTCATGTTGAACTATTCTGCATTCATTGAGTAAAAGTTGCATCAACTGTCCAAAGCCTGGTCTGAGGTTACCTTAAAGGGGTGCATGAAATTTCCTGGCGTATAAAAGAACTTGGGTCAGTAAAGCACAATTGGGGTATGAAGCAAGCCTGTTACAAAGGGTTAACTCGACATCAGGAGTGGAGTAAGTCAGCAGTTTCCACAGGTAACCAAGGACTGGTGTAAAATGATTAGCAGCCTGTCAAGAAGCGTGGTACCTGGGTTCGGTTGAGGTGCCTTCCGCTAGCAAGGGGGTCGGTGCCCTGACTTTCCCCCCAGCGGTCAGTTTCCTGTAGTGACCAGAACCGTGCCCACACTACAAAGATACCAGCCTCACTGACTGGTACCGGGAAAAAGGAGTTAACTGTCAAGGTCCTACCTTTTCTCTGAGGTTATGTTACTCCATGTGCTGGCGTCCATCTTGGTTTTCTGCTGTGCATGGTGGGAATCCTTTTATGCCTTCAGGTCTCTAAGGTCCATCCCCCAGAGGGGTGTGGCTGATGACATATAAGCCTGTGGCCCGCACATGCTCTTTGCACTTGTGTCTTGTGTCTTTGTGTCGCTATTACTCTGTTCTGACTCTCGTGACTCTCCTGGTATCTGATTCGGCTTGTGACTCGACTATTCTTTGTATTCTCCTTTGATCTGACCCTCTGTTGCTGAACCCGGCTCGTGACCTGTGATTCTCGTCTGCTGTCCTGTACTGTTTTGTCCTGTTGTTGTTGACCCGGCCTGTCTGACTACTCTTTTGTCTCTTCCACCAGCCACGCCATTGGCGGCGGCCATTACCGGAGCTGAGGTGTCTCGGGGGCCGCGACCTGGTTCCTGGCTGCGTCAAGTCCATCCCCACCATCAGGGGCCCTGGTGAAGGGCAGCCTGGGACTTAGACTCCGCGCCCTGAGGGACTTCGGTCTGTGGGTGGTGGTTGTCGTCAACCAGTGCGTTACATTGCTCGGCCCCTGCCCTGACATTAACTAGGTGCAAGCATGAGGTCCACGCAGTTGCACAGCGAACTTCATTCTGTCACTGGAAGTGAGGTGGCAGAGGTACACTGGATGGCTGGAGAGGGCATATGCTCAGTGATTTCTCTCCTAAATGCAACAGTTTGCAGTCAAGGTATTCAGAGGCATGGGACAGCATGCTCTACTGGAAGTTGGGGTGCCGCCATAAGGTTGATATCACCTGAACACAGCCCCGCCTGGTCCCAGGCATTGATGAGCATGTGCATGAACCAAAGGTACCCCATGTGCAGGGAGTGCGACCCCACCCACAACCTGGTGTAGCCAACTCTCTTACAACATGGTTCAGTGCGGTGCACCCAGGTTTCCCCAGCCCCCCTACAGACAGCTTTACAGGTAGTAAGTTATGGGTGATATCCAGGGGCGAATTGACAACTCATGGGGCCCCCGGGCAAAAGGAAATCATGGGGCCCCCTGTGTCCTCGCCCACACTCAAACCACACCCAAAAAAAGCCTATGAAAGGTACCAGGGGCATCTCATGGGGCCCCCTACTGACCCCCGGCCCTCGGGCAGTTCCCGAGTTTCCAAATGGTCAGTCCGCCCCTGGTGATATCAAAATTGTGTGTCTAGGTACAGAAAATGTAATTTTGCAAGTTGTTCCATAATTTTACATTTGAAAAATAGATTTGTGAAAAGCCCAAAAATATCTGGAAAAAAAAACTGCATTTTCAGAGACTGGTTTTTCTGGCCATGAATCATCATAGGGACTAATTTAATAAAGACTTGTACTTCTTTAGAAAGATGAAAAATTGATTTAAAATTGCTCCGCTCTCATTCGTCTTGTGGGAGAACGAAGTCAGAATGCTGCTCAGATGTTTTGAAAACAAATTATCGGCATTGGATGTAAAACTCCAGTGGGGCATGGTGGGACTTGTAGTTCCCCCTGTGGCTGTAGTCCTCCTTTGCTCTTAACCTCATTAGTGATTGCCTAATTTCTCCTAAGTATGTTTTCCTAAGTGCAGTAGTGATCTAACTTTCTAATCTCATTCCTTCTTTCCTTGAGCTATCAGCATTTAATTAGCAGGATTCCCTTGGCTCCTCTGCTCTATGTACACTCTCCTAGCAGGTTGACTGGCAATCTTTTCCTCGGGCAAAACTCTCAGCTGACTTTCCCTTGCCATATGCGCTGTGTATCATACTAATGATGAGGTTCTATACTTTACAATGCTTGTGATTACCATCTGCCCGGACAAGACAATAAAAGATCAAAAGCTGCAGGATTCCTGTCATATTTTACTATAAAGACTTTGCTTATCCAATCTCAGCTCTCAGGTGACGCTTTCTTTCATACTGGTGTAATTCTAGTTTCTTTTATACAACATCAAGGTGTTCATCTGAACTAAATACTTGAAAGGGGTTTCCACATTCAGGAGACTTTAAAGGGCCATTGCACCTTGGTTTCAGAGAACCTGGAACTGGTAGTGTTCAGTGACCGTTTTTCATTCCTGAAAAAACGGTAACCTACCATATTTGCCAACACCTTCGTCCCAGTCCTGGAACACGCTCATGGCCACATGGTCCATATATATTACAGTCTTTCTTCTGGACACTCCTGCCCAGCTCACATCCATTTTTTGGGTAGTTCTGCCTAGACCACACCAATGTTCTGAGCAGTCTCTTTTCTAGTGATGCTGGAACCATCCACTTGTGGTGGCGATCTCATCAGCAATGAGCCGGAAACTCAACTAAAGTTGATGCCAGCAGATCCACAGTTGGCATCTTTCTGAAACCCGTAGAGTTTAGGAATTGCAATTTTTACATACAGTTGTGTCCAAAATTATTCAACCCCCACTGAAATTGAGTGTTTTGGCCAGTTTGACATTGCTTTTGATCATTCAGTCATCTTGCTTACATTTACATTAAAGAGGCACTTGTAGGTCAGACAAATATAACATAACAGTTATAATGAAATAACCACAAATGTCTTTTCTGTGCTCACAGCATTATCAGTTTTATTCAACCCCCAAGTGACATTCAATCTTAGTACTTAGTACAGCATCCTTTTACAGTTATAACAGCTTTTAAACGTGAAGCATAGCTTGACACAAGTGTCTTGCAGCGATCTACGGGTATCTTCGCCCATTCTTCATGGGCAAAGGCCTCCAGTTCAGTCACATTCTTAGGCTTGCGCACTGCAACTGCTTTCTTTAAGTCCCACCAGAGGTTCTCAATCGGATTTAAGTCTGGTGACTGCGATGGCCACTCCAAAATGTTCCAGCCTTTCCTCTGCAACCATGCTCTAGTGGACTTGGAGGTATGCTTGGGATCATTGTCCTGTTGAAAGGTCCAACGTCTCCCAAGCCTCAGGTGTGTGACGGACTGCATCACGTTTCCATCCAATATCTCCTGGTACTGAAGAGAATTCATGGTACCTTGCACACGCTGAAGCTTCCCTGTACCTGCAGAAGCAAAACAGCCCCAAAGCATGATTGACCCTCCACCATGCTTCACAGTAGGCAAGGTGTTCTTTTCATCATAGGCCTTGTTCTTCCTCCTCCAAACATAGCGTTGATCCATGGGCCCAAACAGTTCTAATTTTGTTTCATCAGTCCACAGAACACTATCCCACAACTTTTGTGGTTTGTCCACATGGCTTTTGGCATACTGCAGTCGACTCTTCTTATTCTTTGGAGACAGCAAGGGGGTACGCCTGGGAGTTCTGGCACGGAGGCCTTCATTACGCAGTGTGCGTCTTATTGTCTGGGCTGAAACTTCTGTACCCACATCTGACAAATCTTTTCTCAGTTCCTCAGCAGTCACACGGGGACTTCTCTCCACTCTACGCTTCAGGTAGCGCACAGCAGTCGAAGTCAGCATCTTCTTTCTGCCACGACCAGGTAGCGTTTCAACAGTGCCCTTTGCCTTGAATTTGCGAATGATGCTTCCTAAGGTGTCTCTTGGTATGTTTAACATCTTTGCAATCTTCTTATAGCCATTGCCCTTCCTGTGAAGAGAAATCACCTCTTCTCTTGTCTTCCTGGACCATTCTCTTGCCTTCACCATGTTTGTAACCACACCAGTAAATGTCTAGAAGGAGCTGAGTATCACAGTCATTTTAAAGCTGCCTAATTGGTGCTTATTATGCTTGATTGCTGCTCGGTGACATCCACAGGTGTTTTCAATACCTGATGGAAAGCACCTGTATGAACCTCTGTTCTTCAGAGTGGTAGTCTTTAAGGGGTTGAATAATTGTGGCAATGAAGAAACCACATAAGAACCATTTACTACTGTATTACATAAACAATTGATGTCATTTTAGTTGCATTTGGGTAGTTACAACGTCCTTGTAGGATTTGATTCTGAATACAATTCCAAATGTACACTATAGTCCCTAAACCCCTTTACAGCATTGGGGGTTGAATAATTTTGGACACAACTGTAGTTGCATAACTTGAAGACCTCCTAATATACAGGTTTCAAGTGGTATCCCGGGATGATGCCTGCAGCTGCCAGTTTCATTTTTTCATCCGCTAGATTGCTTTTACAGGAGGCGGTGAGGTGCCTCACTGGGATCTCCATCCCACTGGAGATCCCAGAACTGAAGCTGACAGTTCCGCCAGCTTACCATAGAGCCCATGAAGGTTGCTGATGTGGTCTATGGTATACGAAACCAGAAGCGATGAGTACTATTGGCACTTCTGGTTTCCCCGGAAGTAAACAGCACCATTTTTAAATCTTTAAAGTATATGATCAGATCGTTCTTGGTGTGATCAGATGCTTTTAGGGCAGAGGAGAGGTCTGGGGTCTAATAGACCCCACCCGATCTCTCCATAAAGAGTATCTTTCACACGCCTATTGCTGTCACAAGTGATGTTTACATAAAAAAAAATAAAATTTAAATTTAAAAAAATTGAAAGCGCCCCCCCTTCACCCCCGGGGTCATGTGCAAAGGTGAACGTACGTGTTGGTTCCACATGCATATGTATCCGGGGATCATACCACACATGTATGGTATTGCCGTGAATGGCAGAGCGAGAGCATTATTTCTAGCACCAGACCTCTTCCATAACTCTAAACTTGTAACTGCTCAGAAAGCATCACCTTTGGAGATTTTTAATTACCGTAGTTTGGCGCCATTCCAGAAGCGTGCATAATTTTACAGTGTGACATGTTTATTATCTATTTAATTGGCATAACATCATAATTAACATTTTATGAAAACATTTGACATTGTGTTTGTGTGCATTAAATTTCATGAAAGTGTATTTTTCCCCCAAAAAACTGTGTTTGAAAAACTGCTGTACAAATACCGTGTGAAACAAAAAAATGCAAAACCCACCATTTTTCTAACAAAATAAGTACAGATTTTTAATAATCTGAATACTAATACTGATTTGTCAGAAAAGGCTGGTTAATCCAGCTTGAACCAATATAATATGTATGTGCTGTACTTGTAAAATACCCATTAAAGTTGGAAATCACTGTAGCAGACACCCCTACTATGGTAATTTCCACCAACTCCAGGTGCCATGCCAAGTGGCTTCCCTGCGGCATTGTGAATGTAGGACGTTGCTCATATGGCATAGATGCCATTCAGAGAACACTTTTTATTTTCCCAATGAATGCAATGCGTTCTCTGATTGAACAAGGTAGAGAGTTAGGGCGTTGACGTCACAATCTCCACTTCATCCAATCAGAGAACATTTTCCAACACTTTGCATTCATTGAGACAATGCAAAGTGTTCTCTGTGTAAGAACATTACATAAGTGGCAAGTATCTAAAGGCCCCCATAGACGGCTCAAATTTGTCCAATTCCTTCTGAATCAAATTTGATCCATGGGTGGCCCTGTAAGCACCACCCTGTGGCGTTGACGTCACAATCTCCACTTCTTCCAATCAGAGAACATTTTGCAACACTTTGCATTCATTGAGACAATGCAAAGTGTTCTCTATATAAGAACATTACATAAGTGGCAAGTATCTAAAGGCCCCCATAGACGGCTCAAATTTGTCCAATTCCTTCTGAATCAAATTTGATCCATGGGTGGCCCTGTAAGCACCACCCTGTGGCGTTGACGTCACAATCTCCACTTCTTCCAATCAGAGAACATTTTGCAACACTTTGCATTCATTGAGACAATGCAAAGTGTTCTCTATATAAGAACATTACATAAGTGCCAAGTATCTAAAGGCCCCCATAGACGGCTCAAATTTGTCCAATTCCTTCTGAATCAAATTTGATCCATGGGTGGCCCTGTAAGCACCACCCTGCTTGTGTGGAAAATTATTGTATGGTGTGGCTCCCTGAATACAATGGGGATTCCTTCATCCACACTGTTTAGCATGGACATAGTCTGGCTGGAGTGGTTTGTAGTGTGATTCAAAGCTTCACTTGAAGCGCTTCAATGTTCATCATTAGGATTTCCATTATTTTCAATGTTTGCAGTAGTGTCACTTGAAGCTTGTCACTCCAAAAAGTACTGAGCTTCTTTTTGAGCCACGCATTTAGAGTCAATCATTTGGCATCCAATAGACTTCAATAGGAGCACCTGAAATGGACAAAAACATGGATATTGTACATGTTTTATCATCTAGTAATTAGCTTTCTATTGGCTAAATATAATTTAAAAAATGCTCAAACCTGAAATGCATGAAAGAATGCCTGTACAAACACTCAAAAAGGAGAACATACCTTAAAAACAACCAAAGATGCTCAGTACAAGTGTGACATTATTATTATTATTATACAGTATTTATATAGCGCCAACAGTTTGCTCAGCGCTGTACATTATAATGGGAGACAGTTCATGAGACAGTACAGTAACAATACAGTGCAATACACGAGGGGTTCAAGGGCTCTGCTCCTTGGAGCTTACAATCTAGGAGGGGGGGATAGTGGTACAGGAGGAGATAGCTGTGGGGGATGGAGTGGTAGGAAGAGTGGAGGAGATCGGCAATTAGGTGAGGGCGGGGTAGGCTTCTCTGAAGAGATGGGTTTTCAGGGTGCGCCTAAAGGTGAGGAGGGTAGGTGACAGTCTGATGGATTGGGGTAGTGAGTTCCAGAGGATGGGGGAAGCCCTGGAGAAGTCCTGGAGTCGGGCATGGGAGGAGGAGACCAGGGAACTAGAGAGTAGGAGGTCTTGTGAGGAGCGGAGAGTACATTTTGGGTGGTAGATGGATATCAGGTCGGTGATGTAGTTTGGGGCAGTGTTATGAATAGCTTTGTACGTCAATGTTAGTAATTTGAATTTTATGCGTTGGGCAATCGGAAGCCAGTGGAGGGATTGGCAGAGGGGGTGGCGGATACGGAGCGGTTGGTAAGTTGCATGAGTCTGGCCGCAGAATTCAGGATAGACTGGAGCAGGGATAGCCTGTGATGAGGTAAACCGGTGAGGAGGGAGTTACAGTAGTCAAGTCGTGATATAATAAGGGAGTGAATAAGTTGCTATGTAGTTTCTGGGGTTAGGAAGGGACGTATTTTAGGGAGATTTGCCTTCACTTCCTACCCTGTAGACTCAAGAGGAAGTAACAGGATATGAGTTATATCTCCTCTTAGGCTCCATTCACACCAATGCGTTTTTTTTTTGCTTTTTGCAGAAACGCAATACAGTCCATTTAAGATGGTTTCCTATGGAACATGTTCACATCTATGCTTTTTTGAGCTGCTGCATTTTTGGAAAGGGTCAGGGACTTTTTTAAAAAAAAAAAGAAGCATTTTTGCTACAATAGAGTGTGATGAAGAAGCTGCTGAAATGCATGGTAGTTCAATTTTGCAGCAGTTTGCATTTTTATTCTGCTCTGCAACTAAAAAAATTCCACTTTAACAAAAAAAACTGATCAAAACACGAAATGCTGTAAAAACGCATGTAGAAAAACGCAAAACGAACTGCAAAAAGCAGCGCAAAACGAACTGCGAAAATCAGCGCAAAACGGACAAAAAGCAAACTGCATAGGTGTTCACGGAACCTAATGCAGGCCATAGACGAGAAAACCAACGTTTTTTTTTTTTGAAAAACGAAAAATCGGTCGTTCAATCAGCCGACATTACCACTATTGGTAAAAAAAGGTCAGCTGATTTTCGTCTCGTCTACGGCCGGCAATTATATAGAATATGAAGGAGAAGAAATAGAAAATGCAGAAGAGGAAGAAATAGAATACGAATAAAAAGAAGAAATAAAATATGCAGAAGAAGAAAAAGTTGCAACATTGTATCTATTTGTATCCATTTCGGATACAGATCTTTGTATTCTGATACAAATAGATACAATTTTGCTATACTTTTAAATGTCAAATATAATATCGGACTGAAATTCTTTTTTTTCTTCTTCATATTCTATTTCTTCTTTTCTTCTTCATATTCTATTTCTTCTTTTCATTCATATTCTATTTTTTTCCTTTTCTTCTTTTCCTTCTTCTTTCATGTCACTGCTCATGCGCATTTTTAAATATCGGAAAAAGATCGGTAAATTTGTCCATCATTGTCGCGAAAATCGGCAGAACGACAAATTTGTCCAATTATTTTCCAGTAGGACCGATAATCTAAAAGGTTAAAAATCACGAAAAACGGCCGACCAATTATCGCACTAACGATCCGAAAATCGACCAATTTTTTTTGGGCCAATTTTTGGTCGTTTTTCATCTCATCTATGGTCCACATTATTGGAAGATGTCCCCTCTATTCCTGGTCTGGTGGCAACTCTAAATTTTGGATTTACCCCTCACTTCCCGGTGACCAGGGGCGGACTGACAACTCATGAGGCCCCCGGGCAATAAGTGATCATGGGGCCCCTGTGTCCTTGCCCAAACTCAAAAAAGCCTATGAAAAAGGTACCAGGGGCCTCTCATGGGGCCCCCTACTGACCCCGGGCCCTCAAGCAGTGCCCGAGTTTCCAAATGGTCAGTCCGCCCCTGCCGGTGACCGAACAATTAAAGAGAGTGGATCTCCCTAGAAGACAGCAATAAGAAACATCTCCTTCCCTCCATCACTCTATCCAAATCTAAAAAAAAAAAACAAGTTTTGCCTTCAGTTATACTTTGAGGAAAATGCCGCCCCCTCCACTGTAACTGTGTAACGGAATCCAACTTTCTCCATGAAGTCTGCACTCGCAATGACTAATAAGGGAAATTCCACTCTAGCTTGGATATAACCGGCGAATGATACATTTGGAATATATATTTTTTTTATCTTGACTTGACCGGTGTCTCAGCCAAGTGGAATGTGTATCCCATTGTGGTTGCCTTGAGATTCTGTGACCGGTTTTCAGGAATTACAAACCAATTTGATTTTCTTCCGGCCTGCCGCAGCCTACGGTTCCTGAGCTGGAAATAATCTGCTGGGTCATACAAGAACGTGTCTCTCTTCCAGGCTCTGAACCTCTGCACAGATCTTTGTAACAAGTTTAGTTATAGATGGCTGTAAAAGCTTTCAAAAAAGGTACCCGTTGGCTTGACAAAGCTAGAGATTTGAGAATGAAAGTGTGATTGAAGACAAGAAAGTCAACCAGTGGACCGAACATGGTCAGAAAATAAAAAGAAAAGAAGTAGTATCTAATCTTAAAGTGTTACTAAACCCCGGTCCCTGCATTCACTATATCCGGTCTCCCCGGACCCTGCATTCACTATATCCGGTCTCCCCGGACCCTGCATTCACTATATCTGGTCTCCCCGGACCCTGCATTCACTATATCTGGTCTCCCCAGACCCTGCATTCACTATATCTGATCTCCCCGGACCCTGCATTCACTATATCTGGTCTCCCCGGACCCTGCATTCACTATATCTGGTCTCCCCGGACCCTGCATTCACTATATCTGGTCTCCCCAGACCCTGTATTCACTATATCTGCTATCCCCGGACCCTGCATTCACTATATCTGGTCTCCCCGGTCCCTGCATTCACTATATCTGGTCTCCCCAGACCCTGTATTCACTATATCTGCTATCCCCGGACCCTGCATTCACTATATCCGGTCTCCCAGGACCCTGCATTCACTACATCTGGTCTCCCCAGACCCTGCATTCACTATATCTGGTCTCCGCAGACCCTGCATTCACTATATCCGGTCTCCCAGGATCCTGCATTCACTATATCTGGTCTCCCTGGACCCTGCATTCACTATATCTGGTCTCCCTGGACCCTGCATTCACTATATCTGGTCTCCCCGGACCCTGCATTCACTATATCTGGTCTCCCCGGACCCTGATCTGGTCTCCCCGGACCCTGCATTCACTATATCTGGTCTCCCCGGACCCTGCATCCACTATATCTGGTCTCCCCGGACCCTGATCTGATCTCTCCGGACCCTGCATTCACTATATCTGGTCTCTCTGGACCCTGCATTCACTATATCTGGTCTCCCACAGTACACAGAACACGGAAATGCAATTCTTATAGTAAATATAAACTGCTAAATACCTTTTCATATCAGCAGTTGGAGAAGTCTTGTGACTTCTATCAGTGTCCAGCAGAGCACCAGTTAAAGCTTGTAGGAGGAGTTTTCATTTTGCTCTAGGAGGATACAGAACCCCGGACCTCTGTCTGGACAGTGCTGATTGGCCCTGTGCTGATCACATGCACTCCCACCCCACCCAAAAAAAACCCCTCTCTATCCATACACACAGGACACTTGCATGTGAACAGGGGCTATCAAAGTGTTACTAAACCTCGGACCCTGCGTTCACTATATCCGGTCTCCCACAGTATACAGAAATGCAATTATTTTAGTAAATATAAACTGCTAAATACCTTTTCTCATCAGCAGTATATAGCAAGCTTGTGACTTCTATCAGTGTCCAGCAGAGCACTGGTTACAGCTTGTAGGAGGAGTTTTCTTTCTGCTCTAGGAGGATGCAGAACCCCTGACCTCTGTCTGACCAGTGTTGATTGGCCTTGTGCTGACAACATGCACTCTCCCAAGAAAAAAAACTAACTCTATCAATACACACCAAACTGAGCATGTGCAGAGTGACTCCACACGATATGTCATATCAGGAGATAAGAGGGGGACATTGGAAGAAGGGGAGGATCAGAGAAGTCAGGATCAAACAGCGTTTTTACACAATGCAGAGGATTAACGCCTTAGGTTCCACAGTGACAAGCATGCTTTACTGCATATACAGACTATTATTATACAGGAGTTATATAGCGCCAACAGTTTGCGCAGCGCTTTACAAAATGAAGGTCAACATTACAGTTACAATACAATTGGGTACAAGAGGAAACAGGACCCTGCTCATTAGAGCTTACAATCTAGGAGACTAATTTTACTGTTGTGGGTTTAGTAATACGTTAACCCCTTCGTGCCTAAGGATAAAACATTTTTAATGCCTAAGCACAATTTTGCAACTGTGACCTATATTAGTAAAAGCGTACATATAATCAACAACTACTTTGTGCATCCAGGTGGTTTATACCTTGGTTTTTATTTTTTTCAGGACAAGTTGGGCTTTCATTTGGATATCTCCTGTTTTATTGTTCTTGTCAAAAGAAAACTGGCCCAAAATAGTAAGAAAAAATAATTTTATTAAATTTAGCTGAATATTCCTTACCTACCACCAAAAAACAATCCAAAATAAATTCTCCTGCTCCTGACGATTGCAGCGATACCATATATGTGTATGTTAGTTGTTTGTACCCGTAGTACAGCCCAAAAACAATAGTGCACATTTTTTTTTTATCCTGACACTGATGCTAACTGGCACTGATACATATTAAAAAAAAAAAAGAAAGAAAAAAAAAAAACCTGCACAAAAAAATACTGGCTCTGAGCTTGACCCAAACACTAAAACACGGACCTAGATCACACCTTGATCTATGTATTTTTTAAAAAACTTTTTTTTTTTTTCCTTTTACACATTGTTTTGGTTTTTTTTTCCCTCTCTGCAAGGCGAGAGAGAGATACAATGTATCTCTCTCCTCCATTCAGAAATAGAACACATGGGCGGGTTTCAAAGCAACTGATCACTGTGATAGCCAATCAGAGGCTATTACAGCGATCAGGTGACCCGGAATCGGGAGTTCCGGGTCCTGATTGTTAGTAAGGGACCCGGGGCTCTCAGCGAGACCCCAGTCTCTATGCTGGGACAGCACAAAGACAGATACGCAAATACCCCACAGAAAAAAGCCCAGTTCAGTGGAGGCCAGGGGCAGACTGACCAGTTGGAAACCCGGGCACTGCCTGAGGGCCCGGGGTCAGTAGGGGGCCATGAGATGCCCCTGGTACCTTTTTCATAAGCTTTTTTGAGTTTGTTCTTTACACTAAAACAAAAAATATAGTATTTCTGCGCCAACAAAAAAGTGCCATATACAAAATATGTGTATTCCTCTTCTAAATTGCTGCTGTGCAGAAAATGTGAAAACACAAATATTTATAAATGAAACAGCGCAAAATAGACCTTCATACAAATTTAGTGAATCACAAAACATAAATGTCCAATAATCATTGGTGCATATCTCTGTCAAAAAATCTTCAGGAAAGACACCCCAAGACCACTTGTGATGAAACCGCAGTCTTGTGTCTTCTATCAGTGCCCAGCTGAACACTGATTGTAGGAGGAGTGTTCATTCTCCTCTGACTGTACTATGAGGCTGCATGACCTGTGACCCTCTGTCTGGACAGCGCTGATTGGCCCTGTGCTGAACACATGCACCCAGGGGCGGACTGACCATTTGGAAACTCGGGCACTGCCCTAGGGCCCGGGGTCAGTAGGGGGCCCCATGAGATGCCCCTGGTACCTTTTTCATAGGCTTTTTTGAGTTTGGGCAAGGACACAGGGGCCCCATTGTCCCCTATTGCCCAGGGGCCCCATGAGTTGTCAGTCCACCCCTGGTGGGGGCGAATATTTGCATATTCTCAGCGCCAAGGGGTTAAAGCTGAACTCCAGGTATGGTTTTTATTGTATAGTTACACTGGTCCCACTTGGACGAGTGTGAGTATATATATATATTCCATACTTGTGAGACCGAAGTGAAAGCAGAGAATCACTGTAGTAGTAACCACTACTACATGGATCGCTATGTTTTTTTGGGTCCTATGCCAAGTGGCTTCCCTTGAACACAGGGGGTTGCTTACGCAACATGTCTGCCACTCACAGAACACCTTGTATTTTTTTTTTTTTTTTATTGAATACAAGGCATTCTCTGATTGGACGAGGTAAAAAGGAGGGTCGGTGATTTCTCAATATCTACCGTGTTCAATCATTCTCTATTTCCGCAGTGGTTCCACAGGTATGGACTGTATACTTACATGGGTCCAAGCTGGAGCAACGTTACTATGCAATAAATTCATATCTGAAATTTAGTGTATGTAAGCCTTACAGTGGCTGGAAACCCGTACATATACCTAGTGAAGTGACTGGCCTCAGGTGATACACAGAGATCAAACAAATCCTCCTTCAAAAGTTGTACCTGTTTATCTGCATTCTCTTCTCTACATCCATTTCAAGTGCAGATTTCTACACAGAATCTCTCAGCTCTAAAAGCAGGGGGCGAGGGCTGAAGTTACACAGTGAGGAGAGCTGATTGGAGGGAAGGGACACCCCCCCCCCCATTCACACAACACACACGAACAGAGCTTTAGCGTCAATCTGTTGGTGGTCCCTCTCCTGTCACCAATTTTCTCTCGATGTCAGGAAAACATGTCAGAAGAGATTCATGCTTATAGCAAAGGAATGAAGCAGCAGACAAGAATGACACTTAGTGCTCTGGATAGAGACAAGTACACACTATAGAGGGATATGCTTTGTTCATATTTCATGTTTGAGGTTTACAACCACTTTAAACACATCCCTGCCGCCCTATAACAGATATACTGCTGCAGGGGTGCACAAAATCACGTATATATACATGATTGAGCATTTCTGGGTAAGGGGCGCACTCTCAATTTGTGGGAAAAAAGGACGTAAGGTTAATTTGGGTGCAGCATTGCATGACCGCGCAATTGTCAGTTAAAGTAACGCAGCGTCGTAACGCAAAAAATGGCCTGGTCACTTCAGGTCCGGACAGTTTCACCCTCCTTCCAGTCCAGGCCAATTTTCAGCTTTCAGCGCTGTCATACTTTGAATGACTATTACTCAATCATGCAACACTGTACCCATATTAAATTTTATCATTTTTTGAGACAGATAGAGATTTCTTTTGGTGATATTTAATCACCACTGGGTTTTTTATTTTTGCTATATAAGTGAAAAAATACCAAACATTATGAAAAACAAAAGTTTTTGTTATAAAATTTTGTAAATAAATAATCTCCCTTCATAAATTTAGGCCAAAATATATTCTGCTACATTTTGTGGGTAAAACTAACCCAAAACGGTGTATATTATTTAGTCTGTGTGAAAGTTAGAAAGAGAAACTATGGGATATATACATGAAAATTAACCAGTTGAGACCCTAAAATGCCAAACGTTGGCATGAGGTAAGGCGGTGATCAGGATGTTGGCATGAGGTATGGCAGTGATCAGGACGCTGGTATGGAGTATGGCGGTGATCAGGACGCTGATATGGGGTATGGCAGTGATCAGGTCGTTGGTATGAAGTATGGTGGTGATCAGGACGCTGATAAGGGGTATGGCAGTGATCAGGATACTGGTATGGCATATGAGGTGATAAGGACACTGGTATGGTGTATGGCAGTGATTAAGGCGCTGGTATAGTGTATGGCGGTGATCAGGGCATTTGTATGGTGTATGGCGGTGATCAGGGTGTTGTTATGGTGTTTGGCAGAGATCAGGGCGTTAGTATGGCTTTTGGTGGAGATCAGGGCATTAGTATGGCTTTTGGCAGTGATCAGGGCATTGGTATGGCATATGGCAGAGATCAGGGTGTTAGTATGGCTTTTGGTGTAGATCAGGGCATTAGTATGGCTTTTGGTGGAGATCAGGGCATTAGTATGGCTTTTGGTGGAGATCAGGGCATTAGTATGGCTTTTGGTGGAGATCAGGGCGTTAGTATGGCTTTTGGTGTAGATCAGGGCATTAGTATGGTGTATGGCGGTTATCAGGATGCTGGTATGACATATGATGGTGATCTGGATGCTGATATGGCGTTTGGCAGAGATCAGGGCGCTGGTATGGTGTATGGTGGTGATCAGGGCGCTGTTATGGTGTATGGTGGTGATCAGGACGCTGGTATGGGGTATGGCAGTGATCAGGACGCTGGTATGGGGTATGGCAGTGATCAGGATGCTGGTATGGGGTATGGCAGTGATCAGGATGCTGGTATGGTATACGGCGGTGATCAGGATGCTGGTATGGGGTATGGCAGTGATCAGGACGCTGGTATGGGGTATGGCAGTGATCAGGACGCTGGTATGGGGTATGGCGGTGATCAGAATGCTGGTATGGTATACGGCGGTGATCAGGACGCTGGTATGGGGTATGGCAGTGATCAGGATGCTGGTATGGGGTATGGCAGTGATCAGGACGCTGGTATGGGGTATGGCGGTGATCAGAATGCTGGTATGGTATACGGCGGTGATCAGGACGCTGGTATGGGGTATGGCAGTGATCAGGACGCTGGTATGCGGTATGGCAGTGATCAGGGCGCTGGTACGGCATATGGTGGTTATCTGAGTCCTGATATGGGGTATGGCAGTGATCAGGATGCTGGTATGGCCATGGTCAGCACATTTTCCTGAGCACCGGGACATGTGCTGGGTGCATTTTATTATGAAAACAAATCTAACCCATTGGGAAATGTCCATAAAAGGAATTTCCTGTTTGCACACAGTTTAGTCAGCTGAGACAATGAGGCAGCAAAGCACACTGGGAAATGTAAGAATTTATTGCTGAACAAACACATAGTTCTGTTTTTTTTCCAGCCTGAAAACGCTCCTGCCAAAAAAACGCTGATAAAAGCCTATGTGTGCATGGACACAGGGGCGTATTTACCACGAGACAAACAAGACATTTGCCTTGGGCGGCATTTTTCAGGGGGCGGCGCCACCCCCGGAAGAAGGAACATCAGTGATATGTCACTTACTACAACAGACCCCACACTGAGGGATACAGTGAGGACTGGGAGTATCAGCCTCCCCGGTGACAGTGCCGTCCTCCGGGATCATCACCCAGCCCCGGCTCCCCACCACCACACACGGCAGACAGCTCTGAAACACCAACTCTCAGAGCTGCCTACAGCCTGGCCGGGCGCAATGCATGCTGGGAGTTGTAGTCCTTCCCTTCTTCCGACCCACTGCCTCCACAGGAGAGAACTACAATCCCAGCAGGCTGTGTGGTGCTGGGGCTCAGCCACCTCTGCTGTCACAGAGATGGAAGACAGAAAAATGCGGCTGTGAGGAGGATACATGGCTCCCCCCTCCCCTCGGCCTCCGCCCCTCCGCCAGGCCTGGTGAGTGATCGCCATCCTACTACTGTGTATACCATGTATACTATGTGGGGGGAGAGGACTGACCAGAGACTGCCAGGTGACTGACACCTTCACACCACTCATACAACTAATGACACCTTCTCATCGCTCATACCACTAATGGCACCTTCACACCGCTCATACCACTAATGACACCTTCACACCGCTCATACCACTAATGACACCTTCACACCGCTCATACCACTAATGACACCTTCACACCGCTCATACCACTAATGACACCTTCACACCGCTCATACAACTAATGACACCTTCTCATCGCTCATACCACTAATGACACCTTCACACCGCTCATACCACTAATGACACCTTCACACCGCTCATACCACTAATGACACCTTCACACCGCTCATACAACTAATGACACCTTCACACCGCTCATACCACTAATGACACCTTCTCATCGCTCATACCACTAATGACACCTTCACACCGCTCATACCACTAATGACACCTTCACACCGCTCATACCACTAATGACACCTTCTCATCGCTCATACCACTAATGACACCTTCACACCGCTCATACCACTAATGACACCTTCTCACCGCTCATACCACTAATGACACCTTCACACCCTTCATACCACTAATGACACCTTCACACCACTCATACCACTAATGACACCTTCACACCGCTCATACCACTAATGACACCTTCTCACCGCTCATACCACTAATGACACCTTCACACAGCTCATACCACTAATGACACCTTCACACCCCTCATACCACTAATGACACCTTCACACCGCTCATACAACTAATGACACCTTCACACCGCTCATACCACTAATGACACCTTCTCATCACTCATACCACTAATGACACCTTCTCACCACTCATACCACTAATGACACCTTCTCACCAATCATACCACTAATGACACCTTCTCACCACTCATACGACTAACTGACATCTTCTCACCGCTCATACCATTAACTGACATCTTCTCACCGCTCATACCACTAATGACACCTTCACACCGCTCATACTACTAATGACACCTTCACACCGCTCGTACCACTAATGACACCTTCACACCGCTCGTACCACTAACTGACACCTTCATTCCGCTCATACCACTAATGACACCCTCAGACCACTCATACGACTAACTGACAACTTCTCACCGCTCATACCACTAATGACACCCTCAGACCACTCATACGACTAACTGACAACTTCTCACCGCTCATACCACTAATGACACCTTCTCACCACTCATACCACTAATGACACCTTTACTCAAACAATTAATGACACTTTCACACCGCTCATACCACTAATGACACCTTCACACCGCTCATACCACTAATGACACCCTCAGACCACTCATACGACTAACTGACAACTTCTCACCGCTCATACCACTAATGACATCTTCTCACCGCTCATACCACTAATGACACCTTTACTCAAACAATTAATGACACTTTCACACCGCTCATACCACTAATGACACCTTCACACCGCTCATACAACTGACACCTTCACACCGCTCATACAATTAATGACACCTTCACACCGCTCATACAACTGACACCTTCACACCGCTCATACAATTAATGACACCTTCACACCGCTCATACCACTAATGACACCTTCACACCGCTCATACCACTAATGACACCTTCACACAGCTCATACCACTAATGACACCTTCACACCCCTCATACCACTAATGACACCTTTAGACCGCTCATACAACTAATGACACCTTCACACCGCTCATACCACTAATGACATCTTCACACCGCTCATACCACTAATGACACCTTCACACCGCTCATACCACCAATGACATCTTCACACCGCTCATACAACTAATGACACCTTCACACCGCTCATACCACTGACACTTCACAGGAAGATGTGGCCGGCCACCAAGTTCTGCTCAGCAAATGTTGGTGCACTAGAGACAGTGGGGGTGTACTGGGGAAGGGGGGGCGATTTTTGTGTTGCCTAGGGCAGCACAAAACCCAAATTCCCCCCTGCATGAGCACATAGGATAACATGCTGGGGAGTTTAATGGTTGCAGAAAAAAACGGCTGATGCCAAAAACAGCCGCTGTAAAAATGTCCCGTGTGCATGAGGCCAAAAGGTAAATACCAGGAGAGATTCAGGTCCTTTTACTAGCAGCATCTAAGAGTACATCCAGGGGCGGACTGACAACTCATGGGGCCCCCAGGCAATAGGGGATCATGGGGCCCCTATGTCCTTGCCCAAACTCCAAAAAGCCTATGAAAAAGGTACCAGGGGCATCTCATGGGGCCCCCTACTGACCCCGGGCCCTCGGGCAGTGCCCGAGATTCCAAATGGTCAGTCCGCCCCTGGTACCAGGGACATCTCATGGGGCCTCCTACTGACCCCGGGCCCTCAGGCAGTGTCCGAGTTTCCAAATGGTCAGTCCGCCCCTGGGTACATCTAATTATTAGTATTATTTGGGGGGGAATTTACTACTGGGCTAAAGTGGTATTAAACCAAAACCCAAACATGTAATATATCACAGCCTACCTCTGTTTTCCCCTGGCGATCTGGCCAGTAACACACCTCCTGTGTTAGAGTGCTCCCACTCTGGATGAAGGAGCACAGGGGCACCGATGGACAGCAGCACTGTCTGGGAGAGGGGAGTGTTAGATGCACTAGCAGATTTAAATACACTAACAAATGTAAGCTTTATAAACTGATTATTTCGTTTTTGGATAAATGTTTTACATAAATAAAAGCTGATCGTTATAAGCAGCCCTGTCAGTGGTGAATGATTTATCTCAACACCCTTAACAGATACAATTGTAGGAAAGATTGTTCTTTTGAGAAATAACAGACTTACTGGCTGGATCACCAGATGAAAATAGAAGAAAGAAAGCCTAAGAAAGAAATCTAATGCAGCCATCACTTCTAAGAATTGATAAGCTGCAATATAATGTTTGCTTTTTTGGTTTAATACCACTTTAAGCAGCAGTGTTGCAGCTTTGATGGACTGTAGATCATAGTTTATAGGGGTGTCCGGTAAAGGCTTGTTTATCAGCTGCTCCCTATAGGAATTGCCGGGAAGTAGAAAGGTCCCTTGTAATGATTTCAGCATCTCCTCATCTCAAACCAATATCCGCCTTGTCCGTTAGATCCAGAAATCTATACTCATCGACATGCTGGGGGGTCAGCCTCTAGGAAATGAACTGACTCAGCCACCGCTATCACCCTGGCTTTAATCTCCTCGGCGAATGCGTCGTCATCTCTGGAATCCACATCCGGTCGGAATAGCGTTTTTTCTTCCCCACAAAAAAAAAAAAAAAGTCCCATTGACTTTGCTAAGGTCAGACCCGCTGCTGCAGAGGGGCGAATCAACTGTCTGAAAGAGACGCATAGAATGAACTCATGCCAGTTTATTTAAATGGAAACATACGCGCTACGAGGGCGAGAAGCCCAGTATTGTGAACTTCCTCATTGACATGACTGGAGGAAAGGAATGTGCCCTTGAGAGAAAGAGAAGGGGGGGGGGGTAAAACTTGCAGGAACTCAGCTGTGGTTTCCAAATCTCTCCTTGAATTCTGGGCCCGAGCCTCCAAAATACAGCAGTCCTTTAAAATTGGCTCTTGGCAGCCTCCACTTCCCGGCTGCGGCCAAGTTGAAAATCGTCAGTCTGGTGGGGCCATCCTGGTGATTTCATTAGCTCTTATTACTCAGCGTTCTGTAGCAGATGGTCAGTGCGCTCACTTACCCCCCACCCCTCTTTTTTTTTTTTTGTCTACGGTCAGGCATGTGTTCTGACAGCTGATCTGTCCCAAGAGATGACAAGGAGAAAAAAAAATACAGCATGAATAGCAATTTCGTCTCCTTTTCTTTCCCCGAAAGTTCGATTACGGTAAGGGCTTCTTTGTAATAAGCAGCTTGCTTACCGCGTAGAACATATGATAGGGTTGTGAGTGCAGTGGGTAATTTGGGTTTCTTCTGATGAAAGCGTGTGTCATTATGCCCTAACTCCTCCACACTTAACCGTCCTCTTTAATCTCAGATATCAAAGCGATACTTTGTGTGCGTTTCTTTTCTTTTCTTTTTTTTTGGAATCATACTGGTGTTCAGCAGAGTCGTGATTTTTAGAAGAGGCTTCCTCCATTTATCTAGTTTGTATCATCTGTGTCAAGGGGCTTAAAAGTGTAGAGTGGCTTCTCGAGTTTCTTATGTCTGGTCACCTGACATTCGCCACCTGTCTGAGCCATTGTGTCATTTGTACATGTTCGCAGAATACCTGATTGATCGCTTCCAGAAATCTGACTCTCTCAAATACGTTTACTGTTTGGTCTGTTTTTTTTTAAAGGTTATTTGCAAAACACGAGTAAAATGATTCTGCAAAACTCCAGGGTTAGCCAGGAAACCAAACTGTGTAGGATGATTTCTCATAATTATTAGGTTGTGCAGAGCTTTTAGAGTGCTCATGGGTGGTACTGCAGCCTCCTGCCACCCATTCTGAACGCCCTTGCTTGATGTCTGGTGACCAAGATATCACTGATGTCATTGGTCTCTAGTGAGGGATAGGTTCCATTTTTAGTGATGTCATTGGTCTCTAGTGAGGGATAGGTTCCATTTTTAGTGATGTCATTGGTCTCTAGTGAGGGATAGGTTCCATTTTTAGTGATGTCATTGGTCTCTAGTGAGGGATAGGTTCCATTTTTAGTGATGTCATTGGTCTCTAGTGAGGGATAGGTTCCATTTTTAGTGATGTCATTGGTCTCTAGTGAGTTAGAACATAAGTTCTGAGATGCTCTGGTTGGCATCTATACAGGACTATGGACTCTGAATGGTCAGGCTAGATTCTCAGTGATGTCAGTAATTTAGGGAATGGATAGGCTTCATTCTCAGTGATCTCATTGGTCTCTAGTGAATGGATAGGCTTCATTCTTAGTGATGTCATTAGTCTCTAGTGAATGGATAGGCTTCATTCTTAGTGATGTCATTAGTCTCTAGTGAATGGATAGGCTTCATTCTTAGTGATGTCATTAGTCTCTAGTGAATGGATAGGCTTCATTCTTAGTGATGTCATTAGTCTCTAGTGAACGGATAGGCTTCATTCTTAGTGATGTCATTAGTCTCCAGAGAATGGATAGGCTTCATTCTTAGTGATGTCATTAGTGTCTAGTGAATGGATAGGCTTCATTCTTAGTGATGTCATTAGTCTCTAGTGAACGGATAGGCTTCAGTCTTAGTGATGTCATTAGTGTCTAGTGAATGGATAGGCTTCATTCTTAGTGATGTCACTGGTCTCTAGTAAATGGATAGGCTTCATTCTTAGTGATGTCATTAGTCTCTAGTGAATGGATAGGCTTCATTCTTAGTGATGTCATTAGTCTCTAGTGAACGGATAGGCTTCATTCTTAGTGATGTCATTAGTCTCTAGTGAACGGATAGGCTTCATTCTTAGTGATGTCATTAGTCTCCAGAGAATGGATAGGCTTCATTCTTAGTGATGTCATTAGTGTCTAGTGAATGGATAGGCTTCATTCTTAGTGATGTCACTGGTCTCTAGTAAATGGATAGGCTTCATTCTTAGTGATGTCATTAGTCTCTAGTGAATGGATAGGCTTCAGTCTTAGTGATGTCATTAGTCTCTAGTGAACGGATAGGCTTCAGTCTTAGTGATGTCATTAGTCTCTAGTGAATGGATAGGCTTCATTCTTAGTGAAATCATTAGTCTCCAGAGAATGGATAGGCTTCATTCTTAGTGATGTCATTAGTGTCTAGTGAATGGATAGGCTTCATTCTTAGTGATGTCACTGGTCTCTAGTAAATGGATAGGCTTCATTCTTAGTGATGTCATTAGTCTCTAGTGAATGGATAGGCTTCATTCTTAGTGATGTCATTGGTCTCTATTGAATGGATAGACTTCATTCTTAGTGATGTCATTGGTCTCTATTGAATGGATAGACTTCATTCTTAGTGATGTCATTGGTCTCTAGTGAATGGATAGGCTTCATTTTAAGTCATGTCATTAGTCTCTAGTGAATGAAAAGGCTTAGTTCTTAGTGGTGTCCTTATGGATAATGGATAGGCTCCATTCTTGGTAACGTCATTGGTCTCTAATGGATAGGCTTCGTTGTTAGTGATGTAATCGATCTCTAGTGAATGAATAGGCTGCATTCTTAGTGATATCATTAGTCTTTCATTGTTGGTGATGTCACTGGTCTCTAGTGAATGGATAGGCTCCATTCTCATTGATGGCATTAGTCTTTAGTGAATGGATAGGCTACATTCCAGTGATATCACTGGTCTTTAGTCAATTGATAGGCTCCCTTCATGGTGATGTCACTGGTATCTAGTGAATGGATAGGCTACATTTTCAGTGATGTCACTGGTTTCTAGTGAATGGATAAGTTGCATTCTTAGTGATGTTATCAGTTTCTAATGAATGGATAGGCTCCATGCTCAGTGATGTCACTGGTCTGAAATGAATGGATAGGCTCCATTCTCAGTGATGTCATTGGTCTCTAATGAATAGGCTTCATTCTTACTGATGTCATTGGTCTCTAGTGAATTAATAGGCTTCATTCTTACTGATGTCCTTGGTCTCTAGTGAATGGATAGACTACATTATCACTGATGTTGCTGGTCTCTAGTGAATGGATAGACTACATTATCACTGATGTTGCTGGTCTCTAGTGAATGGATAGACTACATTATCACTGATGTTGCTGGTCTCTAGTGAATGGATAGACTACATTATCACTGATGTTGCTGGTCTCTAGTGAATGAATAGGCTTCATTCTTACTGATGTCCTTGGTCTCTAGTGAATGGATAGACTACATTATCACTGATGTTGCTGGTCTCTAGTGAATGAATAGGCTTCATTCTTACTGATGTCCTTGGTCTCTAGTGAATGGATAGACTACATTATCACTGATGTTGCTGGTCTCTAGTGAATGAATAGGCTACATTATCACTGATGTTGCTGGTCTCTAGTGAATGAATAGGCTTCATTCTTACTGATGTCATTGGTCCCTAATGAATGGATAGGCTTCATTCTTACTGATGTTGCTGGTCTCTAGTGAATGGATAGGCTTCATTCTCAGTGATGTCGATGGTCTCTAGTGATTGGATAGGCTTCATTCTCAGTGATGTCGATGGTCTCTAGTGATTGGATATGTGGCGCTCTTAGTGATGTACAGTAACTGGTTGAAATGAATAGATAAGCTGCATTGTATGGCAATGGCTCCTAGTGAATTGATAGGCTGCATTTTTTGTGGTAACTTATTTCAACTGAATCAGAACAAAAGTTCTAAGATGTTGTGGTTGGCACCTGCACAAGAGGGCTAAGGACTCTGAATGGTTGGGCTGAATTCTCAATGATGTCTTTGGTTTCCGGTAGTTTTGTTTAGTAGTTTACGTAGTTTAGTAGTACCTCTCATCATTTTTCTTTACCGGATGCTGAATCCTTTAATGTCACTGAAAATATTGTCACCAGTGAAATACGTGTCCTCTCCTATGTGTCCTCTTTGACCAAACCAGAACGCTGTTCATTTTTTTTTTCACATTACATAACAGAAACCAATTAACAGCTACAAAAATAGAGCAGACAGTAATATGAGATCATGTAGGTCAGGTTGACTTTCCAGATGTTGTCTATAATTATGAGTAAACCATTTTCACACACTATTCTGTTATGTAATCTCCCGGTGAATTCTGGCTGAATTCATAAGCACCAAATTACTCAATTTTAAGGGACAATTGGTTCAGTCGCAGTTAAACAGGACCTTCAGACAACACTGAGTCAGCGACTAATTATACCAGCTAGCAAAAACTGCAACTGTGCTAAAGTGCCTTAGTCTGCCCAGTTCAAATTATTGGTGACATCAGTGACCACCATGCCTCACCATGCACAAGAAGCCAATAACATCACCGAGAATGTAGCCTCAGGGGGCTTCAATGGGTGAACGTAGTGGTCGGGGAGTGAACTGGAGGTGAGTAGAAGCTGCACAGCGATGCCATTAAAATTAACCTCATCCAAGTGTAAACATGACATATGCAAAGGACGTGAATAGGTGCGAATAAATACAAACAAATCCAATAACAACACAAAATACTATAATGTGCTGGTGACAACAGTGAACATAATAATAATGATGATGTGTATTGTGTTGATAAAATGTGCTTCAGTTCCAAAAATTAATTAAAGCGACTCCGTCCCAAAAAGTATAATATAACAGTCCCAAGACACAGGAGAATATATAATCAATCTTCAGTGCACGCCGTGAGACATCCAGTGCAGCAAAAAACGAAAAGATACTCCACCGGCTAATGCAGCAATGGGCAAACTACGGCCCGCGGGCCGTTTACGGCCCGGCGGACCTTTTAATCCGGCCCGCGGAGCGTGATACATTGGCTGTCAGGATGTGTGTAGGCGGGACAGCGTGACGAACGTGAGGGGAGCTAGCCGGAACGGCGCGGGAACACAGCGAGAGGAATGCGCGGAGCAAAGGTAAGTGAATTGACACAAGGGGGACTTGGCTTACTACTTGGGGGGGAATAGTACTGTGGGGGATGAAATACTGTATGAGGGATGAATTAATATGGGGGATGAATTACTATAGGGGGGATGAATTACTATATGGGGGATGAATTACTATATGGGGGATGAATTACTATATGGGGGATGAATTAATAGGGGGGATGAATTAATAGGGGGGATGAATTACTATAGGGGGGATGAATTACTATGGGGGATGAATTACTATATGGGGGATGAATTACTATGGGGGATGAATTACTATATGGGGGATGAATTACTATGGGGGATGAATTACTATATGGGGGATGAATTACTATGGGGGATGAATTACTATATGGGGGATTAATTACTATGCTTACTATGGGGGAATATTACTATACTTACTATGGATGACACATACACATCATTCATCTACTCTTTGTCCGGCCCCCGGGTCCAATATATGAACCCATTGCGGCCCTCAAGTCAAAAAGTTTGCCCACCCCTGGGCTAGTGTGTCGCTCACCTACAAACTGTGACCCACAAGGAGTCACAAAGCATAGAGAACCTCAAATGATGATTCCAAGAAATTGGTCCTCGATAGCAATCAGAGAGCGAAAGGTCATCTCCAATGGCGCTGACAAACACTCATAGGCATCCAGAAATGGCCTCAGACCTCTATCACCTCCAGTCCCTCACATAGAAGATGCAAACAAGAAGACTCCCATAGTGTAATATGTCACAAACTTTCATATAAACAATATCCACACATAGCTACTCACATTTAAAATACGTCCGCAGACCAAAAACAGGCAAAATTCTATCTGCAAAAGGCTACAGGGAAGTTGTATGGGATCAGGAGTACCAAGATGGCAGCTTCCGTCCGTACTGGATATGGCGTCACTATGCTTCCATCCTACGCGTTACGTCACGGGTCACGTGACTTCCTCAGGGCTCCTGAGGGTGCCATCTTGGTACTCCCGATCCCACACACCTTCCTTTTAGCCTTTAGTGCAGGACCCTTTCACTTTTCATTTGTTTTCACTATTTTGGAATATAGTTTGGTGTTTGCGGCCACTTTTTTGGGTCATTGCAGTCAGGGAAGTAGCCCAGGAGGACCACTTTTACATTAATATGAACCTGTTGCTGTGAAAAGCATTAGCAAAGCGCAGGTTGACTTTAACATCCTTGCATGTGTTTCTAATATGCTGGCACTCTTATGTCTACGTTTTGTTGTAACATTCTCTGTCTGGTAGACCAGGAGGTGAGAACACCTGGCTTGCAGGTCTACCAGGCTCAAAAATTGGTGTTCCCATGACAGTAGATTAGTAGTAAGAAGGAAGCTTCCAAACTGCATAACAGCTACGCCAGGAGAAATATCGGAACTTCTAGGCCAGTGGTTCTCAACCTGGGGGTCGAATGACCCTTTCACAGGGGTCGCCTAAGACCATCGGGAAAACACATATTTCCGATGTGTAATGAGCAGCTACTGTGTAGAAAGCAGCTACTGTGTAGAAAGCAGCTACTGTGTTGAAAGCAGCAGTATTGGAGGTAAAACGACACTCATGAATTATAATTACTGGGTAAATAATTTTATGGTTGGGGGTCACCACAACATGAGGAACTGTATTAAAGGGTCGCGGCATTAGGAAGGTTGAGAACCACTGCTCTAGGCAGACAGGTCCAGCTTCTTCTTTGAAGTTCAGGGCCTATAGTATGTTTCAGTTTTGATTGGAGCTTCGCTTCATTGCTGCCAGAAAAATAAAATCCAGACAAACGTCTCTTTTATATAATAGGTCATGCTGAAGTGGTTTGTGCGATGAATAATCATGAAGGAAATAATGACTATAAATGTAGTCCAGTTGGTGTGAGGGACTTTCAAGGCACCAATGTAAATGAGCAACCAGTTTACTGCAGTGCCCACAATGTACATGAGTACATGAGGTGCAGGAGTTTATGGAGGTCACAAAACTATGATGTCCATCTTAATGCTAGTTACAATTTTATGTTCTTTTTTTTTATTGTGGGGAAGTGCTGTAAACTCTTTTTATTTGCAGTCTTTGTCCCCATGCAGGAAATTACCCCTCACTTCCTGTATAGGTGACCACACAGCAAGTGAGGAGGAAATAGTAGTTTACTTTAGCACATCCTAATGTACTATTCAATAATTCTGGGTGTATCTAATAATGTATCCCGAGTTGCAAACAGGCAGGAAAGAAGATTTTGTTGCAGAAGAGCCATAGTCATGTCTGAAAAAAGTCTGCCTGCTCCAAAGTTTCTAGTTTTTAAGCAGTGTTGCTCAACTTTATTTCATTTATGACACCTTTTAAAAGAATGCAAAATCTCAAACCACCCCAGCAGGAGCGGACTGACCATTGGGGAACTCGGGCACTGCCCAAGGACCCGGGGTCAGTAGGGGGCCCCAAGAGATGTCCCTGGTACTTTTCATATGCTTTTGTGGGTGTGATTTGAGTTTGGGCGAGGACACAGGGGCCCCATGATCCCCTATTCCCCGGTGGCCCCATGAGTTGTCAGTCCGCCCCTGCACCCCAGTCTAAAATGTAAAAAAGAAAATGACATGTTACTTGTCAATAGGAAATCTGAGCCTGCGATGATGTACAATCTGACATGATGAAATTATCTTCACATCAGAAGTCCCCTCCCCCTTCACATTGGAGCACCCTCCCCCCAATCACATTAAAGGTTTCCCCTTCACATCAGAGCCCCCCTTCACATCAGAGGTCCCCCTCCTTCACATCATAGCCCTCCATTGCATTAGAGCGAGAGAATGTCACCAGCACGCCAGCTGGTGACATTCTCTGGCTTTGATTATTTTTGGTTCCAGAAGGTAGTCGCAGCACCCATAAACACTTCCACTTTGCAGGAACTTGTGCATTGGGAATAGTATGTAGCCATCACAACCTTCACATCAGAGGTCTCCCCCATCACATCAGAGGTCTCTTTCACGTCAGAGGTCTCCCATCACATCAGCGGTCCCCCCATCATGGTAGAAGTTCCCCATCACATCAGAGGTCCCTCCATCACATCAGAGGTCCCCCCCAGCACATCAGAGGCTCACCATCATTTCACAAGTTCCCATTTCACATCAGAGGTTCCCCATCACATCAGAGGTCTTCCATCACATCAGAGGTTCCCCCTCACATCAGAGGTCCTCCAACACATCAGAGGTTCCCCATCATGTCAGAAGTTCCCCAACACATTAGAGGTCCTCCATCATATCAGAGGTCCTCCATCATATCAGAGGTCCTCCATCACATCAGAGGTCCTCCATCACATCAGAGGCTCGCCATCACATCAGAGGCTCCCCATCACATCAGACGTCCTCCATCACATCAGAGGTCCCCCATCAAATCTGAGGTCCCCCATCAAATCTGAGGTCCCATATAATGTCAGAGGCTCCCCATCATGTCAGAGGTCCTCCATCACATCAGAGGTTCCCTATCATGTTAGCAGTTCCCCTTACTAACCGCTCCATATCTGCCACCCCCCTCTGCCAATCCCTCCACTGGCTTCCGATTGCCCAACGTATAAAATTCAAAATACTAACATTGACGTATAAAGCTGTTCATAATAAAACTACAAAAAACCCAAAACTACATCACCGATCTGGTATCCAAATACCACCCAAAATGCACTCTCCGCTCCTCACAAGACCTCCTACTCTCTAGTTCCCTGGTCTCCTCCTCCCATGCTTGTCTCCAGGGCTTCCCCCATCCTCTGGAACTCCCTACCCCAATCCATCAGACTATCACCTACTCTGCCCACCTTTAGGCGCACCCTGAAAACCTATCTCTTCAGGAAAGCCTACCCTGCCCTCAGCTAATTACTGAACTCCTCCACTCTTCCTACCACTCCATCCCCCACAGCTATTTCCTCCTGTACCACTATCCCCTCCCTCCTAGATTGTAAGCTCCAAGGAGCAGGGCCCTCGAACCCCTCGTGTATTGTACTGTATTGTTACTGTATTGTCTCGTGTATTGTCTCCCATTATAATGTACAGCGCTGAGCAAACCGTTGGCGCTATATAAATCCTGTATAATAATAATAATAATTACATCAGAGGCTCCCCCGAACCATATAAAATCATGGTGCTGATCTGGGGCAAACTGGATCCTGTGTTCGCGGCTCCACAGGGGAACACAGACAGAACTGAAAAACACTGTTTTAAAGTATTCCTTTAGTTTTGGATAGAGCAGAGAGGGATTAGAAAACCTATCCATTTTTTATTTCTCTCTTTGCCTCCATTAGGAAGACTCACCCTTTTCTTGTTTACTATTATCACAAGAGTAAAAGTAAATGAAAATCCCAATTTTTAGGTTGTCACCAGATGGATAGAGGGGAACCTAGTTCTGGTGGCCCTGGTGACAAGCAGGGGTTCACTCATTGTGGATGGATTTCTTTTTTTCTCCCTGTTTTGCCTATGGGACAGGTAGTGAAAGGAAATCCCCCCAGTGGGACACAGATGAAAAAAACCTGGCAGGGGTTATAACCCTCCCTTACTCTATACAAACCGGGAAATATGCCCTTAGTTCTACTTTAAAGTTCTGCTTTAACCTCCCTGGCGGTATTCCCGAGTGTAGCTCGGGGTAAAATGTCAGTGCCAAAAGCGGTAACCCCGAGCTACACTCGGGCTTACCATGCGGCGCTGCATAGGGAGTCCCTGCAGAGCTTACCTTGTCCTTCGCTCCCGCGATGCGTCCCCTGCAGCATCCCCGGCCATCTCCTCCGGCCCATGCCGGCATCCGGCTTCTGTGTTCCGGTCCCTGTGACGTTGGGACGTACGGCGGCGGCGGGAAATTTGAAAATTTTAAAAAATGTAATTTTTAAAAAAAATTTTACATAGCAAAACATTGCTGTTTCAATGCATTTCACATACATTTTGTCCCGAGTGCTTTGTCCTGCGACCTGCCTGCATTTTTACTGTTCTTTCTGCCTGGAAACTGAGAAACGTCCATGGCGTCCAAAAAGCGTCCCTTTAGGTCAAAAGCGGTTTTAGACCGGCTAGAGAACAGCGATAGTAAATCAGAACCACTTGCAGAATTGAGTGATAATGATTCGTGGGGGAAATTCGTCATCAGACACTGAAAATGATTTTGCGACTTTGCTCAGCGATGTGCGAACTTGGCGCTATATTTCAAATTTCAGTGTTTCTGGTTTGATTATATTATTGAATTAAATGTATTATTATATTATTATTTTTTATGATTATTTATTAAATTATAATTTATGATTTCGTGTTTCAAATTTTATCCTACCCGGAATGTTTAACCGTTTCAATACCGTGCAATTTTACACCTTCCTGCCCAGGCCATTTTTCAGGTTTCAGCGCTCTCACACTTTGAATGACAATTGCGCGGTCATACAACATTGTACCCAAACTAAAATTTTATCATTTTCTTCACACAACTAGAGCTTTCTTTTGGTGGTATTTAATCACCGCTGGGGTTTTTATTTTTTTTAAATTAACAAAAAAAGACCAAAAATTTTGAAAAAACAACACATTTTCTTTGTTTCTGTTATAAAAGTTTACAAATAAATAATTGTTCTTCATAAATTTAGGCCGAGATGTATTCTGCTACATGTCTTTGGTGAAAATAACCCAAATTAGGATGTATTTTTTAGTTTGTAGGAAAGTTATAGAGTTCACAAACTATGGTATAGATCTGAATATTGGTCAATCCTGAAGTACTGACGGCCAATCTAATATCTTGAGGTCCAAGAATGTCAGAACAGTACAGATATCCCCCAAATGACCCCTTTTTGCAGAGTAGACAGTCCGACGTACTTCATAAGAGGCATGGCGAGTTTTTTGAAGTAGTATTTTTTTGTCATAATTTTTCGGAAAATTAAAAAATTAAAAAAATTATTTTCACTATTTTTTTTTTTTACATACTGTCACCAGTGCAGTACAGCGTCATATAACTGGCATGGCAGTGAACAGCGGCACTGACTGGTGACAGTATGAAAAAAAAAATATATATATATATTTTTTTTATTTTTTTATTATATTTAATTTTTTATTACATTTTTTTTTATTTTTTTTAAGATTTTTTTTCATATTTTACTATGACCAAAATAGTACAATGTTACCATAGTAACACTGTACTACTTTGGGGAAGTGATCAGTATTTTTTTTTTTTTTTTTACACAATTTGCTTATAGCAAAGAATGACTTTGCTATAAGCAAGCATTTACCTGAATGAAATCGATTCATTCAGCTTTTTTTTTTTTTTTTTTTTTGTGCTTAGCTGTGATTTGGTCACAGCTAATCACATGACATGTGCATGTGAATAGCTGTGACCATTCACAGCTAGGCACTAGTATACAATGGATGGCATCATGAATGAAGCCATCCATGTATACAACTGTCATGTGACCTGCTGTGATTGGTCACAGCAGGTGACATGGTACCAGCTACGGGAGCCGGTACTCGGATCTGTCATCGGCCGTGTCCGAGGTGCACGGGCGGTGACAGATCGCACTGCTGCGTCGCTCTGCAACCGCGCAAACCGCGCATGTGCGGGAGCACGCCAAATGGCGTGCACCCGGAATACAGGAGCGCATTTCAAGCCGCCAAATGGCCATTGGCCGGGCGGCTAATGGTTAATAGACTCTTGTTCGGACAGATTTCAGTGAGTTATTCCTAAATATTACAGCCTACAATAAAAAAACTACATATTTCCATGCAAAATAATGGTACCGCTTTCAGCACCAAAAATCTGAAATAATCATACCGCCGAGGAGGTTAAAGATTGTCTTTTTCATAGCTGTCTGTAGTTCAGCTTTGTAGATTTCCATTATTTAGTCAGATATCTCAGACCTATACAACAGACCTGAAGGAGGGGAGAAGAGGAGAGGATGTCTCATTGCTGGTCACGTCCATCTCCACCACCATCATTTTCTTAAGAGCTCTTCTCCATGGTTCAATACTTGTCATTGGCCTTGATGGTGCCTTGATGGTTCTCCTGTGTCTGCAGACATCACATCCAGACTCTGCCATAAAGGTCATGTCATGGCTAGAGGTCAGATGTCAGCAGGTTGCACTATTCTGGCTCTGCGGGATGATGGAACAAATGGAAATGTGTAATTTTACATTCACAAGCCTCCCCTAGGCTATCACCAGTTGAATGACCTTGGCATAGCTTCTTGTTGATGTGCTTCGGGTGTTTAACAAGGACAAACCATGTGAGCGTGGAGACAGACTAGGAATTCTCTGCCCTCTTGGACATGTTTGATTGTTTGACATTATTTCATTTTATTAATACATACAGTCATGGCCAAAAATATTGTCCCCTCTGCATTCCTGTCAAATTACTCACCACTTCACCCAGAAAATTGTTGCAATTACAAATGTTTCAGCATTCTCGTGTTTATTTCTTTTATTTCTATTGGTATGACACAAAAAAGTGGAGAAACAAAAAAACTAAATCTGACACATTCCAGGCAAAACCCCAAAAATGGACTGGACAAAATTAATGGCACATTCTCAAAGTTGTAAGAAATAATTGTATTCCAAGTTTGTGATGCTCCTGTAATTTGTAATTAAACTCACCTGTATCAATTACCAGGTGCTGACAATATAGAGATCACACCGGCAACCAGTTAAAATGGTGAAAAACTGACTCAACCATTCTGTTGTGTGTCTCTGTGTGCCATATGGAGCATGGAGAAGGGAAAGAGCAGCAAGGAATTCTCTGAGGATTTGAGAACAAAAATTGTGGAAAAGCATGGACAATCTCAAGGTTACAAGTCCATCTCCAGAGATCTTAATGTTCCTGTGTTCACTGTGTGCAACATTGTCAAGATGTTTACAACCCATGGCACTATAGCTAATTTCCCTGGATGTAGACAAAAGAGAAAAATTGATCAAAAGCTGCAATGAAGGATTGTTTGGTGGATGAAGAACCTCGATCAACATCCAGACAAATTCAAGCTGACCTTCAGGCACAGAGTACAACCAGGGGCGGACTGGTACCTTTCATTGGCTTTTTCATGGGCTTTTTTGGGTGTGGGTGAGGACACGGAGGCCCCATAATCCCCTATTGCCCGGGGGCCCCATGAGTTGTCAGTCCGCCCCTGGGTACAACTGTGTCAGCTCACACTATACATCGCCATCTGATGAAAAGGGACGCTATGGTAGAAGATCCAGGAGGACCCCACTGCTGACACAGAAACATAAAAAGCCAGATTGGAGTTTGCCAAAACTTTCCCAAGGAAGCCAAAATCCTTTTAGAAGATTGTGTCGTGGACAGACGAAACAAAATTTAAAGCTTTTTGGTAAATCCCATCATTCTACGGTTTTCAGGAAAAAGCAATGAGGCCTTTAAAGAACAGAATAGAATCCCTACAGTCACACATGGTGGAGGTTGCTCTGCTGCTTCAGGCACTGGATGTCTTGACTGTGTGCATGGCATTATGAAATCTGAAGGCAGTAAAAGCAGGCGGTTGAGCTGTGATTTTCTTGCTCCCGACCACCCACCTAAAGAACAGGGATGAACTCAGACATGTTTGGACACGAGTCCATCCTGCCTGATCTATCTCTTCTGGAAGTTCTCAAAGCAGCAGCCATTCATAGGCAGCACAGGTGAAAATGTGTAGTAGGGCCAGGGGCGGACTGACCATTTGGAAGCTCAGGCACTGCCCGAGGGCCCGGGGTCAGTAGGGAGCCCCATGAGATGCCCCTGGTACCTTTTTCATAGGCTTTTTTGAGTTTGGGCAAGGACACAGGGGCCCCATGATCCTCTATTGCCCGGGGGCCCCATGAGTTGTCGGTCCGCCCCTGAGTAGGGGCGACATGCAGCCAGGGGCGGACTGACAACTCATGGGGGCCCTGGGCAATAGGGGATCATGGGGCCCCTGTGTCCTTGCCCAAACTCAAAAAAGCCTATGAAAAAGGTACCAGGGGCATCTCATGGGGCCCCCTACTGACCCCGGGCCCTCGGGCAGTGCCCGGGTTTCCAAATGGTCAGTCCGCCCCTGCATGTAGCCGACTTGGGCTGTACTCATATCATGGCCCAGGCAAAAATTATGCCCCACGGTAATGCCTGCAGAACAAGGCACTGCTCGCTAAACACTGTACTGGCCTCCAAAACCCATAGTACTGCCCACTGAACTAGACCCATGCTAGCAAATAGGGCTGCACTGTAACCTCCCCAATTTTGCTGTGGTGTGCTGGTTCAGCCTTTTCATGGTTAAAAAAGCCTCCGAGCCACCTGTCAACCAACCCTTGAAAATCAATCCACCACGGATCGCTGTTCAGAGGGGCAGCCTCATATCTGAACGAGGCACAAGGGCCCATTCACAACAGCAGGAACACTTTATGGTGCATATAATATGTGCACGCTGGTGTGCATTGTGTGTATATGCTGTGATGTATTGATACAGTGCATCTAAATGCTTGCTTTGCTTTTCTTTTCTTTTCTTTATATTAAAGTGTATGCTACTCCAACTTTTTACACTCCTGATATGTGCCTACTGTATCATGTACTTGTATGAAAAATAGTGGTCCACTGAAATGAAAATTCCAGTGCCAAAACTGAAACCGACATTTTAGGATGCACTTGGCCGAAAACCAAAACCAAAGTGGACAGTTTTTTTTTAAAATTAATTTAATTAATGTGGCTGGCATTTTTTGCATTGGAGTCTATGGGACCCAATTTTGCATTGAATTCTATGAAACGTGATTTTGCATTGAAGTCAATAGAACACGATTTTGCATTGAAATCAATGGGACACGATTTTGCATTGAAGTCAATGGGACACGATTTTGCATTGAAGTCTATGGGACGTGATTTTGCCATTATTAGCACCTTTTTTTTTTCTCTATCGAATGCAGATAACCCTATTTTTGTCTGATAATTTTCAGCGGCCAATATATTGGTGCTTCCCTAATGAAAAAGTATCCTGTTCTCTTTGTATTGCTTCCTTTGTGTGAAATCCATGGTGATCCTGCCAGTCCCCCTGCTTTTTTATTTCAAACTGACCACACTAGGTAGGAGAGCACATCCTGCCTTCCCAGCGTGGTCAGTTTTTTTTTTTTTGCTTTTTTTTTTCTACTTCCTGTAATGCAATAAACTTGTGCTGACATGCCCCCCTACTGACCCCGGGCCCTCGGGCAGTGCCCGAGTTGCCAAATGGTCAGTCCGCCCCTGTCCCCACCCCAACCACTGGTGTAGCATCAGGAGTCACAATGGTAACCCTGCCTCATCCTCCAGGGGGCCTGTGCGGCCTCCCTGTCACATTCTGTTTTACAGTGGGACAGAAGGGGTGGTGGGGGTGGCATATACAGGACCTGATCCTCTCCATTTTCTTTCTGTAGCCGATGAAAGTCGGTTTCTCCACCTCTCCCTCCCGCCAGGTTTCAGCGGCTGCAGGAAGAAAATGCTCATTATGCTATTCAAAATAACAAATTTGAAATTCTGAACCATTTCATTGTTGCCCGCGACTGGTTACTAAATCACTTAAGTGGCCTTTAACCACTGGCCTACCGGGCACTTATACCCCTTCCTGCCCAGGCCAATTTTCAGCTTTCAGCGCTGTCACACTTTCAATGACAATTGTGCGGTCATGCAACACTGTACCTATATGACTGTTTTATCATTTTTTCACACAGAGCTTTCTATTGGTGGTATTTACTCGCCGCTGGGTGTTTTATTTTTTGCACTATAAGCAAAAATATAGTAAAAATTTAAAAAAAGGTTTTTCTTTGTGTCCATTATAAAATTTTGCAAGCAGGTAATTTTTCTCCTTCACTGATGTGTGTTGATGAGGCTGCACTGATAGGCTGCACTGATGGGCACGGATAGGCAGCACTGATGGGCACTGATAGGCGGCACGGATAGGCAGCACTGATGGGCAGTATTGTGTGAGCTGGCAATGATGATGCTGCACTGATGGGCAGCACTGATGGGCGGAACTGCTGGGCAGCACTGTTGGGTGGCACTGCTGGACACAGGTGGGTGGCACTGCTGGGCACAGGTGGGCGGCACTGTTTGTCGTGCCCTGATTAGTGCCGATCACTTCTCTGACAATTGCCGGTTATCGGCAGTACTTTCCTCACGCTGTGAGAGCGTGAGGAAAGTGCAGCCAATAACCAGCAACTGCATTTACCTGGTGATCTGCTATGTCATTGTACACAGCTGATCACATGGTAAAAGACTGCCGTTTACCGTATCGTGTGATCAGCTGTGTCCGGGTGCGTGCCGCTGGGGCGCGCAGGGGGCGTGTTCTGGAATGACGTCCATGGACTTCGTCCCAGAACCAGACAACTACGCTGTAGCCGTCCTTCGGCTATAGCGTGGCAGGGAACTATTCAAAAGATTGAGCACCCCTGCAGTAAGGTGAAAGCATACAGGGACTGATCTGTGTCAGACATTTGTGAACACAGCCAATCAAGATATTTTGATATTTGCATTGCTCCTCCCAAAGGTCTACCCACTGCTTGCATCAGGGATGAGGGCTCTTGAGAGCAGTACTGAGGCAGGGGGCTATTATGTTTGCAGTAAGCTACATGCTGTCTGCATTGAATAGAGAACAAAGACCCAGTGATGGCACTGGCACTAAAATTAGGTATGTAATGAACACGGGAAACATGATTTAGCATGTACATGAATGTGGAAAGGAGGAACCAGGGGAGACAAAATATAAGCATCTAAAAAAATGTATCTAAAAAAAAAAAGTAATATTATTATTATTGCTACTACTAATGAAAATAATAGCAATAATACAAATAACAGGGAAGTATTATTATTATTATTATTATTATACAGGATTTATATAGCTCAACAGTTTACGCAGCACTTTACAATATAAACAATTACAATACAGTTCAATACAGAAGGAAAAGGAGGACCCAGCTCATGGGGCTTACAATCTAGATATTGCAGATTATGCATCTGTGGTGTGATGGCTGTATTAGTTTTCTTTTTCCAAGTTTCTTTTGCTTTATTTCCATCTGACAATCCTGCAGGGAACACACTTCCTGTCCCTGGGTGGCTACGCCACTCCTCCACTGTGTCTATGGAGGGAGCCATGGTTGTCACCCTAAGCTGCTCTCCTGATATGGACTCCAAACATGTCCATACCTCTTGATCTCTAACACATGGGGGCAGGGCAATTGGTAGATTATAGAAGATAGCCAGGAACAGGGGCGGACTGACCATTTGGAAAGTCGGGCACTGCCCGAGGGCCTGGGGTCAGTAGGGGGCCCCATGAGATGCCCCTGGTACCTTTTTCATAGACTTTTTTGAGTTTGGGCAAGGACACAGGGGCCCCATGATCCCCTATTACCCGGGGGCCCCATGAGTTGTCAGTCCGCCCCTGGGTGGGGATGTGGTAAAAACACATCTCAACTATGGGGGTTTGCGCCCCCCCCAAACCACATATGTAAATGAGCCCTTACTGTCCTGAGGCCACCTATAAAGCTGCTTTCACACTGATGCACTGCGGTTTACCCGTACCGTGAGTTCAGCAGCGCAGTGCACCTGCAGCTTTCCTGCTTCGCCTGGGACAGGAGTCGGTGTTACAGAGGAAGTATCGGCTCATGAGGTTCATGCTCTGTCTGCGGCCGCCTGCTTCCTCCGCTGCTGGCTTGATACACTCTGATGCTCTAGCATGGCAGATTGGCAAGTCCAGATTGAGATCAATGGCTTGCTGACCCCGGGCATCTGCTTTCCTGGTTTGAGGTTGAGGGTCATGTCAGCGGGCACCGGGGGGTCACATGTGGGCTACAGGTTGAGCACCCCTGCCTTACTACAATGTTGCAATCTGATCACTGGGGGGGTGAAGACACTGAGAATATGCTTCTTTCTGCCTGCAGCAGACTGATGACATCATCTCAGCCTAGGCAAAATCACTAGACTGGAGCTCGAGTGATTTTTTAATGGTAAACGATGGAACTTTTCTAAATAGGTGATACTGTCGGTATACATTGAGACAGATCAGGAATGTATGCGGGGATTCATGTAAAGATATTGAAGGGTTCACTCCTCCAGAGGATTTATCCACCTTCATGATCAGGCCATTTTTTGCAATAAGACTCTGAGTTACTTTAACTGACAATTGCGCGGTCATGCAACACTGCACCCAAATGACATTTATGTCATTTTTTTCCCAATAGAGCTTTCTTTCAATGGTATTTGATCACCTTTGCGGTTTTTATTTTTTGTGCTATAAACAAAAAAAGACCGACAATTTTGAAAAAAAAATATATTTTTGACTTTTTGCTATAAAAAAAGTTCAAAAATCTAATTTCTTCATAAATTTAGGCCAAAATGTATTCTGCGACATGTCTTTGCAAAAAAAATCCAAATATGTGTAAATTAATTGGTTTACGTGAAAGTTATAGCGTCTACAAATGGCGGTATATATACTGGAATTTTTGTTTTTATTTTTTTATACTAGTAATGGTGGCGATCAGTGACTTGTAGTACTGCGGCGGGCGTTCTGACACTGGGGGGAACTAACTGCCACTGACATCCCCATTGACACTAATACAGTGATCAGTGCTAATAAAAAGCACTGACGCTGTATTAATGGCACTGGGCAGGAAGGAGTTAACATCTGGGGTGATCAAAGGGTTAACTGTGTGCTGTGTTGCATCATGTGCTGTGTTTTTGTTTTTATTTTTTTATACATAGTAATGGCGGCGATCAGTGACTTGTAGTACTGCAGCGGGCATTCTGACACTGGGGGGGACCTGACTAACTGCCACTGACATCCCCAGTGACACTAATACAGTGATCGGTGCTAATAAAAAGCACTGACGCTGTATTAATGGCACTGGGCAGGAAGGGGTTAACATCTGGGGTGATCAAAGGGTTAACTGTGTGCTGTGTTGCATCATGTGCTGTGTTTTGTTTTTATTTTTTTATACATAGTAATGGCGGCGATCAGTGACTTGTAGTACTGCGGCGGGCTTTCTGACACTAGGGGGGACCTGACTAACTGCCACTGACATCCCCAGTGACACTAATACAGTGATTGGTGCTAATAAAAAGCACTGACGCTGTATTAATGGCACTGGGCAGGAAGGGGTTAACATCTGGGGCGATCAAAGGGTTAACTGTGAGCTTTGTTGCATCATGCGCTGTGTGTGCTTTACTATGAAAACATGCTGCTGTGTATTTCTGTGCTATGCAGAGAAATACACAGCAGCATGTCCTTTCTGGCAGGAGAGAGACCTGTGTCGTTTACATAGGGACCTCTCCCCCATCAGATTTCCCCGACGATCGCCGGGTGCCAGCGGGGAATCTCCTTCCGGGATTGACATCCCTAGCAGCCAATGGAAATGCAGATCACTTATATATACTAGATTTTGCGCAGCCCTGCTGCCCTGTAGCAGTATTTCTACTATAGGACGGTGGGGAAGCGGTTAAATACGTAAATATTTGCACTTCCTCTTTGGTATAGTGTGAAAGCTTGTGGCTCGATCTCACATCCCTATTTCCCTAGAAGTAGAAGTGAGAAGATGTACTATAACATCTATTAATATTCAGAGGTGCCAAGAAGTACACATCACATTGCAAAGTGCAATCTCAATTTGTGGTCATTTTTGGGTGATTTCACTGCCTTGGTTGGTTAGGCTGTACAGCTTGAAATATAAATAAACAGCGCAAAAATAGATTTCTAAATCCACTCCTAAAAAATGATTATATAAAGTGCAGGAATTAATAGTGAGCATCCTCAATTATATTATTATAAAACACCAAAAGTCCATGTGTAATAAAGATCAAAAAATTCCAGAAATTCTTCAAATATAAAGAAAAACTTCCACCTTCCACCCGTGCAGAAACCAACATCAAATGCACTCACCAGAACTTGGTGAGTAAGAAGCCTTTAGGGAATTTTAACCGTTTCAATACCGTGTGATTTTACACCTTCCTGCCTAGGCCATTTTTCAGGTTTCAGCGCTCTCACACTTTGAATGACAATTGCGCGGTCATACAACATTGTACCCAAACTAAAATGTTATCATTTTCTTCACACAACTAGAGCTTTCTTTTGGTGGTATTTAATCACCGCTGGGGTTTTTATTTTTTGCTAAATTAACAAAAAAGACCAAAAATTTTGAAAAAAAAACACATTTTTCTTTGTTTCTGTTATAAAAGTTTACAAATAAATAATTGTTCTTCATAAATTTAGGCCAAGGAGTATTCTGCTACATGTCCTTGGTGAAAATAACCCAAATTAGGATGTATTTTTTAGTTTGTAGGAAAGTTATAGAGTTCACAAACTATGGTATAGATCTGAATATTGATCAATCCTGAAGTACTGACAGCCAATCTAATTTCTTGAGGTCCAAGAATGTCAGAACAATACAGATATCCCCAAATGACCCCTTTTTGCAGAGTAGACAGTCCGACGTACTTCATAAGAGGCATGGCGGGTTTTTTGAAGTTGTATTTTTTTGTCATAATTTTTCGGAAAATGAAAAAATTAAAAAAATTATTTTCACTATTTTTTTTTTTTACATACTGTCACCAGTGCAGTACAGCGTCTTCATATAACTGGCATGGCGGTGAACATGGACACTGACTGGTGACAGTATGAAAAAAAAATATATATATATATATATTTTTTTTTTTTTTATTATATTTAATTTTTTATTACATTTTTTTAAAGATTTTTTTTTCATATTTTACTATGACCAAAGTAGTACAATGTTACCATAGTAACATTGTACTACTTTGGGGGAGTGATCAGTATTTATTTATTTATTTTTTTATACACAGTTTGCTTATAGCAAAGAATTACTTTGCTATAAGCAAGCATTTAGCTGAATGAAATCGATTCATTCAGCTTTTTTTTTTTTGTGCTTAGCTGTGATTTGGCCACAGCTAATCACATGACATGTGCATGTGACCTGCGGTGACCATTCACAGCTAGGCACTAGTATACAATGGATGGCATCATGAATGAAGCAATCCATTGTATACAACTATCATGTGACCTTCTGTGATTGGTCACAGCAGGTCACATGGTACCAGCTACGGGAGCCGGTACTCGGATCTGTCATCTGCCGTGTCCGAGGTGCACGGCCCGTGACAGATCCCGCTGCTGCGCCGCTCTGCTGTGCCGCAAACTGCGCATGTGCGGGAGCACGCCAAATGGCGTGCACCCGGAATACAGGAGCGCATTTCAAGCCGCCAAACGGCCATTGGCCGGGCAGCTAATGGTTAAAGGGATCCTAAACCCTCTTTAGCATCCACTCTATAGAATTCTTCACCATCCGAATAGGCTCCACCGTTCACCAGGAGAAAGAAATCTCAAAGAGTGTAATATTGCCAAATAATAGTAAAATTTCAAAGCAGAGATTAAGGCCACTCACATGTCATGACGTTTATTGAATATAATAGCCTCCAGATAAAACATGAGCGTTTTAACAGCCTCCTTATTCCTGGAATCTCACATCAGCCACAGGATAGAGCAGAGAATCCACAAAGACCAACACAGCTCCCAAAGATGGCCGCTGGAACGCCCCGCTCAGCGTGCGCTCCACTCGCCGGAAGTGACGTCAGACGTACGGGGTATGGACCGGAAATGCGTCAACGCGTTTCACCCCTCCCATCGGGCGTTCTCAAGACCTGTCACTAAACAGGCTGAACTGCTGTAATACTGACACTCAGTGGCTGAATATCTCCTTGCCATGGGAACTCTGCCATACTGAAGTCTCTATCTGCTCAACCCAGCTCTGATGAAGAAGGGAGCACCCTTCGAAACATGTTAGCCTTCATTCCCCCCCCCTTTTGGATTTACCTGTAACCCTGTTTGGATTATGGTTACTTATGCCTGTTATACCATCACTTTGTGAGTATATTTCCTATTAATAAAATTAGTCACTATTTATTGAGGTAATGCGCAAGGTTTGTGCGCTCTTTCTTTCATCTTCTTCTACAGTTTTATTAAGCTTCCCCAGCTTCATGATAGAGCTGCACAACCTCTGATCACCAGCGGATGAACACACAACACGCTGCTTGTCACTAACGCCCGTTTGATCTGAGTCTTTGAGCGCAGGAGATAATGGATCTTTGGTGATTGTATTCGTGGTTTGAGCCAGTATCATGAATCAGGGGCTCCCAACTGACAGACCAGTCAGTGACCTGACTTTTTTCCCACTGGGGTTAAGCAATAGAGCTTGGTCACAGACCTCCCCTCTGATTGCTGATTGGACACAGCATCAACACGCTGATCAGTGGTGCCAGGAGAAGGTCATCCAGTGCCCAGGGTGAAAATGCCAAGTTGCACCTTCCTCTTCTGTGATGTGTGCTCCCAGTTGTTATACCCAGTGGTGTATTTTGATTCTGTGCTGCCCTAGGCAACACAAAAAACGGACGCCCCCCCCTTCCCGGAGAGAGCCTGACACCAACCAATAACACCCCCCCACAGAGAGAGAGCCTGACATTGTCCAACAACACCCCTGTCCCCCCTACCCAAGAGAGCCTTCCAATATCACCCCCCTCCCCCATCAGCAAGAGAGACCTTCACAGCTCCAGACATCCCCAGGAACGAGAGTCGGGCTCTACATACACTGTCAAGCAGCCCGCAGCCTCTCTAGGATCCAACCTAGTCCCCATGCCGCATGTGTCCCTTCTTCCGGGGGTCAGTGCTGCCCCCAGGGGCGGACTGACCATTTGAGCACTCGAGCACTGCCTTTTTTGGGTGTGGGCGGGGACACAGGGGCAACATGATCCCCTATTGCCCGGGGGCCCCATGAGTTGTCAGTCCGCCCCTGGCTGCCCCCCTAAAAAATGCTGCCCTAGGCCAATGCCTTGTTTGCTTTGTGGTAAATACACCCCTAGTTATAGCCACAGACAGAGTTCAGGGAAGTCTTCCATATGAGAACACTGTGCCCAGGGCAGCTGCCCCTCCCTTGTCCCAGCCTTTGCTGATCAGTGAGGTCAGTCATTTTTTATCACCACCTGTCAGCAAGCTTCTAGAGTGATAATCCCAGAATTTCTCAAATGCTGTAAAGTCAGGTTGGCTAGACCTTCTGCCCTCTCCGCTTGGTCCGCAACTACAGGTGTGACTAGCGCAGGCGCGTTTCCGCGTGTCATATGTAGGGCATCCCATTCATTTCAATTTCCACTATTATAGTGATCTCCACTAGCATCCAGGAGGCTGTCCTGCATTGTGAGCACAGGAGGTCGCTTGCTCAGCATGGGCGCCATTCACAGAACACTTTGCATGTTCTCAATAACTGCAAAGCGTCCTCTGATTGGATGAGGTAGAGAGGCGATCTGACAGCGTGAGGAAAGTGCAGCTGAGAACCGGCAATTGCATTTCCCGGTGATCAGCGTGTCATTGGACACGGCTGATCACGTGGTAAAAGGCAGCTGTGATTGGCCTTTTACCACATCATGGGATCAGCTGTGTCCGTAGGACACGGCGATCACGGAGATCGCCGGGTGCGCGCAGGAAAGTGTGTTCTGCGAGGACGTCATATGACGCCCACCCAGAACTGGCCGGCCACAGTGTAGCCGTCATTCGGCTATCTGTGGTCGGCGAGTATTTAAATAGGGACATGTGCGTTCCAGTGCGGTTTTTGTGAGTTCCGGTGCGTTTTACCACGTTCCAGTACAGTTCTGTGCAGAAAAAATGCAGCCTGTTCTACTTTTTTTCCTGCAACCAGAATGCACGGGAACTGCAAGCACTGGTGTGACCAAGTCGGAACCGAACCGATATGACCGCTGTAATTGCGGACAATAGGCTGCGATTTGGCATGCGATTTGCAAGTCACATGGCATCCCAATCGCAGACCAGTTCGCATCCAGTGTGACCGGGGTCTTAAACGAATCAAACACAAGGACAGCTGCATTTACATACATTAGAGCTTTGAGTAATGCATTAGCAGATTATCAGGGGGTCTTTTCCATGTGCCTTTAGTTCAGGAATGTTGAAATTCCTTCATGGTGGGGGGTCTTATACTAAGTGTCAGAGATCACCCCCTTCCAAGGTGGGTCAATGGTTTCGGCCTGGAGAAGAGATTGCTCCCAGGTCTCTTTTACAGGCTGACATTTGAGATCCCTCTGACTGCAGAAAGATACAGAATTCATTACAGGAGTTGGAAATGCTGCAAGCGGGGTGTAAAGGTGTCCAATGGGGTCTGTAAATGTTTTAAGCCCCTTTCACACGGGCGTTCTGTTTTTTTCTGTTTTTTAGTTCAGTCACGTTTTTTCCACACAAAAAAACAGATCAGTTCACATCAGTTTACATCTGTTTTCATATGTTTACATCTGTTTTTTTTTTTTGTCTGTTTACATCCGTTTTTCATCTGTTTAAATCTTTTTTCTTGCGTTTGCATTCTTTTTATAATCAGTTTACATCTGTTTACATCCATTTTTGTCCATTTACTTCCGTTTTTGTATGTTTACATCCCTTTTTCATCCCTTTACATTTTTATACGTTTACATCTATTTTCCATCCGATTCCAATCTTTTTGTGTCTGTTTACATCCATTTTCTTCAGTTTATATCCATTGTTGTCAGTTTACATCCGTTTTTGTACGTTTTCACCCTTTTTATATCTGTTTACATCCGTTTTTGACTGTTTACATCCGTTTTCATCCCTTTACATATGTTTTTATCCGTTTACATCCGTTTTTGTCAGTTTACACCCTTTCATCTGTTTACATCCATTTTTGTCCGTTTACATCCCTTTTTTCGTCCTTTCCGCTTTTCTTTTTAACCGAAGAACAATAAGGGTTTCTTCCGTTCAAAAAAACGGATGTTAACGGAATCGGACATTAACGGATGTAAACAGATGATCATTCTTTTACATCTGCTAGTCCATAGAAATACATGGGTGTCCGTTTTTCATCTGTAAATGGACAGATGAAAAATAGACATACGGAATGCCCGTGTGAAAAGGGCCTTAGGGTTAAGATCACCTTCATTTAAAGCCTGTGCAATGTTGCACTACATGAACAAAACTGTTATACTTTCCTACTGGAAAAAAAAATTAAAAAGTCACACCCATCCAAAGTCGCATCCAAGTTGCATCAAAGTCACTCCCATCCAAAGTTACATCCAAGTCGCACTCACACAAAGTGGCATCAAAGTCAATATTTTTCTATTGACCAAAAAAATGCAAACAACACTTGCATTTTTGGTGCGGGTCCATTGAAGTCTATTACATGCAAAACGCAATCTGCTGCTGGAAATAAAGTCCCTGCCCCTTTCCAAAAAACGCACAGGCTCACAGATGTGAACCAGATCCATAGGAAACCATGTTAAATGGACTGTAGTGCGTTTTCTGTAAACTGGAAAATGCACTGAAATCCGCAAAAGTGTGAACCTAGGGTGAGCCCTGGTTCACACTAGTGTGAGTTGACATTTTCAAATCGCATGACAAGTCGCGTCCTATTGTCGGCAATGGAACCGCTCAAACCGGAGCGACTCCGACTTTGCAGTGCTGCACTGATTTGAAAAAAGGTTTCCTTCACTATTTTTTGTGATTTGAGGTGCGACTTGCGTAGACATCTGTGTATGAAGTCATACAGATGTTATTTAACCTCCCTGGCGGTATTCCCGAGTGTAGCTCGGGGTAAACTTTCAGTACCAAAAGCGGTAACCCCGAACTACACTCGGGCTTACCATGCAGCGTTGCTCCGGGATCCCTGGATCACTTACCTTGTCCTGCTGTCTGGCGATGTCCCTCCTGCAGCGTCCCCGGCCATCTCCTCCGGCCAATGCCTGCATCTGTCATCTGGGTTCCGTTCCCTGCAACGTCGGGACGTACGGGGGACGGAACTGGCGGGAAATTAAAAATTTTAAAAGTGACATTCACTAAATTCACTAAAATCACATAGTATAACATTCCTGTATCAAACCATTTCACATACATTTTGTCCCGAGTGCTTTGTCCTGCGCCCCGCCTGCATGTTTACTGTTCTTTCTGCCTGGAAACTGAGAAACGTTCATGGCGTCCAAAAAGCGTCCCTTTAGGTTAAAATCGGTTTTAGACCGGCTAGAGAACAGCGATAGTAAATCAGAACCACTTGCAGAATTGAGTGATAATGATTCGTGGGGAAATTCCTCATCAGACACTGAAAACGATTCTGCGACTTTGCTCAGCGATGTGAGAACTTGGCGCTATATTTCAAATTTCAGTGTTTTTGGTTTGATTATATTATTGAATTACATTTATTATTATATTATTATTTTTTATGATTATTTATTATATTATAATTTAAGATTTCGTGTTTCAAATTTTATCCACCCGGGATGTTTACTAGACTCTTGTTCGGACAGATTTCAGTGAGTTATTCCTAAATATGACAGGCCTACAATAAAAAAAATACATATTTCCATGGAAGAAAATGTACCGCTTTGAGCACAGAAATATTGACATAATCAGACCGCTAGGGAGGTTAAGTCACACCTGATGTCACACTGAAATGCGACTTTGAAATAGTGCAACTTCAAATGAAGTCGCCCGATATCAAAGTCGGATCCAATGTGAACGAAATGAAAACGAATGCAGCCACCAGATCTAATGACTGACAAGCTGCAATATATAACGTTTTTGGTTTTATCGCTTGAATTCTGCTTCAAGTTTTCCTACGATAAGCAGCTTACAGGTTTCTGGAGGACCCTGCAGATATCTTAACCTCGGGGTGGTCAGATGCCGCACACAAGTCCTACCCCCCCCCCCTCTAAAGTCCATGGCCAAGGTTACTCCTCGTTCTCTGTATAGAAAAGCTATAGGCCTTTCTTAATGGACCCATTGATGCGATAACGTCCATTGTGCCCGTCCGCGGACAGATGCTGGGACAAAAGAAGTGCGCACAATTGCACGGAGGCCAGAGGAGGAGAGGAGAAATCCGAAGTACTGAAGTGTGAAAGGGAAATGGGAAACGTGGCTGGATCTGAAAGCCTGGCCCCCGCCACTTTCACCTGTCATTGTGGAGGAACAAGTCACAGAGCTGATTCATCAGCGCCGGTTGTAGCCTTGTGCGCACAATGGTCTCTTCTTCAAAACAGCAGCTGGCGAGCGCAAGACGGGACTGAGCGGCAGACACTTGTAACCCGCTCCCCCGGCTCAAAGCGGCCAGAGTTGCTCACATGCACAGGAATGCTGCGGAGAGGCCTCTGGGGAGCGGAGCAGCATGTGGCTGACAGTAGCTGTCTACCGCCTTTCTGGCGCAGCGACCCGCTCCATTCTCATTATAGCAAAGCGGCGGCACCTGATCTACCAATGAGGACGGCAAGAAGAAGGCGCTCGGCGGGCTTTCCCGACCAAAGCTCCATCAAAAAGAAAAGAACTAAACAGGTCTGAGTGTTTTTCTCTGAACTCCGGGATAAACAAATATTGTCTGGATACATTTGTCATGTCTATTCTTCCTTGAATCTCGGTGTGCTTTGTGAATTTCTTCCAGATCTGTGCAGTAATCCAGTGTGATGCTGCTTCCTGTGATAAAGACCACTCACTGCTGCTCTCTCTCCTTCTGCAGGGTGACTGGTCTTGTCTCCGCCCCTCCTGCTTTCTACAGGCAGCCTGTAGTGGGTGGAGCCTTCTTGGCCCCTCCCGTAGCTCTGTGCTCTCTTTCCTTCTGCAGGGATGACTGATCTTGTCTCCACACCCTCCTGTATTTTTTTGCAGGCAGCCTGTAGTGGGTGGAGCCTTCTTGACCCCTCCCATAGCTCTGTGCTCTCTTTCCTTCTGCAGGGTGACTGGTCTTGTCTCCACACCCTCCTGTATTTTTCTGCAGGCAGCCTGTAGTGGGTGGTGCCTGCTGGGCCCCTACCAAATCTCTGTGCTCTCTTTCCTTCTGCAGGGTGACTGGTCTTGTCTCCGCCCCTCGTGTTGTTTTCTACAGGCAGCCTGTAGTGGGTGGAGCCTTCTGGGCCCCTCCCATAGCTCTGTGCTCTCTTTCCTTCTGCAGGGATAACTGATCTTGTCTCCACCCCCTCCTGTATTTTTCTGCAGGCAGCCTGTAGTGGGTGGTGCCTGCTGGGCCCCTCCCAAATTTCTGTGCTCTCTTTCCTTCTGCAGGGATGACTGGTCTTGTCTCCGCCCCTTCTGTAGTTTTCTACAAGCAGCCTATAATGGGTGGAGCCTGCTGGGACCCTCCCACTGCTCTGCTCTGCACAGGCTATGTACAGCACAGTGCTACTTTTACACGGTGGATTTATGTGTTGTTGTTTTTTTTGTCTGTTGAGGATTATATTTCAATAAAGGTTTTTGTACCCGGAGATGAGCTTTAAGGGTAGGGTGATCGCACTGTCCTTTCAGCCAGGCACACCAGGTTTGGAAGCTGCCTGACTGGTGGAGAGGAAGCTTTGACTATCCAATCCTGGGTGATGTCATGATTTACAGTGGACCTTTCAGTAACTTTAAAAGTCTTCATAAATAAATTTAACAACTTAACAATATACAGCAATAATAATGCATTTAAAAAAATGGGATTCATATATATTAGTGGTTGTAGCCCTCAGACATGAAATATGAACAACGCATATTCCTCTACAGTGTATACTTGTCTCTATCCAGAGCACTAAGTGTCATTTCTGCTGCTTTGTTCCTCTGCTATCAGCATGTTTTCCTGACACCAAGAGAAAAATGGTGACAGGGGAGGGACCTCCAGCCTCAGCTTTGTTCCTGTGTGCTGTGTGGAGGGGTTGTGTCCCTTCCCTCCAATCAGCTCTCAGAAGTCTTGTCACTGAGCTCTGCTAAGTGCAATTTCAACTCCCTGCCCCCTTTTTCTGACAGCTCAGACAAGCTTTTATAAATTCTGGACTTTGAATGGATGTAGAGAAGAGAAGGCTGCTTGATTCTGTCTTCCCTTCTTCTACTGTCCCCAATCCATCTGTTGATAGAACAGAGCTCTAGGAGTCACTCTGCACATGCTCAATGTAGTGTGTATTACTAGAGAGTTTTTTTTTTTTTTTTTACTGCATATACAGACTGATTTTACTGATGTGGTTTTAGTAACACTTTAATGCATTTCCTGCATTAGGGTAAAAAAGGTTTTGCCTTTAGAAGCACATTAATCTCTATTCCAGTAACTTTGACTAGATCACCAGTCTGCAGCAGGCAGGAGGAAGCATTTCTTCAGTCTCTTTGCCCCCAGTGATCAGGCTGTACATTGTAACTTTGTAGCAAGGTGAGAGGCTGCAGCAGGGGCTGATCTGTGTTAGACGTTTGTGAACACAGCCAAGAACTGTATTGTCTCCTAGGTCAAGGGTTGGTAACTGTAATCCTGTCTAAAAACTCCTGTCAAAACCCATGTCTGCACACATGCATTCATTTAAATGGGCCCTTTAATAATTCCCAGCCTGCAGCAAGCTCTCCCCGATAAATACTTGAATGCATTTCCCTTTACTTCTCCATTTGAAAATATTTCCCTTTTTTTTTTTTGGCTGAAATTGGAAATGTTTTTAAATCTTCTTTTTTTTTTTTACGTCATTTTTTTTTCTTCATATTTTTGGCCGCTGTAATCAGTTTTCATTGTGATGTAGACTTGGCCGGGACGCCTGGCTCTGAACGGGACAGCTCACCGTTCACAATCGGGAAACAGCTGGATGGATGTCGGAGGACGGCTCTATATTTAGCTGGTAGGGTTGCTATAAACAGATCTGATCTGGATGAACAATTGATACATCAGCGGAGAGTTCCATCTGTTTTCCTGATTCCTCATCATCCTGGACAATGGGGATGTGGGGCGGGGGGGGGGGGGGGGGTCATGGCATGAACTTCATTGGATGGTGTCCTAGAGGATGAGGCTTAAAGTGGTAATAAACCCCAAACCAAAAATGTAATATAGTGCAGCTTACCAGTCATTAGATGTGTTGGCTGCATTAGTTTTCTTTTTTTAGGGCCAGTTCACACTACATGAGTTTCAGTTGCTTTTTTCTGCATCCAAAATGCACAGAAAATAGGTGATATGGTGGTCAATGTCACAGTTCACATCGGTGCTTGCAGCTCCAGTGCGTTCCGGGTGCAGAAAAAAAAGTAGAACAGGCTGCATTTTTCCTGCACAGAACTGTACTGGAACGCGGTAAAACGTATATCAAAAGCGTACCAGAACGCACATGTTGCTATTAAATTGAAGAAAAAGGAGAAAATAAGAATGGGAATGTGTAAAAAACGCACTGGAACACATCAAAAACGCACCGGAAAGCACCAAAATTGCGGCAAAAACGTGTATGCAGAAACGCATCCCAAACGTATCTAGACTGCGTTTCTTTGGTGTGAACTGGCCCTAAGGCTTTTTTACCTGGTTTTCTGGCCATTGACACACTTCCTGTATTAGAGCCCTCCACTCTGGATGTAGCATTGTAAGTGTTGGGGGAGGGAAGTGTTTAGATGTACTAACACAGGGCTCAACAAATCCTAGGCGCTAGGGCGCCATGGCGACTAGAAATTGCATCCTGGCGCCTGGGTTCACACACTTCCTCCCATAGACTTCAGTGCAAAGTCATGTCCCATAGACTTCAATGCAAACTCGTGTCCCATAGACTTCAATACAGAGTTGCCTCCCATAGACTTCAATGCAAAGTTGCCTTCCATAGACTTCAATGCAAAGTTGCCTTCCATAGACTTCAATGCAAAGTCGCCTCACATAGCAAAAATGCACTGCCATTTTATTCTCTAGGGCCTCTGCTGCAAAAAAAAAAAAAAAATTATACATACACACACACACACACACACACACACACACACACACACATACATATATATACACACACACACACATATATATATATATATATACATACACACACACATATATATATATATACAGTCATGGCCGAAATTGTTGGCACCCTTGATATTTCTCCAGGAAATCATGTATTTCTCACGAAACGTATTGCATTAACACATGTTTTGCTATACACATGTTTATTCCCTTTGTGTGTATTGGGACAAAACAAAAAAAGGGAGGAAAGAAAGCAAATTCGACATAATGTCACACAAACCTCCAAAAATGGGCTGGACAAAAGTATTGGCACCCTTTCACAACTGCGGATAAATAAGAATGTTACAAGCATGTGATGCTCCTGTAAACTCACCTGGGGCAAGTAACAGGTGTGGGCAATATAGAAATCACACCTGAAAGCAGATAAAAAGGAGAGACGTTCACTTAACCTTTGCATTGTGTGTCTGTCTGTGCCACACTAAGCATGGACAACAGAAAGAGGAGACGAGAACTGTCTGAGGACCTGAGAACCAAAATTGTGGCAAAATATCAACAATCTCAAGGTTACAAGTCCATCTCCAGAGAACTAGATTTGCCTTTGTCCACAGTGCGCAACATTATCAAGAAGTTTGCAACCCATGGCACTGTAGCTAATCTCCCTGGTCGTGGACGGATGAGGAAAATTGATGAAAGATTGCAACGCAGAATAGTCCGGATGGTGGATAAGCAGCCCCAAACATGTTCCAAAGACATTCAAGCTGTCCTGCAGGCTCAGGGAGCATCAGTGTCAGCGCGAACTATCCGTCGACATTTAAATGAAATGAAACGCTATGGCAGGAGACCCAGGAGGACCCCACTGCTGACACAGAGACATAAAAAAGCAAGACTACAGTTTGCCAAAATGTACTTGAGTAAGCCAAAAGCCTTCTGGGAAAACGTCTTGTGGACAGATGAGACCAAGATAGAGCTTTTCGGTAAAGCACATCATTCTACTGTTTACCGAAAACGGAATGAGGCCTACAAAGAACAAAACACAGTACCTACGGTAAAATATGGTGGAGGTTCAATGATGTTTTGGGGTTGTTTTGCTGCCTCTGGCACTGGGTGCCTTGACTGTGTGCAAGGCATCATGAAATCTGAGGATTACCAAAGGATTTTGGGTCGCACTGTAGGGCCCAGTGTCAGAAAGCTGGGTTTGCGTCCAAGATCCTGGGTCTTCCAGCAGGACAATGACCCCAAACATACGTCAAAAAGCACTCAGAAATGGATGGCAAAGAAGCGCTGGAGAGTTCTGAAGTGGCCAGCAATGAGCCCAGATCTAAATCCCATTGAACACCTGTGGAGAGATCTTAAAATTGCTGTTGGGAAAAGGTGTCCTTCCAATAAGAGAGACCTGGAGCTGTTTGCAAAGGAAGAGTGGTCCAAAATTCCGGGTGAGAGGTGTCAGAAGCTTATTGATGGTTATAGGAAGCGACTGATTTCAGTTATGTTTTCCAAAGGGTGTGCAACCAAATATTAAGTTAAGGGTGCCAATACTTTTGTCCAGCCCATTTTTGGGGTTTTGTGTGACATTATGTCATATTTGCTTTTCTGCCTCTGTTTTATATTTGTTCCAATACATACAAAGGGAATAAACATGTGTATAGCAAAACATGTGTTAATGCAATACCTTTTTTGTGTGAAATACTTGATTTTCAGGAAAAATATCAAGGGTGCCAACAATTTCGGCCATGACTGTATATATACATATATATATATATATATATATATATATATATATATCTCCTCCTGTACCACTATCCCCTCCCTCCTAGATTGTAAGCTCCAAGGAGCAGGGCCCTCGATCCCCTCATGTTTTGCATTGTATTGGTATTGTTCTGTCACATGTTCTGTCCCCCTTTGTAATGTACAGCGCTGAGCGAACTATTGGCGCTTTATAAATACTGTGGAATAATAATATATATATATATACATATATACACACAGTAAATATATATATATATATAATTTTTTTTAATGTTTGGGGGTTTTTTTAGCAAAAAATACTGATTTTTTTCTTGTAAACATGACGTGTAGGAAAAAGGCCTGGTCCTTAAGGGTCGGTTCACACTGTGGAAACGCAGTCCGGATGCGTTTCTGCATGCGTGTTTTTGGCGCATTTGGTGCATTTTTGATGAGTTTTTGACACTTCTGGTGCGTTTTTGATGCGTTCCAGTTCATTTTTTCCCCTCTCTTTTTCTTTAATTTAAATAGACATGTGTGTTCCGGTGCATTTTTGATGCGTTTTACCGCGTTCCAGTACAATTCTGTGCAGGAAAAATGCAGCCTGTTCTACTTATTTTTCTGCAACCGGATCGCACTGGACCTGCAAGCACTGATGTGCACTATGACATTGACAACCATATCACCTACTTTCTGTGCGTTTTGGATGCAGAAAAAAAGCAATTGAAACGCATGCAGTGTGAACTGGCCCTAAGTGGTTAAGGCATTGTCAGGGGTGGGGCTACTGTGATCTCCACCTAAAAGTGCTGTGCATTACTTAAATGAATGTTACATAAAAATAAACCCCCAAAAAGCGATGCTGGGTCCAGTTTACAAAGCACTATTAGTGTGAAATGCTGTAAGAATACATGCTGCACTCAGAAAGTGAACCTATAACAAGGAAACATACAAAACGATTACAAGAAATGATAGAACTTGTAGCCAAAGGCAGAAGTGACAAAGGAAGCTGTGGGAGGAGGAAGAGGTGGTGAAGAAAGAATGAAGAATGCAGCATGGCATGCAGGGCTGCTGTTAGAAACCACGGGGCCCCATACAGCCAAGCTGACAGCCCCCCCCCCCAAACCCCCCCCTCCCCACAGTTTACTATGCTTCAGTTATGAATGATCACAGTGAGTAATCGGTACCAATCACTCATTGTGTTCATTCAGGAAAGGAAGGGGCTGGTAAATGTGACATATTTACCATACCTTTCCCCCACTCTCCATCCTGAAGGATCCCATTGTGTGCTTGCAGCTGCTGGCGGGAAAGAGGGGAGGGAAGCCAGCAGCACTGGGGGGGGCACGCAGGGGCAGCACGGGGAAACGTATGGTGCACAGGGAGGGTTATGCTTGCAGCGGGGGGGGGGGGGGGGGGGGGCAATTACTGGAACTGATCCCCTGTGTGGCTCTCTTTGCTGCAGATGAAAGCCAGCAGGAGGGAGAAGAGAGGAAACCAGCTTTCAGCTGCTGCAGAGAGCCATACAGGAGATTGGTGGCAGTAATTGCCCCTCCCTCCATGCCGATCATCCTCCTTGTCCACATCTGGGCCCCCCTGCTGGCCTGGGCCCCGTACAGGAGGACTGGTGGTACCTCCTTATCCACGGCCCGAATGGCATAGGTACAGCCCATGGCAGCATGACTAGAGCCCCACCTCCATCACTGTGCACTAAGCAGGCTGTAAAACCAGGAGATAAATGTGCCACCAGCCTGATAGCGCAGTATGGCAGAGCAGTGTAAATTGCAAGACTGGCTGAACAGAACTGTAACATGTTCAGTAGGCTAAAAATTCAATATACGAGGGACGTTCAAGTCAAACCGGACTTATGAGTTTATATAATAAAAACAAATTTCAAGGAGTGGAAACTGCATTTACTTTTCAACATACTCCCCTGCTACATTTATACACTTATCCCATGCTTGGAAAGCTTTGGCATAGAAAGATTTGTCAGTAGGCCTGAACCATCCGAGGACAGCCGGCTTCACTTCATCATCATTGTGTTCACCGTTCCCACAGAACGATTTGTCTGTTGTGCAATCTCATGACAGACTATGGATCGACCAGGGGCAGACTGACCATTTGGAAACTCGGGCACTGCCCGAGGGCCCGGGGTCAGTAGGGGGCCCCATGAGATGCCCCTGGTACCTTTTTCATAGGCTTTTTGAGTTTGGGCAAGGACCATTATCCCTTATTGCCCGGGGGCCCCATGAGTTGTCAGTCCGCCCCTGGGATCGACTATACAGGATCAGGCGTTCCACGCGCTGAATGTCCACAGGAACGACTGCTGTGGGCTGGGACCACCATGGCCGAGATCGTCACTGACAGATGTACGGCCATTTCTGAAACGTTTACATCATTCAAATGCCTTACCCCAGGTTCACACTTAAGCGTTTTCCGCAGCGTTTTGCACAAGCGCAGCACAGTGCATTTAACATGATTTCCTATGGGACACGTTTACATCTCCGCGTTTTCACCCGCTGAGTTTTTTGCAAAGGGCCAGGGACTTTTTTGAATGCAAAAAATTGTGTTTTTGGCTCTATAGACTTCAATGGAAACGCTGCAGAAAAGCATGTATTGCGTTTTGTTTGCATTTTTGATGTGTTTTGCGTTTTAAATCTGCCTAGCAACAAGAAAAATTTTAACTGTTTGTATCAGTTCCAGTTTTGCGTTTATCAGCTCCCTTTAAGGAGCAGATCAAGGCAAAACTTTTTTTTTTAGTTTTGGATGGCATGGAGAGGGATCAGAACCCCTGTCAGATTTGTATTGCTGTCTCTGCCCCCGTTAAGGAGATTCACCTGATGGGTTCTAACCCTCCCTTACCCCAGGTTTACACCTAAGCGTTTGCTGCAGCACAGTCCATTTAACATGATTTCCTATAGGACAGGTTCACATCTGAGCGTTTTCACCCGGTTCGTTTTTTGTAAAGGGTCAGGGACTTTTTTTAACTCAAAAAGTTGTGTTTTTGATTCAATAGACTTCAATGGAAACGCTGCAGAAAAGCAGGTATTGCGTTTTTGCTGCGGTTTTTATGCATTTTTTTATGTGTTTTGCGTTTTAAATCTGTCTAGCAACAAGAAAAATTTTAAAAAAAGAACCCCCCCCCAAAAAAAATATCAAAAACATGGCAAAAATGCAGGTGCAAAAACACAAAACGCAATGCAGAAATGGTTACAACCTGCATAGGTGTGAATCTAGCCTTACTGCGGCTGAGCGCCCCATCACCTTACTGTGCTTGAAGTCTTCTGTAGATATCTGCGGGTTTTACACCTTTGTTCACAAGAAACGTCATCACCACACACTGTTCCATGCACACACTAACACGGTTGTCTGCCATCTTGATTAGTGGTCTCTGGACTGGCCTGCGACATGTGCGCCCCCTATCAGTAACAGGACACACTTGCCACTTAATACTACCTGTAGTACCGCCAGGCTAGCATTCCTTTTTATATCTGGAAAATTAAATGTCCCCGTTTGACTTGAACACCCGTCGTATATGTATTTTCAGATGTTTGTGTAAAGTTCTTAAAGTAATACTTACCGCCCTCTCAGGCCCCATTCACATATCGCTTGGCGGGAACGAGCATTGCCGCTATACACTTTTTAAAACACGATTCTGTGTGCCACATAGGGCCGAACGCTTGGTTCGCAGTTGCGGCACGGTCACAAGAAGTAAAATTACTGTTTAAGAATTTAAACATAAAAGTAGGGGGAAAAAAAGGCGTTTCGCAGACAGCAGTAGCAGTCCTGAACGCCTGTCAAATGCTGCTATACTGTCCTCTGAAAAGTGATCCACTGTGAATCACTTTTTATACGCCATTCTCACTTTGCAATTTGAAATCGAGTGACAATTGCTGCAAAACGGGTTACGGACGTTTGGGTGCCATTATCCTGTCACGCGACAGGATCGCAAGGCAATCGCGGCAAACCACACCTTTTCTTTTCTTTTTTGGAGACAAACGCGCATAGTGCACCCCACTCAAGCCCTGTGTGACACGCACATCACATGAGAATCGCGCTTTGAAAATCATGTAGTGGGATCGCTCATTCCTGCTATGCGATATGTGAATGGGGCCTAAAATATCCCCTGGTGAACCTGGAATGAGGCTCTTTGTTCAGGCACATCCTGTTATAGGGTGACAACATTCTGTCCCTGTTTACCAATTATGCTCCTGCATTGAAACCAGGCCTGGACTGGCCATAGGGCACACCAGGCACTTGCCTGGTGGGCCGGGACTGCCAGGCAGGATGTCCTGAGAAGAGCAGCCTGTTGATGACTGGGCGTAATCAGCGACTGCAGCCGCCACTCACCTCCCACTATGTGGCAATGCCTAAAGCAGGGCTGGCAGGAGGTGGGGGAGAGATGGCTCTAGTGACAGTCGGAAAACACACATCTCCCAGGCCAGCCGCTGCAGATACAGCAGCACTGAAGGGACAATGGCAGCTTCTCTTCTTCACCAGCCGGCACACTGTGACAGCTGCATAGAGTTGGAGAGGACACACTGGGAGGAAGGTGAGCGCACTGATCCAGTCTCACAGCCAAACAGTCCAGCTCTGTAGCAGCGGTGCAGGGGTGGATTGGGCTGTCTCTTTTCAGGGTGGGGAAGTCTCTTTGCTGGATTGGGATGTCTACTGAATTAGGCTGCCTTTTTTGCTGGATGGGGATGTCTCCTTGCTGGACAGGGATGTCTCTTTGTTGGATTGGGCTGTCACTTTGCTCTATGGGGATGTCTCTTTGCTGTGTTGGGCTGTGTCTTTGCTGGATTGGGATGTCTTTATGCTGGATTGGGCTATCTCTTTGCTATATGGGGATGTCTCTCTGCTGGATGGGGATGTCTCTGCTGGATTGGACTGTCTCTTTGCTATATGGGGATGTTTTTTGCTGGATTGGAATGTCTCTTTGCTAAATGGGGATGTCTTTTTGCTGGACTGGGCCATCTCTTTGCTGAATATATAAGGGGCACCCTGACTAGAAAGAAAGGAAGGGGTGACTGCAAGGGGCACTGTGATGAGGTGCTGTAATTGCTAGGGGCACTGTGATATGAATGGAACTGCACTGTAAAGGGGCACTGTTATTGAAACAGTGCACCTTTACAATGCAGTCCCCTTTATATTACAGTGCGAAGGACCAACTCCATGAATATCCCATCACCAACACATATTCCCCCTCGGTCCCTGGAAAAAATGGCTGATCAGTCTAAAATGCCCAGGTTGTCACCTTTGCTGGATCTAGAGGGGTTATGCCCCCCCAGATTTTAGTTGTTCCTCCCCAAAGCTATCTGTGTAGGGAGCAAGAGCTCTGCTGTCTGTGCCCAGGCTATGTTCAGTGCAGTGATAGGAGAAGGAGCTCTGCTGAGTGACTCCTGTCCTCTGCCCTACCAGTTGTGACACCTGTCCTGTGACAGCTCTGCTGTCTCCTATCCTCAGCTCTGCTGACCCTTGTGCTCTGCCCTGCTGACCCCTGTGCTCTGCCCTGCTGACCCCTGTGCTCTGCCCTGCTGACCCCTGTGCTCTGCCCTGCTGACCCTTGTGCTCTGCCCTGCTGACCCCTGTGCTCTGCCCTGTTGACCCCTGTGCTTTGCCCTGCTGACAACTGTACACTACCCTGCTGACCCCTGTGCTCTGCCCTGCTGACCCCCATGCACTGCCCTGCTGACCCCCATGCACTGCCCTGCTGACTCCCATGCACTGCCCTGCTGACCTCCCATTCTCTGCCCCCATGACACTTTCTGTTGCACTCCCACATCGGACACCCTGTCACATAGGCTTCTGATGGGGACTACGAGTGGCCTGTTCAACACATAGTACACAGGCATGGTCTACTGTTCGCTCCATCATAAACACACCCTGAGAAATGTTATCCAACCCTTGCTGGAGTGGTTGTAGACATGGCACAGCTGCAAAGAGGCTGCAGGAGATCAGCAGCACTAAGATGGAACAAACAATGGGAAAAAAAGGTGAAAAGTATTTAATGAAAATGACCTCAAGCTAGCGGAAGGAAGGATCAAAACTAACCTTATTATTATACAGGATTTATATATTATTATTATACAGAATTTATATATTATTATTATACAGGATTTATATATTATTATTATACAGAATTTATATATTATTATTATTATACAGAATTTATATATTATTATTATACAGAATTTATATATTATTATTATTATTATTATTATACAGAATTTATATATTATTATTATACAGGATTTATATATTATTATTATTATTATACAGGAGTTATATATTATTATTATACAGGATTTATATATATTTATTATTATGGATTTATATATTATTATTATACAGGAGTTATATATTATTATTATACAGAATTTATATATTATTATTATACAGGATTTATATATTATTATTATTATACAGGATTTATATAGCGCCAACAGTTTGCTCAGCGCTTTACAATATAACGGGAGACAATACAGTTCAATACAAGAGGGAAAAGAGGGCCTAATCCTGGGAGCTTACAATCTAGGAGAAAGTATTGTTTTACGAAAAGAGTAGTTGACGCTTGGACTAGACTTCAGCAGAGGTAGTGAGTCAGTCAACAGTAAGTGCTTGGAGCAAACATTGATTTCTACTCAAAAGACAAAAAGGTTAAAGAAAAAAACAAAAAATACCAAAAACATAAGTTCGTCTGGATGGACCACTTGGTCATTTGTACCATCGCTCGCTCTGTATGTTTCTATATACAGTACTTTAGGAATGTTTTATTTTTATTCCTGACATTCAAATTTAACAAGCCGTGTCCCCAAAAAACACCAGCTCCGCGCTCATGCGTATGAGATTTTATGACTCCAAACATTAAACAAACAGCGGACTTCATATAAGCCATTGCCTTTCACTGTGTGGGAACTCCAGCGGCAGACATAATAAAGCAAAGTTCAGGATCTGGGAGCACATCGGTGGCACTGCACTTGTAAAACCATTCAGAGGACGTGAGCTGCTGGTTTATGGGGCTAGTCAGCCCAAATAATGGAAAGCCCACATTTCATCGCTTCTCATTAGAAAATCAGTTTCATTTATATCTGTTTAAAGTGGAACTAAACTTTCAATCAACAGCAATACTGTATAATAATAATAACAACTATTTTTAACCCTTCTGCTGCTAACATTAGTAAATAGATAGGATGGTGAATCAGATTGACTTGTTTTAAACGTTCTTTAACATTTCTTTAGTTGCTTCCTGGTTTCTGGCCTAGGCCAAAATGATATCATACATACCAGCCTTCTTGGGAGGATGGAGGAGGGGCTTTTTCAGGTAAACACAGCCTCCTGCCTGAGCTGAGGGCAGATGGATTCCAGGAAGTAAATGTTATCTGCCCTTACTCAAAATGGCTGCAGCTAGAAGTGTTGGGGGGGGGGTTGAAAGAGATGTCTCAACAAAATAAAAGCTTGGAGACATGGATGGATGGGGGAGTTTGTGTTGAATATTAACCACTTCCTGACCACGCTATAGCCAATAGACAGCTACAGCGCGGTTGGCTAGTTATGGGTGGGCATCCATGGACGTCCTCCCAGAACCCCCCCCCCCTGCATCCCCTGGTGCCCACGCCGTGTGAGATCTGTGATTGCTGTGTCCTTCCGACACAGCTGATCACTTTTCCAAATAAAGGGCCAATCAGAGCCACCTTTTACCATGTGACCAGCTGTGTCCATTAACAGCTGATCACAGTGGAAATAGGAAATGCTGGTTATTGGCAGTCCTCCCTTCAGTCTGACAGCAGGTGAGGAGAGGAGAGCCGGTAAGTGGCATTTCTCAGGTGGACATCTACATTGATCATCAGGTGTAGCCCTTTCAGTGCCCATCAGTGAGCCCAATAGTGCCCATCTGTGCTGGCTATTAGTGCCCATCTTTGTGGTTATCAGTGCCTCCTCAGTGATGTCAGTGCCCATCAGTGATGCTTGTCAGTGCTGCCTATTAGTGCCCATCTGTGCTGGCTTTCAGTGCTGATTTTTAGTGCCCATCTGTGATGTCTTTCAATGCCCATCGGTGATGGCTATCAGTGCCCATCAGTGGTGGCTATCAGTGCCTCCTCAGTGATGCCTGTCTGTGCTGTCTATCAGTGCCCATTAGTGCCACCTATCAGTGCCCATCAGTGCTGTCTATCAGTGCAGCCTCATCAGTGCCCATCAGCACAACCTATCAGTGTCCATCAGTGCAGCCTCATTAGTGCACATCAATGAAGGAGAAAAATCACTAATTTACAAACTTTATAACAGAAACTAAGAAAAACATTTTTTTCCCCAAAATTTTGGGTCTTTTTTTTGTTTTGTTTAGCAAAAAATAAAAACCCCAGTGGTGATAACATACCGACAAAAGAAATCTCTATATGTCTCAAACAAATGACAAAAATTTAGTTTGGGTACAGTGTTTCATGACCGCGCAATTGTCATTCAAAGTGCGACAGCGCTGAAAGCTGAAAATTGGCCTGGGCAGGAAGGGGGTGAAAGTGCCCGGTAGGCGAGAGGTTAAGCATGAATTAAATAGCGTTTTCAGTTTGCAGTGCTCAGATACGGTTTAATTTTGATTTAACTTCCATGCTCTTCTATTTGCTCAGACTTTTTGAGGGGAACCCGCACACCAAAACTAAAAAAAAAAAGGGTGTGTGTGGGTCCCCCCCCCCCAAAATTCATATTAGACCCTTGTGCGAGCATGCAGCCCAGCAGGTCAGGAAAGGGGGGGGGGAACGGGCGGGCGAGCGGGCACCCCCCCCCCCGAACCATACCAGACCACATGCCCCCTCCCCCCCAAAGCACCTTGTCATGATGTTAACATCAAGCCCAACCCTAGTCTAGAATTCAGCTGTCGGCCTCATTCAGGCAGGGTGTACTAAAGCATATACCTGTGTGAAGGGCCGTATTTCCCTGAACGGGATGCAGAGATGGTTCATGGATCCCTGTGCAGGCAATCCTATTTATGTCAGTTGGGATGCAGCAGATGCACAGACACAGCCGCCGCTCCCAATCTGACATCAGTGTGGGTGAAGGTGTATATCTCTAATGAATGGGATTGTCTGCATCCCGATGCATGGAACACCTGTGCAGGCAAACACGGCCTATGTGGTCAAACACATGAGAGTCCTTCATGGCTCCATTCACACCTAAGGCCTGGTTCACATATGTGCACACACATCATGGGTAGGGCAGCCCCTTCTTTTCAATGGCCTGTCCTACCTTTGAGAAATGTGGCGGTAAAAAGACCCCACCCCCTGTTTTTAAAAAAATTGTGCTGCACTGAACCATATGGTGCTGCATTACTATGCGGTTTAGAGTGCACGAAAATGCAGATGTAAAGGGGTGTTATTAAAAAGGAATGACACCCCTATGTGTCTTCTAAAGTGTCCGAGAAGTGTACGATTTTGAGTATGTGCCTGACATGCAGAGATGTCAACCTAGCATACGTGTGCGCAGGGCTTTTTTTCTCAGAGAATATTCCTCCTTCAGAGTTACCCCTTGTCTCCACCTCCTACCCACCTCCGAGCACTCTCCCTTGTCTCCACCCCCTACCCACCTTTGAACACTGTCCCTTGTCTCCACCCCCTACCCACCTCCGAGCACTGTCCCTTGTCTCCACCCCCTACCCACCTTTGAGCACTGTCCCTTGTCTCCACCCCCTACCCACCTCCGAGCACTGTCCCTTGTCTCCAACCTCTACCCACCTCTGAGCACTATCCCTTGGTTCCACCCCCTACCCACCTCCGAGCGCTATCCCTTGTCTCCAACCTCTACCCACCTCTGAGCACTATCCCTTGGTTCCACCCCCTACCCACCTCCGAGCACTATCCCTTGGTTCCACCCCCTGCCCACCTTCGAACACTGTCCCTTGTCTCCACCCCCTACCCACCTCCGAGCGCTATCCCTTGTCTCCACCCCCTACCCACCTCCAAGCACTGTCCCTTGTCTCCACCCTCTACCCACCTCCGAGCACTGTCCCTTGTCTCCACCCTCTACCCCACCTCCGAGCATTGTCCCTTGGTTCCACCCCCTACCCACCTCCGATCACTGTCCCTGGTCTCCACCCCCTACCTACCTACCTCCGAGCACTATCTTTTGGTTTCTCACCCTACCCACCCCCCAGTACTGCCCCTTTTAGAGAATACCGAATCAAGTATCATTTCCAGGTGCTAAGGAATTTGTATAGAACAATAGACCCCACCTGCAACAATACCCCTCTAGCAACAATAGATCCACCAGCAAAGTTTCCCCCAGCAACAGTAGCTCTACCCCAGCAACAATAGATCTCCCAGCAGCCAGCAATAATAGACTCCTCCATCAACAGTAGATCCCCCCAGCAACAACAGACCCCCCCCCCCAGTAACAAAAGATCCCCCAGCAGCCAGTATCAATATATCCGTCAGTACACCCCTTTGCCATTACATACATTGAGTGCGGAGGTACCGGAACAGCGTTCCCGCTAAAAAAAATCCCTGCACGCGCATCCCACTTGTGGTTAAGGGCACCCGAAACGCAGATGTGCGTTTTTGAATGCAATAAAGCACACAGTTGGAAAACGTACGTGCTTCTGTAGCGCCTTTATTTTTTTTTGCACATAAGGCATGCCATTGAAAAGAATGGGGCGAGCTATGTGTGTAGCAGAAAAACGCACATTCACAAGATGGTAGGTGCGAGCCTAGCCTATCATTTAAATAAGCCATCCTGGATTGGACACCATGCTCCGCTCGCGGGCCTCCCGTCCCCCTGACATGTGACACCTGCCATGCTCCCGGGGACGGGGCATATAAGGGCAGGTACCCTGACCTCAGACATCAGGTTACAAAGTTTACTAACATTGCCAGGCTAATCCTTTTAAAAGGTCTAAAATAAACTTGTCTTCTGCCTCTTCCTAATGGGCTCCTCGCCGTGCCGCTTTATCCTTTTACATCTGCCGCTAATTCGCCTTCCCTGTGTCCCCGGGACCTATTACTGTGACAAATGATTCATTGGGAGCGACTTAAAGGGAATTTTTAGCATTTTTTATTTCCTTTTAGATATACAAGTTGGTGTGATCTGTTTAATGTAAATGGTCTTATCAGTGAGCTTAAGAGCCCATTCATATTTATGCGACTTGTCATGCCACTTTGGAGGTCCAAAGCGGCATGACAAGTCGCACCCCATGTTTCCCAATGAGTATCATTTATATCTGTGTGACTTGAAAGCAGTTCCTGCACTACTTTGATCTGACTTTCATTCCTCTTGAGGGCCATAGACTTCAATGTTAACCTTCCAAAGTGGCATAAAAGTTGCACCTGAGAGATATACATGCGACTTGTGTGCAACTTTGTAGAGCACAATCATCCTTGGTCAAAGCCAAAGTCGCACTTATCCAAAGTCACATCAAGTCGCAATGAAAATCCTGCGATTTTGAAGTTGCACAAGCGTGAATGGAGCCTTCACTCACCCTGTCAAAAAATAAAAGTCAGTAGCTACAAAAACTGTAGCTGCTGAGTTTTAAAAAACAGCCACTTACCTGTTTCTCGGTCCCGCGGTGTGTCCCCCTGCAGCCCGTGTCACCGGCCGTCCTGTTTTTCACCAGCCATCCTGTTTTTCACCAGCCGTCCTGTATTCCAGGAGGCCGGCATGTTCAGTGTGGGCACTCGGCTGTGATAGCTTGCGGCTTCACAGCCGGGTGCCCACTGCGCATGCGCGAGAAGCGCTGCACTTCATGAATGGTCCTGTAGTTGTCTGGGACCTGTCACGTGTCCAAAAAGACTACAGGGAGGGAGGGAGGACACGTTCCGCTTCCGATCTAGGCGATGGGACCAGAAGTGGGAGCAGGTACCTGTCAAATTCGGGTACCCACTCCCCCCACAGGTGCCAATCCTTAATGGAGAGCGGGGGAGCAGTCCTTAAAGCGGAACTTCCCCTTTTGGGTGGAGCTCCACTTTAATGTGATTTTAGAAACCTGTTTATATGTGGAGGCTGTAAATATATGTGTATGAGGGGGCAGTTATAGTTGCTTCTTACATAGACAGGTTCTGCTTTCAGTATTTTTTGTGCTGCACATTGCTATCTAAGCCCAAGAACCAAAATGCAATGTATTGCAGCTTATCTGTCACTATGGGGGTTATTTACTAAAACTGCAGAGTGCAAAATCTAGTGCAGCTCTGCATAGAAACCAATCAGCTTCCAGGTTTTATTGCCAAAACTTCAATGAACAAACTGAAGTTAGAAGCTGATTGGCTCCCATGCACAGCTGCACCAGATTCTCAGTGCTCTAGTTTTAGTAAATCTCCCCCATTGTGATGATGTGGTGTCTGCATTAGCTTTCATTTGTAATTTTTTTTCTCCTTTATTTTCACCTGCTGATCCTGCCAGTAACATGCTTTTTGTGTGAGGATGACAACACTGAAGTTGGCCATAAACCAGGGGTGGACTGACAACTCATGGGGCCCCCGGGCAATAGGGGATCATGGGGCCCGTGTCCTTGCCCAAACTCAAAAAAGCCTATGAAAAAGGTACCAGGGGCATCTCATGGGGCCCCCAACTGACCCTGGGCCCTCGGGCAGTGCCTAAGTTTCCAAATGGTCAGTCCACCCCTGCCATAAACTGTATGAATTTCGGCTGGTTCCTAGTGAATTGTCCAAAATTGGGACAATGGGTGGCTCTCATGACCGCCTCCTGATCAACATCCCTTTATTATACAATCAAAGGAAGCGGGTGGAATATTTTCAGCTGTATCCAATCAGATGCAGATGGAGAAATCGGTTCGATTTCTTTGGATTCAGCCTGCACAGGTGTGAACGGAACCATCAGCCCTGGTTCACACCCGGTGCGACTTGTCATGTGATTTGGTGGTTTCAAATCGTATGACAAGTCACACCCTGTTGTCGGCGATCGTTGAAACTCCGACTTTGTGGTGCCGCACCGATTTTGAAAAAAAAAAAGGTTCCTGTGCACTGTAAGGACCAGTTCACACAATAGAAATGCAGTCCGGATGCGTTTCTGCATGTGTATTTTTTACGCATTTTTGATTCGTTCCAGTGCATTTTTGATGTGTTACGGTGCATTTTTTCCCCTTTTTTTATTTCTTCACCTTAAATAAGGACATGTGCGTTCCACTGTGTTTATTATGGTGTTTTAGCATATTTTTCCCCTCTCTTTTTTTTTTTCTTCACCCTAAATAATGATGTTTTTGGTCTGTTTCTGTGTGTTTTTGATGCGTTTTACCACATTCCAGTACAGTTCAGTGCAGAAAAAATGCAGCATGTTCTACTTTTTTTTTTCTGGAACTGGAACGCATTGGAATTGGCCGCACTAGTGTAAACTATGGTATTGACCACCATATAACCTACTATTGTTGATGCAGAAAAAAAACGCACTGAACTGCATGTGGTGTGAACTGGTGTTTTTACACATAGAAAATATGTGATAACCAACAATCCTTCCTCTGTGCAGGTTCGGGATCTGGTCATCTACATACCAAGTGCTTTATGGATCTTCCTTGGCAGCCATCAGTGGATACTTCAAGAGTTTGCATGAAGGGCTACAACAATGTAAGACTTTTTTTTAGAATGGTAATTATTTTCATTCCTTATATTACAGTAGTCAAAGTAGAATTAAAGGCAAAACTTTTTTTTTTTTTCATTTTTGATAGAGTAAGGCTAGGTTCATACCTATGCAGTTTGCGCTTGACCTGTTTCTGCATTGCGTTTTGCGTTGCATTTTTAATGTGTTTTTACCATGTTTTTGATGCGTTGTTTTTTTTTTTGCTTTTTCTTCTTGGTAGGCAGATTTAAAACGCAAAATATGGCAAATACATGCTTTTCTGCAGCCTTTCCATTGAAGTCTATAGAACCAAAAATGCAACTTTTTGCATTCAAAAAAGTCCCTGGCCCTTTCCAAAAAGCGCACCGGGTGAAAACGCGTAGATGTAATCCTGTCCTATAGGAAATAATGTTAAATGGACTGTACTGCGTTTCTGCAAAACGCTGCAGCAAACGCTTAGGTGTGAATCTAGGGTAAGGGAGGGTTAGAACCCCTGTCAGGTTTCTTTGCCCAGTGTCCCATTGGGGAGATTTCCCTTCACTTCCTGTCTCATAATAAAAAAATGAAGTGAGGGAATCCCTATTTGTCCCCAGAACTAGTGTCCCCATTGGAAGATTTCCCCTCTATTCCTATTCTGGTAAATAAAATTGGTAATTTTGGTGTAACGGTAAACGCAACAAATAGAGGGTGAACCTCCTTAACGGGGGCAGAGACAGCAATACAAATCTGACAGGGGTTCTGATCCCTCTCCATGCCATCCAAAACTAAAAAAAAAGTTTTGCCTTTATCTTCTCCTTGAAGGGGAGCTCCGTCATCTGAAACTGGTACAAATGAGGATTACAACCTGAAAAATGTTGTGTCTGTGCCCCCTCCTCTACCTGAAGCTGATAGGCAGAACAATATCCATAGATCAGAACCAAAAAATATATTACTTTATGGGAATTCTCTTTTTTTCCTGGTATAGTCTGGCTACGATTGGCTGAGAACTGGCTGCTTTCAGGTCAAAGAGTTTGAAATTCATAGCAGAGTGAGCCGGGAGCACAAGAACAAAAGGAAGGTTTAGTCATAGAAAAGATTACCCTTTTTGTGAATTAATAATGAAGCGATTTTAGATATAAAAAAACAATAGTGATGAACCCAGGGGCGTAGATAAAGGGGGGGGGGTTAGGGGGGTCTGACCCCCCCCCCCAGAGGAGAGTTGCCAACCATCCCTGCAGCCCTCAAAATTTCCACTCGCTCACAATTGGAAATAAGGTGGGTGGCGGCGAGCAGTGTCGAGACTAGGGGTGTGTGGGAGGGGCGGCGGTGGGGGCGGTGACCATCAGCGATCTCCTGTATGGCTTTCAATGAAGCAGCTGGAAGCCACAGGAGGGAGAGGAGGAGAAACAGCTTCCAGCTGCTTCACTGAAAGCCTTACAGGAGATCGCTGCTTGTCACTGCCCCCGCCGCTGCACAGAACATACCTGATCCTTTCGTTTTCTTTCTGCCCCACCGCCGCTGTGCTCTTCTCAGTGCCGAGCCCCTCCCTCCATTCTCCGCACCAATAGGAGAAGAGAGGAGAGGGGCTGGATCTGCTCTGTCTCCCCCCTGTGCCCGCCCACACTCCGGTCCGTGCAGCTTTAGAGGAGGTGTGGGCAGGAAAGTGAACACAGCAGCCGATAGCTCTGATGTTTCTGAATGAGTGATGTAAGTCCGACCTCAGTTCCTTCCACCCACCCCTCCTTCCTTCCTTCCACCCACCCCTTCCTTCCACCCACCCCTTCCTTCCTTCCTTCTACCCACTCCTTCCTTCTACCCACTCCTTCCTTCCACCCACTCCTTCCTTCCATCCACCCCTCCCTTCCTTCCATCCACCCCTCCCTTCCTTCCTTCTACCCACCGCTCCCTTCCTTCCTTCTACCCATCCACCCCTTCCTTCCTTCCACCCACCCCTTCCTTCTACCCACCCCTTCCTTCTACCCACCCCTTCCTTCCATCCACCCCTTCCTTCCATCCACCCCTTCCTTCCATCCACCCCTTCCTTCCATCCTTCCCTTCCTTCCATCCCTTCCTTCCTTCCACCTACTCCTTCCTTCCACCCACCCTTCCTTACTTCCTTCCACCCACCCTTCCTTACTTCCTTCCACCCACCCCTTCCTTCCTTCTACCCACCCCTTCCTTCCTTCTACCCACCCCTTCCTTCTACCCACCCCTTCCTTCTATCCACCCCTTCCTTCTATCCACCCCTTCCTTCCATCAACCCCTTCCTTCCATCCACCCCTTCCTTCCAACCCTCCCTTCCTTCCAACCCTCCCTTCCTTCCAACCACCCCTTCCTTCCATCCACCCCTTCCTTCCATCCACCCTTTCCTTCCACCCACTCCTTCTTTCCTTCCACCCACCCTTCCTTCCTTCCACCCACCCCTTCCTTCTGCCAACCCCTCCTTTCCTTCCTTCCATCCACCCCTCCCTTCCTTCCATCCACCCCTCCCTTCCTTCCATCCACCTCTCCCTTCCTTCCATCCACTCCTTCCTTCCACCAACCCCTCCTTTCCTTCCTTCCTTCCATCCATCCACCCCTTCCTTCCACCCACCCCGCCCTTCCTTTCTTTCACCCTCCCTTCCTTCCACACACCCACCCCTCCCTTCCTTCCACCCACCCCTTCCTTCCATCCACCCACCCCTCCCACCTGACAGGAGGAAGGGGCTAGGAGCGCCAGGGGGGGACCCGAGAAGAGGAAGATCCGAGCTGCTCTGTGCAAAACCATTGCACATAGCAGTTAAGTATAGACATTTGTTATTTTTTCTTTAAAAAAAAAATAAGCCTTTAGAATCACTTTAATGCAAAATTGCGTTCCATTGTCTTCAATGCAAAAATCGCATCCTGTTAACTTCAATGCAAAAACGCCTCTATTTAAGTTTATTAATTTTCTATATATTTCATTTTATTTTATGTCCAATTTTTGGGAGTTTCTTTCAATAAAAGCTATTTTACGTTACTGGATTGTATTTCTTAAATTCAGATTCATTTAAATTCATGATATTAATTAAAAAGTTGAATATAATACAATTATATATTAAAAAAAATATATATTTTTTTAAAACTGTCAATTTTGGTTTTCGGCCACGTTCGTCCTGAATTTTTGGTTTCAGTTCAGAAATTTGCTTTTCGGTACACCACTAAAAAATAGTGTCATTTAAAGTTCATCTTAGTAAGTGTCATTGGTTGAAGAGGTTCATCTAGAATATATAGGGACTATAGGAGAAATAGAAGATTAACTCATATATACTGCGTTGTACTGTCTACCTTTTAGGAGAGCCAATAACAGAATGAACGAGCAGCATGTTTCTGTATATATATATATATATATATATATATATATATATATATATATACACAGTATATGTAATTTTTTCTTATCTATTTAGGCGCCTTTTACATGGACGTACCAATTAGGTCCGCCTGTCAGTTTTTTAGGCGGACCTGATCAGACCCTCCATTATCCTTTATGGAGAGGTGAATGTAAATGGACTTGTATCTGTTTACACCCGCCTACATCCGATCCGCTAAAACCAGACGGATAGGAATCCGTTCCCCATCCGTCTAGAGCAGTGGTTCTTAACCTTTTTGGAGGTACTGAACCCCACCAGTTTCATATGCGCATTCACCGAACCCTTCTTAATTGGAAAAATAAAATATGATTTTTAAAATTCGAAACATAGGTATATATTTATACATAGGTGCACAAAATGAACAAAACCATTAAGAACAAAGAACAAAACCATTAAAACATGATTTTCACACAAAAACAAAATAATGAATATTTACCGCAACTCAGTGTGACTTCTGCTGTTGTCTTTCAGAGGCCAGTTTAGAAATGCGCGGCATTACCTTGGCAAGTGCCACTCTCATGTCATTTTCGCAACAAAGTCTGTTCCTTTTCTTCGTCTTTATGTCCAGCATCCTCGAAAAGGATTGCTCGCAAAGATATGTTGTAACAAACGGTATGAAAATTCATCCCCCATAGTAATTCATCCCCCATATAGTAATTCATCCCCCATAGTAATTCATCCCCCATATAGTAATTCATCCCCCATATAGTAATTCATCCCCCATAGTAATTCATCCCCCCATATAGTAATTCATCCCCCATATAGTAATTCATCCCCCATAGTAATTCATCCCCCATATAGTAATTCATCCCCCATATAGTAATTCATCCCCCATAGTAATTCATCCCCCATAGTAATTCATCCCCCATATAGTAATTCATCCCCCATATAGTAATTCATCGCCCATATAGTAATTCATCCCCCATAGTAATTCATCCCCCATATAGTAATTCATCCCCCATATAGTAATTCATCCCCGATAGTAATTCATCCCCCATATAGTAATTCATCCCCCCATATAGTAATTCATCCCCCATATAGTAATTCATCCCCCATATAGTAATTCATCCCCCCTATAGTAATTCCTTCCCCATATAGTAATTCATCCCCCATATAGTAATTCATCCCCCATAGTAATTCATCCCCCATAGTAATACATCCCCCATATAGTAATACATCCCCCATATAGTAATTCATCCCCCATATAGTAATTCATCCCCCATATAGTAATTCATCCCCCCTATAGTAATTCATCCCCCATATAGTAATACATCCCCCATATTAATTCATCCCCCATATTAAGTCCCCAAGTCCCCCCTGTGTCAATTCACTTACCTTTGCTCCGCGCATTCCTCTCGCTGTATTCCTGCGCCGTTCCGGTCTTCAGGGCGGACTGTGAAAGGAGCCTAGCTCCTCTCACGTTCGTCACGCTGCCCCGCCTACACACATCCTGACAGCCAATCACTGGCTATCAGGATGTGAGTGGCAGCGAGACTGGCCAATCATTGCATTTGAGTCCCTGCCGCCCGAGAGGAGGGAGGGCAGCGGGCGCCCGGCACACAAGAGCCGCGGCTTGCCGACCACTGAGCTAAGCGATGTTGCGTAACCACCTGCAGCCAATGATGGACAAGCGGGGCATGTCATCACAAATCATATGAGTCGGGTGTGGGTCACCTCCGCCGAACCCCCGAGACTGACTCACCGAACCCCTGGGGTTCGATCAAACCCAGGTTAAGAACCACTGGTCTAGAGGATCAGATGGCAGTCGGGTGTAAACAGACAGGCAGTCTGTTTACATCCCACCTCCCATAGAGAACACTGTGCTGTGTCTGCTCTGCATAAGTGGAGTGGAGATGGACTAGCCATCCACTTGGTCACCGTCCAATTTTCCTGCTGAGCAAGAGGACTCCTGGCAGAATCGGCGTGGAAAGGGCCTTACTCTATTTATTTTTTTCTTTTGGTTGAACTAGATGGACTTGAATGGGGCCTGAAGGGAAGCCTACAGTGCTGCTTTTATTGTATCATTTACAATTGTAAAAAGTACCTGAAAATCACTTTAGTTATTTTAAAGACACTGCTGAAAGCAACACCCAGCTCTTGCAGAAGAATGACGTGTTATCCCGCTTTCCTGGGAAAACACCTAAAAGTGTTCAGGTACAATAAAAGTACCAGAATATACCGCCCTTTCATGTACCTATAGAGAGACGCTGATCAGAGAACATCTCCTAATCCTGTAAAGCCTAAATTCAGGTTTCATTCTACTTTAAAGTGGTAGTAAAGTTTAATAAAAAGAAAATGTGCTTTTATGCATGGCATACTCGTATGAAAGACTTATGTTTACAGCAGGGGCAGGCTGACAACTCATGGGGCCCCCCAGGCAATAGGGGATGGTGGGGCCCCTGTGTCCTCGCCCACACTCAAATCACACCCAAAAAAGCCTATGAAAAGTACCAGGGACATCTCACGGGGCCCCCTAGTGACCCCGGGCCCTCGGGCAGTGCCCGAGTTCCCCAATGGTCAGTCTGCCCCTGGTTTACACAAAGTCCTTCAGCAGTGCTTTATCACTGCTGTGGGCGCATCAGTTTTCACTCGGTCTTCTTTCTGGGTTCACAGGCTCTGGATGTTTGAATGGCTGAGCCGCGATGACGTCACTCCCACATGTACATATGGGAGTCACAGCAGTGTTACAGAGCTCTGAAGGAACAGCATGAGTATGTTGCATGCGCTGGTGGCATCATCGGCTTCAGAAGCAGGATTGCTTCCTGACCTTTTTGCTAAGATCAAGTGTAGTATCTGTTCTTCTCAATTAATGGATCAAAGAACGTTGGCCCCCTGGGCAGGGGGGCCAATAGAATTAATTTTGATATAATTAGGTAAGGAATGGTGAGGTCGGTGGGAGGGCCTTTTTCCTCCAGGGTTGAATCTGGCTTATCCCCGGTTGTAGGCAAGACTCTCCCTAAGCTTTCTAAGTTCTGATACCTAACTGGTAAGGTTGGGGCTGCACTGGTCTAGCCGAGGCCTGGGCTATGAAAGAAGCCCATGGTGTTTGTATCCCTGGAGTGGCAGGCCAGGGGTGTCAAAATTCTCATGGTGAGGGAGCTCACTTTGAGTTGTAGGCACCATGGCCACTACACCAGTCATGCTTTTTTCCATCTACCTCTAGGGCCAGGCCTTTTGGCCAGGACCAGAGGAATTTTTTATTATTGGCCAAATGGTATGGTATTGCACTATAGCACTCATCCACTTCCCCTTTTCTTTATTTATGTTTGTTTGTCATTGCACTTTTTGCACAGCACTGTACACACTTTCTACTTCCCTGATTAGTAGGGTGTAGGTCCTCAGGCCTGCCCTGAAAGTCTTGGATAGACATGTGACCTTTAGATCAAGTTCTCCCCTTCCCATGCGGTCTCCCTTTGAAGGAACCCCACTGAGTACTTGGGGTGGCCTTGCTTCGGCAGGCCTCCTGAAGAAAGGGGTCCACTTGGTTTCGGTCAGGTGGACTAGCAAGTGCCCCAGTCCCTGTCAGGAGCCTTGTGCCCCGGGGGATCAATGCTAGGGCCTTTCTTTGCGGAAGACAGATGTATGCCCTGTGCACTTTTTTTGTGTGCTTCCCTTTTGTGTGCTTTACTTTTGTGTCCTTCACTTTTGTGTGCTTTACTTTTGTGTGCTCACCTTTTTTGTGCTCTTAGTGCTAGTTTTGTGAGTGTCTGCACTGCACTGCGGGACTTAAAAAAAAACCCAAAAAACGACTGCAGAAACAATGAATATCTCTTATATGGCGCATGTTTAGGAGATGTCCCTTGTATCTACAGGTAAGTTTTATTATAAGCTGACCAGTGGTGTTCACTACCGCTTTAAATTCTCTGTTCGGGCCAAGCTGGTCCAACTAAATGATTTCCTTTACTAATACATGCACCTGCTGGAACTGCTGTGTAAACTGTACGTAGTATCAGCTATGTACTGTACACCATTGTAGTGGGATGGGCAGTTCTCCCAGATCAAAATCCAGTCAGGCTGAGCGCACTGATAGAAACTAGTTTGTAAAAACATTTCTATCCTGCTCCACAGTGGGATCAAATGAACGTCCATTTGACTCCACTAACATATACAGTACATTCCGGAGTCACATGATACACAGTCAATCATATTGAGTGGCTGGTCTGCAGTGGTTACAAGTGAAAGCATGTGCAGCACCTCAATAGCCATCTTCCTTAGTCTTTCCTTTGCCCAGGGTCATAAATACTCACAGGACTGTGCTCTGTAGTCACCTCCTTGCTAGGTACATCTCTCCTGGGTACCCTTCATGGAAGCAGCCTCACAAGGATATCCAGACTGGCCTGAAAGGTCCTTTGCAATCCACCTTGTCCCCCACCTCCATAAGGGACAGAAATACTACAGCCAGCACCTCTTGCGTACAGGTCCATTCCACCCAACATCTCCACCCACTACAGGCTGCCTTCAGAAAACTACAGAAGGGGGTGGAGAGCAGACCAGTCACCCTGCACAAGGAGAGAGAAAAGAGCTGTGGGAGGGGAAAAAATCTCCGCCCACTACAGGCTGCCTTCAGAAAACTACAGGAGGGGGCGGAGACCAGACCAGTCACCCTGCACAAGGAGAGAGAAAAGAGCTGTGGGAGGGGAAAAAATCTCTGCCCACTACAGGCTGCCTTCAGAAAACTACAGGAGGGGGCGGAGACCAGACCAGTCACCCTGCACAAGGAGAGAGAACAGAGCTGTGGGAGGGGAAACAATCTCCGCCCACTACAAGCTGCCTTCAGAAAACAACAGGAGGGGGCGGAGACCAGACCAGTCACCCTGCACAAGGAGAGAGAAAAGAGCTGTGGGAGGGGAAAAAATCTCCACCCACTACAGGCTGCCTTCAGAAAACTACAGGATGGGGCGGAGACCGGACCAGTCACCCTGCACAAGGAGAGAGAACAGAGCTGTGGGAGGGGGCAAAATCTCCGCCCACTACAGGCTGCCTTCAGAAAACTACAGAAGGGGGCAGAGAGCAGACCAGTCACCCTGCACAAGGAGAGAGAAAAGAGCTGTGGGAGGGGAAAAAATCTCCGCCCACTACAGGCTGCCTTCAGAAAACTACAGGAGGGGGCGGAGACCAGACCAGTCACCCTGCACAAGGAGAGAGAACAGATCTGTGGGAGGGGAAACAATCTTCGCCCACTACAGGCTGCCTTCAGAAAACTACAGGAGGGGGCGGAGACCAGACCAGTCACCCTGCACAAGGAGAGAGAACAGAGCTGTGGGAGGGGAAACAATCTCCGCCCACTACAAGCTGCCTTCAGAAAACTACAGGAGGGGGCGGAGACCAGCCCAGTCACCCTGCACAAGAAGAGAGAACAGAGCTGTGGGAGGGGGCAAAATCTCCGCCCCTTACAGGCTGCCTTCAGAAAACTACAGGAGGGGGCGGAGACCGGACCAGTCACTCTGCACAAGGAGAGAGAACAGAGCCGTGGGAGGGGAAAAAATCTCCGCCCACTACAGACTGTCTTCAGAAAACTACAGGAGGGGGCGGAGACCAGCCCAGTCACCCTGCACAAGAAGAGAGAACAGAGCTGTGGGAGGGGGCAAAATCTCCACCCACTACAGGCTGCCTTCAGAAAACTACAGGGGGGGGGGCGGAGACCAGACCAGTCACCCTGCACAAGGAGAGAGAACAGCAGTGAGCGGTCTTTATTACAGGAAGTAAAGTCTCACACTGGATTACTGCACAGATCTGGAAGAAATACACAGAGCACACCAAAATCCAAGGAAGAATACACATGACTTTTGTGTTTAGACAATACATGCTTTTCCTGGAGTTCAGCTTTATATTCTTTTGGGCGCAGAGTGAGTAGGTTATTGGAGATTGGTATAGCCAGCACCTGTCTTCCCGAAAAATAAACTTTACTGAGTAAAATGTGCATATAAAATGACTTACGCGTTTTGACAATAAGCCTCGGTCATAGCCATATAGAATGGCTATGACCAAGGCTTATTGACGAAACGCGTAAGGGGGGGGGGAAAGACGTGTGCTGGCTATGTCAATCCTCACCATTCCGTTGCATCTGTGCTGGTAAGGCACACAGAGCCCGAGCAGCGACATTCCACCTGCGTGGGGATTATCTCTGGGCGTAGCACCTACTTGAGTAGGTTACTGGTAGGAGGTTGGCGGGTGACGGCCGCGTGATCTCATGTGTTTGTATACACCGCCAGTCCTCCTGACTCACTCTAGCTGCAGTTAATGAAAGCACACAACGACTCTCCCTGCCTTGTGCACACCTTTTGTTCTGGAAGATCGTTGCATAACCGGCAGGATTATAGACACAAGGATCCGGCCTGGGTGGGAAAAGTAACCAGAAAAGGGCCGGCGGGCCTGGGCTGGGGGAACCTGGTGGTGGCTGCAGGGCTGCGGGGAAGGTGCCAAACCACACAGTACACTGAATCATTGAAAAGAAAAGCAAGTCTCGTGGTGCTCACAGTTCATTTCCCATGACTTCCATGCCTGCTTGCTGAGTGACGTACTCAGGTAGAGCAATATTTACATATTCATTCAATAGGCGCGAGCTGGGAAACCAGGGCACGGGGGCGGAGGGCTGAGCGCGCCAAAATGTGCAGTCAGAGAAGAATGGGACTGACTGGAAAGCGCGGGTGATATGTAAGGCTGCAAATATGCAAGGCACTTCTTCTGGCGGGAAAAATAATCAGCACATTGTGCGTGCTGCACAACCCCTCCCGACGGGCACGTTAACCCTTCTGAAGGATGCTTGTTATGAGTTGGACTCAGGCAGACATATGAGACACAAATGAATGCAGCTTTGTAATCATTAATACTTCGGTAAATGTATTTTTTAAATGCAAGTAGTGCAAGTATCTAAATGTGACCTGGTAGCAGCTTCTTGTCCCTGTACAGCAGAGCTCAGACTGGGGGAGAAAGAAGCAGCACAGGATGACAGTCAGGTGTGCTGCAGTGCAAGGAGCATGCTGAGAGGAGAAATGAGCAGAGTGACACATAGAAGAGCTCATCATTGTCCAGTCACAGGTGGTGGCAGGTCATGGATGACATGGGCTCAAAGGAAGTGGATTGAATGATGCTGTTTTTTTCTCAATACAAGCAGTGCAGGTACCTAAATCGGACCACGTATCAGCTTCTTGTCCCTGTACAGCAGAGCTCAGACTGGGGGAGAAAGAAGCAGCACAGGATGACAGTCAGGTGTGCTGCAGTGCAAAGGGCATGCTGAGAGGAAGACACAGTACATGGAGCCAATCAGTTCATGTGTGACCAGAAGCATACTGATAGGAGGAAAGAGCAACGTGACAGAGAGAGGAGCTCATCACTATGCAATCACAGGCGGTAGTGGATCATGGATGACATGGGCTCAAAGGAAGTGGGTTGAATAATGCTGTTTTTTTTAATTGCAAGCAGTGTAAGTATCTAAATCTGATCATGTATCAGCTTCTGGTCCCTGTACAGCAGAGCTCAGATTGGGGGAGAAAGAAGCAGCACAGAATGACAGTCAGGTGTGCTGCAGTGCAAGGAGCATGCTGAGAGGAAGACACAGTGCAAGGAGCCAATCAGTCCATGTACATATGTGACCAGAAGCATGCTGATAGGAGGGAAGAGCAAAGTGACAGAGAGAGGAGTTTATCACTGTGCAATCACAGGCGGTAGTGGGGCATGGATGACATGGGCTCAGAGGAAGTGGGTTGAACGATGCTGTATTTTTTTAAATACAAGCAGTGTAAGTACCTGAATCTGACCATGTATCAGTTTCTGGTCCCTGTACAGGAGAGCTCAGACTGGGGGAGAAAGAAGCAGCACAGGATGCCAATCAGGTGTGCTGCAGTGCAAGGCGCATGCTGAGAGGAGAAATGAGCAGAGTGACAGATAGAAGAGCTCATCACTGTGCAGTCACAGGTGGTGGCCGGGTCATGGATGACATGGGCTCAGAGGAAGTGGATTGAATGATGCTGTTTTTTTCTAAATACAAACAGCGTAAGTACCTGAGTCTGACCTGGTAGCAGCTTCTTGCAGTCCCTGTGCAGCAGAGCTCAGACTGGGGAAGAAAGAGAAGCAGCACAAGATGCCAATCAGGTGTGCTGCAGTGCAAGGCATATGCTGAGAGGAAGACACAGTACAAGGAGCCAGTCAGTTCATGTGTGACCAGAAGCATACTGATAGGAGGAAAGAGCAGAGTGACAGAGAGAGGAGCTCATCACTGTCCAGTCACAGGTGGTGGCAGGGTCATGGATGACATGGGCTCAGAGGAAGTGGGTTGAATGATGCTGGTGTTTTTAATTGCAAGTAGTTTAAGTACCTAAATCTGACCTGGTATCAGCTGCAAATATGCAAGGCACTTCTTCTGGCGGGAAAAATAATCAGCACATTGTGCGTGCTGCACAACCCCTCCCGCCGGGCACGTTAACCCTTCTGAAGGATGCTTGTTATGAGTTGGACTCAGGCAGATATATGAGACACAAATGAATGCAGCTTTGTAATCATTAATACATCGCTAAATGTACTTTTAAAATTCAAATCATGTAAGGATCTAAATCTGACCTGGTAGCAGCTTCTTGTCCCTGTACAGCAGAGCTCAGACTGAGGGAGAAAGAAGCAGCACAGGATGACAGTCAGGTGTGCTGCAGTGCAAGGAGCATGCTGAGAGGAAGTCACAGAACAAGGAGCCAATTAGTTCATGTTCATGCTCATAAAAAGTCCGAAAACGCTGGTTTGCTGCGATTTACTGCGTTTTTCAGCGTTAGAGCATTTTTACAGCTAAAAAAACCCCTCTAGAAACCCGCTAGTTCTGTTTTTTTTTTTTCCAGTACAAGGAGCCAATCAGTTCATGTTCATGTGGGACCAGAAGCATGCTGATTGGAGGAAAGAGCAGCACAAGGAGTCAAACGGTTCAAGTGCTGTTAAAGAATCATGTTCATAGAAGAAGAAAGCAGAGTGACAGAGATAGTTGAGCCCATCACTGTGTTGCTTCTCCTTTCACTGTCCAGTTTTAGGCTGTGGTGGGTCCAGGATGACCTGGGCTCAGAGGAAATGCATTGAATGATGCTGGCCATCAGACTAATGGCAGAAAAGCATGCTGTGGGGGAAATCTCGGGATTAAAGCTCATTTTCTTTAACTGTTTTAACAACCTATTCATTCTTATCTTTATATTTTTGGCTGGAGTTCTGTTTTAAGGTGGAGCTGAAGGGAACAGTAAGAAAGACACTTTGGGGTTTATTTACTAAAGCTGGAGAGTCCAAAATCAGACTCCCTTCTGCATAGAAACCAATCAGCTTCTAACCTCAGCTTGTTCAATGAAGCTTTGGCAATGAAACCTGGAAGCTGATTGGTTTCTAGGCAGAAGGGAGTCTGATTTTGGACTCTCCAGCTTTAGTGAATAAACCCCTTTGTGTCTGTTCTGCAATAAAATACACTTACCTGCCTGTCTGCAATCCTCTGCACTGAGCTGCGCATGTGCAGCTCAATTTACATTCCGGTACACTGCCAAGATGACTACGCTCCTGCACATGCGCAGGAGTGACGTCATCCAACGCTGGCCAATCAGAACGGCCAAAGACTGTCACCCGAAAGAACCCAGGGAGAAGATGCCAGCACCAGGACCTTGTGGGCGTCGGGCTGTTGTAGCTTAGGTGAGTATTTGTCCCTTTATCTCTGCCTTAAAGGAGAACTCCGCTGACCGCCATTTGCCACGTCCTACCATAGCTATGTAAGAAAACAACAATAGTCTTTCCAGTGGCTAAATGGTTAGCACTTCCGCCTGGCAGTAATACGGTCGTTGGTTCAAATCCCAACCACGGCACCACCTGCCTGGAGTTTGCATGTTCTCCCTGTGCCTGCGTGGGTTTCCTCTGGGTACTCCGGTTTCCTCCCACACTCCAAAGACATGCTGGTAGGTTAATTGGCTCCTGTCTAAATTGGCCCTAGTATGTGTATGTATGAATGTGAGTTAGGGACCTTAGATTGTACGCCCCTTGAGGGTTAGGGACTGATGTGAATGTACAATATATATGTAAAGAGCTGCGTAAATTGCAGCCCTATATAAGTACCTGAAATAAATACATTTAAAGTGTACCTAAAGCCGAAACATTTTTGTATTGAGTTTGAACCTCTGTCAGGTTTTGTTATTGCTGTGTGTGTCCCTGCTGCAGAGGGTCACCCTCCCTATTAGTCCTGGTGGTCCTTGGACAGAACATAGGGAGGACTTTTAAAATGCTTGATCACCTACAACAGAAGACGGCTCTTAATAGCAAACGAAACAACATTTTTGAACAGATTTGGGTCATTTTCTATACCTTTGTTTTACTTTTTACTTTGAAAAAACAACCCCAGGCAACAAATAAAGTCACTGATCTGTCAATGCTATCCAGCAAATACTGCAATTGTGCTGAAGTCAACACTGACCTTGAACACTTGTAGAGATAGTAGGACTATAGTGTGATGGGACTCAGGGTATCCCATGAGATTACGGCATGGAGGTCCCACATCTCCCTTCCAGGGTGGGCGGGCTTTTATGGAGGAATTGAAAATGTAAATTGTATATTTATGTGTTATATCACCAATCTTGTCTCCAAATACCACCCAAAACATACTCTCCGCTCCTCACAAGACCTCCTACTCTCTAGTTCCCTGGTCTTCTCCTCCCTTGCTTGTCTCCAGGACTTCTCCAGGGCTTCACCCATCCTCTGGAACTCCTTACCAGAAGCTATCAGATTATCACCTACTCTGCTCACCTTTAGGCACACTCTGAAAACCCATCTCTTCAGGGAAGCCTACCCCGCCCTCACTTAACATCCAATCTCCTCCACTCCTCCTAACACTCCATCCCCCACAGCTATTTCCTCCTGTACCACTATCCCCTCCCTCCTAGATTGTAAGCTCCAAGGAGCAGGGCCCTCAAACCCCTCGTATATTGAATCGTATTGTTACTGTACTGTCTCGTGTACTGTCTCCCACCATAATGTAAAGCGCTGAGCAAACTGTCGGCGCTATATAATTCCTATATAATAATAATATGGAACTCCCTGCAACAGAATCCTCAAACCTCATTTTTTTCTGGTGGGCCTGCAGTCTCTTGTCACATGATGCTAAAATTAGAAACTTTCTTTCCATGGGCCAGTATAAACACTTCTGGCCAGGAAGTATACCCTGCTTATATCAAGGAACACTCAGGTGATCTACTGCACTGGAACTACATGCCCCAAACTTTCATGCTTCACCCCACCCCTCCCCCAATGTGCATGCGTGCTTGTGCCTGCACCGGGGCATTTCGCTTCTGCTGGTTGCTTTGTGGTGCTTCTGCTGGTTGCTTTGTGGTGCTTCTGCTGGTTGCTTTGTGGTGCTTCTGCTGGTTGCTTTGTGGTGCTTCTGCTGGTCAGCGCACAGTCCTGACCAGCAGCGAGCACATGAGGGTAATTTCAGGGAGCCTGTGCAAGGCAACAGAGCCACTCTCTAGGGAAAAGATGTAATTTGTGAAGACAAATTTACCTGAAAGGAGACGCTATAAGAAGAAAAGGAACAGCAGCTACACAAGAACTTGTGATATGCAAATAAATATATATATTTTAACGGAGGATTTAATAACACTTTTTAATTAGGATTACGCTCATAGCAAGCGAAACGCATCAGTAGGACTGTCCATGTAACCGGAATTGATTAAATATGCTACAATAAATGGGGGTGCAGCTCTTTTCTTTTCTGTATAATATTGATGTGCAGCTAAGGTGATTTGGGAAAAGGTACCCGTGACTGGCCAGCTGTGGGGGTGAGTATCGGCAGCTTTGGAGTTTCACTATGTACACTGATTCGGTTTACAGAGATTCTCCACTGCTACAAAGAAAGTGTAAAGCCTCTACAACTGCCACCCTCCTGCTGATTGACAGGGATGCCCTTCTTGGAATTTCATCCAATAAACTAATTCCACAGGGCAATCCAGCCCTTGGGGGGCGGTACTCCTGGAAAATAGCTCTTTTGGATTGCATCTGTATGGCACAGGCAACTAACCACTAGTTTTCAATGGTGCGGGCCTTTATTTTAAGAAGATTTTATACTTCCATTCAAAAAACACAGACTACCTTCCACAGGGATTCCCTGCTTGGAACCAAGGGTGTATTTACCACAAGGCATTTGCCTAGGGCGGCATTTTTCACGGGGGCAGCAGCATTTTTCAAGGGGGCAGCACAGCCCCCCCCAAAAGAAGGGATGGAATAAGGGACACATGCAGCATGGGGACCAGGTGGGATCTGAGAGAGGCTGCAGGCTGCTTTATGGTGCTTGCAGAGCCTGACTCCTGTTCCTGGGGATGTCCTGAGCTGTGAAGGTGAATGTTTTCTCTCTCGCGGGGGGGTTGCCAGTGTATGGGGGCAGTGGTATTGGAAGGCTCTCTTGAGTGGGGGGGCTGGGGTGTTGCTGATCAATGTCAGGCTCTCTTCATGGGGGCATTGGTCAGTGTCAGGGTCTCGCCGTGGGGGGAGCAGAATTTTGTGTTGCCTAGGGCAGCATGAAACCTAAATACACCACTGCTTGAAACCACAACCAATCAGCTGTTTCCACAGGGAAATCCAGCACTCAGGGGCGGTACTCTTAAGCAGCTCTTGGAAACCAGACTTTTTGGATTGTGTCTGTACAACAGAGGCACCCAACCACCAAGTTTCCAATGGTGTGGGCTTTTTTGCCAAGCATGGCTAACATAAGTATAGAGATTTTGAACTTCCCTACAAAAAGCACAAAGACTACCTTCCACAGGGATGCTCTGCTTGGAGCCACAACCAATCAGCTGTTTCCACAGGGGAATCCAGCACCTCAGGGGTGGTACTCTTAAGCAGCTCTTGGAAACCAGCCTTTTTTGATTGTGTCTGTACAACACAGGCACCCAACCACCAAGTTTCCAATGGTGTTGATCTTTTTGCCAAGCATGCTATCACAAGTATAGAGATTGTATCATTCCCTACAGAAAACACAAAGACTACCTTCCACAGGGATGCCCTGCTTGGAACCACAACCAATCAGCTGTTTCAACAGGGAAATCCAGTACCTCAGGGGCGGTACTCTTCAGCAGCTCTTGGAAATCCAGCTCTTTTGGATTATTTCAGCACAACACAGGCATCCAACCGCCAGGTTTCCAATGGTGCGAACCCTTTGCCAAGCACGGCTAGCATTCGTATTGATATTTAGCAGAAAACCTACTTAAAATGAAAAATTTATGCCTGACTGAAGTACACCTCTATATATCATAAATGGGCCACCTCGTCTTCCTAATCCCTACCGTCTGGGAATTCCAAGTTGAAATTGTTGACATGTAGAAGCTATTACATAATCTCTTCATTCAACAGTAGAAGAAAAAAAAAAAGGCATTTAAAATGAGGGCTGTAATCTGCACAGCCAATATAAAGCAGAATAATCTGCCGGCTTTTTAAATCCACACATAAAAGCCGCCTTTCATTTTTAGACTAAATAACAACATTAATAAAGCTCTTTATGCATTGACAGCATTGGCTCACAATGAATACGGCACACTGAGAGAGGAGATTATATCCACGACCCCAGCTACGAGGGACTGAAAGCACGGATCCAGTGCAGAGCGGAGGATGAAAAACCTCTAACAGTCACTTGAACAATGAGACTACATAGAAATATGAATTGACTTGATCCTATAAGCCAGAAATGCAGATGTATAGGACATTATATCATGTATACAAGCTTGTGTTTGCTTCAAGTACCTTCTGAAGAAAGCAGTTTGTAATAGACATGTGCGGTCCATTCCGTTCTGAATCGAAATTCGGACAGATTTTCCGTTATTTGTTGATTCGGATGTATCAGAAATCCAAATTACAATAGTAACGAATTAAACGAATCTGAAATAACAAAACAAAATTTGTCCGAAATTCAAATCAATTTGAATTCGAAAACCAATTATCAGTGCATCACTGATGTGCGGCCCGCTTCCTGCTTGAGAGAGGCATGGAGTGAAAGCCAAATCCTTTGGCACCCAGCTGTATCTCAGGATCAAGGAGAATATGGAGGTCCTGGAGCAATGGGTTGTGTAGAGATCACCCAACTGTAGAGCTCATCTCGTCTGTTTGAAAAATATCTTGCTCAACACACATTAAGACTACGTCCACATCTATGCATGTAGGGAAAACGCTCAAAATGGCACACTTTCCCAACATGTAGAGAAACGCAGTGCCCTTTAGCAGATGCGTGGCAGAGCATTCATTCTCAATGGCACCTCCACACAATGGCAAAGAACGTGATTTTACAAAAGGGTCAGGGACGTCTTTCCCCGTGCTTACCGCAGGTAGGTCAGCCCATTGAAATGAATGGGGTGCCCTATATGAGGTGCACGTAAAATACTTGTACGCACCTGCAAACACCATTATGTGAACTAAACCTTGAGGGATAAGAAAATGTCAAAATACAAGAGTTGTATATTCTTCCTTGAAGTGTGCTTGTGCTTAGTGTATTTCTTCCTCCAGATCTGTGCAGTAATCCAGTGTGAGACTTTACCTCTGTGTAGCTTCCTGTAATAAAGACCGCTTACTGCTGCCCCCCCCCCCCCCCGAGGCAACACCTCTAACGGGATAAGGTCCTGCCATGGGTAAAATGCATTAGAAGTGTGGGTTCAGGTGGGAGGTCTGCAGTGGACGCTGTATACTGTTTTGCGAGCTCATTAGAAGCAACTGGATTCTCAAGACATCATTGATGTGCGGTCCATTCAGCCTATACAGCCATATGTGACTAGGTTCTCATATCCCATTCAATTCATCCCAAAACAAGAAATACCAGAGCTCCGATATAACCTTCAGATCCTATATTCAATATTATTCATATCCTATGCTATGTCCTTGTGATGTAACCATATTGCCTTTACTGAATACCACCAGTAAAGTGCAGCAAAACTACTGCTTGCATGGACATTCTTTCCTTGGGTATACCAAGGTTTATGACGGGCATGTTGTGTGGAGGCTTATGGCAAGGAGCAGGGCACAAGATGGTGGAGGATTTGGCTTCAGCAGTGGGGGCAGTGCTCTAGCAGGGCTGGCTGAACAAAATGTCAGACCTTTTGAAAGGTAAAGACTTTTTGCATGGATATTTTCAACTCTATTATTTGCATGGAGTTTGGTTACCTAAGGGGTCATCAGATGTGGAAAGTAGGTTCTGAACATTGGAATTTAGTGAGTCCCAGGAGCTCCAACACCCAAGGCATTACATTGTGTGTATCTTGACCAGTTCCTGTGGATAAGATGCCCATCTTGGCCAGTTCCTTTGGATGAGATGTCCTTCTTGACCAGTTCCTTTGGATGAAATGTCCTTCTTGACCAGTTCCTATGGATGAGATGCCCATCTTGACTAGTTCCAGTGGATGAGATGTCCTTTTTGACCAGTTCCTGTGGATGAGATAGATGCCCATCTTGACCAGTTCCAGTAGATGAGATGCCCATCTTGACCAGTTCCAGTGAATGGGATTCCTATCTTGACCAGTTCCAGTGAACGGGATTCCTATCTTGACCTGTTCCAGTGAATGAGATGCCCATCTTGACCAGTTCTAGTGAATGAGATACCCATCTTGACCAGTTCCAGTGGATGAGTTATTGTTTCTTATTGTGACTGCCCATCATTGCTGTGGGCCAACAATGAGATGGTCGGCCTAAGCTCTTGACTACAGGAGCTGGTTAAGAAATGATTTAAGGGTCTCCCCTATATATCAGGTGGTACTTTACATGGTATGTGCCCCATAGCTCCCAACCTAATCGCCCATTTGAAGAGACTGTCCCTCTTTTAAAACCAAATTCTCAATTGTCCATATTTTTGTTCTGATATATATCTAGATATCTATATATGACATATTGTATATCTATACCAAAATGTACCATTTAACTATAAAACCTGTTATATTACACTAATCATTTCATCTGACCTCTAAAATGATTATTTTTTTATTATTTTAAATATCTGGTATAAAGGAAAAGTAGTGATGAAAAAGAATATGTCGGCTTAACCATTCAATTTGGGGAATTAGGACCACGCAGCCCATGTAACAGGAGCGTGGCGTGCTCTTTGCCCCCCATACTTGGTACTATAATGTGTCCCTCTTTCCCATCTCAGAACGTTGGATGGTATTTGACCTCCCATGGCCTCTCCTCCGAGTGCCTACATGTCATGCCTGGCCACTGCTCAAGTTTACAGCACACAGGTTCACTTCCCACACATTTTATTTTAGCTTTACTGGTCATTTAAGGCAAGGAATCCTTTGTACAAGGTTTACGCACACCTATTCCTCTATTCTCATGGTAAGGAAATTCACACTCTTGAACACATTTCCTCAATATCGCCCTCTTTGGTGTTTGCTGCTTTAACCCAATTATTTATATTTCCATAATGTTCACTTTACCTCTTTGAGATATCCAGACTGAGGTTTTCCTGTCATTGTCATTGTTTAATGATTCTTCCACCAAGGTCTGCCAAGCTTTACTTTTCCATTTATGAGAATATAAAACCATTTTAATGTAAACAGCAACTCTCAGGTAATATGTAAAACCAGTACATAGGCTACCAGTGCTAAATACAAAATGTTTTAAAGCTAGCCATACAGGACATGCTGCCTGAGCCACTCAACTAATCTCTAATACTTCTGCTGAGCAGAAACTGAAACCTCCACGAGTGTTGATCTCCTGCAGGTGGGTCTCCTGCAGCTCTCACTGGTTCCTCCTGCTGACCTTCACTTAATATAGGATACATTAGCGATGTGGAGGCCAGTAGGAGGAGCAAGAGAGCTGTGGTTGACCCAGGAGTTTGACACTCCCAGAAGTGTCAGTTTTAGCCCTGACTTCAGCAGAAGTTTTCTCAGGATTGGATAGCCATTCGGTGGATTGAGCAGAAGGAAAGGTGAGCATGTACTATCTTCTCTTAGAGTTATGGCTTGATTGTGAACATTTTTGTATAGTTACATGCTCTCAGTAAAGAGAACCTGAACTTTGGAAACTGTGTCCAAAAAATCAAACAGTGAGCTAGTCACCAGCATTATTGACCTTTAATGCCTTGTTCTGCACTGTGCCTATATGTAGAGGTGGCTATATTGATAGAGGAGCAGATCTTTGCTTCTTAGTTGCCAACTGATCACTTGTGGGGTACTAAGGCAATAAGAGAGGTGGAGGGGAGGAAGCATAAATCCATTTGAATGAATGAAGAAGTAACAGAGATGTATGTCCTCAGTCACAGGCTCCTCTCCAGCAAACCAGCAGAACAGTGAGCAACACAGTAGATAATGAACATTGGCATATCTGGTAGTGAGTCCAAGATCTCCAAAATCCAAGGTGTTATATTATGTGTATCTTGACCAGTTTCTGTGAATGAGGGGCCATCCCACTTCCTTCCTGTTGCTGTTTGTTTTTAAGACTGCCTGCCATAAGCAGCACAGTGGCTAAGTGGTTAGCACTTCTGCTTGCAGCACTAGGGTCACCGGTTTGAATCCAAACCATGACACTACCAGTCTAAATTTTGCATGTTTTCCCTTTGCCTGTGTGGGTTTCCTCCCACACTCCAAAGACATGCTGGTAGGTTAATTGGGTCCTGTGTAAATTGGCCCTAGTAGGTGTATCTATGAATGTGAGTTAGGGACCTTGGATTGTAAGCTCCTTGAGGGCAGGGACTGATGTGAATGTACATGATATGAAGCAAAGCATAAATTGACTGAAGTAACTGAAATAAATAACATAATAAATCATAGATGTGGACTAAAAATTAGGTCTGAAAAGGTGGGCCCAAGCTTTTGTTGATCCATATATGATTAATGGAGCACCACCAGATTTCAGGTGGCACTTTACATGGCAGCTCCCAACCTAGTCCCTCGTTTGGAGACTAGAGACTATCAGAAGCAGCAGCACCTTAGATCTCACACTGCAGATACACAGCTTTGAGGATGCAGGTACAGGAGTTCTATGGAGCTGTGGCCCAAGACCAAGGATAAACGGAGATGGTCCCATGGACGTCTATGGAGCTGTAAAGCACAGGTAGATCAGGATGTACACAAGCATTTGCTGTGGCTGTCACATCTATATAGGGGAAGGGTGTTCTGTTAGGTCAAGGCACAGGGGCAAAAAGGATAAGTGTGCTTATCCTCTAAAGCAGAACTTCACCCAAAAGGGGAAGTTCCACTTGTTTCCCTCATCTTTAACATTTGGCACTTAATTTATTGGAGGGGGGGAGGGGGGAAGGGAAACGGGTACTTGGTTATGATAACTACCCACTCCTACTTCTGCCTGAATCGCCTAGGAGATCCGAGCAGAAGTTCACGCCCACTTTTCCCACAGCCATCTGGGGCACATCACAGGTCCCAGAAGACTGTGGGACCATTCACAAAGCTCAGCGTGGCTCGTGCATGCGCAGTGAGAGCTTCACAGCCGGTTTCTCTTGGTTAAGATGCTGGCACTAGGGACCTGAAACCCAATGAAGAATCAGCTCAGGTGAGGACAGCTCTGGACCCCTGGACAAGTAACTGTCCTTATATTAAAATTCAGCAGCTACAGTATGTGTAGCTGCTGACTTTTTTTTTGGGGGGGGGGCCTGAAGCTCCCTTTTTGTATGTTATTAAAGCTTTGGGAATTACTTGGATCCTTTCTTCAGGATTTAGTTTACACAATTGTATGAAGCTTGAAGAACAAACCTAAGTCATCCTGAAAGCTTGCATCTTTAAAAGAGAAATGTAGGGGAAAAAAAAATATATATATTGTACATATTCATTTGATGGCTGCGGTATTGATCTGATGCTGAGCAGTCCCCCTCCAGCTCTACACAGAGAACTGAGCAATAAAAGACCACTGATTGCCCAGTTCTTGGGCCCACTCTGAGCACAAACTGGTGACTGTCAGTCACAGCGCTGTGCTTTGCCCCTCCAGTGCTCACTGGAGTGCTGGTCTGTGGATGGGACAGGAGTAGCTGGCTCGGGCTCTCAGGCTGAGCCAGCTGCTGGTCAGGCACCTGGGCAGATCTCGACATTATTGTCAGGATCCTTGCAGAGCCTGGGCTAGCTCTGTGGCATCAGTCGACATTGGGCTTTAGCCTGCTGTTGGCTGAATCTGGGTTGGGTCAAAACTAGGTACACTCCTGTGACCCACAGGAGACATATGGTCAAAAGAGCTTTGGCCATACTTCTCCTATAATAAATTAAGTAAGCCACAAAAAGGTATCACTTAAACTTCAAACATAGAACAAATTTCTAATACACCAGAATATCCCTGGCTGTCTGGAAAAGCTGAAATTAATATTTTGCCCCAGAGGTCAGGCAACCATAATTCCTAGGAGCTGTTAGGGCGATGACAAGGAATATTTTAGGAAATCACTATGAATATACACGGGGCACTCCCCAGATCAGAAAAACCGAGATGCCTCTCTGTCCATACTGCAATGCCTTCTATTGCAGGAGGTCTATAATGGACAAGAATGCCCTACATCCTACATAGCATAGAGTGTGGCTATTTATACCTGGGACCGTGTTACAGGTCCCAACGTAATGGCTAGCCATCTGTCATCGATGATCTAGTTTCTGTCGTCTGTTGAAAAAAACAGCTTGCTCAGCTTTTCATGTGGCAGTTGTGTTGGAGGTATGTCATTCTCTCTCGCCATTGAAGTTGGTGACTGATATCAATTACTGGACATTGAGAAGTGGCTCCTTCATGGTCAAGACACGTAGACGGCATACCCTCACAGAGGGCACTTTGTTTATGGAGTGTCCCATTACAAAGGGAAGGAGGACAGATAGATGTGCAGTTCAAGTGTACCTGTCACTCTTATAAAATAGTGGAAATTGAACCAATATTCACTGGCAAACTGGTGGCACTGCCATGGCTCAATCCAAAGAAGGAATCCTTTGTTTCAACCTCCTTTTTGCCAAGAGCATTTTACTTAGCCACCAGCCAGCAATTAGGCTTTCATCTAATTAGTGAGGAATCATCTCCAATTTTTAGTAAGATTTTTTTTTGTTACACATGACCTAAAGATGTACACGCAAGAAGAAACAGACAATGCTTGATCCCTCAAACACTTCCTGAAATTTTGGCTGCTGAATATCAAGTTGGCTGTTTTTGGTATTGATTTATGGAGCTGGAAATATTTTCACACCACTTTTCTGCTGTATGTAATTCACTTATTACATTTGTACGCTTTATTCTTGACTCTTAATGCCAGTATAACTCCTAAATGTGACCTTTAATTTGAACCTTTTGCCTGAATCTAACTCTTAAAGCAGACCTATCAGATATATCTATTTATGTTAAGTGTATGGATGTGTCAGGGCAGGAGCTGAGGAACGGACAGGCAGGCCTAAACAATGTAACGCACTGGCTGACGACAACCACCACCCACAGACCGAAGTCCCTCAGGGCGCGGAGTCTAAGTCCCAGGCTGCCCTTCACCAGGGCCCCTGATGGTGGGGATGGACTTGACGCAGCCAGGAACCCGGTCGCAGCCCCGCGAGACACCTCAGTTCCGGTAATGGCCACCGCCAATGGCGTGTAGCTGGTGGAAAAGACAGTAGAGTAGTCAGGCAGGCCGGGTCGACAACAACGGGACAAAACGGTACAGGACAGCAGACGAGAATCACAGGTCACGAGCCGGGTTCAGCAACAGAGGGTCAGATCAAAGGAGAAAACAAAGAATAGTCGAGTCACAAGCCGAGTCAGATTCCAAGAGAGTCACGAGAGTCAGAACAGAGTAATAGCAACACAAAGACACAAGACACAAGTGCAAAGAGCATGTGCAGACCACAGGCTTATATGTCATCAGCCATACCCCTCTGGGGGATGGACCTCAGAGACCTGAAGGCATAAAGGATTCCCACCATGCTCAGCAGAAATCCAAGATGGATGCCAGCACATGGAGTAACATAACCTCTGGTAAAAGGTAGGACCTTGACAGGATGGTAGGTGTAAGTACAACATTTCCAGGTATGCATTACCCCTATCAGAGATCACAATAGTCCCTCTGGCAATGCTTTTCTCTCCAGAAGGATGAAGCCATCTTTGTTCAGGCATCACCCAGGGGTCACATCTACTTCTTGGTGTCAGCTCAGAGATGACACAGTTCTATAAATTCTGGTACCTGTGCATGTTCTTGTTTTTCTCCATTGGAAGGCTATGCGTCAGGTTGAACATGCAGGAGAGCAGTTAGGAGACGGTGACATGGATTTGTCACTCTATAACAGGAAGTGCCTAAACAGAAACCTTTATGGCAGGATCGCCAGGTACCTCCTGACCGGCCATTGTAGTTAAATGACTGGTGAGGAGCACAGCAGCTCTGACTGGCCTTTTATAATGATCCTTGTCTCAGGGTGCTAGTGCACCAGGGGTGGGCACAATACCTTTGATTCTGCCATCATTAGATAATGAAGATTATAGGCAAAAGGTACAGAGCCAGTGAAAGAGGCTCTGTGGATGGGTGGTGGGCAGAGGTGATCATCATTGTTGAGGAATTGTTTTTGTTTGAGGAGTTTTTAAATTGATTGGGTTTACATCAACAAACTCACACCTCTCCAGGTATTTGTGCTCCTTTCATTCACTGCTCCACCACTCTGCGAGGGTACTAGACCTGCGTACAGTAAAGCTAAGAAACTGCTGCAGACGGCTGCATCCCTTATGGGCTTTGATGTTTTGTTTTGTTGACAATAAACAACAGTGGGGGAAGGAAGAAAATTGATGCGTTTCACCCTTGGTTAAGACTAAGTGATAGGAAAGCACGAAACGCGTCAATTTTCTTCCATCCTCCACTGCTATTTGTTTTCTGTGTTTTGGATTTTGACAATGAAACCCATAAGAAGTGCAGCCGTCCGGAGCAGCGTCTTCTTTTTAGTGGGTTTACATCATTTTCAAGGGCCCAGTGATCAGTTGCAGTGCCTTACCATGTGCTGCGTTAAGGTAGCCAATTCATTATGATTGAGCAGCCAATGCAACAGAAAAAACACACATGTTCATTGTAAATTAGTAGTGGTTGGCCATTCTCAACTGGGCTTGTTCTGTAATGTTGAAGAGGACTGATCCAAGCAGCTTCCCCTTTTCAAATGAATGTCGGGAACCTACCCCAGCGTTTATAGCCGAATAGGGAAAAACAAACCGCTTCAGAGCTAGTCCTCGAAACACGTCAGCCTTTTGAATGTCTATCATTCTCATTATTAGACAGAAATGCAGTGCGAATTGGGCAGAGCGGTCCCTTCATGATGTGCCTTATATTTATTTACTATTGTGAGTAGAATACATTTTTTCTATATTTAATAAACATACTTTTAAAGGTAATGCACAAGGCCGGTGCGCCCTCTGTTTGTTTTTCCCTATTCAGTACTTTTGGACTCCCCTGTTCTTTGAGGGCGGTGAGGCGTGCATATTTCAAGATTTTCGTTGTGTGGTTCCTATGATATAGAGTCCATCCCTAAGCGCAGGAGTATCTGGTTTTTCCACTTCCACAGCATTTATAGCCACCTGGGTCATTCAGTCACCTAAACCAGTGACCATGTTTTCAACATGGCAAGACAGATGTTGATGGTTCAAGAAGAAGACACCACATGGCACCACAACACACCCCATGTAGAGCAAGCGTGTTGCCATGCCTTGTGACTCGAACTTCTGAAGGACCCTCTGCACACTGTTATATACCACTTCCAGCAAACTTTGCCATAAAGAATAGGGATATTTAGTTTTCACATATTGCAATACATGTTCAAGGTGGCCAACTGTGTCAAAGTCCTCCCTCTATGGCCAGACCTACTCTGCTCTGCCTACGCAATGCTTTTGTGGACACAGTGCCAATACTGCAGAAAAGGCGAAGTGGGGGAGAGCTACCAGGTCTAGGTCTGGCTGCTTACCCAGAATACAACAGAAAAGATATACCTGTGATGAGGGGTGGACTGACAACTCATGGGGCCCCCGGGCAATAGGGGATCTAGGGGCCCCTGTGTCCTTGCCCACACTCGAACCACACCCAAAAAAGCCTATGAAAGTTACCAGGGACATCTCATGGGGCCTCCTACTGACCCTGGGCCCTCGGGCAGTGCCCAAGTTCTCCAATGGTCAGTCCGCCCCTGCCTGTGATCAAATCCCAATAGCTAGTACATGCATTTATCTATCAGGTGCTAAAGGGGTGTCATGCCTTGTGACAACACCCACTAAAGAGTGCATTTTAGCATGCGTTGCCACAACACGCAAATGTGAATAGGCCCCAAGTCATTTTTGATGTAACTCTGTTCTGCCCATATATGTCCATCTTCAACCAGACTGCAGCCAATCGCATTGTGACCGCAGGAAGAATTCAGTTTGCTGCCTATCAGAGCGTCAGATTTTTCCAGCCGCGTTCCACCGGGGGGAACGCACTTGTCTTTCTCAGTAGCAGAGTTCCCAGGAGCCGTGTGTAATGTCCACGTGGCTGCTATTTTCATATATATGGCATCAATCACCTACCACGCTAAGGTGTTATCTACAAATAGAAGGGTCTTAGATTACCGGCTGATGCTGGCTTTTTAAATTAGATGTTCCAGTTATGCGTGGAAGTGCTGTGTAATGAAACTCTCAGCTCAGCCTGCCTCTACATAGGACTGATATGACCTATGAAGGCCCCATGGGGTAAGGGGTGGGGAGGCCACATTTGTCCACACAGATTTTCCAGGAGCAGAGGTTATGAGAAGACGGTGGTCAGCATTCTTTTGTCACTCCAAATGGCCATTAATACTGCCGATCATTAGAGAGAGCTCATTATTTGTGCTGATATAGGATTTCACGATAAGCTCGACAGCTGTCCTGGGGGCTTGCTTTGAAATCTGCTTGGGAATTCAGGGGTTAAATATCAATTTAATTTGTCAATCATCCCAGCTACTGCCCAACTAGAGCGCCTGGCGCTGCTCGAAGGGGATGTATTCCTTCTTTGTTTTTTCACTTTAGATCTAGATGGAATAGAGGTCAGATGTAAAGATTATCAATGGACACTTATTATTATTATTATTATTATACAGGATTTATTTAGTGCAGCGCAGCGCTTTACAAAATGAAGGCAGACAGTACAGTCACAATACAATTTGGTAAAAGAGGAAACAGAGGGCCCGGCTCCTTTTGAGACATTGTTTTTGTGCTTTGATGTCAGTCCTAACCGAGCAACATTCATAATAAAAAACAACTTCAACTTGCTTTTTGATTAAATTCTTTTTGCCCGTTTTATATATTTTCCTGAATCTCAGTGCTGCTCATCTACTGCTGTCTCTTTACAGCCACTCCTTGTCTATAAGCACTCCAGGGATAGATGAATGGCAGTTGTTGGGGGGGTTGCCTTATACTTATCCCAGTACCCCTGCTCCCTGCTCTGGGTTTACATTAAAAACTGGGAGGCTGGGAGGCTGCTGAGTCACTGCAAGGAAGGGGGCGCAGGTGGGCTGAGCTTCTGAGTGGAGGGAACAGAGGGAATGGATCTGCTGAGTCACTGCAAGGAGAGGGGATCTGAGTTGCTGAGTCACTTCTAGGAGAGGGGATCTGAGTTGCTGAGTCACTTCTAGGAGGGGGATCTGAGTTGCTGAGTCACTGCTGGAAGGGGGAGCAGCGGAAGTTGAGCTTCTAAGTTAATATTGGGAAAGAGATGCAGGGGATGTTGGGCCGCTGAATCACTGCTAGGAAGGGGGTGCAGGTGGGCTGAGCTTCTGAGTGGATGGAGCAGAGGGACTGGAGCTTCAGTGTCACTACTAGGAGAGGGGATCTGAGTTGCTGAGTCACTGCTGGGAGGGGGGATCTGAGTTGCTGAGTCACTGCTGGGGGGGGGGGTTTGAGTTGCTGAATCACTTCTGGGGGGGGGATCTTAGTTGCTGAGTCACTGCTGGGAAGGGGGATCTGAGTTGCTGAATCACTGCTGGGAGGGGGATCTGAGTTGCTGAATCACTGCTAGTAAGGGGGTTCAGGTGGACTGAGCTTCTGAGTGGCGGGAACAAAGGCAATAGAGCTGCTGAGTCACTACTAGGAAGGGGATCTGAGTTGCTGAGTTACTGCTGGGAGGAGGGGTAGTGGAAGTTGACCTTCTGAGTTATTATTGGGAGGGGGATGTTGAGCCACTGAATCACTGCTAGTAAGGGGATGCAGGTGGGCTGAGCTTCTGAGTGGAGGGAGCAGAGGGGGTCTGAGTTGCTGAATCATTGCTGGAAGGGGGATCTGAGTTGCTGAGTCACTGCTGGGAGGGGGGGGGGCGGGATCTGAGTTGCTGAATCACTGCTGGGAGGGGGATCTGAGTTTTTTAGTCACTGCAGGGAGGGGGGATCTGAGTTGCGAAGTCACCTGTGGGAGGGGGGGATCTGAGTTGCTGAATCACCGCTGGGAGGAGGGCATCTGAGTTGCTGAGTCACTGCTGGGAGGGGGATCTGAGTTGCTGAGTCACTGCTGGGAGGGGGGGGGGGAGATCTGAATTGCTGAATCACTGCTGGGAGGGGGATCTGAGTTGCTGAATCACTGCTAGTAAAGGGGTTCAGGTGGGCTGAGCTTCTGAGTGGCGGGAACAAAGGCAATAGAGCTGCTGTGTCATCACTGCTGGGAGGGGGATCTGAGTTGCTGAGTTACTGCTGGGAGGAGGGGTAGTGGAAGTTGAGCTTCTGAGTTATTATTGGGAGGGGGATGCAGGGGATGTTGAGCCGCTGAATCCCTGCTAGTAAGGGGTGCAGGTGGGCTGAGCTTCTGAGTGGAGGGAGCAGAGGGGGTCTGAGTTGCTGAATCATTGCTGGGAGGGGGAGCAGTGGAAGTTGCGCTTCTGAGTTATTTTCTAGAAGGGGATGCTGAGCCGCTGAATCGCTGCTAGGAAGGGGGGGGGGGGCGGCAGGGGGTTTGAGTTGCTATGTGAGCGGAGCTGCCGAGTCACTGCTAGGGAAGGTAATCTGAGCTACCGAGTCACTGCAGGGAGGGGGAGCAGGGGAAGCTAAGCTTATGAATTATTACTGGAAGGGTGATGCAAGGGATGCTGTCCTGCTGTATCACTACTAGGAGGGCAGTGCAGGTGGGCTGAGCTGCTGAACCACTACTAGGACAGGGGATCTGAGATGCAGAGTCACTAATGAGAGGGGGAGCAGGGGAAGCTGAGCTGCTCAGTTATTGCTGAGACAGGGGGAGCAGAGCTGCTGAGTCTTGGTTGGGAGGGTGGTGCTGATCTGTTGAGTCACTTTTGGGAGGGGGAGCAGTGGAAACTGAGCTGCTCTGTTATTGCTGGGAGGGGACAGGGGGAGCAGAGCAGCTGAGTCTTGGTTGGGAGAGTGGTGCTGATCTGTTGAGTCACTGTTGGGAGGGGGAGCAGCAGAAGCTGAGTTGTTGGGTTGCTGCTGGGACAGAGAGGGGGACAGGGAAAGCAAGCCTGCTGAGTAACTGCTGGGAGGGGGAGCAAGGGGAGGCTGAGCTTCTGAGTGATATTCCTAACACTCTTGCATAGAGTGAATCAGAGTGATGAGGGGATTCAAGCAAACCCGTCGCTCTGCTCTTGATGGACAATGCGCTTGTTTGCTGTATGTTACATACTAAGCACACATGCCTTATTTATACAGTGCATTCTTACTGAGCTCATTGGAGGCTTTTCGTTATGTACAGTGGTCGGTAACAAAGTAGTTAAAGGACTTAGCCACTTAAAATAGCTATGACTGCCTTCTAATTTTCTTCTTGTACATTTCCAGGAAAATCTGCACTATCCTTATTTGCTCCTACTGTACCCCTTATAATGCAGTACAGTACCAGCAGGCAGACAGCCATGTGACCCGGATATAGGATGGTTCTTGGCAGAAGAACAACAAAGTCCCCCCCTCCATTCCCCGTCACACATGCTTCCAAGTTACCAGCTTAGCAAGAACGCCCACCCTCCATAGCCAAACACAGGAGATACTGAAATCATTGTTTGCTTTTGGAAGAAGTCCGACTGCCTCGTATACAGGGCCGAGGAAAGCCAACACAATGAGACGTTGAAGGATATGGTGCATTTGTCATCACGTTGGAGGTAGCCTGGACAATAATAGCATCACGATTCAAAAATGAGTGGAAGCAGCCGCTATGATTAAAACATACACAGTGTTCTGTTTTGTGGAGTCTGCATCCTGCTCATATGAATTCATAAATTGCATTACTCATTTCCTTCCAGATACTTGAGATTTTTTTTATTTTTTAGGCTTATTCGGTCAGGCAATTCCAAAAGCTGACTGCAGTTGGGCTAACCAATAAATGTTATCCCTAAGGCCCCCCCCAACACATAGGCATTGTTCAATGTCAGATTGGGAAAACTGGGCTGAAGAGTATCCAGTTTAGGAAGTAGTTACAAAACATTTAACAAGCTCTGAGTTGTTATTGAAGCCAACTGTCATAGTTGGGACAATCCCGCATCTCAGTCATCTGTCACGATGATGCCGTATCCGGCACTGTGTCCTGGAATCACCGTATCACCCTTGTTAGAGCTACTGACAACCATCAGTTCCTCCCCTCATGCCAGGGTGCTAGGTGCAATCCTAGACTCCCATCTGTCCTCTCAACCCCAAATACAATTGCTGTCCAAATCTTGTAGACTTCACCTACATCTCCAAGATACGGCCATTCCTAACCTCGGAAACTACTAAGCAACTTATTCACTCCCTTGCTATCTCTCGCCTTGACTATTGTAACTCCCTCCTCATTGGCTGACCTCATCGCAGGCTATCCCTTCTTCAGTCTATCATTAATGCTGCTGCCAGACTCATCCACCTTACTAACCGTTCTGTATATGCCACCCCTCTCTGCCAATCCCTCCACTGGCTTCCCATTGCCCAACGGATAAAATTCAAAACATTAACATATAAAGCCATTTATAACTCTGCCCCAAATTACATCACCAATCTTATCTCCAAATATCACCCAAACTGTCCTCTCCGCCCCTCGCATGACCTCCTGCTCTCTAGCTCCCTTGTCTCCTCCCATGCTCGTCTCCAGGACTTCTCCAGAGCTTCCCCCATCCTCTGGAACTCTCTACCCCAATTTATCAGACTATCGCCTACTCTGCTCACTTTTAGGCGATCTCTGAAAACCTATCTCTTCAGGGAAGCCTATCCTGCCCTCAGGTAATAATGGAATCTTCTACTCCTCCTACCAGTCCATCCCCCACGGTTACTACCTTTTGTATCACTAGCCCCTCCCTCCTAGATTGTAAGCTCCATGGAGCAGGGCCCTCGTATCTCTCTTCTATTGTATTGTTGCTGTATTGTCCTCCGTTATATTGTACAGCTCTGAGCAAACTATTGGTGCTATATAAATCCTGTATAATAATAAAGCACAGTAACACAGTAAAAAGGATAATAATTGAGGGGATGGTGACCACAAGTGGGCAATTCTTGCATAATTAGGGGCAAGACCACCCAGAAAGTGGTTGTGAATTTGGCAGGACCATTGGAAAAGCATGCTTCATCTGGATGGGATCATCTATAAGGTGGTGTCAGGACCTGGGTCTGAACTTGCAAACTGTGCTGCATCTCTTCTTGTTGAGCTACCTGGGATGCTGGAAATTTCTATGGACAGTTCCTTGAATGATCTTGTCTTGAACTCTGTCTTTCTTCAACCTTGAACTCATTGCTCCTCCCATGAACTTCCTGATTTAAGACATGCCTCTGCACTCCCTGTTTGCCAGATTAATGTGTTCTGTCCAGCCAAGAATTGCTCTTTTCACTCATGCTGCTATCTTTGCTACCATTTTTTATTATTATTATTATACAGGATTTATATAGCGCCAACAGTTTGCTCAGCAACAATACAGTTCAATACAAGAGGGTTAGGAGGGCCCTGCTCCTTGGAGCTTACAATCTATGAGATTTGTTACTGACCTTTGACTTGTTCCTTGACTACGCTTCTGATTGATAGCATTCCGCAACCACTTGTTACCAACCATTGGCTTGTTTTCTGACTACACGTCTGCATATCCCTATCTGCTATATGTGCTACTGGACCCTGACTTATTCACCTGCTGGTGGGGCAATCCTGAGGCCTGCTACCTGGTAATAACACGCAGAAAAACCCAACTCCACCATCAGGAGTTCTGGTAAACTTGGTTAGTACTTAGAGACGGCACCTCAAGTGAGCCCATGTCATACTTATCCAGCTGGTCAGTGGGTGCCTCTCTACTGCAATAGCTACTGGCCTCCAAGCCTGACTCCAGACTATGACATGTGTCAAGTATAGGCTGTTGGAAGTGGGTGACAGTGTCCTAGGGAATGGAATAAATATGTTGGTATGCATATTTAACCAGTTCCACACCACCCTATAGCAGACATACTGCTACAGGGCAGCACATATGTGTGCAACATCACATATATATTCATGGCCTCAGCTGTCAATCACCGGGTCCCTGCCGGTAATTACTCGCCAGCATCCGGTGATCACCAAGTATCTCCGACAGGGGAGAAACCTGTCTGTAAACAATACAGTTCTCTCCCCTGTCAGCCCCTGCACACTACTTTGGCTCTGCATAGGAGAGCCATACAAGGCAGTGTGCTTACAGCGAAGCACTCACAGCAAAGCCCCTATAGTGAAACCGCACAGTTAACCCTTTGATCGCCCCAGATGTTAACCCCTTCATGTCCAGTGCCATTAGTACAGTGTCAGTGCTTTTTATCCCCAGTGACACCAAGTCAGTTCCCCCCCAGTATCAGATTGCCCACCGCAGTCCCGCTATAAGTCGCTGATCGCCGCCATTACTAGTAAAAAAAAAACAAAAAACGAAAAAAAAAAAAAAATTCCAGTATATACAGGTGAAACTCGAAAAATTTGAATATTGTGCAAAAGTTCATTTCTTTCAGTAATGCAACTTAAAAGGTGAAACTAATATATGAGATAGACTCATTACATGCAAAGCAAGATAGTTCAAGCCGTGATTTGTCATCATTGTGATGATTATGGCTTACAGCTCATGAAAACCCCAAATCCACAATCTCAGAAAATGAGAATATTACATGCAATCAATAAAACAAGGATTGTACATAGAACAATATCGGACCTCTGAAAAGTAGAAGCATGCATATGTACTCAGTACTTGGTTTGGGCCCCTTTTGCAGCAATTACTGCCTCCGTGCGGTGTGACATAGAAGCTATCAGCCTGTGGCACTGCTGAGGTGTTATGGAAGACCAGGATGCTTCTATAGTGGCCTTCAGCTCTTCTGCATTGTTCGGTCTCATGTCTCTCATCTTTCTCTATGGGATTCAGGTCAGGCGATTTTGCTGGCCAATCAAGCACAGTAATCCCACGGTCATTGGTGCTTTTGGCAGTGTGCACAGGTCCCAAGTCCTGCTGGAAAATGAAGTCAGCATCCCCATAAAGCTCATCTGCAGAAGGAAGCATGAAGTGCTCCAAAATCTCCTGGTAGACGGCTGCGTTGACCCTGGACCTAATAAAGCACAGTGGACCAACACCAGCAGATGACATGGCTCCCCAAATCAACATAGACTGTGGAAACTTCACACTGGACTTCAAGCATCTTGCAGTGTGTGCCTCTCCATTCTTCCTCCATACTCTGGGTCCTTGGTTTCCAAATGAGATGCAAAAGTTGCTCTCATCAGAAAAGAGGACTTTGGACCACTGAGCAACAGACCAGGTCTGTTTTTCTTTAGCCCAGGTAAGACGCTTCTGACGTTGTTTGTTGTTCAGGAGCGGCTTGACAAGAGGAATATGACATTTGAAGCCCATGTCTAGGATCCCTCTGTGTGTGGTGGCTCTTGATGCACTGACTCCAGCCTCAGTCCACTCCTTGTGAAAGTCCCCAACACTTTTGAATGGACTTTTCCTGACAATCCTCTCCAAGCTGCGGTCATCCCTGCTGCTTGTGCACCTTTTTCTTCTACACTTTTCCCTTCCACATAACTTTCTATTAATGTGCTTTGATACAGCACTTTGGGAACATCCAACTTCTTTTGCAATTACCTTTTGAGGCTTTCCCTCCTTATGGAGGGTGTCAATGATGGTTTTCTGCACAACTGTCAGGTCAGCAGTCTTTCCCATGATTGTGATTCCTACTGAACCAGACTGAGAGACCATTTAAAGGCTCAGGAAAAATTTGCAGGTGTTATGGCTTAATTATCTGATTAGAGTGGGACACTTTGAGCCGAGAATATTGCACCTTTTCACAATATTCTCATTTTCTGAGATTGTGGATTTGGGGTTTTCATGAGCTGTAAGCCATAATCATCACAATTGTGACAAATCACGGCTTGAACTATCTTGCTTTGCATGTAATGAGTCTATCTCATATTTTAGTTTCACCTTTTAAGTTGCATTACTGAAATAAATGAACTTTTGCACGATGTTCTAATTTTTTGAGTTTCACCTGTATACTGCCATTTGTAAAGGCTATACCTTTCACCAATTAATTTACACGTATTGGGATTTTTGTTTAGCAAAGACATGTAGCAGAGTACATTTTGGCCTAAATTTATGATGACATTTTTGATGTTTTAAGTTTTTTTTACTGGACAAGTTTAATAGCGAAAAGTCAAAAATATATTTTTCTCAAAATTGTTGGTCTTTTTTTATTTATAGCGCAAAAAATTAAAACTGCACAGGCAATCAAACACTATCAAAAGCAAGCTCTATTTGTGGGAGAAATGGACATACATTTAATTTGGGTGCAGCGTTGCATGACCGTGCAGTTGTCAGGTAAAGTAACGCAGCTCCGTATCGCAAAAAAATGGGCTGGTCAGGAAGGGGGGTAAATCCTCTGGAGGGCAAGTAGTTAAATCATGCCTGCAGCTTGGCAATTGAAGGCAAAATAATAGGCTTACCAGGCAGTTGCGCTTTCCTATTGCCTCATCCACCTGCCCTAACACTCTCCCAAAGTTACTGCCTATACAGCCTGATTAAATCTTGCTTAAAGGACCACTTCAAGATCAAAGTTATCAGGAGGAAAGGTCTTGATGACCATGATCTGCCTGTGTATGACAAACCATTTTGCTGGACTAGGTAGAAAAGATAAGGATTCTAGAAATAAAATAAACTGACTCAGATGCTTTGATCCTTGTATGGCAGCCTTTCTCAACCTTGTTACCCTGGAGAAACCCTTACTAAAAATGATTATATTGACAGCTCATGGTACATCACCATGACAAACAACTAATGGTCAGTCCCTTATGTCGAAGATAAGTAGAGAAGGCACCCCCTTACATTGGTGATCATTAGAGAAGTGGACTTTTACAATGGAAGTCAGCGGTCAAGTGTCCCTATAAATTGGGATGTCATTGGAAAATTGCCCTCCTTAAATCACTGGCCATTTTAGACAGGAGATCAATCCATCACGGCTCAATGTTCAAGGACCCCCTAACAACCTCGGGAGGAACCCTGGTTAACAAGAAAGCCTTTTCTATAGTGCCTACAGGAAGGGAAACCATGGATGAAAAGTCTTGCGTGGGACGAAGCTCTGAGACACAAGGACATTATGAGGTTACTGGGGGAGTGAAAGTATTTATGGTTGATGTCAGTAATATAGCTGAAAGAGAGGAGACATAGTGGAATTATTTATAAGCTCATGTCAACACTTTAAATCTTACATTTAAGGACATGGGAGTCCAGAATAAGTCCAAGTTTTGTAGTTGAAGGTCATTCAGCAGATCTGCATCTTGGCAAAATCTTTATTCCTTTAAAGGTTCGAAAAACATAAGTGCTGATGGGGCTAACTCACCACAAAGCTGCGTTTGCTCAGCAGCGACGAAAGATTGGTTCCATATTTCCCAACCTTATGATATGGGAAGGAGCGATGACTTTTTGCAGTAAAATGTTTTGGCAGAAACACTCCAAACCATACTTTGATCATTTTAGATTAAAATAATCACTTAATGGCAAAAAATAAAACACATATTCATATACTCACATACACAACTCCATTCTCATAAACCAAAAAAAAAGATCTTGCGGAAAGATTATGAAAACACAGCGGTACATTTTTAATAGTTGTTCTGCCCACAATAGCCAAATGTTATTGTGTTTCTTTAGTTAGAATGTGAAAACAATCTGGCAATCACTGGTTAAAGAATCATTACTTTTCCTTTATACTTTTCTTTTATATTAGCATCCCATTGCTCCAATCAGCAGCAGTGCCCAGAAGGCTTAAGCACTGCTGATTGGACAAATGGGGCGGGTTGAATTGTTGGAGACATGAGACGCTACTTGTTTGTGTGAGCAGAGGTCGGACTCTTCAAAGTGCTGCGAGCATGGAGATTTTAATCCTTGTGCACCACTAAAACTAGCTGTACATTATGCAATTTTCTTTCCTTCAGTCACAGGTTGAAGAAAGAAAATTGCTCAGTTCTGCCATTAACACAATCGGGCGGACTGACCGCTCATGGGGCCCCCCAGGCAATAGGGGATCATGGGGCCCGTGTCCTTGCCCAAACTCAAAAAAGCCTATGAAAAAGTTACCAGGGGCATCTCATGGGGCCCCCTACTGACCCCAAGCCCTCGGGCAGTGCCCGAGTTTCCAAATGGTTAGTCCGCCCCTGAACACAATCAGTGTTGATGGGGGAATCCCTACTGCAGCACTATTGTGTTCTGCTGGAGGGGAGCCTTTCCCACTGGTAGAATACAATGGTTGGTGCTGGCGGCTATAGCCAAAAGCAGTGATTGCACAAAAAAAAAAAAAAACCTAACAAGCTGCTTGTACTGAAGTTGATTGATGGATAGATTTCAGTACAACCAGCTTGCCTGTAGATGTATCAAAATGTAACTGGTTCTTGATGAATCAGCAAAATTTCAATCCATCTATGGCCGGCTTTAGGAACTAAATTACAATAAATGAAGAGGGTTGAGCTGTGCTAAAATTACTTTTATTTATATCAGTCTGTACAATGGTCCTAACAAACGAGGAATGTGGGGGAAAATGTATCTTGATCTTCTACAGCAAAGTTCAGACCCATGAGTTTCATCTCATCTCATCCCTTTATACAGTATAATTTTACCTATTTCCACACTTCTACCGTTAATGGAGGGTAAAAATGCACATTTACAAAAAAAAAAAGGCAAAACTTTTCAGATCTACAGATAGATTTTTGAAGTGATGATTATTAAGGAAAGATTGTTTTATAAGAATGTTTTTTCTTAAATAAAACAATCAAGTCTAGGTTGGCCATTTCTCCAGACTTGTGTCATATCTATGAAAACTTTCAGACTGGCTTAAAAAGTAAATAAAAATATTTGTGCATTCATGACCTGTATTATTTGGCTATTCAGGGCAGGCTGCTGAACTGTCCATTACAGCCATTCTAAACCAGGGTTCTGTGGAAGCCTAAGGTTCCTTCAGAGCTTGCTAGGGGTTCCTTGAGCTGCGGCTGATTTACTCTTCATCTATTAGTGCCTTCATAGTTCTAGGACCAACAACACTTGACAAAGCAAAGTATGGCTGTAGGGTCTCCATTCTTTGTTCTGACCACCAGTGTAAGATGCATTTATGCCATTGATTCTCAATGAATTAGTTTTAGTAAGGGTTCCCTGAGACCTGAAAATTATTTTAGGGGTTCCTCTAGCATAAGAAAATTGAGAAAGGCTGATCTATTTTGTCCATTATGTCCACAAAATAATGCTTCTACTGTTTACTACTCTGTTTGCCTATTAGCACAACCATAGATAGTTCTTGTAGTCAACATCAAGACTCCACCACTCTTAAAGATTCAGTCGCTCTTGGTTGTAATGTTGCTGTGCAACTAATATAAGAGTTTCAAAGTGGATGTTTTCATATCAGGGGATTGGATTCAAAGTTATGTGTAAGAATAAGACTCCTTTCACACCATGCAGGTGTTGCAGAGTGTATAGGTGTTTACGCATGACATGTGCAAGGCTGTCCATTGAATTCAGTGGGTTGCCCTATGCACAAAAGAAGTCCCTGACCTTTTTCAAAATTGTGCCGCACTGCATCGCATTGTGCTGGGCAATTAATGGCACTGCCCTGCTTCTGATAAAAGGCAGCACCTTTCTGGGCGTGTAGGGAAGTGCGCATACTTGATCACGTTCCTTCATGCACAAGGTGTGAATCTAGCCTAACAGTGGTATATACAGTATTACTTCCTAAATGCCTCAATGTGCTCTCCCTGAAAATGCCTTGGTTAATTTTTGATTTCTGAAAGGATGAAGCCAACTTTGTTCTAGCATTCAGGGTCAGAGATGACACAGTCATGTAAATCCTGGTGCTGCTTTTCATGTTCCTGGCAGTGTGTATACATCTTGTATCATGCAGATCACCCTTTTACTGATGTCTCTTATTCTCTGACCAGACCAGGGGCGGACTGACAACTCATGGGGCCCCCGGGCAATAGGGGATCATGGGGCCCCTGTGTCCTTGCCCAAACTCAAAAAAGCCTATGAAAAAGGTACCAGGGGCATCTCATGGGGCCCCCTACTGACCCCGGGCCCTCGGGCAGTGCCCGAGTTTCCAAATGGTCAGTCCGCCCCTGGACCAGACAGTGTAAAAGTACATGACACCTCTCACAGATGAGCCCCCTGCTGTCTTTTGTCCTGTGCTCTGCCTGAACACTTCACTAAAAACAGTGATCATGATGCGAGAAGGGAGCATCATCTCATAGACTCCATTCTCTATCATCCCATACTGCTCCACTTAAGCTAAATTGTTTGTAAATCCTAAAAATGAACTCCTTTTATTTGCCCGTTTTTGGTCAGTTAAATATGAAATTGAAAGAATTTTATAATATATGTTTGATAAAAAATACCTGTTAATCCTGCTAGAAATTTAGTGATCGCATAATATCCTGTGCTTCTACTGAACTGAAATATCAAACAGTGTTATTAGTCCTGTACACTTCACTTCTATGTGCTACAGAACACCTCCTCTAGTGTCATGGAAGCGAAGAGGAGTTCTCTAGTCCAAATTAGGAGTGTGCAACCTAGGGTGGCAATGCTGCCCCTGCAAAGATACAGTAGAGTGTAAATGTTGTCACTCCAGGGCAGGAAGTGTGTTATTGGCAGGATCACCAGGTGAAAATAAAGGAAAAAAGCCTAAAAAAGAAAATGACTGCAGCAACTCAGGGGCGGACTGACAACTCATGGTGCCCCCCGGGCAATAGGGGATCATGGGGCCCCTGTGTCCTCGCCCACACCCAAAAAAGCCTATGAAAAAGTCAATGAAAGATACCAGGGGCATCTCATGGAGCCTCCTACTGACCCCGGGCCCTCGGGCAGTCCCCGAGTGCTCGAATGGTCAGTCCGCCCCTGCAGCCACCACATCTAAGAACTGGACATCTGCAATATATTACATTTTGTTCTTGAGTTCAGATACCCTTTAACGTTGAATGCCAAGGCACAGACGTTTGACTGAAGCTCAAAACTACCGGTACTTCATAATAGTAAAAGATACTGTTCACTTTAATATGTTTGCTGTATATTGTTGAATGTTAGGAATTTATTCATGCAGACTTGTAAAGGTCTGCTGTAATTGTAAAGATAAGTGTTCTTTAAATGTAGTTATGTGTAAATAGATCCAAAGAGTTTGTTTTAGTTACAGACATTCTTAGCTTCCTATGTGGTCAGCCAAGGAGACAATTGGCACACGTGTGACTGGCCCCAACAGCGCCATATTTGGATGGTGTTTACGTTTCTTCCTGGAGCCATCTCCAAAATGGCTGCCCAGCAGTGCAGAATAGCAGAGGATGAGGACTACCCCATCAGGAATTCAACTGGTGAGACAGTCGAACCAGTATTCCCTGTGCTGCCTGAGAGCTACATCTGTCACAAAGCCAAATGGTGGTGTCACAATCCCTTATCATAATGTAGAGCAAACCACTAGCCGTGGAGTACAGCTTCAAGAGGATGATACTTTTTAGGATGGCCTTGTGCAAGACTTACTTGGGAAAAATCTCACCATCGGGGTGTGGTTGGCTTCTGTCCCACTTTCCTGGGAACAAGAGGGGTAGGACTACCCCTCCAGGAACATTGCCAGAAGTGCTTGTGTGCTGGAGACAGACCCTACAAAACTGGGACTGTTCCCAGCAAACTGGGACAGAGGGCAACCATACCTCAGTGGCGAGGTTTTCCCCAAGTAATTCTTGCACCAAAGGCCATCAAAAAAGTGTTATCCTCTTGAAGCTGTACTCCTCAGCTGGTGGTTTGCTCTACATAATGGGAATTGGCTAAGGGCCTGTGGCACCACCATTTGGCTTTGTGACAGCTGCAGCCCTTGGGCAGCTCAGGTAATAATGGTGGGGCTGTCTCACTACTTGAGTTTCCTAGTGAAGCTGGAATGAACCAGTGAAATGTACTCCACCTAATGCTCTGATCCCCCCCCCCCCACTTTCACAAATGGTGGAAGCAAGTTCTTTACAGCTATAGGCTTGTTGGGTAGGTGCAGTCTGATGGGGCGACAGTAAACACATAGAGGCCTGGATTTCAGTAACCAATGTATTGAAGAACTTGCAAACAGTACAACAGCCTGATGGGGAGCTCACCTGACTGGGAACTTAGTCAATACAGTGGAGAGTCAGTGGTAGTAGGCCTGAACTGAAGACAGCGCTTTCCAAGGGAGGTGGAATACGACCTGGTCAGTCCAACTCAAAAGGGAGCTTGCTGAGGTGCAGACGTAGGCCTTGAGCTTTACCTACTCCTCCAAAACCTCCAGGACAGGTGTGCTCTCCCTACACTAACTATTTTGCAAATGCTCACCAAAACCTGGGGGCAGGGACTTAAAAGACACAAGATGGCCACCAGGGTCACCTGAATGCAGTGTAGCCAACTGGAATAATGCACCAGGGAACCAACTGCAGTACTGCTTTGGACGAGCGCCACCTACAGTGGAGAAAATAGACCGCACATGCCTGCAGGCCTAGGATTGACTCTACAGCCACTCTAAAAGAGGAAAGTGAACTGCTCACTGTATTAAACATCTCATATCCATTTACTCATCAGTCCAACAAAGAGACCAGTCCATCCCAGATGCAAACACTCCAACGCGTTTCACTCGTCAAGGAGCTTAACTCTTATAAATTAAGCTCATGCTGAATGAAACGCATTGGGATGTTTTCCTCTGGGATGGACTGCTCTCTTGGTTGGACTGATTTATAAACGGATATAAGACATTTAATACAATGAGCGGTTCACTTTCTTTTTTTGTAGTTGTTGTAGAGTCGCTAGGGAAGCTAATGAGCAGTTCAACTTATCCATATCTCTGTTAAATTGATATATAACTTGGTGGAGAAAGCTGTAGTTTTTATTTCTTATAATATATTATGCCTTTGCTTCGGGCATCAACCGCCCAGTCACACATTTGTCGGTGAGTTTTGGGTAAACATTGGCTGTTATGAAGGATTACATATCCTGTTGAGGCGAGAGACGATGCTTTAGGCAATATTGCTGAGATTTGCATAGGATGAACTAAGTCTTTCGGCCTGCTGACAGCCTCCTGACTTCATTAACACCCCCACTGTTCCCTCAAATCACCATGTTTAAACAGCAGCAATTTACTACAGAGACAGATAGCTAATCCCAATGGGGGGTCCTCCATGTTGGTGCCGGTAGTGAGGCCTCGGTTATTTACACTGTTACATAATAATAATGAAGAGAGAACTATCTGCTCAGATACCCATCTTATTATGGCAGTATCTGTGGTCTCCTGGTGTCCCTGAAGGGATATAAACCATGAGCAATGTCTCAGGCCACACTCACAGTGGGGGATAGCCTTATTATCGTCATTGAGATTTATGACCTTTTTCTTACTGGTGTCCCACTTAGCGGAATCACTGAATAAAAAAAAGACGACCCATCTGGTAGGGGTTAGCTTTTCATGTTATGTCGCTTCCTGATAAATAAATTGAATAATTTAACTCCCCACTCATTGTTTGCATTTAGAAGAAAGAATATTAAACAGGCAGAATGTTGGCTTAATAGAGCACTTTTGCCTTGCAGAGCTGGAGTTCCGTGTTTGGTTCTTGCCAAGGAATCCTTGGAGAGAACCCTTTAATGCCACCTCCTGGTGGTCTTCTAAGTGGGCTTCAATGCCCGGGAAATGGTGCAGATTCTGTATCTTGTGACTGCTGTGATTGGCTCTTACAGTGGTCATGTGATCGGGACCCTTTCCATCTGGCTCCTGCTCGGAAGCCTTGACCAAGAGCTGTTGGTGACAGCCTGATCAATGTGCTGGGAGAGTGCAGTAAGCGCACTCTAAGCACACAATCCTCATGCTGCCTTGGATGCACATGTGTGGTGGCTGGTTGTTAAAGGCCATCTTTCCTGCCGACGCACATATGTGTTACACAAATGGAATAAGGTTAACCCTTTGAGGACCAAGGGATGTATTTGTCCCATGTTTGTAATTGCGTGTATCATCTGATTAAGAACTTAAAACTTTTTTTTTTTTTTTGGTTTGAGTCAAAATATTAGTTCTTATCAACAAACAACAAATGGATCTAGCTTTTTGCCAATTATTTCATGAAATGGCTTAGTTACAGCAACTGAAGTGTACGAACTTTAAAAACAAAAAAATTGATTCTTTTGGCATTCCAAAACCTTACGGTCCTCAAAGGGTTAAAGGAGAAGTACGGCCAAAGCTTGTTTGGCTGTACTTTTCCTGTGGATCACAGGAGTGCAGTTCATCCTGCACTTCTGTGACCCGTTTTCAGCCGACAGTAGGCTGAAGTCCACTGTCAGTTGACGTTACTCAGCCGGTACAGATTGGGGAAAGATCCTGACCTTAAAGTCAGGATCCACCCATATTCATGGACCAGCACCTGGGTGAGCCTCTCAGCGATCCGCTTCCTCTGCTCCACAGTCTGGCGCTCCAGTGGGCATGGGCTGGGGGGCAGAGCAGAGAACGGTGACTGCCCCCCCATGGAGCACTGAGAACTGAGTTATCAGCGGTCTTTGACTGCTCAGTTCTCAGTGTTAGAGCTGGCGGGGGACATTCCTAAAAAAATCCCCTAAACTTCTCTTTTAAAGACTAATTTCCCCGCCTCCCCGTTTCTTTTTTTTTTAATCCCCTCTTATTTTTTTGCTGCTTTTTAGTAAGCATCCCCATGCGCCCAGAGGATTCAGCATTATTCTACTGTGATCTGCCACTCTATTGTGGTATGCCGGGTCCCAGGCCGCTATCTTTACTTCTGATGTCATTGGTAGTCGGCTGTCTCTGTCCTGTTCCTGCAGCCGGCCCTCTGAAAAAATGCATGTGCATGTCATCCGGGTTCTGGCTTCAAGAACCTGGAAAAAAACAGACGGCCCTCTGATGATGCGCTTTAACTCATGCGCATCTTCAGATATTGACCCTAAAGCCTCCTGGGATGCAAGATGCGAGTATCCAAGGAGATTGCAGGAAGTTTAGAGTTTACACCCCAGTCACACCAATCCGACTGGAATTTCTAAGTGGGGTGTCATCCGGCTTGAGGTGCGACTTACAAGATGCATCTTGCAAGACACAGATGTCTATGCAAGTCGCACCTAAAATAGTGCATGTTGTGGCTCCGACCAAGTCAGAATCGTACCGTTCTGACCTCTTTAATTGTGGATCATACGGTGCGACTTGCCATGCGATTTGCTACTCGCATGGCAAGTCGCACCCTGTGTGACCGGGGTGTTAGGGTCATTCTCTGGAATTGGGTGTCTGCTTCATGGAAAAAAAAAAGTAATAAAATAAATTAAATAAAAAAGAAAAGTAATAAAATAAATAAAAATGTTAACAGAGGGGGAAAGGATTCATATAATGGAACGTGGTTAGCTCAGTAGGCTAACTCCACTCATTTTTGTTTGTAATTTTGGAGAATGTTGGAAAGAGTAAAAATTTCTGTTCAGTGTTTTTTTTTGTCTTTGGCATAATTGGAAATATAAGCCCTCTCTTCCGTGACACAGGGACAAGAAATGGAAGGGACAGTTGTCAGGAAGATGAAGACAAAAGTTAAAATACATTATCAGAGATTGTAACCCTTCTCCACGTTGCCAGAAATGTATTTTTGTTTGTGTTACTGCTGGAGAGATTTCCCATTATTTCCAGCCCTGACAGCAGAAGCACTGGGGTTTTTCAACTCTATCTGCATTGTAGCTCATCTTGCGCCTACCTCCTAGAATTGCTACTCTGTATGTGTTATTAGAGATTAGAAATGGCGAGGAGGAGCAGAGGGAGATGAGCTGCTCAGTCACTGCTGGGAGGGGGAGCTGAGTTACTGAATTGCTAGTGGAAAGAGGAGCAGGGGGAGCTGAACTGCTGAGTTACTGCACTGCTGGGTAGAGGGAGCAGCGAGAACTAAGCAGCTAACATAAAAACGTAAAGTTTAAGATTAGTTAAAAAATAAATAAACAAGTCTCCCTCCTCATGCCTCATACGGAACTCTCAAATGGTCATTGGGAACAGTGCTCCTTTTCAGTTGCTCATTCAGGTCCCATCTTCCCTTGTACCACTGTGCCCCTTTATGTCATCCTATGGTTCTTCACAACCAGTCTTTTATGCAATAATCCTCCTTCTCCGTAGGACACCATGTTTTCTTTTTGTATTTATTTGTCTGTACATGTTAATGGACTGTCCTACACCTGTTTCCTTTTCATGTATCTGAAATTAATAAAAAAGTTTGAACAAAAATAAATAAATAAATGAGCACAAGGAACCCTTGTGCTGCTGTCTCCTGATTTAGTAGTGCCCAACTATGCACATCCTTTCCGGCCAGCTCCCCCATCGATAGAAGTTGTACCGTAGTTTCTATGAATGGAACATGATCTATGTGGAGGACAGGTGGATGATTGAAAGCTCTGCCCTATCCATTCATAGATCTTTCATAGGGAACTCCAGCAAACCTGACAACAGGACTGAATTCACAGACCAGTGACATTATCTGCCAACTTCCATTGCACCCCCCCACTGACACAGTTGAGCCAGAGCTTAGCGATCATGGGACCGCACCAAAGGGGATTTAAAAAAAGGCATTTAAACTCAGATATTTTACAAACAGAATGTATATGAGGGCAGGGCTGCTGTTAGAAACCACGGGGCCCATACAGCCAACCTGACAGGGCCTCCCCCCATTAACACTGTTTACTGTGCTTCAGTTATGAATGAACACAGCGAATGATGGGTACCAATCATTCATTGTGCTCATTCAGGAAAGGAAGGAGCTCGTAAATGCAACATATTTACTGGCCCCTATCTCACTCTCCATCCTGAAGGATCCCATTGTGTGCTTGGAGCTGCTGGTGGGAAACTGGCAGGACTGCGGGGGGTAGGGGCACTCAGGGAGGCCTGAGCAGCAGGGGGAAACGTATGGTGCACAGTGAGGGTGATGGGTGCAGCAGGGGGTAATACTAAAACCGATCACCTGTATAGGTCTCTCTGCAGCAGCTGAAAGGAGAAAAATCTAGCTTTCAGCTTCTGCAGAGAGAGCCCTACAGAGGATCGATTTCAGTAATTGCCCCATCCCATGCCAATCACCCTTCCTGCCCACATCCAGTTCAGCCAACTACCTGGGCCCCCCTGCTGGCCTGGGCCCCGTACAGGAGGACTGGTGGTACTCCCTTATCCACAGCCCTGTATGAGGGGGTAGGGAAGAACTTTTTAAAGTAGAATTATATGAGCATTTATTTCCACTTTATTTGTCCCTAACCTGGCCACATTTACACTTTGCACAAATTATGAGAGGGCGAGCTGAGCTGCTGAAAGAACAACTTCAGTGCTGGAGTTGTAAACTTTAAAGATGAATTGCTCCACAGTACCTGTATCTATAGAGGTCCCTAAGGAATTGTTTTAAAGCACATTTACTGCTACTGCCAGAATGTCCTCAACCTGATGACAGGTTCATTTTGAAAGCTATGTCTATCCCTGGAAAGGAGGACCTGCCCTATAAGGGATACACGATATGTTTGACTGCCTAGCAGTGACACAGACCCTTCCAAGAATGCTCACAGTGTGCCAACATCCACAGATGGCAGCACGTTTCTCGATGTAAACCACACAGAAATAAGCTGTGATATCGCATTGCAGCTGTAATGAAAGTCTGTTGACCTGGACTCCCCTGCATGTCATATTGTTCATTGTTATTATTATTCTCTTCCCAGACGGAAATAAAAGGAAGCGCCTGCCAGGACATAGATCAGATACTGTCGGACAGAGAAGAATGCAGCATTAAAGGGGCCTCGGTAAGACAACACGTGACCGCACTGTAAAGAGATGTCATACAATAGTGATCAGACTAGATTTCAGTTATAAGGGTCATATTCACAAAATGCAGGTGGAGGCACATTTGCGTATGTAGATCCAGCCGAATCCACTTTGCGTTCTGTCGCAGTTATAAAATGTTCAAGCGGCGGGTTAAAAGGACAGATGTCTGCAAATGAGGATTGTTAGATTTTTGGACTTTGATAATGGTGAAGTAAGGGGTGCTGATGGACCTAACACAGTCCATACTATTAATTAAAGGATGGAAAATCTAGATATTGGGTGAATGGTGGCAAATGTGACTCCACTGGGACAACATGCAAGAAAGCACAGATTGGGAATGTGGTTTTTGAAAACTCTGAATCCTTCAACAGTCTTTCAGTGCCAAATGATTGCAAATCAATCAACTGCTGCTTTAATAAAACAGTATTTGTTTAAGAGTTTAAAGGCTTAGTCCACCCAAAAGATATATGTCCGTTAGAACTGGAGTATGGTGAACAAAGACACCACCTGTGTTTCTCTCTCTCTTGGGTACTCCAGCTCCCTGAAAGTGAATGGACTACAGAGATAGAACGAGGTGGTTACACCAACTTTTTTGAATTTTTGACATGAGCACACCCCCACCCCCTATAAGGTTGAACTGTATGGACTGTTATCTTTATTCAACCTTACTAATTATGTAACTATGTAACTCCACACGTTTTCGTCATCTTCTTGGACAATCAACATCTGTCTTGACATGTTGAGACCATGGTCACTGGATTAGGTGACTGAATGACCCAGTTGGCTATAAATGCTGGGGTAGGCTCCCAATATTCATTGAAATGGGGAAGCTGCTTGGATCAGTCCTCTTCAACATTACAGAAGAAGTCCAGTTGAGTATGACCAACTACTTCTAATTTACAGTTAATGTGAAGAAACTCTTCCACATAATACATATAGGGTGTTATTCACTATAAGTGAAGAGTGCAAACTCTGGTGCAACTCTGCAGCGAAACCAATCACCTTCCAGGTATTATGATCAAAGCTTAATTGAACAAGCTCAAGTTAAAAGCTGATTGGCTACCATGCACAACTGCACCATATTCTGAGTGCTCCATTTTTAGTAAATCTCCCCCATAGTGTAGCTATTTTTTGTACTGTATTTATTTGGAAGTGGAAGAATGCGATTCCCATTATGTTTGGGTAGCTGGCTTTGGCCTCAGCTGTCTGGACTGGTCAGGTTTACAGATCTACTGTAGGTCCACATCCCTGTATCTTAACCTCATTAGAATCCACCTGTCTAACCTGAAAGTGTATGTGTGTTAAACTGGCCATACATGGATCAAAATTCAGACGGTTCAGCAGGGAATGGAAAATTTTGATCCGTTATGGGCAGGGAGGTTGTATTAAAGTTTATCCACTGATGACTCTTGTACTACTTCCTGTCATATATATTTTACCCAGTCGATCAGTGCTGCAAGCTATAGCCTGCAACACCGTTCAGTGTATTCTGATGGTATTCTGATGGTGAGGAACTCTCCCCACTGTCAGAACACAATAGCGCAGCGGGGAGTATTTCCCCATCCACATTTGTGTGGATGGGGGAATCTAGTCAGTTTTTTCTTCCAAGCCACTGATTGAAAGAAAAAAAAAAATTACTCCTCTATGGACTGCCTTATACATTGGTCAGATAAAACAGGGCTTGAAAAATGCCATGGCGACTAGAAATTGCGTCCTGATATCTGGGTTCACACACTGCTTCAATGCAAAATTGTCTATCGTAGACTTCAATTCAAAATCTTCTCCTGCAGACTTCAATGCAAAAAATGACTCCTATAGACTTCAATGCTAAAACTCCTATCAATAGCAATCCTATGTGAACACTTGTCTCCGCATGCCACTCTACTCCATCACTTGCGAGTCTGGAACGCACCGCTATAAACTCACACAGGACTCTTTCCGTAATGGCACTCAAAACACAATGCATGTGGATCTCATCTGTGTGAATCACCTCAATAGGAACACATAATATCTAGCCCAGTGTTTCTCGACCTTTTTTCAGTCAAGGCACCCTTTAAAGTTATGGACAGTCCTGAGGCGCCCTTTAAAATTATGGACAGTCTGGAGACACCCCATTCTAAAATGTGAAAAACTATTCTCATTGTTGTATATAACACAGTAACATCCACACATGTAGGACACCCAACATTAGAGGTGATCTATTCTTCCAAAGCAAATGCACTTTTACACACTAAGTAGTATTCCAGTGTTTCTCTTCTCCCTCAGTTTTTCTCCATCACTGAGCTAATGTGACCCCAGCACTGATGGAGAAGGACAGGGGAGGGTCAAACTAGGATGCTGTGCAGGCAGATGACATTGGCTGGATGCCGGCGGCTAGAAGGTCATAATGGTGCACAATGAAAACACGTGGCCTTTGTGTAACTAAAAGGCAGGCTTGATCCACCCGCTGGCTTGTATACATGTTTTTATGCAATTTTTAGACATTTTGCCAAGGCACCCCTAAAGAAACCTCAAGGCACCCTGATTGAGAAAGGCTGATGTAGCCTGTCATGGGAATCTGTGAGTTTGAAAAAGCATCCAGAATCGCATATGTGTGAACCAGGGTGGCTCCATGCACACCTGGGTGTTTTGGGATTGCTGCAGAATTGCTGTGATTGCAAAACGCAGGTTCAGGTGTCATTATTGTCAATGGCACCTAAAACGTGGTGCGGTTTTGCTGTGATTATCATGGAGCAAATCACATCACATTAAGCTTGTTACTCAAAAGTTGCCTGGGCGCTGACAACCCATACTACGCTAAAACAAACTGGCTCCTAACTTTTTTTTAGCTGGATCCTAGATTCACAGCCTATATGTCAAGCTCTGAGATAAGAAATGCTGGGGAGAAGCTGGGACACTGGCCACCATTATCACAGAAAGAGTCTATTCCAGCCATTCTAAACCAAAAAGTTGAAAGGGGTTCCTTGAGCTGTGGCTGATTAACCTCCTATATGATGGTGCCTGCATAGCTGCTAGTCCAAAGCTAATTGGCAGAGCCAATCCCATGACACCATTGATATTTTTAGCTGTTGGTAAGAGTGGCAGTGTGGCTACCACTGCAAGGGAAATAATAGTAGGACCTCCTGCGCTCAGATGAATAAACTACTTAAAGCTGCCAACACCCTCCTTTATACCAAAAAGTAAACAGTACATAAAAAATATATATAACTGGTGTAGCCAAGGGGCTTTCTTTTCACTGACTGCCATTGTAAGGGGCATTCGTCCTGTTGTCTCCCAATGAATTCATTTTGTCAGGGGTTTAAAAATGATTTCATGGGTTCCTCTAGGGTAAAAAGGTTGAGAAAGATGGTGTATTTATTAAGACCTGAATTGCCAGATATTAAGGCATGCAGCAACAGGTTTCAGCAAACAGGATACACCACGATGTAAGAACAGGTTTCAGGATATCAAACAACATAACTTTCAGATTTAGTCTCTTGCCGATACTTAGATGTGAGATATCCCAGGATGCAGCACTCCAATTATGTGTGATATATGCTTCTCCATAGGTAGAAGTGAGGACCTTAGCGAGATGAATTGGTGTTTTGCTGTTTATGCTGGGATTTGCTGCACCACCCTGGTTGGACTTTGGTTGTAGACCTCTTCATTTGCTGATGAGGAATAAGGTCAAAAAGTCTGTTGCTGTGGATTTGGCGCACCATCTGTGACCTTCAGCAGCATAGCCTGGCAGATCCTGGCTATCACAGAACTAACCCTCTGCACCAGTGTATAAATCCTGCCTTCAAGAGCTGGCCCCTTCTTTTGCCTTGGTCTGTCGCAAACAGCAGGTGAGGTATAGAACAGGGAATGGCCATTTATACTCACCGGCCACTTTATTAGGTACACCTTGCTAGTGCCAAGAAAATATCCCCTACACCATTATACCACCACCAGCCTGAACCTTTGATACAAGGCAGGATGGATCCAGGCTTTCATGTTGTTTACTCCAAATTCTGACCCTACCATCTGAATGTTGCAGCAACCAGCCTAACCATTTTCCTCTGACTTCTGACATCAACAAGGCATTTTCGTCCACACTACTGCAGCTCACTGGATATCTTCTCTGTTTCAGACCATTCTCTGTAAATCCTAGAGATGGTTGTGTGTGAAAATCCCAGTAGATCAGCAGTTTTTTAAATACTCAGACCAGCCAGTCTGGCACCAACAACCATGCCTTGTTCAAAGTCACCTAAATCCCCTTTCGTCCCCATTCTGATGTTCAGTTCGAACGTCAGCAAGTCGTCTTCATCATGTCTACATACCTAAATGAATTGAGTTTTTATATGTGATTGTTAATGTTTTGAATTTTATTAGTTGGGCAATGGGAAGCCAGTGGAGGGATTGGCAGAGAGGGGTGGCTGATACAGAACAGTTAGTAAGGTGGATGAGTCTGGCAGCAGCATTCATGATAGACTGAAGGGGGGATAGCCTGTGATGAGGTAGGCCAATGAGGAGGGAGTTACAATAGTCAAGGTGAGAGATAACCAGGGAGTGAATAAGTTGCTTAGTAGTTAGTTAGTACACCTAGTACCCTGGCATGAGGGGAGGGACTGATGGTTGTATTATTGATCTTGATGGAGAAGTCAGGGGAGGGGGCACAGGCTAGAGGAAATAGTATGAGCTCAGTTTTAGAAAGACTGAGTTTGAGGAAGTGGAGTGGCTTCTACTGCCATTAAGGTTTGCCAGAAGAAAGAAGCATTTCTCATTGGCCAGTGCAGTCACGTAGTCAGTTGTTGCTGGGAGGGATCTACTGTTGAGGGAGGGGTCTATTGTAGCTGACTGCTGAAGAATCTATGGATGCTAGTTGATGGGAGTCTATTGTTGCTGGGGTGATTCTAATGTTTCTGGGGCGGTATTTTGTTGCAGGGGTCCATTGTTGCTGGAGGAAGTTCTATTGTTGTGTGGGGGGGATCTATTTTTTTGCTGAGGGGAGACTGTTACAGTGGGGGTCTTTTGTTGCTGGCTGCAGAGGATCTGTTTTACTGCTTTTCTTGTTATCATTCACAAATTCCATACAAATTACCTAGCAGCACAAAATTATACTTGGTTCTGTATTCTCTAAAGGGGGCAGGACTGGGAGGAGGGTAGGGAGTGGAACCAAGGGAGGGAGCTTGGAGGTGGGTTGGGAATGGAACCAAGGGAGGGAGCTTGGAGGTGGGTTGGGGGTGGAACCAAGGGAGGGTGCTTGGAGGTGGGTTGGGGGTGGAACCAAGGGAGGGTGCTTGGAGGTGGGTAGGGAGTGGAACCAAGGGAGGGAGCTTGGAAGTGGGTTGGGAGTGGAACCAAGGGATGGAGTTTGGAGGTGGGTTGGGGGTGGAACCAAGGGAGGGTGCTTGGAGGTGGGTAGGGAGTGGAACCAAGGGAGGGAGCTTGGAAGTGGGTTGGGAGTGGAACCAAGGGAGGGAGCTTGGAGGTGGGTTGGGAGTGGAACCAAGGGAGGGAGCTTGGAGGTGGGTTGGGGGTGGAACCAAGGGAGGGTGCTTGGAGGTGGGTTGGGGGTGGAACCAAGGGAGGGTGCTTGGAGGTGGGTACGTTGTGGAACCAAGGGAGGGTGCTTGGAGGTGAGTAGGGGGTGGAGACCATGGGTGACTCAGAAGGGGGGGGGGGAGTTCCTACACCTATTTTCTGAGAAAAATATCCCTGGTTAGATCAGATGCACTTATCCTTTATCAAAGGTACACTGTGAAAACTGTGTAGATTCCAGGGTGAAGATAATGAAATAAATTACAGCCGTATAACAATCACAAGGCAGGAGTGACAGGTGATGGTGCAAACATTTGTTTCAGTTCAGAGGATCAGGCCCTAAGCTCTTCTGCTACCAAGATGGGGCACGAGCAGCCCTTGACGTCAGCAGCCTGCACCACGTGGCCCCATGTAATTCTTAGCCATAGTCTCAACACTGTGAATCACGCAGGCTATCCTGACAAGTTCCTTTCAGATGGCCTTAATCGACTTTTGGCCCTCAGCCCAGAACAGCTGATATTCATATAAACCATTTTCTGCCAGGTTTACATAGTTGGAGGCCCCCAGACCTCCCCTCCTTTCTGCTCTTTCTCATGTCTGCTCTCTGGATTACACTTGCCTTGCAGGACCAGGGAAGGAGGGGTGAGTTCACCTAGCAGTCAGACTTCCACTCTGGCTCTAGGGAACTTCAAAGTCAAAGTTGATCTGTATTCATCCTGAGTGGAAGGAGGGGGGGCGTTGAAAGGGATAATCGCCCTGCTTCTGCTTCTCGTTGTTAAAGGGCCACTCCAGGCTAACACAGTTGTGATACATGTGCAAAAGACAATAAAGCATCTGTGCTTTAAGACTTAAAGAGATTTGAGACAACAATTTAATTCTGCAAACTGAGTACCACTACCCTTCCTTTTGGCTGTTGTTTGGAAAACTAGGAAACATCACCACATTGTGGTCACCTACCTCAAGCATAGCCAATCTAAGCACCTACTTCTTCCACCAGTTAGATAAAACCGCAAGAACTCGGCAAGACCAACCTCAATTGGTGTGAGTCAAATCAGTGAAAAGACAAGTTTCAGTTACAATGGGAATTTTGGTGTCTTGTGTTTCGGTGCTGTGAGAACCTGGAAGAAAGGTGCCACAGAGTACCCCAAGGCCTCCTGGGATGCGTGATGTGAGCATCTCAGGAGGCTGCAGGTAATCAAGTACATCATTATTGCCTAGGCAAGAATCCAGGAAGTGTGAGGAGGGTTCCCCCAAAAAGGTAACAAAAGTTAAAATAAATGGGGAGGGTGAAGTTCCACTTTAAGGCTATTCTCCAAGATCAAGCAGTGTGTGGTATGTGGAAATTCCTTTATTACCTTAATAACTACCTTCAGTACCCAGGAATCCACAATCCAGGGTACTCTCTACACAAAGATCTCACCGTCTAAGTGGCCAATATGGGCAATTGTTGGATTGTTTGGGTGGCTGGCTATATGAACGTAGCTACTTCCTATGTAACATGTTTGTGGGGGCTCCCTACCCAAAGAAAACTATTTTTGGGATAAGAACAGTACTATTTAGTTAGCAGTCCTATAGTTTTTCCTTTTTGTAAGTGGTTTAGCTTTAAATATCTTGTTTTCATATCCTTATGAAAGAGACCCTGACATGTTTATCCATGAATGTTATGAAAATCTCTCTTACATAAACTCTTCTATATAAATGATGTGAGCTGTGTATAGAGGCCTTTGCAGAACATATGGGAAGCTGGTGTTGTATGTATTCTATGTCTTAATTGAGTTATCTATAGAGTATAGATCACCCGGGGATAAAAAGCAGACAAAGGTCACATGGGGAGCAGTAATAAGAGGGCCACTGTGTCCTCGTCATGTGTTTATGAGGGACGTTTGTCATGTGTAGAAGAAATAGACAACTTGTTTGTTTCCAGGGGCTTTATGTAATTCCGGTTCTTTTTCGGACTTAACGGTGACTTATAAATTAGATGTTTGGCCCCCAGGAATGATCAGTACAGAAGTGTTACTGGAACAGACAGCTCCATTCACAAGCTGCACTTTGTCATTTAATGCTTTTATGGACTTTTATGATGTTCAAACTACTTAAAGTACTCATAGTTACAGGCAGAAATGGTACTAATAGGTTGAGGAACCAGAACCTGGAGGAACATATAACCCCCCTAGGTTTGTTAAACTGTTCTGATTGACAAAGCTTCAACATTTTCATTTGATGCTGTGGCTTGCCTGCTCATTTTCACCTTTCCCCCTTCATTAGTATTGACCCATCATTATGATGAACTGCCTCATTTAAAGCCCATCTCCAGGATAGGCCAAATACATAATTACATTGGTCCAAACTGGTCCAATGCAACTATGTATACATTGCCATACATAAACTATAGCTCTAGGCTGTTCTGTTTCTAGCTATCCATATTGAAAGTAAAGACCAAGCTGCAGACACCATTTAAAGTCTTACTGGTACACTATTATTATTATTATTATTATTATTATTATTACATCGAGTTTATATAGCGCCAAAGGGTTTGCTCAGCGCTGTACAATAGAGGGGGGGGGACAATACATGAAACAGTACAGCAACTACAAACAGCACACGAGGGGTTAGAGGGCCCTACTCTTTCGAGCTTACAATCTAGAAGGGAGGGGGTAGTGGTACAGGAGGAAATGGCTGTGGGGGATGGAGTGGTAGGAGGAATGAAGGAGAACGGCTGTTAGGTGAGGGTGGGGTAGGCTTTCCTGAAGAGGTGGGTTTTCAGGGAGCGCCTGAAGGTGAGGAGGGAAGGTGACAGTCTGATGGATTGGGGTAGTGAGTTCCAGAGGATGGGGGAGGACCTGGAGAAGTCTTGCAGTCGTGCGTGGGAGGAGGAGACCAGGGAGCAAGATAGAAGGAGGTCTTGTGAAGAGCAAAGGGTACGGGTAGGGTTGTACCTGGGAATCAGGTTGGTGAGGTAGTTAGGGGCAGTGTTGTGAATGGCTTTGTAGGTCAGAGTGAGTAGTTTGAATTTGATGCGTTGGGCAATGGGGAGCCAGTGGAGGGATAGGCAGAGGGGGGTGGCACTATGACTGGTGATGATGATGATTTAGACAGATGATTTAGACAGTCCGAAGAAGGGAGAATGGGGACATATTGGTCAATCCATTGGGGGTCTGTACATGTAAAATGGTTAAGAACCCATGCTATAGACCAGCCTTTCTTAACCTTTTTAACGCAGAGGAACCCTTGCGCCAACTTTCTGGTCTCAGGGAACCCCTGCAAAATATTACTGTATTTACAACTCATAATGCATTAGTGTGATGGTCAGTGTGAAGGATGCTCCTAATACTTATGGTCGTTGGGATGAATTACCCCCTTACAGATTGCTCATTGCTCAAGGAACCCCTAGCAACCTCTGGAGGAGCCCTAAAGTTTAATGGAACCCTGGTTGAGAATCCATGCTATAGACACTCAAGTCTTTGTTACCTTAGTGGTTGTTGTGTGGCTGTATGACCTGCCATTTTTAAGTTCTTCGAAGAATCCTTCTCTGTTCCTAGGTAATCATGCTTAAAAAAAATCAGATACTATGTTGTGTTGATTCCTCAGTACTTATTGTACCCAGGAGTCTCAAATACGGATGTTGATTTAACAAATCAGATTACAGATAATGCGTTCCTGCTCTGAGACTTGTTTTTATTGTGTTGAGGTAACTTAAGGAACAGGAAGCCGAAACCTTTATTTTCACGTTAAGGGTACATCATCGTGCCAAGCTGTTGGCAGTGAAGAGTTATGTTGTTGAGTTACGATGATCTGCTGTCATTTCTCCATGAGAGGAAGTGTAACTTCCATCAAGAGACATTTCCTGTTTTTCCCACTTATTTTCGAATTGTAGTAATGGCTTAATTAAATAATGGATGTTAAATGTGTCTTTAATAGCTACTATTTAGTATAGACGCAACCTGTCTGGCTGAAAGATAATGTGGGAAAAAAGAATTTATTTTTTTGGGGGAAGTGTTTTGTGTGGAACATGTTTATATATATATATATATATATATATATATATATATATATATATAGATAGATAGATAGATATGTGTGTGTGTATCTATCTATCTATCTATCTATCTATCTATCTATCTATCTATCTATCTATATATATATATATATCTATATATATATCTATATCTCTATCTATATATATATATATATGTAGCTGGCTAGCTAAGACCAGTCCTAGGTTGTTATTATGGTTCACATATATGTGTATACCAAACCTGCCAATAACCTCAGTACAGTATATATGTGAATATGTTAAAGCCAAAAGCAGAATCATTGCTGTGATTTATGTCTTTGATTGTTATATGACATTTCTATATTCATTGTGTTAGCAGAAGCAAAAAAGGAAAATATGCCTTTAAGAGTTAGTTAAAGGTGAGCCAATCACATACAGCCTCATACTGTACAGAGCCTTAACCAATCCCAGCCAGTTTCACATTTGTGCCTGTGTAAAACTCCCTGCTAGGATTTTCTAGAGACACATGCTCACCAGACAGAAGAGGAAACAGACAAAGTTCCAATCAGAAAAGCTTTATGGAAGCAGAGAAGGCCAAATAGGTATTTAATGCACTTGTGTGTTCCTCTGTTGTTTAGTAATGCAGGTAGATCTGTATGTAAAAACTGTTGTATGTGTTTACTTGTAGGTAGTTCCACCGAACTTACGAATCAAGTCACTGTAGAGTAATCTAACGAATTTATAAATCCAAGTGAATTTATCAATCTATCGAAATATACAGAACGAATTTATCAAATCTATTGAACCTATCGAGATAAGCTATCGAATCAACCCAATGTAATACGAATTAAACCATTGTAATATGAAAGAAATAAGCCATTGTAAGCAGTTATATGAAGAAGATTGAAGTTATTAAAGAAGTTAACTAAAGTATTCGGTGTGCTCTTTAAACCTACTGCATCCATAGAGCGGCATTGGAGGAATTACAGAGTAAAGTCAGTCTAATCAAACAAAGAAACAGCAATTGCATAATTTTTCTAATGCCACAGCGCACTAGGCACCAAAGGGTGCTGCGCCTGCCACAATATATATATATATATATAATTTTTAAAACATTGGTATTTTATAAATGCAAGCAGTGTAAGTACCTGAAAATGACTCATGTCAGCCTCTTGCAGTCTCCTCTACAGCAGAGCTCAGGTTGGGAGAGGAAAAAGCAACAAAGGGAGCCGATCAGTTCATGTTCTGACATAAAGCATGCTGACAGTAGGAGAAATCGGACTAATAAGAAGATGAGCTCAACACTGTGCTGCTTCATCTTTCACTGTCCAGTCATAAACTGGAGACAGTTCCCTGTCAGATGATACTGGCCATTATTCGACAAGGAAAGCTGAGGACAACTAGTCATCTCTGTAATACATGTACAATTCCCAATTTTGTATCTATTTAAAAACGCAGTTAAAAAAATACCTGTTGATGTGACAGAAATTTGGTGAGCTTCTAACTTCCTCTTTGGACTGGCAACAAAGTTCCTTTTCTGCACCAAAATTCTAATCGACTTTGACAGACTTGCCTGTTGAAGTATGGAATTTCTGTCTATCCCTGGCCCCCTCTGTCCCTTTTCACATGTTTTTATTGATTTCTTTCCCAGCAAAACAATGCCACTGCCTTGACTCTTGAGACCATGCTCACATATTGTGCATTGGGAAAGAGCTCTTGGGGGATGTAGTTCTGGGGACATGTCTACAGCAATAGAAGCTGATCTTCCAAGGCCCTTTTGTTGGCTTTTATTTTTTGTTGCTTTAATTTTGACTTCCTTGCATTTTTTCCTATAAGCAATGGTCAAAACCCAGCTGGGCACAGTTCAAAATGCACAAATAAAGGTGCCCTGTCATGTGTAGAACGGGGAGTGGTAGCTGGGTGGTATCCCCCAAGAAGTGTTATAATAAAGGCATTATAGACATGTAATTATGTAATTATATTGCAGATGACCAGTCCTTAGATTTGGTGGCTGCATTTGTTTTCCTTTAAAGATGACTGTCAGGTATGGATATTTTATACATAGTGAATTGTTCCAGCTTGGACCAATATAACTGTACATATTATATCTATGGGATCCCTCTACATCAGTAGCTGTCAATTTATAAACTAAAGGGGCCTCAAATGTGGCCCCTGACATCACCAAAGACTGCACATAATGTTCAATATATGTAATTCTTGAGTGGACTGTCAGAAACTGCAGACCTAATAGAAGAAACGATGGTCAGAGATTGTGGACAGGATACATTTTTAGCTGGTGATACACTACAAAAGACTATGAAACTGGGCACATCTTACATGATGCTGGTAGAGATCAATGTTCCCACTGCAGGCTGCTGAGGACATCATATACCAAAGTTCTGCATGCAGCCCTAGGGGCCGAAGGTTGGGCACCAGGGCTTTAGAAGCTGGAAATTATTGTAGAAGACATCGCTACTCCAGTGATCTCCACTTGCTTCAGGGTGCCATGCCGAGCAGCTGCCCTGCTGCATTCTGAACACGAGGTTGGCCACTGGGTATGGACTCCACTCACTGCTTGCTTTGCATTTTCCCATTGAATGTGATGTGTTCTCTGATTTCAGCAGTATTGTCGTGCTCTCCACCTCATCCAGTCAGAGAACGCTTTGCATTCAATGGAAAAATGTAAAGCATTCTCCAAATGGAGCGCGTGCCCAGCGGCCAACCTCCTGTGTTCAGAATGCAGCAAAGCAGCCGCTTGGCATGGGACCCAGAAGCAAGGGGAGATCACTGGAGTAGTTGTGTCTGCAATAGAGTAAGTACAGTTTCCAGCTTCCAATGGCATCTGCCAAGTATGGTATATACATAGTTACATTGCTCCAAGCTGGATCAATGTAACTACATATATAAAATACCCATACCTGCAATTCTTCTTTAAGGCTTTTTTTCACTTTTTTTTTCACTTGGTGATCACACTTCTGCCGTAGAGTGACAACACTCACCCACTGTACTGTATCTATGGAGGAGCAAAAGGTACCCCAGGATTGGAGGAGACTACAGCACACCTCTGCCTTTCCTCTTTTCCATACCATTAGTTGGAGATGTTTTGTAGTCCCCAAAGTTTGCTCTACCGAATGAAACACATCAAAAGGGAGCAAATAGGAGAAGTTGATTGTTAGGGTTTATATTCCCTGAAAGGCAGATGTAGAGGGCGCTCAATGGAACGCATGTATATCTAGATTTGTATCTGTCTCACAGGCAATGTAAAGAGTTCACGTATTGCCGTTTCAGTTGGACCTGTTCACCCATATTCTATCCTACAAGACAAAAGGCAACCTGGCAGTGACCTCAGACAGACAGCTGATCCGGGTGTCCCGTATTGTTGTGCTGCGACATTCTCCCGTTACAGAGGAAATAAGTAATTAGAACGGCGAGGTGTTATCATGAAATTCTTGCTCGCTAGACATTAATGAGACTCTTCTACAGAGCCAATATAGAATGACATTCGAGTATCTGTAGCAACCGTATCCAGAAATCTTAAATGTGTCGCCAGAAAACGCTTCTTGCTTGAGTAGTTATAGAATTAACGAGGCCGCTTCCTGCAAACGCTTATTAAATTAGAAGCAGCAAAGCCTGTTCTTATTGTCACCTCCTGCCGGATTTCTGTCTGGTAAAGGGGAAGGAGTAAGAGGAATTTGCCGGGGATTATAGTCAAACATATGTTTTTAAAATGTGCTTCCATGTTCTAGAAGCAAGAGGGCCACCCATGGAAAAGACGGAATTTCTATATGGCACTCACTGGCCATAAGGGTGTTTACCATAATTATTATTATACAGGATTTATATGGCGCCAACACTTTACAATATAACGGGAGGCAATACAGTTCAATACAAGAAGGTTAGGAGGGCCCTGCTCCTTGGAGCTTACAATCTATCCATAAGGCAATCATTGCTCGGTGGGTAAGCCAGCTAGGCAAAAAGGAGCCATATAGGGCTCATTTACACATCTGCGTTATAGTATTTATTTCAGGTACTTGTATAGTGCTGTCAATTTGCACAGCGCTTTACATATATATATTGAACATTCACATCAGTCCCTAACCCTCAAGGGGTGTACAACCTAAGGTCCCTAACTCACATTCATACATACACATACTATGGACAATTTAGACAGGAGCCAATTAACCTACCAGCATGTCTTTGGAGTGTGGGAGTACCCGGAGGAAACCCACGCAGGCACAGGGAGAACATGCAAACTCCAGGCAGGTGGTGCCGTGGCTGGGATTTGAACCAACGACCCTAGTACTGCCAGGCGGAAGTGCTAACCATTTAGCCACTGTGCTGCCCATAGTAAGACGTTTACTGACATTACATGCATTGGTGAGCAATTCTTTGGGATTTCAGTGCAGCAGCAGCAGAGTGCAGAATTTAGGGGCTCACTGGATATCTGGCAGGATCAATTGGTATGTATTTGCAGCATTGTAAAGAGATAAATATATAATATTTGAGTATTGCAGAAATGTGCTACATACAGTTGTGTCCAAAATTATTCAACCCCCAATGCTGTAAAGGGGTTTAGGGACTATAGTGTACATTTGGAATTGTATTCAGAATCAAATCCTACAAGGACGTTGTAACTACCCAAATGCAACTAAAATGACATCAATTGTTTATGTAATACAGTAGTAAATGGTTCTTATGTGGTTTCTTCATTGCCACAATTATTCAACCCCTTAAAGACTACCACTCTGAAGAACAGAGGTTCATACAGGTGCTTTCCATCAGGTATTGAAAACACCTGTGGATGTCACCGAGCAGCAATCAAGCATAATAAGCACCAATTAGGCAGCTTTAAAATGACTGTGATACTCAGCTCCTTCTAGACATTTACTGGTGTGGTTACAAACATGGTGAAGGCAAGAGAATGGTCCAGGAAGACAAGAGAAGAGGTGATTTCTCTTCACAGGAAGGGCAATGGCTATAAGAAGATTGCAAAGATGTTAAACATACCAAGAGACACCTTAGGAAGCATCATTCGCAAATTCAAGGCAAAGGGCACTGTTGAAACGCTACCTGGTCGTGGCAGAAAGAAGATGCTGACTTCGACTGCTGTGCGCTACCTGAAGCGTAGAGTGGAGAGAAGTCCCCGTGTGACTGCTGAGGAACTGAGAAAAGATTTGTCAGATGTGGGTACAGAAGTTTCAGCCCAGACAATAAGACGCACACTGCGTAATGAAGGCCTCCGTGCCAGAACTCCCAGGCGTACCCCCTTGCTGTCTCCAAAGAATAAGAAGAGTCGACTGCAGTATGCCAAAAGCCATGTGGACAAACCACAAAAGTTGTGGGATAGTGTTCTGTGGACTGATGAAACAAAATTAGAACTGTTTGGGCCCATGGATCAACGCTATGTTTGGAGGAGGAAGAACAAGGCCTATGATGAAAAGAACACCTTGCCTACTGTGAAGCATGGTGGAGGGTCAATCATGCTTTGGGGCTGTTTTGCTTCTGCAGGTACAGGGAAGCTTCAGCGTGTGCAAGGTACCATGAATTCTCTTCAGTACCAGGAGATATTGGATGGAAACGTGATGCAGTCCGTCACACACCTGAGGCTTGGGAGACGTTGGACCTTTCAACAGGACAATGATCCCAAGGATACCTCCAAGTCCACTAGAGCATGGTTGCAGAGGAAAGGCTGGAACATTTTGGAGTGGCCATCGCAGTCACCAGACTTAAATCCGATTGAGAACCTCTGGTGGGACTTAAAGAAAGCAGTTGCAGTGCGCAAGCCTAAGAATGTGACTGAACTGGAGGCCTTTGCCCATGAAGAATGGGCGAAGATACCCGTAGATCGCTGCAAGACACTTGTGTCAAGCTATGCTTCACGTTTAAAAGCTGTTATAACTGTAAAAGGATGCTGTACTAAGTACTAAGATTGAATGTCACTTGGGGGTTGAATAAAACTGATAATGCTGTGAGCACAGAAAAGACATTTGTGGTTATTTCATTATAACTGTTATGTTATATTTGTCTGACCTACAAGTGCCTCTTTAATGTAAATGTAAGCAAGATGACTGAATGATCAAAAGCAATGTCAAACTGGCCAAAACACTCAATTTCAGTGGGGGTTGAATAATTTTGGCCACAACTGTAAGTCTTTTTTTGTTTGTTTGTTTAGTGTGCTTACCAGACCTATGCGGTGGGATCATATAGGGATCAATGGGATCATCACCAGATTGCAAGTATGCATACATCTTGGGAGGGGGAGGTGGAGTAGTTTAGCACATTGAGGGGAGGAAGAGGGTAAGGATAAGTGTACCTTGTTTGAAAGTGCACTTATCCTTTAACTCAGGGTTCTCCACTTAACTGGACTTTGGTATAAGATGTAATCCTGATGTAAGGGGGTCTGTGATGGGGACCCTTGTGTAAGGAGGACTCTGATGGGGTTCCTTAAGTAAATGTGGGGCTCTGATTTTTTTTTTTTTGGACCCCCCCATCCTTGAATATTTGTAAAATATACAATGTGGCCGTCATACAGAAAAGTTTGGAAACCCTTACTTTAAGTGGCAGAGCAGTACAAAGACCAATGAATAGAATCATAAAACCACTAACTGCAGTAACTGAAATAAACAATACAAATATCCATAAATACCCCTTATTATACAAATGTAAAAGCTTCTTGAACTAATTAAGTATCTGGTTTGTCTTCTTCTAACTCTGAAAGTACAGTATACTGCTATAAAGTCCTTTTTAAGACAGATGTTCTTCCCATAAGTGTCCAAAATTTTGGGGAGTATACAGTCAGGTCCAACATTTTTGGCCGGAAGACTACGGAAAACAACTGTGGTGGATGACCGAAGAATTCTTTCCCTGGTGAAGAAAACACCCTTCACAACAGTTGGCCAGATCAAGAACACTCTCCAGGAGGTAGGTGTATGTGTGTCAAAATCAACAATTAAGAGATGACTTCACCAGAGTGAATACAGAGGGTTCACCACAAGATGTAAACCATTGGTGAGCCTCAAAAACAGGAAGGCCAGATTAGAGCTTAACAAACGACATCTAAAAAAGCCTTCACAGTTCTGGAACAACATCCTATGGACAGATGAGACCAAGATCAACTTGTACCAGAGTGATGGGAAGAGAAGAGTATGGAGAAGGAAAGGAACTGCTCATGATCCTAAGCATACCACCTCATCAGTGAAGCATGGTGGTGGTAGTGTCATGGGATGGGCATGTATGGCTGCCAGTGGAACTGGTTCTCTTGTATTTATTGATGATGTGACTGCTGACAAAAGCAGCAGGATGAATTCTGAAGTGTTTCGGGAATATTATCTGCTCATATTCAGCTAAATGCTTCACAACTCATTGGACGCCGCTTCACAGTGCAGATGGACAATGACCCAAAGCAGACTGCAAAAGCAACCAAAGAGTTTTTTAAGGGAAAGAAGTGGAATGTTATGCAATGGCCAAGTCAATCACCTGACCTGAATCCGATTGAGCATGCATTTCACTTGCTGAAGACAAAACTGAAGGGAAAATGCCCCAAGAACAAGCAGGAACTGAAGACAGTTGCAGTAGAGGCCTGGCAGAGCATCACCAGGGATGAAACCCAGCGTCTGGTGATGTCTTTGCCTTCCAGACTTCAGGCTGTAATTGACTGCAAAGGATTTGCAACCAAGTATTGAAAGTGAAAATTTGATTTATGATTATTATTCTGTCCCATTACTTTTGGTCCCTTAACAAGTGGGAGGCACATATGCATACTGTTGTAATTCCTACACCGTTCACCTGAGTTGGATGTAAATACCCTCAAAGTAAAGATGACAGTCTGCAGTTAAAGCACATCTTGTTCGTTTCATTTCAAATCCATTGTGGTGGTGTATAGAGCCAAAAATGTTAGAATTGTGTCGATGTCCCAATATTTATGGACCTGACTGTATATAGAAGTCCAGGGAGGGTCTAGAAGCCATTGGCAGTTGGAAAGATCAGAGTTGCTTCTTCTTTTTGAGACCTTCCACAAGTCACAATGTAGGTTCTGGACTTCTTTAGGGGGAGTGCTAGAATGACTTTGTGCCGGGAGGTAAGGTTGTATGCTTTCTTTAGGGAAAGCTACCACAATCATGACTTATGGGCACAAGTCTCTGTCACGCTTTCTGTCCTGATAAGGAAGGTTTTCAACTTGTGCCATCATTCTGGTGTATGACTGTCCTTACCTTGTCTACATCTACTCTACTACTCTACAGAAAAGTTCAGCAACTATTTTTAAGGAACGTGCTGTGGCCTCTGATTATTCCATAGTAATGGAGGTCTTCTCTTGGGCATGGATCCATGCTTGGGAACTTAGTGGAGACAGCATGAGACAGAGCAGTCTAGGGGTTGGAACTGTATTTCAGTTGTGCCAGGCTAGTCTTTCTCTGCAGGTTCTTTAAGGCGTGAAGTATTTGTGATCTGCCTGTCCAGAGTTGGAGCCCCAGGCTAGGAACTACAGGAAGCCACATGTTGCTCAAGTCAGTGTAAGGAAAGATTTAATGGTCCCTTGTCTATGTTGCATGCTACACAACACTACCAAGCTGCCAGGTATCAATGACCGCTCCCCTTCTTCCTTCGACCAATTTTAAGTGCCAACTATGGAATGTAATAATAAAATGGAACAGTATTCAAACTTTAATCACAAATTACAAAAATCCCCACAAAAAAGGGGCAAACTTAAAGTGGAACTAAAGCCCCGATTTCAAAACTTGAGAGCGGACAGGCTCTTTATAGCAGCAAAGACATTCAATGTCTCTTCTGCAATAAAATACACCTACCTGACTATTTGCAGTCTTCTTTGAAATGTAAATTCAGCTCATTTTACGTTACGGCACCTCAAATGTGTGCTGGGTTAAATGAACTCCTGCGCACCTCGGGCAGTAGTGATGTCATCCCGTGCTGGCCAATGAAGATATCCGCAGCCCAACACTTGGAAGAAGCTGGGTAGAAAATGCCAGTGTTGGCACTAGATCTCAGACCATTGTAGGATAGGTAAGTATCATGGAGTTTAGCTTCAATTTAAGGTGAAACTGTTGTCTCTCTATCGCATGACTTTTGTTTGCGTGAATTAATATTGGTTGGAACTGGTAGCTTTAGAGAAACCACATTTTCTTGAACATCACATAGCAATCTCCTCTGTCCCTACAGATAGAGCCAGGACAAGAGGTGGGTGGAAGGGGCGGCTGCCCTGGGCACAGTGGTTTACTGTAGGGATGATGGGGGCGCCTTCCTGCTGTTACAAGACTGACAGGAGTAGTGACAGCGGCAGTGATTTTGACAAGCAAGAGACTGCTGGGCGTAGGATCCCATAGGTTTGCAGATCATGAACCGGGGGAAGGCGGCGCAGTTTGGTATCTTTGTCCTGGGTGATAGGTGACCTTGTCCCAGTATTGCCTACAAGCCCTTGATGAGCAGAGATGAGCCTTTGCTGGTTTTTGGCAAGAGTCTCTGGTTATCAGAATAATTTGTAAAGTTCTAGATCACGGGCAGGGGCGGACTGACCATTTGGAAACTCGGGCACTGCTCGAGGGTACAGGGTCAGTAGGGGGCCCCATGAGATGCCCCTGGTACCTTTTTCATAGGCTTTTTTGAGTTTGGGCAAGGACACAGGGGCCCCATGATCCCCTATTGCCCGGTGGCCCCATGAGTTGTCAGTCCGCCCCTGATCACGGCTTCAAACTCTGACAGTAGGGAGACTGAGAGCAGGGTCATCAGCAATAGGAGACAGGAGCAATGCAAGGGTGAAAATGCTCTGCATGCAGGAAGAGAAGGACCTATGCTTCCTATGGGGAAGCAGCAGTGGTCTCTCTTCTCTACAGAGGTCTGACACACTCTCTGCTGATTGGAGAACTCAAGATCTGACTGAGCAGGGGGCGTGTCAGACCTCCACATAGAGACAACTGCTTCCACACAGAAAGCAAGGGTCCTTCTCTGCGGCATGCTAACTAAGGACAGGCTTCACAACTCAGACTATGGCTGCTTTCCAAAGAAAAAGGACTGCAAGGCTTTGCAGACTTTTTATTTTTGTGCACCTGGAATGTAGCAGATGAACAAATGAGTTTGGTTGGTCTTTAATGGATATCTGGGCTAAAGGTTTTTCTTTTGTGTTCCTAGAGTTTTTAAATGCAAAGACCCCCCAACCCCCCTCCCCCCCCTTCCCAGTGATCCGGATCTCCTGTCACCTTTTTTTTATTTAATTTTACCTGAGGGTTAAGCCGCCCAGCTGATTCTCTGCGTTGTGCAAATGCCGGTGGGTAAATTCTGGGTGTTTCTTGAACATTAGCTTGTGAAGAATGTGAGACACATTGAGCGAAGACTTGATTCACCGCCTTTTGCTGACAGCTGCAGGTACAAACTGATACAAGATTATACGTTTGGCTCCTGCAGAGCTATTACAAAATCTTCTGATAATTACAAAATCTTCTTACGGCTGCTTCGGGAAACTCTAGAAACACAAATCCTTCTGCGAAAAGTCATTTGCCAAACCTGTCAGGAATAATAATCTTCTCTACTGCATGGACTAACTGTAAGTCTGGATTCTTCAAAGTGGACCTGTGTCTAAAGTATTCAGAGCAGACCCAAAAAAAGTCATATAGCCTCTATATAATGGTCTTCTTTTTACAGAGCTGCCCTTCTACCCAATCTTCTGCCAGACCAGACCACCCCAAAAACTTCTTTCTCAAAGTCGGTATTGCATGGGGCTCAGACACCCCCCATCGCATTCTTGCTGGTGTCAAAGGTGAATAGATAGGCTGCATTCTTAATGATGTCATTGGTCTCTAGTGAATGGACAGGCTACATTCTCAGTGATGTCTCCAGTCTCTTGTGACTGACTGGATAGGCTACATTCTCAGTGATGTCACTGGTCTCTAGTGAATTTATAGGCTACATTCTCAGTGATGTCACTGGACTCTAGTGAATGGACAGGCTGCATTCTCAGTGATGTCACTGGACTCTAGTGAATGGATAGGCTGCATTCTCAGTGATGTCACTGGACTCTAGTGAATGGACAGGCTGCATTCTCAGTGATGTCATATGTCTCTAGTGAATGGATATGCTGCACTATCAGTGATGTCACCGGTGTTTAGTGAATGGATAGATTGCATTCTCAGTGATGCCAATGGTCTGTAGTGAATGGATAGGGTGCATTATTAGTGATGTCACTGGACTCTAGTGAATGGATAAGCTGTATTCTCAGTGATGTTATTGGTCTCTAGTGAATGGATAGGCTGCATTTTCAGTGATGTTACTGGACTCTAGTGAATTAATAGGCCGCTGTATTCTCAGCGATGTCATTTGTCTCTAGTGAATGGATATGCTGCACTCTCAGTGATGTCACCGGTGTTTAGTGAATGGATAGATTGCATTCTCAGTGATGTCACTGGTCTGTAGTGAATGGATAGATTGCATTATTAGTGATGTCATCAGTCTCTAGTGAATGGATAGGCTTCATTCTCAGTGAGGTAAGGAGCAGGGCCCTCCTAACCCTCTTGTATTGAACTGTATTGTTGCTGTATTGTATTCCATCATATTGTAAAGTGCTGAGCAAATTGTTGGCGCTATATAAATCCTGTATAATAATAATATTAATAATAATAATAATAATAATGTCACCAGTCTCTAGTGGATGGATAGGCTGCATTCTCAGTGATGTCACTGGTCTCTAATGAATGGATAGGCCTAATTCTCAGTGATGTCACCAGTCTTTAGTGAATGGATAGGCTGAAATGTGAAGAGGAACAACAAAAAGAAGCGCACCAATCTTGCGCATTACCTCAGTAACCAAAATTTATTTAGTAAAAGAATGGTACTCACAAACAGCGAATAAAAACAGGCATGTAAGTCCTCAAAGGGACTTTAAAGGCAAGATGCCAGTGCGAATCATCATGGAGGAAGCCACTCAGTACAGCTGACGCATTTCGAAGGACGTGCCTTCTTCCTCAGAGCTGGAGTGATGTCACCAGTCTTTAGTGAATGGATAGGCTGCATTCTCAGTGATGTCACCAGTCTCTAGTGAATGGATAGGCTGCGCTCTCAGTGATTTCACCAGTCTCTAGTGAATGGATAGGCTGCACTCTCAGTGATGTCACCAGTCTCTAGTGAATGGATAGGCTGCATTCTCATTGACCTCACCATTCTCTAGTGAATGGATAGGCTGCATTCTCAGTGACATCACCAGTCTTTAGTGAATGGATAGGCTGCATTCTCAGTGATGTCACCAGTCTCTAGTGAATGGATAGGCTGCATTCTCAGTGACGTCACCATTCTCTAGTGAATGGATATGCTGCATTCTCAGTGACATCACCAGTCTTTAGTGAATGGATAGGCTGCATTCTCAGTGATGTCACCAGTCTCTAGTGAATGGATAGGCTGCATTCTCAGTGATGTCACCAGTCTCTAGTGAATGAATAGATTGCATTTTCTGTGACATCACCAGTCTTTAGTGAATGGATAGGCTGCATTCTCAGTGACGTCACCAGTCTTTAGTGAATGGATAGACTGCATTCTCAGTGATATCACTGGTCTCCAGTGAATGGATAGACTGCATTCTCAGTGATATCACTGGTCTCCGGTGAATGGATAGACTGCATTCTCAGTGATATCACTGGTCTCCAGTGAATGGATAGACTGCATTCTCAGTGATATCACTGGTCTCCGGTGAATGGATAGACTGCATTCTCAGTGATATCACTGGTCTCCGGTGAATCAATAGGCTGCATTCTCAGTGATATCACTGGTCTCCGGTGAATGGATAGGCTGCATTCTCAGTGATATCACTGGTCTCCGGTGAATGGATAGGCTGCATTCTCAGTGATATCACTGGTCTCCGGTGAATGGATAGGCTGCATTCTCAGTGATATCACTGGTCTCCGGTGAATGGATAGGCTGCATTCTCAGTGATATCACTGGTCTCCGGTGAATGGATAGGCTGCATTCTCAGTGATATCACTGGTCTCCGGTGAATGGATATCTTGCAGTCTTCGTGATGTCACCTATCTCCAGTGTATGGATAGGCAATGCTCTGAATTTCTCTGTAAGGGTGTATATTTTATCCCAGATTTGAAATGATGATTTCCGCAGTGCGTAGGCAATGAATGCCATTTAAATGAGACAAACACACATACCTGAGCATCCTGTGTATTCATACCTCTAATGACGGTGTGTGTTTGGTGCTCCCTATTATTTGATAAGCTGGCTCTGCCTGGACAGTATGTGTGCCTGCAGGTTTACCTCTATGAATATTTACAGCGTCTCTAAAGCTGTCACTTTCTATCATCTTTCATACCCCAAGGGCCAGGCGGGAAATGGCAAAGACAATGCTGCTGCTGTTACTATTTTGAAGGCTGAAAGAAATAGCTTGATTGTTCCTTGGGATACTTGTAATGCTGCGAGACTGTCTGCGCTCTGTGATGTGTAGGTGTGTGCCTGTTACCTTCATGAGTGTCAGCAGAGGGATTAGACACATCAATGGAGGACTCATAGATGGGACTCTGTAATGTAGGAAAGGAATTCTGTCTGCAAATACTGGAGCTTTTAATGCAGTCACCATCAAGAATGACAGATGTGTGACTAGTGTGAATCATAAACGTTTCCAAGCAGCCGCTTCAGATTGCAAAATTGATTCTGTCTAAAATTGGAAATCAAGGGCCACGGGAAAATTTAAATTGTTCACCTTTCTAGAAAGAATTTAAAAGTGAATAAACACCGTACTCCCTTCCCACTCCCCGGTCCCCGCTGTACTTACCTCCAGGGATGCTGAGCTAACAGTGCCCATGCAGCCGATTCAGAGATCGGGGACTTTTACATTTCTGCTATTCTCCTTTTCTCTGTGCAGCACTTGCAGGATGGACCTGACCCATTCTGATTGGTCAGTGAATGCATAGTGAATCGCTTTGGTCTGTCTCAGAAGCACTGCACGGAAAAGAGGGATTTCAAATCCCCAGACCGCTGGATCGGCTGCAGTGTGCTGACAGCTCCACATCCCTGGAGGTAAGTACAGCAGGGACTGGGGTGGTGGGGAGGGTGTACGGTTCACCTTTACATTTTTTCTTTAAAGTGGAGTTCCACTCACGCTGTCAAAAAATAAAAGTCAGCAGCTACAAAAACTGTAGCTGCTGACTATTAACAAAACACACACTCACCTGTCCCTCGGTCCAGCACAGCTTGTTTTACCGGTCGTCTTCTCTCCCTGGGCGCCAGCATCTTCAGTGTGGGTACCCAGCTGTGACAACTTGCGACTTCACAATCGGGTACCCACTGCGCTGCACTTCCAGATTGGTCCTGTAGTCTTCTGGGACATGTCACAAGTCCCAAAAGACTACGGGGAGGGAGGACACCTAGGTGAACGGAAGTGGGAGCGGGTACCTGTAAAATTTGGGTACCCGTTCCCCCCCCCCCCTTCCCAAAGGTGCCAGTCCTTAATGGGGAGCAGGGGACCAGTCATTAAAGCGGAACTTCCCTTTTTGGGTGGAGCTCCGCTTTAATGGGTGGACTAATCCTTTAAAGGGTATATATACCCCTACAATGAATCTCTCATTTGCTGCTTGGTAAGGACAAGTTCTCCTTTAACAAAAAATAAATAAATAAATGCACATATTTTTGCAGGTAAAAAATATGCATTTATTATTTCTTTTCTACGGGTGCCTGCAAAGTATTCCCAGATCACCTTACCAGCCAGCCTGTAACCAACCAAATCGTCCTGTCTAACAGTTCATGTTAAAAATAGGGGTTTAATTTTCACACATTTGCAAATAAATGCTTAAGCTGCAGAGCCTCTTCACGGCACCCCAGTATTATCTGCAGTCCTAGCTCTATAAATTTTGCAAGCCTCCATAGTAGGAGCACATACATAATAATGGATAGATTGAGGGCAGGTATGCCTGGAGGGAGCCCACCCCTCCTTAAAGTCACAGAAGCACACTGGACACCCAGAATATAGCACAATGGCAGTCAAGTTGTCCAGTGCACCCCCTTATGCATGTATTTGCAAATGTGTTCAAACAAAACCCCTGTTTTTAATGTGAAATGTTAGGACACACAATTAAGTTTGTTGCAGGCTGGTTGGTAAGTTAAGCTGGGATTTTTTCTTTGCTGTTGTTTGACATGCATTGCATGTGCTTTCTGTTTGTTTGTACCGCTGGCAATTTGGTGAGGAGGCACACTGGACACCTTTGTGCCATATGCTGGATGGCCAGTGCGCCCCTGTACCTTTTAAGGAGGGGTGCGCTCCCTCCAAGCATGCCTGCCCTCAGTCTATCAATTATTATATATGTGCTCCAACTATGGAGGCTCTCAAAATGTAGTTAAAAACTGCAGATAATACTGGGGTGCCTTGAAGAGGCTCTGCAGCTTACGCTTGTATTTGCAAATGTGTGCAAACTAAACCTGTTTTTAATGTGAACTGGTTGGTTGGCAGGCTGGTTGGTAAGTGAGCTGGGAATTTTTCTTTGTTGTTGTTTGACATGTATCTCCCTTCCATGTGCTCCTTGCTGTGAGAGCCAGTTAAAGGTTGGGGTACTTTGCTTGCTTTCTACCACCGCAGTCAGCAGATGATGGGTGCAATGTCAGGCTTCTGCACACTGTCCCTCCAGCTTTCTGCCTTTACCTCTGTTGGGCTGTCAGTTTGAAAGCTGGAGGAAGTGTGAATGAACTATGAGTGCACAGATCGGCATCCTCATGGTCTACTGAGAACTACAAGCCATCTGCTGTGGTGGCAGAGAGGACTTCTTCAGTAGTTTCTTCATTCATGGATCCCTGTGAATGAATGATGCAGCTGTGAGGGCATGAGAGCGGGTGCAGGGAGAAGAACCCCACCTACTGTCACAGGGAAGGGGGTGGGGGGTGGTGAGGGGGTTCTGAGCATGTTACACCCTAAATACAGATGTAACATGTAGCATGTTCAAAAGGTGAACTTACCCTTTGAAGCTGAACTCGGGGAAAACTAAAAGTCCTCCCTTGCAGCTCTTCTCCCATGCACTCCTGTGATCTACGGTCCTTTGCCATGTTCAAGACCATAGCTCTGCATAGGACATGAGGACATCAAGTAAGAAGAAAAAAGCAACCGAATGCCTGAGCTCCTGCGCTGGACAGTGGACTCCACAATGTCAATATCCCCACATGTGTATGAAAGAAATGCAAGCCTTGCTGCCCTCAACGGACCAGGGAAATCCAAAGACAACTGTCTATAAAGAGAGGGCGCACGGGCCTAGTGCATTACCTTTTAAAAATGAGATTTATTTATAAAAAGTAAAATACTAACAAGAGAAATAAAATCAAATGGAAAGCATGTCACAAGGGACGCAATGTGGTCCAAAACCCCTGAAGGTGGTCTGGTGGGGGACTGTAGACCTCTGGATAGCTGGTGGCTGACGCGTTTCGAGGTTGTACCTCTTCCTCAGAGCCCTTGAGGACATCAAGGGACAACCCACTGCTGGAGCGGAGGAGTGCGCCATGTGATGGGAGCAGAGGATCGGGTGAGTACCATCCCCCTAGACTAAACACGCTGTTAACATTTTTAGTTTTCCCAGAGTTTAGCTTCAACTATAATAATGAAAGTGTTTAATTATGTCTGTTTTATAACTGCAAAAAAACCTGTTGATCCTGCCAGAACTTCAGACCTTTCCTCTTCACTCTTCCCATGTAATCTCAAGGCCCTCCTAATTCTTATGTTTGTCTACAAAACACCACCCTCTTACAGTGAAGGAAATAAGTATTTGTTCCCCTGCTGATTTTGAATGTTTACCCACTCATAATTTGTTAGACATGCATTTCTTTTGAATTTTTTGTTGCTATTCTGTCTCTCAGTGTTAGAATACACCTACCAGAGGCGGGCTGACAACTCATGGGGCCCCCGGCCAATAGGGGATCATGGGGCCCCTGTGTCCTTGCCCAAACTCAAAAAAGCCTATGAAAAAGGTACCAGGGGCATCTCATGGGGCCCCCTACTGACCCCGGGCCCTCGGGCAGGGCCCGAGTTTCCAAATGGTCAGTCCGCCCCTGACACCTACCATTCGATTTTTTGACAGATGATTTCTTTGTGAGTGGTGAAAAATTCTAAATCAGCAGGGGAGCAAATACTTATTTCCGTCGCTGTATGTTGTGGCAATAAGGAGAAGTAAAGTGATTTTGTAATTCACTGAAAGACAATAGGGCAGGGCTGACACCATTTCTAGGGATCTCAGTCCAAAAATGCACTGTGCTGTCAGCCCACAGCAGGAAAATGTGAGTTGAATGCATTTCTGCCAGATCAACAAGTATTTTTATGCACTTGCACAGTCGATAAAGGAATCAAACATGGGGAAATGTGCATGTAGTGCAGAGGTACTGCGTATATTTTTACTTTGCCCTGATGTATACTTTAATTTTTCTATAACAGTATTAAAAGGGAAAGATCAGCCTTTGTCATAGAAACCTTTTTTAGGAAGCTGGCCAGTCTTTGGGTGAGAGAGTAGAACAAACGCTTCCATCATTCAAAAGTATTTTCACCCATAGGAAAAAAAAGGAGAAACAACGCATAATAACGCATGTGCTTAGAAGAGTAGAAATGAGCCCTTAAATGCAAAAAGTGAAAGACTCTTTACATTTAGTTTGACTCATTGACCATGCCAGTCACAGATACAGGTAAATGAGAGTGAAGATTTGCATACCTTCGGCATCTGTCATCTCTGCTTTATCATTAGCTGTGCTTCCAAATATGTATTTTCCAGTGATTTCTGTACTCAGCCGTGACTATGACCACATGTCAGAGGACTGACACTACTCATGTCTTAGGTGACTCATTGAAGTAATGGTTATTGCATGTTTTCTTTTCATTTATCCTTTGAACATGACTTATATAAACAGTAAAACAAATTTTCCAAGCAATGAAACAGCTCTTAATCAGAGATCCTCAGACAAGGGCAAGCAAGGGGCCTGATTGTTCCCAACGCAAATGGTGGGGCAATTTTCCTCTCCACTGACACCAAAGATGGGACAATATTCCTCCCACTGACACCAAAGATGGGACAATATTCCTCCCACTGACACCAAAGATGGGACAATATTCCTCCCACTGACACCAAAGATGGGACAATATTCCTCCCACTGACACCAAAGATGGGACAATATTCCTCCCATTGAAACCAAAGATGGGACAATATTCCTCGCACTGACACCAAAGGTGGGACAATATTCCTCCCACTGACACCAAAGGTGGGACAATATTCCTCCCACTGACACCAAAGATGGGACAATATTCCTCCCCACTGACACCAAAGATGGGACAATATTCCTCGCACTGACACCAAAGGTGGGACAATATTCCTCCCACTGACACCAAAGGTGGGACAATATTCCTCCCACTGACACCAAAGGTGGGACAATATTCCTCCCACTGACACCAAAGGTGGGACAATATTCCTCCCACTGACACCAAAGATGGGACAATATTCTTCCCCACTGACACCAATGATGGGGTAACATTCCTTCCACTCATACCAGCGATGGGATAATACTCCTCCCACTGTCACCAATGCGGCAATATTCTTCCCAGTGACACAAACAATGGATTAATATTCCTCCCACTAACACCAACATTGGGACAGTATTCATTCCACAGACACTGATGGGACAATATTCTTCCCACTGACACCAATAATGGGACAATATTCTTTCCACTGAAACCAACAATTCTGCCCAATGACACTAACAATGGGACAGTATTCTTGCCACTGATACCAACAGTGGGACAGTATTTTTCCAACTGACACCAACGATGGAGCACTATTTCTCCCGCCGACACCAACAATGGGACAGTATTCTTCCCACTAACACCAACAATGGGGCAATATTTTTCCCACTGACACCTATGATGGGACAATATTTTTCCCACTGACACAAACGATGGGACAATATTCTTCCCACTGACACCAACGATGGGACAATATTCCTCCCAATGACAACAACGATGGGGCGTTATTCTTCCCACTGACACAAGTGATGGGATAACATCCCTCTCAATAAAACCAGTGATGGGACATTATTTAGTCTTCTAATAACCACTGGTGCCAAGTCATTTTTTAGTTCCCTCACTAACACCAACGTTGGGACATTATTCCTCCCACTGACACCAACCATGGGACAATATGCTTTCCACTGAAACCAACAATAGGGTGCTATTCTTTCCACTGACACGAACAATGGCACAGTATTCTTCCCACTGACACCAAGGATGGAACAGTATTCTTCTCACTAGCACCAACAATGGGACAATACTCTTCCCACTGACACCTATGATGGGACAATATTCTTCCCACTGACACCTATGATGGGACAATACTCTTCCCACTGACACCTATGATGGGACAATATTCTTCCCACTGACACCAACGATGGGACAGTATTCTTCCCACTGACACCAACGTTGGGACAGTATTCTTCCCACTGACACCAACAACGGACAGTATTCTTCCCACTAAAACCAATGACGGGACAGTGTTCTTCCCACTAACACCAATGATGGGAAAATATTCTTCCTACTGACACCAACGATGGGGAGCTATTCCTCCCACTGACACCAACATTGGGACAATATCCTTCCCACTGACACCAACGATAGGGCCGCTATTCCTCCTACCGACACAAACGATGGAACAGTATACCTCCCAATAAAACCAGTGATGGGTCATTATGTCTTCTTCTCAGCAACCACAGGGATAGGTCATTCTTTACTTCCGCTGCTCACCAACCCTGGGGCATTTTTTACCCCCAGTGACCCCTGACGCTGGGGCATTATCTATCTCTGCCTGGAGTGCAGCTTTTAAAAGGAAGCAGTTTGTGCACATTCCTGTTTGCATTACATATCCTACAATCAGGGGCGGGCTAACAGCTCATGGCGCCCCGGGCAATAAGGGATCATGGGGCCCCTGTGTCCTCACCCACACTTAAACCACATCTAAAAAAGCCCATGAAAGGTACTAGGGGCATCTCATGGGGCCCCCTACTGACCCTGGGCTCTCGAGCAGTGCCTGAGTGCCCTAATGGTCAGTCTGCCCCTGCCTACAATACAAGGCAGGATAAGCCCAGAGTTCATTACATCCAATAGCTGAGCAATGTTTCTGCTTTGCCCTGCAGCACGCTGAAAATAAACCATGTAACTGACATGGCTCCCATTTCTAAGATTGGCAGGGGAACCAGCTGCAGGAGGACATGCAAGGCCAAGGGGTTAAATAATGCCGTGGGGGAAGAGGGTGACATATTTGGTCCACTTACGGTAAGAATTCGGTGTCATTCCAGTCACAGGAACTTTGGCATGGGAACATGCATCAGATAAGGGTGATAAAATAACTTTTCAAAAAAAAAAAAAAAGTGTGCACCTCCTGGCATTTCACTCTCTAATTTTTGAAGCATTCTTTCCGGCTTGAGCCTCAAAGAATGCCAAATATTCCCCAATGGCAAGGCAAGCCACCATGAAATAACACAAGCCGCCATGCCTGAGTGCTTCCCATCACCTGACATACACACCTTGTCACCGGAGTTTCAATGGAATCAATGTTGCATTTGTTTCTTACATATTGAAAAGTGCAAGTGGTATTTGTGAGCTGCCGAGGCCATCCAGTAAGCTATGCAACTGTGCTGAAGTCAGTCAGTCCACTCAGTATAGCCACCATTGAACTGCTCAGCAAATGCGTAAAAATAACACAAGATAATAAAATGAAAGGTTTCAAATGTTCTGTTTAATAATTGGCAAATTCTTGCTCGGGGCGGACTGACAACTCATGGGGCCCCCGGTCAATAGGGGATCATGGGGCCCCTGTGTCCTTGCCCAAACTCAAAAAAGCCTATGAAAAAGGTACCAGGGGCATCTCATGGGGCCCCCTACTGACCTTGGGCCTCTCGGGCAGTGCCCGAGTTTTCAAATGGTCAGTCTGCCCCTGTTCTTGCTCTGCCTGTGCATGTGTTTGGATAAAATTTACCAAGGAGGATGCAATTAAATGTGCTTCAAAGGTATCCCATGTAAAGGAAATGCTCCCTTATTCTGACATATATTCTAATGGAATTAGATGGAAGTATGTGATGGAATCAGGGGCGGACTGACAACTCATGGGGCCCCCGGGCAATAGGGGATCATGGGGCCCCTGTGTCCTTGCCCAAACTCAAAAAAACCTATGAAAAAGGTACCAGGGGCATTTCATGGGGCCCCCTACTGACCCCGGGCCCTCGGGCAGTGCCCGAGTTTCCAAATGGTCAGTCCGCCCCTGGATGGAACAAGAGGCCACACAATGGGTGTGATTTACTAAAGACAAATAGACTGTGCACTTTGCAAGTGCTGTTGCACATTGCAAGGGAATTTGCTCCAAAGCTTAGTATATAAGGGGAAGTTCAGCTGACTTCCATCGTCCAATCATGTGTAAGCAAAAATGCTGTTTCCTTGCATGTGATAGGGCATTCTTTGTAAAGTCATTTACTAAGTTCTGGAGCAACTGCACCTGCAAAGTGCACAGTCTATTTGCCTTTAGTAAGCACTAGCCCGCAGACTGTGGGCTGGTTACAGGTGCAGGAATCGTATCTGTTCCTGCATCCACAACCACCCACAGCCAAATTACGCTGCTCTAGCAAGATGCACAGGGCTGCAATCATACTGAATGGCACCCCCAGGCCGGGACAAGGGATGGATGGGAGGGGCGGCTGCCCTAGACGCAGTGGTATCATGTGAGGTGGGGGGGGGCACCACATGGAGAGTTCCTAACTACAAGCTGACAGGACTAGTGATGGGAGCTTCACTCCAGTCAGCTTAGTGCCGGAGGATACAAGCCAGATCTAGATAGGAGGAGCAAACCAGGAAGAGGGGTGAGTTGTGCTCTCTCTCCCCTCCAGTTCCTCCTCCTGCCACTGCAGCTCTCCTTGATTGGGACTGCCAGATCACTACTGCTTGTTTATCTTTTCCTATCTCTTTCCAGGAAAGAACATGGGTAAGGGGTGCATAGGCAAGCACTGCACAGCCTGCAGTCTGGCAGCCAGTAGCATCTCTAGTGAAGGACCCCAACACTGCAATCCTATAGCCCTCTATAGCCTCCCTATAGTGCTTGACTTTTTATTGGGCGGAGGAAGGTGAATTCTGTTGACACAATGCTCATACATTGGGGGGGGGGGGTGCTGTTTGGTATCTAAGCCCTGGGTGCTAGATGATCTTGTCCCAGTACTCCTCCCATGCATCTCAGCATGCAGCGCGATCGCGCGTGCGGGAGCCGCAGGGAAACTGCATGGTCAAAAAGACAGTGCAGTTTCCCTGCTGATGGGTTTTTGAAAAGGTGCATGCACCTTTTTTTTTTTTGCGTGAAACAAGGGCATAGCAGCCCATTCAAATGAAGGCCACACAGCCCGCACTAGTGTGAACCTAGCCTCAATTAACCTCAATGGTTCAATTTTACTAAAGCAACTTGCAGAGCAACAATTTTGTCTAGCAGACAGAGAGAGACAGAAGATTCACAATTGATCAGGTTTATGTCCTTAAAGTACAGGAGGTACCTTCTCCAAGATCTTTAGGCTTCATGCTCAGCTCAAAAAATGCTTGAAAAAACGCTGATAATAGCGTTTTTTACTAGCGCTTTAGTAGCGTTTTGGAACATTAGCATTTTATTCGCATTTTTACAGTATATGTAGAAAAATCTATTAGGAGTGTTTCAGTAGCGTTTAGAAGCATTTAGTGTTTTGGGGTTTTTTTTGCTAAAAATGCTCCAAGAAACTATTTTTCTGCTCCTAGATGCTAAAGCTCAAAAAATGCTAATAGCCTAAAGCAGTGTGCACGGATGACACGATTTAGTGTCTAGGAGCAGAAACATTTCTGAATACAGTTTCTAGTAGGAAAAAACACACTAGTGTGCATGGAGCCTTAAGGTGAGCCTGTGGCCAGGCTACAGACATTTAAGTATTAACATATTCCTAACAATCGGAAAATGAGCCCTTACTAACCTCTGAGATGTAGGCTTTGTGGACAATTTCATTCACAAAGTTTACAGTAGAATCACTTCTCTCAGCAGCTCAGTTCATCCTGCCTCACACTCCCAGTTGTAATGCAGCATCTCAGCTCCCTTTTGTGCATCTTTCCAGCAATGGCTTAGCAGCTTAGCATCCCTCTGTTCCCTCTCCCAGCAGTGACTCCGCATCTCCTGCTCCCCCTCTAAGCAATGACTCAGCAGCTCAGCTCCCTCTTCCAGCAGCGACTCCGCAACTCAGCATCCCCTGCACCCCCTCTAAGCAATGACTCAGCAGCTCAGCTCCCTCTCCCAGCAGTGACTCCGCAACTCAGCACCCCCTGTTCCCCCTCTAAGCAATGACTCAGCAGCTCAGCTCACCCAGCTTCCTCTCCCAGCAGTGACTCCGCAACTCAGCATCCCCTGCTCCCCCTCTAAGCAATGACTCAGCAGCTCAGCTCACCCAGCTCCCTCTCCCAGCAGTGACTCCGCAACTCGGCATCCCCTGCTCCCCCTCTAAGCAATGACTCAGCAGCTCAGCTCCCTCTCCCAGCAGTGACTCCGCACAGCTCAGCTCCCTCTCTGAGCAGTGACTCTGCAAATCAGCATCCCCTGCTCCCCCTCTAAGCAATGACTCAGCAGCTCTGCTCCCTCTCCCAGCAGTGACTCCGCAACTCAGTATCCCCTGCTCCCCCTCTAAACAATGACTCAGCAGCACAGCTCCCTCTCCCAGCAGTGACTCCGCAACTCAGCATCCCCTGCTCCCCCTCTAAGCAATGACTCAGCAGCTCAGCTCACCCAGCTCTCTCCCCCAGCAGTGACTCTGCAGCTCAGCATCCACTGCTTCTCATCATCCAGCAGTGACTTAACTGCTCAGCTCTTTCTGATCCCTGCCCTGTGGTAACTCTGCAGTTCAGCTCCCCCTCCCAGCAGTGACTTGGCAGCACAGCCACTCATTTTGCACGTATCTGACAGCAGTTTTGGGCTTATTTATTTCTGGTCAAAGTGTTGTTTCCGATGTTCCCTGTGCACAAGCAGGGATCTTGATTGACTTTGTCTGATAAATCAGTCATTAGTACTTCCTGCATATACAGTATGTGCCACCGTTAACTGCATTACAGTCCTAGGAAAGGGGTTAGAGCAGGGGTGACAAACTGGAGGCTCTCCAGCTGTTGCGAAACTACAAGTCCCATCATGCCTCTACCTTTGGGAGTCATGCTTGTAACTGTCAATCTTGCAATGCCTCATGGGACTTGTAGTTTGGCAACAGCTGGATGGAGACCAGTTTGACACCCGTGGGTTAGAAATGCGTTACTTTTGATATATATATATATATTTTTTGTGCTGTTTTCATATATTCCGGTCTTAATATGTATGTTTGTTTGTTTTTTTGTGATTTTTTTTTTTTTTTTTTTAGCATTTTATCCCAAGTAAACATGCGTTTTTGTTTTTTTGTATGCGTTTTTTGCCTATGTTTTATATTTAAATTTTTATTATTTACAAATGTGGCTTCTTAGCCCGTATCTTCTTGGGATATTTACTCACTTTTATCTGTGTTTTGTTATTCTATTTTTTATCTATGATTTTTTTCATAATAATTTTTTCACAATTATTTTTATCCATTATTCTTTTTCTCTTTCTTTGTTTCTCCTTTTATTCTACTTCACTTTCCTTTTTTCTTTTCCTCCTTTCTCGTTGTTTTCTGAGAGCACTACTTTTTATACAATGGTTTTATATGTCTTGTTATAATGTATTAGTAGGCATACCCTCAAGATTCAGGAGTGCTGATTAGGACAGGTGTTCTTTATTAACCACTTCCCGTTCGGTCCATGTATATAAACGGCTGGACTGGAGCAGTTCAGGGATGGGTGACTGTTTATAAACGTCCTTCCCGCTTCCCTGCTTGTGTGCACTCCCTGGGAGCATGCAGGACCGCGAACCAATCGCTATACGGGACCTCTGTGTGAGGTTCCGATCATGTGATCATGATTGGCCAATCAGTGATCACATGAATAGTAGTAAGCAAGATGTCACTTCTGATATCATTGCTTACTACTAGTGAAATCAGTGAATGATCACAGAGATCACATGGTACAAGGCTATTCACAACAGCCTTGTACCATGTGACAAGCTGTGACCAACCACAGCTCTCACAGTATTCTCAATGGCTGCAGAGAGGAGAAATTATTGTTTTTACAGCCTTTATGGGTGTAAAAGCAATCAGTGTAAAAAAAAATCTTCATCACCCCCCACAAGTAGTACAGTATCACTATGGTGACACTGTACTGCTAGGGTGACAGTATGTAAAAAAAAAAACAAATTATAATATAAAAAAATAAAAATGTAAAAACTAATTTTGAAAAATTATAATTTTTGGTTATAAACTAATTTGGGTTATTTTTTTTATTGCTAAAAAGATAAGTGAATATTTTGGCCAAGATTTATGAAGAAAGATTACTTATTTGCAAAATTTTGTAAGAAAAACACTTTTTTTCAAAATGTTTGGACTTTTCATTTATATAACAAAAAAATTAAAAATCCCAGTGGCGAATAAACACCACCAAAATAAAGTTTTATCTGTCTCAAAAAAATTCTAAAAAATTCATGAGTACAGTGTTGCATGACCGCGCAATTGTCATTCAAAGTGTGATAGCGCTGAAAGCTGGCCTGGACAGGAAGGGGGTGGAATGTCCGGACTTGAAGTGGTTAACTAATACCTATATAAGACAGAACTTTTTTGTTTTCTTTGTTATGATTAAGCAGGAGATTGTGTGAAACGTGTTAACAGGTCTTGTATTCATGTCCTGGTGTTTTGTGTGTCCTATGGATCAATAAATACATACTATCAGGGGCGGAATGACCATTTGGAAACTCGGTAGGGGGCCCCATGAGATGCCCCTGGTACCTTTTTCATAGGCTTTTTTGAGTTTGGGCAAGGACACAGGGGCCCCATGATCCCCTATTGCCCAGGGGCCCCATGAGTTGTCAGTCTGCCCCTGCACACTATATCCATCTATCCTCAGGTGTGCGGTAGTCCCTTCTTCCTATTGCATCGTGGGTTAGAGGATGCCCAGTATTGCCATCAGGTCAGGGGCGGACTGACCATTTGGAAACTCGGGCACTGCCCGAGGTCAGTAGGGGGCCCCATGAGATGACCCTGGTACCTTTTTCATAGGCTTTTTTGAGTTTGGGCAAGGACACAGGGGCCCCATGATCCCCTATTGCCCGGGGGCCCCATGAGTTGTCAGTCCGCCCCTGCACACTATATTCATCTATCCTCCGGTGTGCGGCTGACCCTTCTTCCCATTGCATCGTGGGTTAGAGGATGCCCAGTATTGCCATCAGGTCAGGGGCGGACTGACCATTTGGAAACTCAGGCACTGCCCGAGGGCCCGGGGTCAGTAGGGGGCCCCATGAGATGCCCCTGGTACTTTTTTCATAGGCGTTTTTGAGTTTGGGCAAGGACACAGGGGCCCCATGATCCCCTATTGGCCGGGGGCCCCATGAGTTGTCAGTCCGCTCCTGCATCAGGTACTGATTTTCCCACCTTCTGACAGATAGAACATTGAGAAATCGGTTAAGGTCTGCTTTAAATCCTGCCCTGGTATTCGTCCCTCTCCATAACTGCAGAATCATGCTTGGGTAACCATGCCCAGGGCTATCAATGATTCACTGAACACAAGGAGGTACAGGAAGATGCTTGTACAGATTCTGAACTCTGATCACTCAGCCTGAATGTATATAGGCCAAGCAACCGCTTAAGCATGCAAGGCAAAAGAGCATTTTAGAAATGGCAGGAATTCACCGAAGGAATTCTGTACAGAGAGCAGCCACATGAGTCGAGGGACGGTCTCCTGGACACAATAGATACACAGATAGATCCTACTAAGGAATTTTGCACATGAGGACAGATTAAAATGAAGACTCTGCAGTGTCATCCGCAGCCATTATGAAAAACCTACTCAACTAGGCCCAAGGGATCATGGGAAAATCATGTCCAACTCTAATTTACAGTTATTGAGTGGTTCATTGAATTCAATGGGATTTGCTTATTGACTGGAGTAGCTTCACATTACATTTTTTTGAATTAACCACTTCAATACTGGGCACTTATACCGCCTTTCTGCCCAAGCCAATTTTCAGCTGTCGCTGTTGCGCAGTCGTGCAACACTGTACCCATATGACATTTTTAGCATTTGTTTCACACAAATAGAGCTTTCTTTTGGTGGTATTTAATCACCACTGAGTTTTTTTTATTTTTTTTTGCTAAATAAAACAAAAAACACCTGAAACGTTTGGAAAAAAAAAACGCACTTTTCTTTGTTTCCGTTATAAAATTTTGCAAATAAATAACATTTCTTCATAAATTTAGGTCAAAATGTATTCTGCTACATTTCATCGGTGAAAATAATAATGATAATTGAATTTATATTTTTTTTAAAATGTTTCTATTTTTTTATTTTTTATTAAATTTTTTCTTTTATTTACTATTACTATTTTTCAGCACACTGTGACCAAAGCAATGCAATGTTACCATAGTAACTTTGAACTACTCTGGGCAAGTGATCAGGTCATTTTTTTTAACACATTATGATTGCTAATACCAATGTAGTTCATTGATATTAGCAACCATTGTTACTGAATGAAACTGATTCATTCAGTCTTTTGTTGTGATTAGCCGTGATTGGGCACAGCTGATTACATGATACAGATGGGCTGTGATTGGCCCTGTCTGTATCATGTGACTGCCTTGACCAGTCACAGCTAACAACATAATTGTATACAATGGATGGCATGACAGGAAGCCATCCATGGTATACAATTGACATGTGATCTGCTGTGATTGGTCACAGCGGTCACATGACACTGGCAACGGGCCAGTGTAGTGATATGTCATTGGCTGTGTCCCATGGTCACAGCCAGTGACAGACTGCGCCGCTGTGCGGTCCCACGGCCGCATGAGCGGCTTGTTTTGACAGGACATCATATGACGCCCAGTCACAATGGCAAGTGTCCCGCCCAGCTGTCAATCTGCTATAGTCTGGGCGGGAAGGTGGTAAACTCTACCCCCCTATTTTTATAAGTCCTCATGCACACGGGACATTTTTACAGCGGCTGTTTTTGGCTTTTGACGGTTTTTTTCTATAGCTAGTAAACCCCCAGCATGTTATCCTATGTGTCCATGCACACTGGAATCAACGTTTTTTGGCAGGGACTATTTTTTGGCTGGAAAAAAACCCAGAACTAGTGGGTTTCTAGAGGCGTTTTCTAGCAGTAAAAATGCTCTAATGCTGAAAAATGCGGTAAAACGCGGTAACACGAGGTAAAAAATGAAAACGCGGGAAAACGCTGCTAAACACAGCAAAACGTTAATGCAAAAAAGCTGAAAAACTTGCGAGTTTAACATGAATTTACACAGCTAACGTTACCAGCGTTATCAAAACACCCCGTGTGCATGAAGAATTACTATCTCATGGGTGGAAGTAGTTTTGATACCACATCAGTTTTTTTTCCTGTTTATCACACCAGTGAGAAGATCTCCCAACCTTCACCTGAAAACGCTGTTATGTCCAGGTCTCTGCTGTGGGCTGCACTTTCCTGTATTCATACAGAGGGACTGCTTTTTGGACTTGTGAAACCAAACTACTGGCCTCTAGTGAAATCTTCATGGAAAAGTACATGACACAGCCAATAACTTGTGAACACCTGACCACCACACCTACTTATTTGGCCCAAAGTATGTGATTCCCCTTCTAAATTATTGAGTTCAGGTGTTTCCAGTGTAGGTTTTTTTTTAGGTCTGCCTTGCAGTGAGCACAAACAAAACACCAGGTGCAATAAAAGAGTGAACACACCAAAAGTGATGCCCACAAAAAAAGCACACAGGGTGTAGTATATTATCCCACTCCGAAGAGAAAAGACCCTAATCCTGAATCCCTGGGGAACAAGATTCTTGATGGGGACCAAGTACTCTTGGCTCACCCAGCTGAGCTCAGGTGGACTCCATTCTTTGGGGGGACTTGCCAAATCAAGGTCCATCCAGGTACTAGGTTCGGGCTCCTCTGAAGGAGACTCCATGGGCAGGGGAGAACCTGACCAAAAGGCCACATTGCTCCACACCCCCATGACTTTTATGGCAAGTCTGTGCACCTACATTAAACCGTCAAACTGGTGGCCCTCCAAACTACAAGTCCCATGAGGCATTGCAAGGCTGACAGTTACAAGCATGACTCTCAATCAAAGGCAGAGGTTTGATTGGAGTTGTAGTTTTGCAGCAACTTGAGGGCCGCAGTTTGACACCCCTGACAGGGGTGGACTGATCATTTGGAAACTCGGGCACTGCCCGAGGGCCTGGGGTCAGTAGGGGGCCCCATGAGATGCCCCTGGTACCTTTTTCATAGGCTTTTTTGAGTTTAGGCAAGGACACGGGCCCCATGATCCCCTATTGCCCGGGGGCCCCATGAGTTGTCAGTCCGCCCCTGACCTACATTCTACTAATCATGTGAGTTCCAGTGAAGGGCACTGGCAATGCTACAATATACAAAGACTTTTTGCCTAATTGGATGCTTCCAACCTTGTTATAGCAGATTGGAGAAGGTCCTTTTCTATTACGGCATGACTTGCTCCAGTGTGATGTTACGAGTCATGACCGACCCTTTTCAAGTTCAGTGCTTGAGAAAGGGGTGTACTTCAAAATGTCAGATGGAAGGAGCAATGATTTTTTTTTTCCAGTCAGTGGAGTTGATTTACTAAAACTGGAGAGTGCAAAATATGGTGCATCTGTGCATGGTAGCCAATCAGCTTCTGACTTCAGCTCTTTCAATTAAGCTTTTACAATAAAACCTGGAAGCTGGTTGGTTTCTGTGCAGAGCTGTGCCAGATTTTACACTCTCCAGTTTTACTAAATCAACCCTAAAGTTTGATGTGGAGAGGGGTGGATTTGATTTAAATCATAATTTTTAAAGAGCACCTGTCATCTCTGTCCCACAGCGGCTCCTCCTCTGACCCGCTGTTGACTCACCGACAGTCCCATTCACTTTAATGGGTCAGCTGGTGATACGGCAGTGACACAACAAGGTGAGGGACGTGGCGGCAGATGAGTGGATGTCCGCTAACAGGCGCTGCCATGATGTATCTAAAATGACAGGTGCTCTTTAAATGTAAAGAATCCAACTCATTCTTGCTGGTAGTTAGAATCTTTATTATTTGCAAACCAAAATGAAGGTTTCCTTTTTAGAATAATAAGCTGTCAGGTTAGTGAAAGCGATATCAGAACCGATTTTAGTCACACATAGATGGAGAACTACTCAAATTCTTTTATTTCATGTTTTTTCTCATGGTGACTGAAATTGTGTGAATGCATCAATGTCATGCATGGTATCTCATCTTGCAGAGCTTTGATTCATTGAGTTTACCAAAAATGTAAATATTGCAGAATATACAGCCTCATGCTACATAACTAACCTCCATTTCATGCTGAACAAACTAAATTATTAATGTATCTTAAATAGAAAACTATCTTTAGATAGATTTTGACTCCAAACGCATTTTAGTAAAATACATTCGATTAAAAATAAAAAAAATCAGATTTACATGAAAATCTGATTTATTCTTTTTTTGATTTTTGAAAAAAAATCAATTTTTATCCACCCTGATGTGGAAGAACTAGAGTGAACTGCACAGAGTGACGACCTCAACTTTCCTGAACACCATTGGAATGAGTTAGAAAGAGCATTGCAAGCCAGGTCTTCTTGTCCAACATCAGTATCTATTATCACAAATAGTCTTTTGGCCGAATAGGCACAAATTTATTTATTACAGGTACTTATATAGCACTGTCAATTTACATATATATTGTACATTCACATCAGTCCCTAACCCTCAAGGGGTGTACAATCTAAGATCCCTAACTCACATTCATACATACATATACTAGGGACAATTTATACAGGATCCAGTTAACCTACCAGCATGTCTTTGGAGTGTGAGAGGAAACCCACAGGGAACACATGCAAACTCCAGGCAGGTGGTGCCATGGTTGGGATTTGAACCAATGACCCAGGTGGAAGTGCTAATCATTTAGCCACTGTGCGGCCCACATGCTTCCCACAGACCAAAATTTTCCAAAATTTTATAAAAAGTCTTCTCAGAAGAGTAGAACCCTAAGTGGGCGGGTGGGGGGTTAGTTCCATATTTATGTCCCTGATTTGGAATGGGATTTTCAGCAAACTCATGCGGGTGTGTCAACAAACTTTTGCCATTTTGCCCATTTATCTAATGTATGGACAATGAATGTTCAGTAGATTCAACTCAAAGCAGAGACTTGGCTTCCTGGAGTGGGGAGAAAAAAAAAATAGGTTTTAGCTGGCACAGCAGGCAACAATGCAAGCCAATTAGGCTATACAGTATAGTACTGCCTATCAAACAGGAACCTTTTTTTTGGGAAGAAAGAGCATAGGGATCACCTCTTCCAGCAGCTGTTGCTCCTTAACTTTTCAGTCGTAGGTTGCCCTTGCCCAAACTGTTTTGCTTTACCTGCATTGGGGAAAAGTGTGGTCAAATTCACTCACTGAGTTGCCTATCTTACAAGACTGGCTAAACAGAATTAGACATTTTACGGTTAGTAAGACAGTATCAAAGCTGTGCGTTTATGTTTGCCTACACATCCACTTTAAATAACTTCTGCTAGGAAGATCCTATAGGGGAGTAAATATTCCATACATACCATGCACTAAAAAGCCCTGCAGAAGGTTCATTGTTCCATACTAAAATGTCGGATTTTTTCCATCTATAAATGTGTTGTTTTAATAATAAACCGCTCCTTCCTTCCGATAGCAGGCCCTCCATTTTTTATGAGACATTTTTACGGTCGTAATGGTGCATCAGGCCCCTTGAGGGGCACGCAGGGTTATTCAGCAGCTAAAGTTACTAAAGATTTACTGTAAAAAGGCAATCATCCGGCCAGATACTTTTCATTCTTCTCTCAGGATATTGATGCGTCACGGAGGTTTTGGCATCTAATACAGCAGCAGCAAGAAAAAAAAAAAAGAAAAAGAAAAACGATTCATTGTTGGAAATTCTATAGCTTAGAAGCTGATGATTCTGCTCCTTCAATCCATTGTGTCTGCCGTTAATTCCCAGACTTTTAAATCCTTAAGCTGAGTACGGTGTGTGTACACCTAGCATTACACATCCGACATCCTTCTTGTTTCTACTGATTGACACGCTGTGATTCTAGCACGCTATGAAAAGATAACACACTGTGATCTATTACCCACCAAAATAAATCCAATTTGTTTATCCCCGCTGCCAATGCTGTGCTCATAACTCAGTGGAATTACTGGCAAGACTTTTATCACTTGAGTCCTTTTCTCACTGGTCTTGGATTTGGTTCATGGCAGCAAATACATCTCTGTTAAACCTATACTCTGGGCATTAACCTACCCCTTATTACCCCCACCTAACAAATCAGTTATTTGAAAAAGAAAACCTTTTACTTACCTAAATATTTGGTCATGTGACATGCAGGGTCCTGGGTCTTCTATCTTCTTTGTTTAGAGGAAAAGGGTCCTTCTTGTCCATATTACTGCCTAGGTGACGTAGGCATTTTCTATTCAGGTCCTCTCAGGAATGTGGGTCTTCTATCTTCTTCCCCGTATAGGTAGATGGTCCTCCTTGATAGTCGCTGTTTAGGTGACATAGACATTACCTATTGGTTGTCCAGCGGTGGGTCCTCTCAAGAGCATGCTGGGCACAAGGTCTTCTATCTTCTTCATTGCAGATCAGGAGGGTCCTTCTTGTCAATGTCACTGCCTGGGTGACGTAGACATTTCCTATTGGCTATCCAGTGTTGGCCCTCTCAGGAATGTCCTGGGTACCGGGTCTTCTATCTTCTTCATTGCAGATCAGGAGGGTCCTTCTTGTCAATGTCACTGCCTGGGTGACGTAGACATTTCCTATTGTCTATCCAGTGTTGGCCCTCTCAGGAATATCCTGGGTACCGGGTCTTCTATCTTCTTCATTGCAGAAGAGGAGGGTTCTTCTTGTCCATAACACTGCCTAGGTGACACAGACATTTGCTATTGCCTGTCCAGCAGTGGGGTCCACTCAGGAATGTGCTGGGTCTTCTATCTTCTTCCCCGTAGAAATGGAGGGTCCTTGTCAGTTTTGCTGTGTAGGTAATGTACACATTACCTTTTGGCTGTCCAGCGGTAGATCCTCTCAAGAACATGCTGAGTACCAGATATTCTAACTTCTTTTTGGCAGAGGAGGAGGGTCCTTTTTTGTTCATGTCACTGCCCAGGTGATGAAGACAGTACCTATTAGCCATCCAGTGGTTGGGTCCTCTCAGCAATATGCTGGTTCCAAGATCTTCATCCCTGTAGAAGTGGGGGGTCCTTCTTGTCCATGTCATTGCCTAGGTGATGTAGACACTCCCTAACGTCTGCCCAGCAGTGGGGTCCTCTTAGGATCTATGAGAGTTCAGCAATGTGAAGATGTCACAAAAAAAAAGGTGACCAGTCCGCGAGGGTGTAAATGGCAGCACCAGATCACTGGCTGTCACACCTAGAAGTGGCTCCAGTGGGGGATATGGATGGCAGATTTAGGTGAGTAAAATGCACTGTATCCTAGTGGTGTCTGTAAAGAGGAATGGTTCACCGCTACTCCTGACCACTTGGTGGGCAGGGCAAAATACATCAGGGTGTGTGGTTTGCTGGAGACATGTAGGTTGAGGCTGCTGCTTATCATTTATTCACCTGGGCTGGTGGGAGGAGTGGCGATCCTTTCCTTCTTTACATTTTCTAACCTTCCGGATTGGTATTGGGACAAGCCTGCACCTCATGCTCTGGGACACGGGGATATGCCTTTAGCTCTACTTTGAACTTATGTCTGTTTGTGTCTCTTTTTATTCTTAGATATGTGCCAGGTTGACTTTAAAAGACTGAGTGACTGAGAGGACAACCAAGAACTACCACTGTCTCTTCTACTGTTGGTGGATCCAAGCCACATGCCACCACTTCTTTAGTGATGACTATTAGCCATAATAATAGAATAGAATATATCTCTTGTTCCCTGTTCCTTTAATAAATATTCATCAGCAGTCCATAGCATGAAAGCACTGGTCCAAGTTGTGATACACTGCCTTGAAAGTAGACATTTATGGCTTACTGTTCCGCCTTGGCTTGTATCCTTGCATAGTGCTTAAGGGACTAACTAGTAAATCAAAACTGAAGCAGCAGAGTGCCTGCAGACAGTTCCCCTTTAAATCCTCCATATGACATGTTTATGTGTCCTGTAACATTCAGTGCTCAACTTTATACACTTATGTCATTAGAAAGTTATGGAGAAGGTGCCACATATACAAAGTCATTTCACAATGTTTACTAATCAACACACGAACAAGAGTGTAAAGGATAATAATATAGTAATACATTATAACCAGCTGATTGCAGTTTTTGCATGTTGAGATTTCAGCAGACCCATGTATATGAAGACTCATAAGAAATACTGTGAAATCTACCTATGACTTTCAGGTACAGCCATTAACTCAACATTTGTACACCTTAAAAATATGCTGTAGTTTCCCTTTAAATGTTGTTATAGATGGCACAATATTAAGGATACCCTTTGAGGATAGATTGTATGGTAATCATTTGTTAAAGTTTATAATCAAGCAGTTAAAGTTTACAATCAAAACAGAAATATGGGGGCAGTGACTGCTGACCTCTGCTTTTAAAAATGCTATACTCCTGCCTGTGTCTGGAATCCATTCTTCTGAGTCACTGACCCAGAACATCAACCATCTAAAGAAAATCAAAGAGAAGTCATGGCTTCTTATCTGTATGCATATTCAAGATTAGTGCTTCAGAAAGTAAGAAGCCAGAGGATTACAATTACAGTTGAGCAACAAGCTTTTTCAGAGGCAGAGATCAGCATTGGCAGCCCACATGTATGCTCATGATGGGTCTAATGTGGTAACTTTACCTGCACTAAAATGGTGACGTGATTGTAAAAAATATGTTATAGCCTTTCTCAATTAGGGTCCCCTAGAGGTTGCGAGGTCAGTTAATCAAAGAGGAATTTCTGCCCTGCAGATAAGTTACTACAGACACTTTCTTTTCAGATATCTGTAAGGGGCATTTTTCCCACTGACCACCAATGTAAGGGGCATTTTTCCCATTGACTATCAATGTAAAGGGCATTCTTCCCACAGAACACCAACAAAAAGGCATTCTTCCACATTGACCACCAATATATAACACATGCTTCCCACTGATTGCCAATGTAAGAAATATTTTTCCCACTGACCACCAATGTAAGGAATTTTTCCCATTGACCACCAATATAAAGGACATTCTTCCAACTGACCACCAATGTAAGGAATTTTTCCCATTGACCACCAATATAAAGGACATTCTTCCAACTGACCACCAATATAAAGGCATTCTTCCCACTGACCAGCAATGTAAGAGAATGTTTCCCATTGACTACCAATGTAATGGGTTTTCTTCCCACTGACCACCAACATAAAGGCATTCTTCGACATTGACCACCAATATATACTGCTCAAAAAAAAAATTAAAGGAACACTTTGAAAACACATCAGATCTCAATGGGGAAAAATATCATGCTGGATATCTATACTGATATGGACTTGGTAACGAGTTAGGAATGTAAGGATGTCCCATCTTTTGATGGAAATGAAAATTATCATCCTGCAGAGGACTTAATTCAAAGACACCCAGAAAATCAAACTGAAAAAATTATGCAGCAGGCTAGTCCATTTTGCTGAGATTTTGTTGCAGCAACTCAATATGGTACTCAGTAGATTGTATGGCCCCCATGTGCTTGTATGCATGCCTGACAATGTCGGGGGAGGCTCCTAATGAGACGACGGATGGTGTCCTGGGGTATTTCCTCCAGATCTGGACCAGGGCATCACTGAGCTCCTAGACCAGCAATGGGCAAACTACGGCCCGCGGGCCGTATACGGCCCGGCGGACCTTTTAATCCGGCCCGCGGAGCTAGGCTCCCGCTAGGCTCCTCTCACAGTCCGCCCTGAAAACCGGTGTAGCATGAAAATCTGTCTCCTATGAGGATCTGTCCCTCTCGACGTATCTGCGCATGTGCCGGAGATCGCCGATCGGCTGCTAATGCCTGAAACTGGCACATGCGCAGATACGTCGAGGGGGACAGATCCTCATAGGAGACAGATTTTCATGCTACACCGGAACGGCGCGGGAACACAGCGAGAGGAACGCGCAGAGCAAAGGTAAGTGAATTGACACAGGGGGGACTTGGGGACTTAATATGGGGGATGAATTAATATGGGGAATGAATTACTATATGGGGGATGAATTACTATGGGGGATGAATTACTATGGGGGATGAATTACTATATGGGGGATGAATTACTATGGGGGATGAATTTTTATGGGGGATGAATTACTATATGGGGGATGAATTACTATATGGGGGATGAATTACTATGGGGGATGAATTACTATGGGGGATGAATTACTATATGGGGGATGAATTACTATATGGGGGATGAATTACTATATGGGGGACGAATTACTATGGGGGATGAATTACTATATGGGGGACGAATTACTATGGGGGATGAATTACTATATGGGGGATGAATTACTATGCTTACTATGGGGGAATATTACTATACTTACTATGGATGACACATACACATCATTCATCTACTCTTGGTCCGGCCCCCGGGTCCAATATATGAACCCATTGCGGCCCTCAAGTCAAAAAGTTTGCCCACCCCTGTCCTAGACAGTCTGAGGTGCCACCTGGTGGTGTTGGATGGACCGAAACATGATATCCCAGAGGTGTTCTATTAGATTTAGGTCAGGAGTGTGGGGGCCATTCAGTAGCATCAATTCCTTCATCCTCTAGGAACTGCCTGCATACTCTCGCCACATGAGACCGGGCATTGTCGTGCACCAGGAGAAACCCAGGACCCACTGCACCAGGAGCAGATACCGGTCCTGCTAATGGGTTAAGGACCTTCTACGGCCCTGTCCAGCTCTCCTAAAGTAACTGCCTGTCTCCTGGAATCTCCTCCATGCTCTTGAGACTGTGCTGGGAGACACAGCAAACCTTCTGGCAATGACATGTATTGATGTGCCATCCTGGAGGAGTTGGACTGCCTGTGCAACCTCTAGGGTCCAGGTATCGCCTCAGGGGCAACCCTGAATGTCCAATACGCTAGATACCCCACTTTCCTAGTCCTTTATTTACTCATGCCCACACTTACTGTTCACTCTAATGTCTCCTAAACTGTAGATATAATCATTATTAGCAGGATTCCCTGGAATATGAAAGTTAAGTGTTAAAAATGTAGACTGAGGCTGTGTTATATAATTGGAATACATAATGGTGATCAGTGACATCTGCCGGCACCTCATCTAGGTATCACAGTGTAGCTGGAGAATTCAGGACTGACCCTGCCGAACAAATAAAAGAGGCCTCATTATGTCATAAACAACCATAGCAGGCTCTATAAAACTAGTATTGCATGAAGTGTTGCAATCGTGGCTTATGTCATCAGATAGTTATGTGGACGATGTAACATGTACAAAGTCCTTTGTGTTTAGTGATCCCTCAGCTCCACCAAGATTACCAAGAAATTTATCTGAAATAATAACACACCGAGGAGTTCTGTAATACATGAGAACTTTGAAGCTGAACACAGACAAAATAGCTAAAATGCATACATATGTGAATTGTTTTATTTACTAAAGATTTAAAAGTACACTCACTGGCCACTTTATTAGGTACACCGGTTCAATTGGTTGGTAACACAAATTGCGAATAAGCCAATCACATGGCAGCAACTCAATGCATTTAGGCATCTAGATGTTGTGAAGACCACTTGCTGAAGTTCAAATCGAGCAATGGGGAAGAAAGGGGATTTAAGTGATTTTGAACGTGGCATGGTTGTTGGTGCCAGACAGGCTGATCTGAGTATTTTAAAAACTGCTGATCTACTAGGATTTTCATGAACAAACATCTCTAGGGTTTACAGAGAATGGTCCGAAAAAGAGAAAATATCCAGTGAGTGGCAGTTGTGTGGATGAAAATGCTTTGGTGATGTTGGAGGTCAGAGAAGAATGGACAGGCCGGTTCGTGATGATAGAAAGGCAACAGTAACTCATGTCAATATGGACCAAAATCTCTAAGGAATGTTTCCAACACCTTGCTGAATATATGCTGTGAAGAATGAAGGCAGTTATGAAGGTAAAAGGGGTCCAACCCGGTACTAGCAAGGTGTACCTCATAAAATGGCCGGTGAGTGTATATTCAAAGGCCAAACATTTTTGTTTTAGCTTTGGATGGAACCCTGGTCCTGGTTATATTATGCCTGTGTCCCACTTGGGAGATTTCTTATAACTTCCTGACATGGAACCACAAGTGGAAGTGAGAGATCGCTCCGAAGCAAGTTGTAGCAGATCATGTGTCCCCATTACAAGATTTCCCCATACCTCCCATTTCGGTGACAACTGTAACATTTTAGATTTGCCCTGACTATCTGTACAATTGACAGTGGTCAACAGGAAAATAGGGTGATTTTCCAGGACTGTGTCTCGCCACATACAGTACAGCCCTTTGGTACTTATAGGGTATTGACCCTTTTCATTTTTTGTCTTTAACATTTCTTTCCAGTTTTATCCCACGTGGATTTTACACAAGATTTCCATTTTTTATCCTCTAACATTTCTTTTGATGTATCTTTGTTTTTAATCAAATTTAGAATTTATTGATTGATTTATATTTATTGTTGGTTTTCTGATCTTGTATTCCTTATTATGGTTTTTCCATTACAGTACCCCCCTAATACAGTGGGTCCCGGATTAGATATTCAATACCATTACTTATTCCCCTTACCTGGTATATTCCTCTCATCGTTTTTAAACAAACGTATTGCTTTTCCCTGTGTAAAGTTGAATGAATTGTTCTTGTCCTGTTGTAATTTTATGGGTATATTTTAAGGTGGGTGGAGCTGTCCGCTCTAACCATATCCCCTCCCTTTTGTAATGATGTTAAGCTGGCCTCCTTGCTGTGCTGGGCTTCTATAAAATGGCCGCTCACCATACCTACCACGGACTTGAGAAAGCGCATGTGCACGAAACGTGTTGTCCTGGTAACCGGTCTTCACTTCCAGCCTGCGGCTATAGCGTGGGTTCCTCCCCTCCGTCTCCCACACATCGTGGTGACGTCACCCGGGACGCCGCAACGCCGCGATTACGTGGTCCCTGCTTGACAGGCACTCCTCTCCTCCACAGCTCCCTTCTGAGTGGATGGGCCATCCATCTGGAACCAGGCTTTTTAAAGCCACAGGCTTGTACTTTTACTTTTCATTCGTTTAGCATCATCCTTTTCAATAAAGGTACACCTCCTAGCAAGGTGTTTTATATTATTACACATTCCACAACGCATGGCTCTTTGTAGAACTCCCTGGGTTCACTTATGTGACTTACTACGGTTGCAGTGGTTTTCCACCAGTAGCCTCCCTGGCGGTATTCCCAAGTGTAGCTCGGGGTAAAGTTTCAGTAACACAAGCGGTAACCCCGAGCTACACTCGGGAATACCATGCGGTGCTGCTCCGGGATCTGTTCTTCTTCTCTTACCTTGTCCTGTGCTCCCGCGATGTCCCTCCTGCAGTGTCCCCTGTAATGTCCTCCGGCCGATGCCGGCATCTGTCTTCCGGGTTCCGTTCCCTGCGACGTCAGGACGTATGGAGACAGAACTGGCGGGAAATTTGAAAATAACAAAAAGTGACATTCACTAAATACACTAAAATCACATAGTAAAACATTACTGTATCAAACCATTTCACATACATTTTGTCCCGAGTGCTTTGTCCTGCGCCCTGCCTGCATTTTTACTGTTCTTTCTGCCTGGAAACTGAGAAACGTCCATGGCGTCCAAAAAGCGTCCCTTTAGGTCAAAAGCGGTTTTAGACCAGCTAGAGAACAGCGATAGCAAATCAGAACCACTTGCAGAATTGAGTGATAATGATTCGTGGGGGAAATTCGTCATCAAAACGATTTTGCGACTTTGCTCAGCGATGTGCGTACTTGGCGCTATATTTCAAATTTCAGTGTTTTTGGTTTGATTATATTATTGAAGTACATTTATTATTATTATTATATTATTTTTGATGATTATTTATTAAATTATAATTTATGATTTTGTGTTTCAAATTTTATCATACCCGGGATGTTTACTAGACTCTTGTTCGGACAGATTTCAGTGAGTTATTCCTAAAAATTACAGGCCTACAATAAAAAAAATACATATTTCCATGCAAAAAAATGTACCGCTTTGAGCACAGAAATATGGACATAATCAGACTGCTAGGGAGGTTAATGACAGTTGAGAACAAAGGAGAACTTGAACTCTTTTGAGCACTTGTTAGATACACGGGGAGATGGGAAACATGGGGTTTATATAAAATTCTTATAGGATTAAACATGGGCACAAAGCCCTCATTTATAGAGAAATGGGAATGGGACTTAGGAGTAATTGTAGATGAGGAAAAGCAAAAGCAAATATTATTATTATACAGTATTTATAAAGCGCCAATAGTTCGCTCAGCGCTGTACATTACAAAGGGGGACAGAACATGTGACAGAACAATACCAATACAATGTAAAACATGAGGGGATCGAGGGCCCTGCTCCTTGGAGCTTACAATATAGATTAATACACGGGAATGTAAATATGAGAGGTGGAAATGAATTCTAAATGTATAACAAGATGGTATATTACACAGAGTGTAGCACATAGAATAAGGGGAGATAATTCACCTATGTGTTGGCGTGGATGTGGAGGTAGAGGCACAATGTTTCATATTTGGTGGGAGTGTGATAAAATACAAAAATATAGGGGAGGTATAGTCCACGTAATTCAAGAAATAATGGAGGTTAATATCCCAAAGGACCCAGTGACTTCTCTTTTATGGTATTAAACTTTCAGTGAAAGAATATAAAAACTCAGGTTTAATGTATTATTTGAATGCACCGAAGGGAATGATACCCAAGTTTTGGAAGGAACAAGAAGCACCTAAAATAAAGGATTGGGTAGAAAAGGTGGAACAGGTATATAGATTGGAGCAACTTTATCGTATGGACGAGGACAAGATGGAGGTTTCCGGTTAAGGTGGAGGAAATGGGAAGAATTTAAAAAATCAGATTTATATCTAGAATATTTATTTATTTCAGGTACTTATATAGCGCCGTCAATTTATGCAACACTTTACATATATATTGTACATTCACATCAGTCCCTAACCCTTAAGGGGCGTACAATCTAAGGTCCCTAACTCACATTCATATACAAGGGCCAATTTAGACAGGAGCCAATTAACCTACCAGCATGTCTTTGGAGTGTGGGAGGAAACCCACGCAGGCACAGGGAGAACATGCAAACTCCAGGCAGGAGCTGCCGTGGCTGGGATTCAAACCAACAACCCTAGTACTGCCAGGCGGAAGTGCTAACCATTTAGCCACTGTGCTGCTAGAATATAGCTAGAAGAGTTCAGAAACCATCGGTGAAAAAGGAAGCAGTAAAGTGGTAATTTCCCAGATTAGGATCTCTAGAACAAGTAGAACATTGCAAAGTCTAGGCTGTCAGGGTTGTACATTAGGGGGGGGGGTTGAGAATAGGATATTAAGATTAAGATGAAAGTTAATATTTTTGATATTATGTTAAGTAAATCTGAATTTTATATCCTGATTGTTATATCAATGTTTGTATGTATAAATTGGTAATTTGAAAAATGTATAATAAAATATTTAAATTAAAAATAATGACAGTTTTTGACTTGCTCCCATGGTATGTGCCTTTTACGTTTATGACAACAGTGTTTAGTGTTTTTCTTGCAAAGATGCTTACTCATGTCAGTGGAGAAAGTATTCTCATAAAACTCAGCAAAAAAAAAAAAGTTCAGTACATCCCTCCAATACACGCACATTTTCCCATAATGCATCTTTAGAAAAATGCAACCTGGACATTCCAGCAGCTACAGAGGAGGAAAAAAAGAGGAACCTTATTGGACACCACAGTGGCTGGACTTTGCCATACTGCCGAAACCAATTTTCCTCTTCAGGGCCCTCATTCTTTCTTAAATTAGGCTCATTTAACACATTTACTGGTGTGTTGGTTTCAGTTTAGAGGCAAGTCACTACTGGGAAGGGCTGGAGAACCCAAAAATTCCAGCAGTACCTGAACGAGTAGTGCTATTCAAGTACAGAAGAATAAATGCTGATCCTGGCAGATATCCGGTGAACTCCCAATCCTGTAGCATGTCTTCAGTCTCTGACCATCTCCTGTAGCATGTCTTCAGTCTCTGACCATCTCCTGTAGCATGTCTTCAGTCTCTGACCATCTCCTGTAGCCTGTCTCCAGTCTCTGACCATCTCCTGTAGCATGTCTTTAGTCTCTGACCATCTCCTATAGCATGTCTTTAGTCTCTGACCATCTCCTATAGCATGTCCGTAGTCTCTGACCATCTCCTATAGCATGTCTGTAGTCTCTGATCATCTCATGCAACATGTCCCAAGTCTCTGACCATCTCTTGTAGCATGTCCCCAGTCTCTGACCATTTGCTGTGGCATGTCTGCAGTCTCTGACCATCTCCTGCAACATGTCCCCAGTCTCTGACCATCTCTTGTAGCATGTCCCCAGTCTCTGAGCATCTGCTGTAGCATGTCCCCAGTCTCTGACCATCTCTTGTAGCATGTCCCCAGTCTCTGACCATCTGCTGTAGCATGTCCCCAGTCTCTGACCATCTCTTGTAGCATGTCCCCAGTCTCTGACCATCTGCTGTAGCATGTACACAGTCTCTGGCCATCTCCTGTAGCATGTACACAGTCTCTGGCCATCTCCTGTAGCATGTGCACAGTCTCTGACAATTTTATGTTGTATAGATCCCCCAGGAGCAAAATACCCACAGCCACAATAGATCCTTTCAGCAACAATAGATCCTTTCCAGGAACAACAAGTCTTCCCCAGCAACAATAGTTCCCACAGGAGCAAAATACCCCCCCAGCCACAGTAGATCCCCCGCCAGCAACAACAGATCCACCCCAGCAACAGTAAACCCCCTCTAGCAACAATAGATCCCCCAGCAGCCAGCATCAAAAGACCTTCTCCCTTCAACAGTAGATCCCCAACAACAACATAAGAACCCCAGAGCCACAGTAGATCCTCCACCAATAATACACCCCCAGCAACAATAGATCCCCAAGCAGCCAGTATTAATAGACCTTCCAGCACACCCGAGCCCCCTTTGCCAGTACATACATCCTGTGCTGGAGGTGCCAGAACTGCGTTCCTGCATATCCTAGATTGTAAGCTCGAAAGAGCAGGGCCCTTGACCCCCTCGTGTATTGTTTTTTGTTACTGTATTGTCTCATGTACTGTCCCCCACTATAATGTACAGCGCTGAGCAAACCTTTTGGCGCTATATAAATAATGTATAATAATATAATAATAATAATATTCTAAATATTTTGAGCAGCCCTTTGTTAATTTTTAGTGCTACACTGGAGGCCCCTATATTGTGTATGATGACCACCCCTGTTCTCTCCTTGGCTGCAGTTGAAGGCCAATGTCTGTCAGTTGTTTCCTTTTTCCCTGGCCGTGCCAACTTGCTCATGATGTTTACATGTTGCTTAATAATGACAATGACTAAGCATGAACACGCTGAAGTCATATAACTATCAAAGGATGAGTAATGTTAAAGTAAACCGTTCTTTTGTCCCTAACACTCCTTTTGTACAGAGCCATACAAAAATATTCTGTTACACAATCACCTTTCCCTAGGGAAACTGGGTCACAACAGCTGCGGCATAGAGAAGGTCAGCTGTTATTTTGGTTATGGATAGATATTTCATCCAGTACATCAAAGAGTATGATATTTCTGCATCGCCCAGCAATGCATTATGGGAATTAATATCTAACTTCAGGCCATTTTTTTTTCTTTTTTTGCTTGTAGACAGAGTGAGGACAGCTTAGAACCTCTGTCAGGCTTTTACTGCTGTCTGATGTTTTCTTTGGAAGATTTAATTTCACTTTCTTTCCTGGTGGTCTTAAAATGAACCTTCCCACTTAAAGTCTAAGAAAAGCCTAATAATATCTACAGTGGGGATCGAAAGTTTGGGCACCCCAGCTAAAAATTTGTATTAATGTGCATAAAGAAGCCAAGGAAAGATGGAAAAATCTCCAAAAGGCATCAAATTACAGATTAGACATTCTTATAATATGTCAACAAAAGTTAGATTTTATTTCCATCATTTACACTTTCAAAATAACAGAAAACAAAAAAATGGCGTCTACAAAGGTTTGGGCACCCTGCAGAGTTGATATCTTGTACATTAATATCTTTATGCACCTTAATACAAATTTTTAGCTGGGGTGCCCAAACTTTCGATCCCCACTGTATTCTTAAAAACGTTCCCTCCCCCCTCCTCCTTTCTATCTTGTCTAAATTGTATAAAAAAGATGCGTGTACGTACCTATTTTTAATCCGCTCTGGTCCGGTCATGCAATCCTGTAGCTTTGTCTCTCCTGTGCCAGTGAGCGGCTGCTGCAGGGGAGAGAAGGGGAGAGTCAACAACTGCTGGGTCATGGGAGCCTATGGGTGATATCCTGGCTGTTGGATATTTTAGAGCGCTCCCTGAGCTGGAGTTGCAGGATCATTGGACCAGGACCATAGCAGATTGAAAATAGATAAGCACATAGATCTTTTTTTTAATACAGGTTAGGCAGTATGGGTAGGAGGGAGGAGGGGATATTTTCAAGAATAGTTCAGTTTTTCTTCTATTTTAAAGACTAACTCGAACAAAAAGTTTTTTTCCATGCAGTGGGGCTGTGGAAGGGTTAATTGCTTGTTTTGTCCAGGGGCGACAAAAACGTTTTTGCTTACCCAATCCTCCACTCCAGTGGCAAACAATGTGACCCCAGGATCCTCAATCCATCCAAAACTGATCTCATAATATTTCATCCCCCGCATGCCTCTTCCACCGATTTCTCGGTCAGGATCAATAGCACCACTATCAACCCATCCCTGCATGCCAGGGTGCTACGGGTAACCCTGGATTCTGAACGATCCTTTCAGGCCCACATCCAATCCCTGTCCAAATCATGCCGCCTCAACCTCTGCAACATCTCCAGAATACGCCCCTTTTTAACCAATGATACCACAAACCTCCTAATTCACTCCCTGGTTATCTCTCGCCTCGACTACCGCAACTCCCTCCTCATTGGCTTACCTTTACATAGACTATCCCCGCTCCAGTCCATCATGAATACTACTGCCAGGCTCATCCACCTTACCAACCAATCAGTGTCTGCCACCCCTCTCTGCCAATCCCTCCACTGGCTTCCACTCGCCCCAACAAATAAAATTCAAAATATTAACAACTTACAAAGCCATCCACAACTCTGCTCCCAGCTATATCACTAACATGGTCTCAAAATATCAACCAAACCGCTCACTTCGATCCTCCCAAGACCTTCTGCTCTCTAGTTCCTGTGTCACCTCCTCCCATGCTCGCCTCCAGGACTTCTCTCAAGCTTCTCCCATCCTATGGAACTCCCTACCCCAATCTTTCTGGCTATCTCCTAATCTATCCACCTTTAGACGATCCCTGAAAACTTTTCTCTTTAAAGAAGCCTATCCTGCTTCTAACTAGTAAACCGCCATTTATTTCCTCCATCAGCTCATCCCCCCACAGCTATTACCTTTTGTATCACTCAACCCTTCCTCCTAGATTGTAAGCTCTAACGAGCTGTGCCCTCTGTTTCCTCTTGTACCATATTGTATTGTAACTGTAATGTCTGCCTTCATTTTGTAAAGCGCTGAGCAAACTGTTGGCACTAAATAAATCCTGTATAATAATAAAAATAATAATAATAATAATCCAGTGGTGGACTGTTCCTGACATCCTCACATCCAGAGCAGGTCTATGGGCTTGATGATGCCAGGAACAGTCCACTGCTCATACTGCTAGATTCTGGGGGAAGGGGGCAGGTCATGTGACACTCTCCACTTCTTTTGCACTACTTCTCTGGTACTGGTGGTCCTCGAGGGTGCAAAGAGTGGCACTGAATTGTTGACGTCATCGACGCTCTCTGAATCATAACACTGAGTGCAGAGTGCTGTGGTGATGCCCCATCAGAAGCAGCTTGTTTAACCTCACCAGGAGCACATGCGACAGGGTGACAACGAAAAAGCACAATTGGATGACAGTTGTCATCCTGTAACAGGAAGTGCATGTCAGAATCACCAGGTATCCTTTTATTGAAAGATTAAAAATTATTATAAATAACTTTTGAAATCACATGCATTTATTAGAGCGTAAATTAAGTTTTTGTGATTGTCCCGATGACAATGGTCACGAGGATGGGTGATTTGTTCTGGGCAATCTGGTGGTATTGGGAAAAATTCCATTTTGTATTGTGGTATCATATTCTGTACATTGTGGGGTTCTTTATTATCCCAGGTGCCTAGTGTCTAACCTGTGGACCAAGGGACTTGCACAGCCCTTTGATACTTACTGTATATGCATTGGGCCCTAGGACAGTGTAGTCCGTGTTTTCCCTGCACAGGTGCTTACTCAAGCTAGTGAAGGAAATATACTCATTAAACTGGCTTTTGCTAGATAAAGTGGGTTTACTTTTATGGGTATTCTCTATTTTTTGTCTAGAGCTCTGCTTGTTGTAACTCTGTCACCATAATATATGGGAATGTTTGGTCCGGTCTTGTGTCTGCAGCTCAGAGGCCAGCTGGGAAGATAAAACTGAGTGTAAAACCATTTCCAAGGATCTACTGCGGCAATAAATTACGAGTGGCACACTGGTTAGAGCATAGACAGTGTCGCCTTGTACAGCCCAGCCATTCATGCAGCAAAACCCCACTCTGCAATAGAGACATATATCGAAGGTTCAGACTCTCTCCTTTCACAAACACACATCACCTCAAAGTGGAGGCTGCCATGAGAAGGCCATTCTTCTCTTTACCCAAATTCTTACAAAGAACATTTTATGTCTATGAAGAGTCGGAGACCAGGATAGCTTGTACATAAGTTTACTTATGTTACATTGGGGCTGTCAGATCCAAACATCACCAGCTGTCTTGCATTTAAAGTGGTTGTAAGCCTCTGAAATGAAAAATTATTATTATACAGTATTTATAAAGCGCCAATAGTTCGCTCAGCGCTGTACATTACAAAGGGGGACAGAACATGTGACAGAACAATACCAATACAATGCAAAACATGAGGGGATCAAGGGCCCTGCTCTTTCAAGCTTACAATCTAGGAGGGAGGGGATGGTGGCACAGGAGGAGATAGCTGTGGGGGATGGAGTGGTAGGAAGAGTGGAGGAGGTCGGCAAGTTAGCAGGGGGTGGGGTAGGCTTCCCTGAAGAGATGGGTTTTCAGGGTCCACCTAAAGGAGAGGAGAGTAGGTGATAATCTGATGGGTTGGGGCAGGGAGTTCCAGAGGATGGGTGACACCCTGGAGAAATCCTGGAGGCGGGCATGGGAGGAGGAGACCAGGGAACTAGAGAGAAGGAGGTCTTGTGAGGAGCGGAGTGTGCGTGCTGGGCGGTACTTGGATATTAGGTCAGTGATGTAGTTCGGGGCAGTATGGTGGACGGCTTTGTATGTCAGTGCTATAAAGCATATTCTTCTATAGTGTGTACTTGCTTAAACCCAAAGCACCAAGTGTGGTTTCTGTGTTTTGAATGGCTGTAGAGGAGATAGGGCTTCAGATAAACATATACAATTTATGTAGAAGGATTTATTTAATCTCTGTGTGTCACCTGAGGCCAGTTGCTTCACTAAGTATATGTAAGGGTTTTCAAGGACTTTAAAGGGTCAGTCCACTGTTTCTTATATGTTTCAGGGGCTTTTAGATCTCTGGGTTTGAGGTCCCAGGCCTGCACTTCCAAGTCATTGCGAATAGATCCCACTCACCTTGTTTGTCCCACAAAATTAAGTTGAAAGAAACATGGGAGCTGCTAGTTGTGTGATTGGATCACTTATGCAGATCAGGAGCTGTGACTTCTCTTGCTACATTACTGTTTTGGGTTTATGGTTTAGAATGTACCTAATCCAGCCATTTCCTTCCCTAATCCAGTCATGGCAGCCATGCCCACCAATTTTTCTATTATGACGGAGTTCAAATTATTTATTTTACGGTTCCATGGCTTACCAGGCTCCTCTTATAAATGACATGACAATGACTTTTAGTGGTAGTGAATATAGGAAGCCGGCAACCCAAAACATCAAAATGCATTTATCTTTATTTACTACAGGGTCGGTACAGGACAAAACAGCTTACACGTTTCGTCCGTAAGGCCTTAGTCATAGCATGTTGCTCTGAACCATAACATCAATATATACAACCCTTCATGGAATGCCAGACTCCTTTAATAAATGGCATGACAATGACTTTTAGTGGTAATGAAGATAGGCAGCCGGCAACCCAAAACATCAAAATGCATTTATTTTTATGTAATAATGGGTAGTTACAGGACAAAAGAGCTTACATGCCATAAGGCCTTAATCATAGCATGTTGCTCTCTGAACCATAACATCAATATACAGTATAAACCCTCCACCCACATTCATTCAGGTACAGAAAATTAAACCAATCAATGGAGAGGATACAGAAGTCTGCATCTAGGGATGGGAAAGGAAAGCGAAATGGACGAAATGTGTAAGCTGTTTTGCTCTGTATTTTCCCTGTAGTAAATAAAGTTAAATGCATTTGGATGTTTTGGATTGTCTGCTACCTACCTTTGATACCACTACAGTATGGGTGACTGGAAGACACTCTGAGCCTGAGCACTGGAATCTCACCTCCTTATCGGGATTCACTGGGACTTCGGATTGAGTGCTGCTTCCCTTTGTTACATATCAATTTTAAGTAGGTTATTAAAGTAATCCTGTGTGTCCATAAAGTTGGCAACTTAAGATACCTGCTCACTGGTTCAGTTTATCCTCAGAGCACCTTGAATCCTCCAAAACCTTGTATCTCCACAAGACAATGATCAACCTCACAGCTGCATGGTCAATACTTAGGGTTAGGGCCACTCTTGTCCAAAAAGCCTGCTCATTGCATTTAGCAGCCAGTGAGAAGGCACAAAAGCTTGGGGTGGGGGGTCTCTTGTAATTATCACCTTCATTTGTGCGCAAGTAAAAAAACTTGGTGGGCGCTTTAACCTTCCAGTGTAAAGTGGTCACCATCCAGTTCTTTAACATACCATCCTCATTTTTTGTTTCCTTGAATCCCCTTGCTTCTACACAAGTACTGACCACACCCTGGTGGTCAGTATCTATAAACTAAGGCACACCCTTACATGAGAGCACTGGAGACTGGCAATCGAGCACTGCATTGTGGGTTAGCAGGGTGAACATCACGTGTTTCACTATACTGGGAGGTATCAGGATTGATCGTTAGGGACTGAGTCGGCAACTAATTGAAGGCAAAGGAGGGGTTATTTGGGTGTATTTGTTTTTAAAAAGGTTTGCATAAAGCTGAGTTCTGGGATTCTTTAAAAAAAAATCTGCCCTTATAGTGGACCCCAGCACACTGTGAGGGTTAAGTCCAGAGGAATAAGTTGTTATACTTACCTTGTTCCTCGCCCTGGCAGGCTCCAGCACTCTTCTCTTCTCTCTGAACCTCTGGGTTGTTGGTGGATCTCTCCATTCTTATGCACAATATAGGAATATTGGTTCTGTACTGTTCTTGATAACGTAGCACATGGCCACTGACCAGGAAGTCTTCGAGAAGAGGCTTCTGGGGATCAGCTGCATGGATGAAGGAAGCCTGCCAAAGTGAGGAGTAGGGTATTATGCAGGCCATAGACGGGTCGAAAATCGGCTGATTTTTCTGCCGCAAAAAAAATCGGCCGATTTTCGCACCATTAGTCGGGGTTTTGGCACATTTTTTTTATTGGTAAAGTTGGAAAAAAAATTTCCCGGCAATGATGGGCAAATCGGCCGATCGTTTTACCGATAAAAAATCTGCGCATGAGCCGTGACCTGCAAGAAGAAGAAGAAAAAGAAGAATTCCAGTCCGCTATTATATTTTATATGAAAAGTATTGCAGTTGCAACAATGTATCTATTTGTATCTGAATAAAACCAACTGTATCCGAAATGTATACAAATGGATACATTGTTGCAACCACAATACTTTTTCATGTCAAATATAATAGCGGAGCTCTCTGCAGGGACAGAAGTAATTAAATTCCGGCCGTAGAAGGGACGAAAATCGGCCAATTGTTTTTACCATTGGTGGTAACGTCGACCTACTGAATGACCGATTTTTCATTTTATTTTTTTTTTAAAAACGGCCGGTTTTCGACCCGTCTATGGCCTGCATTACACCTTGTTTCCCCAACCCCTAGTCTTAATGAACATTTAACCCTTTCCCTGAGAGACTTCCCGCAAGGGCCATTTTCTGCCTGACTGGAGTTCATAAAAGTCTTGTTACTTAACTTTCCAATTGTATTCTTGGTACATTCACACATTTTTATAAAATATACAAACTTTGCTTTTGATTTAGTAGCATAGCCTAGTGACTGTGTCTAGGTGGCTTACCCTGTAATTCATTTTCTTTCAACAGGTGCTTAGCAAGGATGACCACAAAAGATAGCCACCAGCGGGAGAAGCTACAAGTCTGCTAATGAAAAAAAAATAAGCAGGAAGATTTGGCCAGCACATGCCAAAAAGGTGAGGATCATGCCAAAAATTGCTTTCACATAACCTTCACTACACTAACTTCAAAATCATTACTCACTGAAAATTTCTGACAGTTTCCCTTTAAGCCCATAATATTGTTACTCGGAGGAGAACAATGACTAATCTATTCTGCTGTACAGCCAGAGAGGTTTGTCAACATTTACTTTAATGTAACTCCTTCTCTACATTATGAGGAACCATTCTCTGCCAGGAATGCTGGGAGTGACATGCAAATGAGGCTTTGACTATACTTGCATTAGACCGGGGTTTTAGGAGGTTAATGCTTGAACCCTGTTTTGCATGAGCATATTTACAGTCAGTTAAAGAAGAATGTTTCTGTTTAATACTGCAAATTTGCATAGAAGAATATTAACATTGATATTGTAACCTGTCGCCAGGCTTTCCAGAGAAACCCATGGCAGTTGCTGGAAGAAAAGAGGGGAGAGGACAGTCACAAGACTCTCAGCAGGTTAGAGAATAGGCATGGCTCCAGGTTGTCCAGTGGTCTGCAGAACATTGTTTCCTGAGCTTTAGTGGTCTGTGGATAACCTATGCATTGACTGCTTGTTGTATTGTTAGAGAATTTGTAAACCCCAAATTTGCTCCAACTCTCCCTGAAAGTAAACAAGGCCTTTGGGTTCTTTGTGTGTATTGCCTTCATTCTCATGCCTGGACTTTGCCCTATGAAAGAGATGGTATCCATTCAGTGCTCTTCCACTGAGAGAGACAATGTTCATTCAACACTCTGCCCCCGAAAAAGTCAGTATCCTTTATCCTGTTCCAGAGAGTCAGTATCCATTCAGCACTCTCCCCTTCAAGAGAGTCGGTATCTATTCAGCACCCTACCCTTTAAAAGAGTCAGTATCCATTCAGCATGCTGCCATTCAAGAGATTCAGTATCCATTCAGCATTCTGCCCTTCAAGAAAGTCAGTATCCATTCATCATTCTGCCCTTCAAGAGATTCAGTATCCATTCAGCATTCTGCCCTTCAAGAGATTCAGTATCCATTCAGCATTCTGCCCTTCAGGAGAGTCAGTATCCATTTAGCATTCTGCCCTTCAAGAGATTCAGTATCCATTCAGCATTATGCCCTTCAGGAGAGTCAGTACCCATTTAGCATTCTGCCCTTCAAGAGATTCAGTATCCATTCAGCATTCTGCCCTTCAGGAGAGTCAGTATCCACTTAGCATTCTGCCCTTTAAGAGATTCAGTATCCATTTAATATTCTGCCCTCCAAGAGATTTAGTATCCATTCAGCATTCTGCCCTTCAAGAAAGTCAGTATCCATTCAGCATTCTGCCCTTCAAGAGATTCAGTATCCATTCAGCATTCTGCCCTTCAGGAGAGTCAGTATCCATTTAATATTCTGCCCTTCAAGAGATTCAGTATCCATTCAGCATTCTGCCCTTCAGGAGAGTCAGTATCCATTTAATATTCTGCCCTCCAAGAGATTCAGTATCCATTCAGCATTCTGCCCTTCAAGAGAGTCAGTATCCATTCAGCATTCTACCCTTCAAGAGATTCAGTATCCATTCAGCATTCTGCCCTTCAAGAGAGTCAGTATCAGTTCAGCATTCTGCCCTTCAAGAAATTCAGTATCCATTCAGCACTCTGCCCTTCAAGAGAGTCAGCATCCATTCAACATCATGCCCTTTAAAAAAAGTCAGTATCCATTCAGTATTCTACCCTTCAAAAGATTCAATGTCCATTCAGCACTCTGCTCTTCAAGAGTATCGGTATTCATTCAGTACTCTTCCCTACACAATAGCCAGTGTCCATTCAGCACTTTTCCCTCCAAGATAGTCCGTGTCCTTTCAGTAACCTGCCCTCCAGTATAGTCATTGTCCCTTTTGCACTCTGCCCTCTGATATACAGTAGTTGGAGTCAATTGAGCACTCTGCAACCCCAAGCGTATCGGTGTCCATTCAGCTCATTGCCCTCCAGTAGTGTCATTATCTTTTTAGCACTATGCCTTTCAAGAGAGTCACTGCCCATTCAGCGCTCTGCTTTTGGAAAGATCTATTGTGAAAACGTATGCTGAAGTACCTACTGTAGGTGCAGACACATCTATTTGTTGGGTGAATTAGCCTACTGCATCTATTTTCTGAACTGCCAGGTAACTCTAGTGTGAGCATACCTTCCCACATGGCTGTGCTGCATATACACTCACCGGCCACTTTATTAGTTACACATGTTCAATTACTTGGTAACACAAATTCCTAATCAGCCAATCACAAGGCAGCAACTCAATGCATTTAGGCATCTAGATGTGGAGAAGACAACTTGCTGAAGTTCAAACTGAGCATCAGAATGGGGGAAGAAAGGGGATTTAGGTGACTTTAAATGTGGCATGGTTGTTGGTGCCAGACAGGCTGGTCTGAGTATTTCAAACACTGCTGATCTGGGATTTTCAGCACAACCATCTCTAGAGTTTACAGAGAATGGTCCAAAAAAAAAGAAAATATCCAGTGAGCGGCAGTTGTTTGGAGGAAAATGCCTTGTTGATATCAGAGGTCAGAGGAGAATGGGCAAACTGGTTGCTGTGACATTCAGATGGTAGGGTCAGAATTTGGTGTAAACAACATGAAAGCATGGATCCATCCTGCCTTGTATCAACGGTTCAGGCTGGTGGTGGTGTAATGCTGTGGGGGAGATTTTCTTGGCACTAGTAAGATGAACCTAATACAGTAGCCGGTGAGTGTAAATCCAGATCCTGACCTTCACCATCAAGAGTGAGGATGTGTAGCATCAATGCTAGACATCCAGCCTTTGTTCATCATTAGTCTAGTCTGTCCCAGGTTCAAAGTGGTTAAATTTCACCCGTTATTTGCAATGTGCCTTGGCCTGCATCTGCATATCCATCATTCATCTGGTCCAAGTCAGAGGCAGCTGCAGAAGTTGGCCAAGACTATGCCGTGTATACCCAGCGAGCTTCTCTGTCACCAACACAAGGACACCTCTTATGTCCCAGACTTCTTGCTAAGACGCCTGTGTGTCCTGTCGCCTGAATGTCACATTCAGTGTCCCAGCATTCACGTTCCGTGTAGTATGAAGCATGCAGCCTTGCACAGGAGCTCACAATTCTGTTTCTCTAAGGATGTACACAGGTCAAAATCATCATCAAGATACAGTTTGGTCAAAATTGAAAATTAAACCCATGCATGAAGCATAGCCAGACTGCTCACTAGTTCAGTTTACTATCCAGACCAGGGGCGGACTGACCATTGGGGAACCCATGAGATGTCCCTGGTACCTTTCATTGGCTTTTTTGGGTGGGATTTGAGTGTGGGCAAGGACACAGGGGCTCCATGATCCCCTATTGCCCGGGGGCCCCATGAGTTGTAAGTCCGCCCCTGATCCAGATATTGTCATAGTACAAGTCCACCCCACTTCCTTTCAGTGTCATTTATGAGAAGATTCTCACAGCACCAGATCCACAGCTACCGTAGATGTAAATGATGGTACACCAAGCTTGGCAACGTCCACACACTTCAGCAAGCCAATCCAACCATCCTGCACATGAAACTTTAATTCAGATTAGGTTTAAAGTATAACCAAAGGCAATTTTTTTTTTAATTTTTAGACGAAGGATGGATTAGAACACCAGTCAGGTTTTTATTGCTGTCTGTGTCCCCCCTCCCGTTAGGGAGATTCACCCTCTCTATTTGTTCTGTTTACCGTTATCATTGAAAGTGAAAGTAAAATAAAATCCTAAAATTTGGGTTGCCCCCAGAAAAGTAATAGAGGGGAAATCTTCCAATGGGGACAACAGTTCTGGAGACCTGGGGGTCCCCAAGGAATTCCCTTAATTTACAGATATTTCCTCTCACTTCCTGTTTTAGTTATGGGACAGGAAGTGAAGGTAAATCTTACAATGGGGCAAATATGGCAAATCTACACCTTAAAGGGGTTATAATCCTCCCTTACTCTATGTAGAATGAAGAAAAAGGTTTTGGCTATAGTTCTACTTTAACAGAGTGCACTTAGTGACTTAAAGGAGAAGGTTACTCTCATATAAGGTGCACTTATGCCACCTACCTGGCTCACCACCACATCTAAAGTATTCAACTTACTTTAGTGAATCTGATTGCTGTGGTATGTTATGACTACATCCCTACTGCTGGCTGTTTCTACACAGTGGGTCTTCTTAAACAGGCCATACATGGATTGATCGATGGATTGACTTGGGTACAGTTGGCCTGCCCATACATGGATGAAATCTTGGCCTGCTGAACCCAAGTCGGTCCATTGTTCAACTTGGATACAACCAGCCTATTGGATATTTTAAATTCCATTACTGTCTATGGCTAGCCACTAGCAGTAATTATTGCATGCTGTCAGCCGGGAAGGCTCCCTGCACCCCCTCCTGCAGGCAACACAATAGCGCTACATGAGGCATTCCCCCATCAGCACTGACTGTGTTGATGGGGGAATCAAGTGGTTCTCTTTCCTTCCACCTATGGTGAAAAGAAAGAAAATCAAGTCATCTATGGGCTGCTTTATTAGGCTTCTGTAGGACTATCTCCCAAGGCTGGAGGCCATTCCAATCGGTACAAGCTTTGCTTTATTTAATAAGAACTACGAAGCATGAGGGCCAGCCTGATTGAATATAAATTGAACAAATTGTTCAGGGTGGCCCTTGAATGACATGTAAATTTAAGGAGGTTGTACAGTCAGATTGTATTATGTGTGACTAGATTTAAGGGATAAAAACACATTCTACAGCCAAATGTTTTGTGGATACCTGATCATCGTGCCTATACGAGCTTGTACCATACCAAACCCATGAGCACTATGGTGAAATTGGCCATCCTTTGTGGTTATAGCAGCCTCCGCATTTCTGGAAAAGCTTTCCACAAGATTTTAGAGTGTGTCAATGGGACTTTGTGCCTGGTTTAACCTTTTCGCCGCCTGGCCTATAGCCGTTTGGCGGCCGCAAAAATGCTCTAGCTTTACGGGTGTACGCCATTTGGCGTCCTCCCGCACATGCGCAGTTCGCACAGTTGAAGAGCCGCACAGCGGCGCGATCTGTCACTGGCCGTGTACCTCGGACACGGCCAATGACAGATCTGAGTACCGGCCCCCGTTGCCGGTACCATGTGACCTGCTGTGACCAATCACAGCAAGTCACATGACAGTTGTATACAATGGATGGCTTCATTCATGCCATCCATTGTATAATAGTGCCTAGCTGTGAATGGTCACAGCAGATCACATGCACGTCATGTGATTAGCTGTGGCCAAATCACAGCTAAGCACAAAAAAAAAAAAAACCTGAATGAATCGATGTCATTCAGGTAAATGCTTGCTTATAGCAAAGTAATTCTTTGCTATAAGCAAATTGTGTAGAAAAAAAAAAATACTGACCACTTCCCCAAAGTAGTACAATGTTACTATGGTAACATTGTATTACTTTGGTCGTAGTAAAATATGAAAAAAAAATCTTTAAAAAACTGTAATAAAAAATTAAAAATAATAAAAAAATTAAAAAAACATATATATTTTTTTTTTCATACTGTCACCAGTCAGTGTCCCTGTTCACCGCCATGCCAGTTATATGATGATGCTGTACTGCACTGGTGACAGTATATAAAAAAAAAATAGTGAAAATAATTTTTTTAATTTTTTCATTTTCCGAAAAATTATGACAAAAAAAACACAACTTCAAAAAACTCGCCATTCCTCTTATGAAGTACGTCGGACTGTCTACTTTGCAAAAAGGGGTCATTTAGGGATATCTGTACTATTCTGACATTCTTGGACCTCAAGAAATTAGATTGGCTGTCAGTACTTCAGGATTGATCAATTTTCAGATCTATACCATAGTTTGTGAATTCTAACTTTCCTGCAAACTAAATAATACATCCTAATTTGGGTTATTTTCACCAAAGACATGTAGCAGAATACATCTCGGCCTAAATTTATGAAGAACAATTATTTATTTGTAAACTTTTATAACAGGAACAAAGAAAAACATGGGTTTTTCTTCAAAATTTTTGGTCTTTTTTTGTTAATTTAGCAAAAAAATAAAAACCCCGGCGGTGATTAAATACCACCAAAAGAAAGCTCTAGTTGTGCAAAGAAAATGATAAAATTTTAGTTTGGGTACAATGTTGTATGACCGCGCAATTGTCATTCAAAGTGTGACAGCGCTGAAACGTGAAAAATGGCCTGGGCAGGAAGGTGTAAAATTGCCCGGTATTGAAATGGTTAAGCAAAAGAGCATTTGTGGGTCAAGTGCTGATGTTGGACGAAAAGACCAAGGGTGTTCTCCTAAAGATGTTCAGTAAGTTCAGAGATTAAATCTGGGCTCAAGTTCCTTTACACCAAACCCATCAATCCATGTCTTTATGGAGCTGGCTTTGTGCACAGGGGCACAGTCATGTTGGAACAAAATAGTCCTTCATAAAATGGTTCTTGAGATGTAGGAAGAGCACAAGTGTCTACATGTCTTTATGTTGTCTCATTAACTGTATCCTCTACTGAAAACACCTGAACCCAGCCATTTGGAATATTGTCCTCATGCTTTTAGCCATATGGTGTAGTGGTGAAAAATATCAACGTCTGCCCATATCATTTCATCAAAATATTATAGTACAGTCAGAATTAGAAGAATGGGCAGCCTTCAAGCTACACAATGTTTTTCACATATTCTTTTTGAAAATTGCTTTGTTATTGTTGTATGTTGACAATTTTGTTTAAAGTGTTAAATAGATTACAATACAATACAACAGGGTAATTATAGAAATCTCGAAAAGTTTCAAGATCCATCACAGTAGTTAATTTATGTGATGTATAAATTCTTGGCAGTAGACTGGAAGGTAATTGCAGGGGCTTCCCCCAATTTGTGCAATTCTTTGTTACTGACTCCATCTGATATACGGCTGAAGTGGGGGATTTCCAGTGTCTGTTCATGAGATTTTATATGTTGATACCATGGGACACCTGATCTATGAACTGACTTCATAGTAGTGTCAGGCTACATTTGAACTATATAGCATAGGGTTTTGGGTGCACATCAGTAGAAATGGAAGGCCTCAATGGTTCCCACACCCTGTTCTAGAATAAGAAGAGACGCCATATAGAACATTTGTGTGCTATGCAGATTTCAGTGCTTTCTGGGAGCCCCAGAGGACAGAAGCTCTGGAACAGGGACGGACTGACCATTTGGAAACTCGGGCACTGCCCGAGGGCCTGGGGTCAGTAGGGGGCCCCATGAGATGCCCCTGGTACCTTTTTCATAGGCTTTTTTGAGTTTGGGCAAGGACACAGGGGCCCCATGATCCCCTATTGCCCGGGGGCCCCATGAGTTGTCAGTCCGCTCCTGCTCTGGACCGACCCCAAGCAGGCCAGACTGTAAAGTGCAAGCAATCATTATTTTTAATACCAGTTTTAAAGTTGCTACAGGGGGGCAAAATCTGTCCATTGCATCTAACCTTCAAAAGCTGACGTGGATTGTAGATGTAGATGGCTTATTTGTCTGGATACAAAACCATTCCTGTTTAGCTTTCACTGCTATTAATTGCCACAGCGACAAGTATTTCTTGGGCTCTCTGAGAAAGGAGATATGAACTAAAGTTTTCAGTATACACTCACTGGGCACTTTATTAGGTCCACCTTGCTAGTACCAGGTTGGACCCCCTTTTGCCTTCATAACTGCCTTCATTCTTCATGGCATAGATTCAACAAGGTGTTGGAAACATTCCTCAGAGATTTTGGTCCATATTGACATGAGTTACTGTTGCCTTTCTATCATCTCAAACCCAGTCTGCCCATTCTCCTCTGACCTCTGACATCAACAAGGCAGTTTTGTCCACACAACTGCCGCTCACTTGATATTTTCTATTTTTCGGACCATTCTTTGTAAACCCTAGAGATGGTTGTGTGTGAAAATCCCAGTAGATCAGCAGTTTTTGAAATACTCAGACCAGCCTGTCTGGCACCAACAACCATGCTAAGTTCAAAGTCACTTAAATCCCCTTTCTTCCCCATTCTGATGCTCAGTTTGGACTTGAGAAAGTTGTCTTCACTGCATCTACATGCCAAAATGCATTGACTTGCTGCCATGTGATTGGCTGATTAGAAATTTGTGTTACCAAGCAATTGAACAGGTGTACCTAATAAAGTGGCCCCAACACACAGTTTAGTGAACCTAGATTTAGTCACCGATCACACCGCCGCGATTTAAAATCGCGTGATTTATGTGCAATTTCAGCGCGATTTCAGGTGCGATTTCTGAAGACTTTATTACTACTTGTGAAGATTTTCAATGATTTCTTGCAATTTGCAGTGCAATTTCTATTATATTCTGTGTACCTCCCTCCTCAACGCCAGTTATCCCCTTTTTAGTCTATCGTGAATGCTGCTGCTAAACTCATCCACCTCATCCACTCTGTATCTGCCACCCCTCTCTGTCAATCCCTCCACTGGCTTCCCACTGCCCAACGCATAAAATGCAAAACATTAACAACTTACAAAGCCATCCACAACTCTGCCCCCAGCTATATCACTAACATGGTCTCAAAATATCAACCAAACCAAACATATAAAACCATTTATAACTCTGCCCCAAATTACATCACCAATCTTGTCTCCAAATATCACCCAAACTGTCCTCTCCACTCCTCCCACAATATCCTGCTCTCTAGCTCCCTTGTCTCCTCCCATGCTAGTTTCCAGGACTTCTCCAGAGCCGCCCTCATCCTCTGGAACTCTCTACCCCAATCTATTTGACTGTCGCCTATTCTGCCCACTTTTATGCGATCTCTGAAAACCGATCTCTTCAGGGAAGCCTATCCTGCCTTCAGCTAATAACTGAATCTTCTATTGTAGCTGCTGACTTTTAAAATATAGCCACTTACCTGTCCCTCGTTCCAGCGGTGTCTTCACCACCGCTGATTTCACCGGCCATCTTCTCTCCCTGGCGCCGGCATCTTCAGTGTGACCACCCGGCTGTGACAGCTTTTGGCTTCGGGTGCCCACTGCGCATGTGCGAGAAGCCCTGTAGTCTTCTGGGACCTGTCCTGATTGCCTAGGCGATCGCAACAGGAGTGGGAGCGGGTACCTGTCAAATTCGGGTACCCGCTCCCCCCCCCACTCCCCAAAGGTGCCAATCCTTAATGGGGAGCGGGGGACAAAGGCTTAAAGCAGAACTTCCCCTTTTGGGTGGAGCTCCGCTTTAAAGCTGATGATGATGCAAACTGTTAATTGCACAGCTGATGTTTGTACAACATAATCAAACTTTACTTTTACTGTCCAAGAGGCTTCTAACTCTGTGCAGCCAGGTTTGTGATCTGGGTGCCCCTAGCGGGATAGTTCAGCAACCTCCTTGACGTAAGCTGCAATACCAGCACAGCTTGGCCAAGAATACACCCCCCCTGCCTGCTGACTGGACTAGAAGGAGCAGCAGCATACTGATGGGTAATTCCTGAGCTTCGGTTCACTCTCTCCCAATCTGAGTGATGGTGTGAAGGAGTTTACAAGAGGCTGATACCAGGACAACTGTAATATTTGGTGGTTGGAGTTCAGATTTAAGGGTTCCAGGATTATCAAGGGTAGGGCCTTGTGGATTAGAACGTGTTTAGACCCAGATAATAGACATGCCAGTAAATATGGACATTTTAAAACCATTTGCAATATAATTTATTGAGTTTGTGTGTTTTTCATATTTGGATAAGAGTGTCCCTTTAAGTTCAATGCTCACTTTTGTCAGCTAGAAACATGCAAATCTGCAGGGCTCCAGTGATCCTCACACTTTGTAATCTCTTCTTTCTCTTCCCTCCCTTCAGGCAACAACGTTCTGCTGTGTGATCGTCTCCATGCTGGCAGCTGTCGAGCTCGCCACTCCTACATGCCGGCTCTAAACCGCACTGTTAAACTTCATTCTTCTTTTACCACCTGCCAGTTGTTATTTTTTGTGTTGCAAGATTTGGAAAGAAAGGAACAAGAGGAGGAACTCTGGCTTCATTCAATGGCGAAGGGAGAGCAGAGCTAAGCAAAGAGAAGCGAGCAGAGCTAAACACAGAGAGGGGTGTAGAATTGAGCACATTTTGGAGATCAGAGCTGAGAACAGAGGGGGGTGCAAAAACAGATCTATTGATTCACTCATAGTCTTCTTAAAGTGATTGGAAACCTCAGACATGAAATATGAACAAAGCATATCCCTCTATAGTGTGTATTTATCTCAATCCAGAGCACTAGGTGTCATTTCTGTCTGCTGCCTCCTACCTCTGCTATCAGCATGAGTCACTTCTGACAAGTTTTCCTGACACCAAGAGAAAAAAATGGTGACATGGGAGGGACCTTCAGCAGATTAACAGCCTCAGCTCTGTCCCTGTGTGCTGTGTGGATGGAGGTGTGCCTCTTCCCTCCAATCAGCTCTCAGAGCTGTCCTCACTAAGCTCTGCAGTGTGTAATTTCAGCTCTATGCCCCCTTTTTTCTGAACTCTCAGACAAGCTTTATAAAGTCTGGACTTTAAACGGGTGTAGAAAAGATAACACTGCAGATACATAGGTACAACTTATGTAGGAGGATTTGTTTCATCTCTGTGTATCGCCTGAGGCCAGTCACTTCACTGGGCATATGTAAGGGTTTACAACCACTTTAAAGTAATTCTTTAATGTAGGCTGCCATTTTAATTGCGACAAATGCTCATTCACTTGCTACTCTGATGATTCTCTTGCTTTCAGAACAGCTAACAAATATCTAACCAAGAATAAGTATGTAGACTGTGGAATTGTTGGGCCACCGACTCAGAAAGCACCAAGGGTGAGCAAAACAGCTATGTAACTAGCATTTTGTGAAGGAGGCCAATGGTGGCAATCCCCATATATTTCTTTAGGATATGTTTACTTTAAACTGCATGATCAGATTGTAGTCCATAAGGCCATCCTAAAAGAAGTTGCACACAAATTGTACGACCAAATTGAAACATGTATGGCCAGGCTTACACAGCATAATGTGGATGCGTTTTTTTATTATTGCTTTTTTGTTATTGAGTCTTTAAAATACATATGCATGTCAGTGAGTTGGGTCAGCTTACCCATGTCTACCCATAATAGAAAAAAAACAGTTGTAGGTATTTCTAAGAGACTGGGAGACTTTTACCCAACTGTTGCATTTGGACTTTATATTTTTTCTTTTTTTTTTCAATGTAAAGTTTTTTTTTCATTTTATTTTTGCCAAAACTCTTTGGATTTACATTGTATACTATGTGAAAATAAAGTCCTATTTAAAGTGCATATTTTCTCATCTAATCTTTGTGTTCCTGTGTGTTTCCAGCCTCAAGGCTCATTCTGTACATTCTGTAAATGCTGATGTAGCAATGAACCTAAAAGAACTGCTGAATTTCAACAGGCCCTCCTGACTTCCATACTAGTGACCTGCCTTGTGCGGCATCCAGACACTCACTGGACCTCCAGCACAGACAATCAGACATACACCAATACCTTCCATCTATGTTTGCAAAATGTATCTCCTCAAATGTGGAGGGATTGAGGTTTAACTTCATAGATGCCAACTGTTCTAGATTTGGTGGGACAGTCCCACATCTCAGTCCTTTGTCCTATTGCTACTTTGTCCAGGGACTAGAAGAAAGCAGAAGCAAATAATGTCTTGGCCTTAGGAGAAACCTAGAAATCCCAGATAACATAAACAGAGTTTGGATTGGCTACAGCCTTGCTGAAAACAACAAATTTAGACTAGGGACACTCCAGCTTAAAGGGTAAGTTCAGCAAGGTGAGCTAACTCCACTATTCTAGCCACCCCTTAGACCCCACTGCACATTGCAGCCCTAATACCCCAGACCAGGGGCGGACTGACCATTTGGAAACTCGGGCACTGCCCGAGGGCCCGGGGTCAGTAGGGGGCCCCATGAGATGCCCCTGGTACCTTTTTCAAAGGCTTTTTTGAGTTTGGGCAAGGACACAGGGGCCCCATGATCCCCTATTGCCCGGGGGCCCCATGAGTTGTCAGTCCGCCCCTGCCCCAGACTGTCGAAGTAGTGGTCCATATGCTGTAATACACAGCCCTGAGATGAGTATTCTTCACAATGCTTGCAATGGCAAATGCTTATTGGTCAGTGCAGCCACGTGACCATGCTGATCAATGAGAAGTGCATCCAAGGTTTCTTCTTCTGGTAAGTGTCCAAAAGAAAAAAAGCACTTCTCATCGGTCTGTGTGGTCACATGATCACGCTGACCAATGCATTCTTTCCATTGTGAGCATTAGGATGGAGCTGTGTATTGTTGTGTGCGGTGTACAGGTCGCTACACAAGCAGCAAAGGACATCACTATGTGCAGGAGAATCTTTAGGTTTGGCCAGGATATTTGAATTTAATTTACCTTTTAATTTTTCGTGAAAAGGTGAACTTACACTTTAAGGCCGGGTCACTAAGCAAGTTTTCTGGCTTTATTGCTTTTCCTCTTGGTTCAATACTTTGTGCCCCTTACCTGGAACAAGAATGCAAACAAGGATTTGCCTCCATTTTCCAGGTCAGTGGCTCAGACCCAACTGCTCTGTGTCCTAGGCAGACGACTGGCATCAACAGAAGGGGATTATCAGTGAAAGCCCCCCAGTATCACTTGAGAATGGTTCCCTTTAAATCCAACCAGTATATTCCTTTTTTAGATTTACCTTGTTACATTTGTCCTGTCCACGGAAAAGCTGCAACCTGGATCGTTGTTCTCACGTCTCGTGTGAATTCTCTGGCTGGTTTTCCAATTAGAAGAATGGACTCTAATTACTCCAGGAAATAAGTGATGTTACAGGAATCTATTACCCAGCTCCTCTCCTCTCCTTCCTCCGAAGAAAGCAATTACAGATGTGAAATGCTGGGCCTGACTTTCAGCTGCAGCAATGAATGGGAATACGTTGGTGCATACTTCAACAGAACACTTGCCCTTGTTAACAGGTAACACTTCTCACTTTTTGTTGACCCAGAGGAAGTAATGGAAGAGGAGTCACATGTTCAGTCATAGTTCCTATTCAGAGAAATAATCTTTGATTTAGAGGATGATGGAAAAAAGATTCATTGAGAAAATCAATTTATAAATATACCTTCCCTATTAACTCTTTCCCACTGGTTTCCCATCAGCCCTTTAAGAACTGTAAACATTGGAGGCGTCTCCTCTTCTGAACATGTGATCACTGTCATTGGCCGACCATGTGATCAAAGTGCTGGGGGCACATGATAGAGCATGCTCTCAACACAAAACAGGGACGCCAGCCACTGTGCATACATATGGCTTCGTGACATTAGGCCCATCTCCCTGCTGCCACATATATGCATATGGCAAACGGAAAGGTATTAACCCCCATTTCATACCTATGCGGCCGTGCACGGGCACGAGAGCCCATTCATTTGAATGGACTCCCGTGATACGCAGGGAATGAAGTCCCTGCACTTCTTTGGAAAACGCAGCCCACACAGGAACCTCGGTTCCCAGTACAGTTGCATTTTCCAGTGCGGGCGGCGTGCCATTAAAACTAATGGTACACGCCCGTGGGTCCGCATTCCTCTGTGCGGGTGGTGCGGCTGCACGGATTTTCGTGCGGATCCGCAGTGGCACCACCCGCACAGATGTGAACCTAGGGTAAAGGGATTCTGCTGCCGTACTATTATTTTAGCAACAAACTTTCTATAAGATTATATGTGCATTTAACACATTTTATGTACATTATTTACCTGTAAAATAATCGCTTGTGTAGACATCCAAAAGCTCTGAAACTGGTGCTGTTAACCACAATTTTTTTTCTTTCAATAGATATTGATTGAAATATGTTGTTTTTAGAAGATACAGTGGCAACCGCAGTCATGTATACAGGTAAAAGTATGAAATCAATGACTTACAAGTCGAATGCAGTTGTGCATAAAGCTGTAAAACCATAACAAATGTCAAGATAATTGGCATTACAGAACATACAATAATCATAGCGTAGCAATGAATCAATATGGATAATAGAAGGATAACCATACGCCAACAACACGAGATCAGACGTTGGTAAGGGAGATATCTGTGTATAAAATACACTGAGCTATGGATCAGGCCAAGGCCAAAACCAATCGTATATCGTCCCTGCGGGAGAGCCAAGAGAAAAGAAAACGAGTAGGGGGAAGGAAAATTAAAACAAGAGAAAGGAACAAGAGCAGTACATCAGAAGCACCCAAGTCCGAGCCGTAGGGTCTCTGTATTTATAGCGATGTAAAACTGGCTGTTGACATAGAAGGATGGGCATGGTGGATCCATGGAGTCCATGAGTTAAGGAATTTCTCATGGGTATCCAAAAGAATGCTGGAAAGCTTTGCATTGGTGACAGGGGCGGACTGACAACTCATGGGGCCCCCGGGCAATAGGGGATCATGGGGCCCCTGTGTCCTTGCTCAAACTCAAAAAAGCCTATGAAAAAGGTACCAGGGGCATCTCATGGGACCCTCTACTGACCCCCTGGCAGTGCCCGAGTTTCCAAATGGTCAGTCCGCCCCTGATTGGTGAGAAAGAAGTCTAGGAGGTGGTGAATTTCGGGCGCCACCATCTTTTGAAGTGATGTCAGCAAGTCTAGTGACTCAGAGTTGTCACTCTATATTACTTTCCTCCCCCAGAAACTATGTTGTACATAAAAGATTATGTAAGGAGGAAAAGGGAGACATGGAGGAGCTGCGCCAGCACAGAGTGTAATTAGATATTCCAGGAAGAGAGGGCTATGGCATGCAAGAATGGAGGAGGGCTGTGCTAAGGAGTAAGTCCTGAAGAAAGAAAATTTGCTAGCAAGTTCCTTCACTCCTCCCCCGGAAGCCACATAAAAGATTATTTAGGGAGGGGAAGGGAGAAGCAGAAGAGCTGGGCCAGCACATAAAGTAATTAGATATTTCCAGAGGAGGAGAGGGCTATGAAGTGCAAGAAGGAAGGGGGTTGTGAAGGGGAATTGATTCTTCCTGAAGAAGTCAAATTTGCCAGCAAGTTCCTTCACTCCTCTCCTGGAAACTGCTTATGTAGGCAGGTAAAGGGAGGCCTGGAGTAGCTGGGCAAGCACAGAACATAGATAGATAATCCCAGGAGAGGAGAGCGCTATGATTACAAGAAGGAAAGGGGGGAAGGGGGGCTGTGCTAGGGGATTGATTCTTCCTGAAGAAGTCAAATTTTCTAGCAAGTTCAGAGGCACATTGCAAGTCAATAAAATGCTGCAAGTAAGGCTGCCTTCACAGTGCAGCACATGTATTCTTGCATTGCAGAACTTTAAAAACGTACTATGTGGTTTTCTAAAACGCATAGTGAGTTATAATGCTTGTATGCAGCACAGATAGCCGTGAATAGCAGGTTAAGGATGCCATTGGGGTTGACTCCTTAACAACCAGCTATTTATTGGTTGTTAAGGAAGCTGGCGGGTGGTTGTTAAGGAGCCGGAACCCGAGAGTGTCCTTAACAACCAATGATAATGCCTCCCCCCCCCCCCCCCCCCCCCCCCGTGGTCAGCATGCTCCAGCTCAGGAGCAATGCTACCACCGGATGGGGGGAGGAGATGGAGAGACAATAAGCGGTATAACAGGGAGTATTGGCTCTGAAAATCTGAGGGGAGGAGGAAGGGAAGACCGGATCTTAGGGAAGGAGGTGGAGAGACAGCAGGGGGTACAGCAGAGAGCATTGGCTCCCAAAATCTGAGGGGAGGAAACGGGAAGGCAGGAACGAGCTAATGTTGAGCACCAAGGGGACAGGAGGCTGAGCGGGGGGGGGGGATGGGGGGTTTGAGGAGGGATGGGGCACTGTTTACATCGTCACTGATTGTTAAGGGAGCCGGCATGTGCTGGCTCCCTAAAAAATCAGCTATTCACTGGTTGTTAAGGACGAAGTTCCTTAACAACCAGCAAATATGCATCTAGAAATGCACCCTGGGTAAGTTTTTGGTGCATTTATGTTGTGGTTCCCATTGACATCATTGGAAGGTGCATCTTTTGTACACTTTTAAGAACATGCAGCATGCAGAACTTTCCAAACCACAGCGCAAACACAGCGCAGTGATGTGAAAATTCTCATAGGCTTTAAAGGCAAACAATTTTTGATGCGCTTTTGTCCTGCTGGATAGGTGCATTCCAGTGTGACAAAAGCGCATCAGTCTGAAAGGGCCATAAGTATTTAAAGTGTTTGTAAACCCTCACAACCCATTCAGTTTAAAATAGAAATGAAAGGCAAAACATTTGTGTATATACATAAAAACTTTTTAAATACCTTTCTCCATTTATTATAGTTGATCACATACCTTTTGGAGAAACAGCAGCTCACTGAACTTCCCAGTGACTGGCTTACAGGAAGGGGGGTTGTCAGGACAAGTATGATCATTGGAGGAGAGCAGGCTGAGTTCCCAGCACAGCTAGAGGCCTGACCACACTGTGCTCTTATGCCTAGTGTGGTCATTTTTTAATAGAAAATCTAAAGGACTGGCAGGACCAGGGATTTCACATAGAAGAAGCAATACAAAGAGAACAAGAGACTTCTTCATACAAGTACATGGTACAGCAGGCACATATCGAGAATATGAAATGTTGCGTTTACATGTTCTCAATTTTACCTGCAATTCAACAATTTTGATAAAGAATCAGACCACCCAAGTTATAGTTATAGATGGGTTCAGGCCTTGACTTCTTATATGTCTTGGATATTCCAACAGTGAGATCTCCCAGCCATATTTCCCAACTTTCTTCATAAAGACAGTTATTTCTTATCTTCTGAACATCCATCAGTTCATAATTGCGATAAGATATGACCGTCTTTATCAGCCCTAATTTAGGTGTTCTACTGCCTGTCATCGTGGTTCTAATAACATTTATTGCTCAAGCCCTGAGGAAGGGAAGGCCTTTCCCCCGAAATGCGTTGGCTGTAAATTAAGCTTTTAACCAATAAACTTTTCAAAAAGTGATTTGAACTTTCGTAGTAGGCCCTCCTTAATACCTACCCGAATAGGCCAAGTGTCAGAATCTCTTTAAATTCATATATCTGAAAGGTTCAATAAAAAAAAGAAAGTGATGGTGTTCCTTTATACTGACTCTAGAAGTAGCTTGTATGTTTTACTAACCTGCAAATAAAAACAGGAAAACACTGAGTCACTACCTCAAAGCTTTCTCCGCTCATTCACAGGAGGACAATGTTTGGTGACATCAAAAACAAAAGCTCAATAGCTGCGGGCTTCGTTCCCCCGGCGCACTTCTGTGCAGACAAGTACCTGCAAGATTCTTAGAAAAGGATTTCATACATCAGCTGTGAACCGGCGAGAAAAGAAAAAAACCAAAGATGACACACTTTTGTTATCAGCCCAGATCAGTTCCCCAGCTGTTGCTTCCCATTGGTCGTTTTACTCCTTATGATGTGATTACAATGAGTGCATTCTTATTGAAGAGATAAAAAGTTTGCGGTCTGATGTCAAAGAGCTTTTCGTCTTTTGTCACATCCTTTTGTCCATTAAAACAATTAAAATGTGACACCGATAAAAGAGGGAGAGATTACAGAAATATTACCTTAAAGGAAACCGGTGCTTATCGAAACCATTGAAAACACAGCTCATCAGTAAAATAAATAAATAAAACGTTCATTGCAATATGCACCTCATATCCAGTGCTGTCCCCTGCAGACTTGCTGCTCAGCAATCCAGCACTGAAATGCTTTTGTGTTGAATGACGGGCAGCACTATCCATTTCACTTCCCATTAGGGACATCCAGGGCTGGGACAAGGGAGGGGAGGGGGGTGGCTGGGCGGGCACAGTGCCCTCACGTGGGGGTCATACAGCAAGCATCGCACTGCATGCACACTCCTGACTGGTGCTGGGCCACCACTAGGTCACAGCCTCCCTTCTATAGGCATCTGTTGAATGACGGCCAGCACCATCTATTTTACTTATCATGAGGGGCATCCAGGACTGGGACATGGGAGAGGGGGGCTGGGTGGGCACAGTGCCCTCACGTGGGGGTCATACAGCAAGCATCGCACTGCATGCACGCTCCTGACTGGTACTGGGCCACCACTAGGTAACAGCCTCCCTTCTATAGGCATCTGTTGAATGACGGCCAGCACCATCCATTTCACTTCCCATGAAGGGCATCCAGGGCTGGGACAAAGGAGAGGGGGGCTGGGTGGGCACAGTGCCCTCACGTGGGAGTCATGCAGCAAGCACTTCACTGCATGCATGCTCCAGACTGGTGCTGGGCCACCACTAGGTCACAGCCTCCCTTCTATAGGCATCTGTTGAATGAAAGCCAGCACCAGGGGCGGACTGACAACTCATGGGGCCCCGGGCAATATGGGATCATGTGGCCCCTGTATCCTTGCCCAAACTCAAAAAAGCCTATGAAAAAGGTAGCAGGGGCATCTCATGGGGCCCCCTACTGACCCCGGGCCCTCGGTCAGTGCCCAAGTTTCCAAATGGTCAGTCCGCCCCTAGCCAGCACCATCCATTTCACTTCCCATGAAGGGCATCCAGGGCTGGGACAAGGGGGAGGGGGGCTGGGTGGGCACAGTGCCCTCACGTGGGGGTCATGCAGCAAGCACCTCACTGCATGCATGCTCCTGACTGGTGCTGGGCCACCACTAGGTCACAGCCTCCCTCCTATAGGCTTCTGGCTTTCTGTCTGCTCTGACAGCTATTGCTGTTGTACTGCGTTTGAACCAGGTGCATACCTACAGGGGTCACTGGGATCACATTTGCGACCTGGCCCCATGCTGCAGGGGGCCCCTGTGCCCCCTCTGTATGCCTGGATAGGAGGAGCATGGGGGGAAACTATATATATAGAGGAATTGATCTCTCCATGTTCCTCCTGAAGCCAAATGCCTGTGGGAGGGAGAGAAGTAGAAGTGGACATTTAGCGGCTTCAGGAAGAACATGGAGAGATCGATTCCTCTATATGCAGCCGCCCCAACAATTCCTCCTATTCAGCTTCCTTCTGCTGCCCTCTCGTGCTCTCCTGTGCCCACCCGTGCTCTCAGGCAACCCCCCTCCCCGTGATCTCCGGCAGTCCCCCTGTGCTCTCCAGCGCACCCCCATGCTCTCTGGTGGCCCCCTCCCCCCATGTTCTCTGGCGGCCTCTCTGTGCCCCCCCTCAAGATGGAGAGCATGGAAGGGGCCGGTAAATGTGTCATTTACCAGCCCCTTCCTTTTCTGAATGGAGAGTCAGTGATCGGTATCAATCACTGACTCTGTCCATTCATAACTGGAAGTAGTAAACTGTGTTTAAGAACGGACAAGAAGCTCTGTATGGAGATATTCCTGTCTATACATTCTGTGCATCTGAGGCTGCAGAGAAGGAGGTAGAGGACTGTGTCCTCAATCTCCTTTCTCTGTCTCAAAAGTGAAATATCTGTTTAGACCCCTGCTAACCCTGGTGTCCCCCAAAGGGGCTACAAAATAATTTTGAAAAATATTATTAAAAAAAAATCAAAAGTAAAAAAATAAATAAATAAAATAACAAAATAAAAAAAAAAAATGACTGACACCAGTGGCGGAACTACCATGGTCACAAAGGTCGCACTTGCGCCTGACCCTGGTGTTCCACTACCAGGCTTGGAAGGAAAGGCCCCAGTCAGGGGGGAGCCTTCATTGTTTTTTGCACCAGTGCCCTGAAGGTTCTAGTTATATCACTGGTTTCAACCTGCCTTCTCACCACCCCCATCTCTTCAACTGCCAACAGTAGAAAGCCACTCTAGGTAACACCCAGATGCAGAGCCTTCATAAGTGAAAGAACTGAAATCCAATGAATGAAAGGGACGAGCCAGGAACAGCTAGGCTGGCGAGGAAAGAGTTAGATGATGCTGAACATCCTCCAGTCAAGAAATTAGCTTACTGTACCTTGTAATGCACACTGTGAGAAGCTCACAGTGTGCAGAGAAATCAGAGTAAGCAATTTCAGTACAGGAGGGGATCCTATACAAATGTGCAAGACTGAAGGGAAGGCTGGAGTTCTGCTTTAACCCCTTGCCCTCCAGAGGATTTACCCCTCTTCTCGACCAGGCCATTTTTTGCAATACGGCGCTGCGTTACTTCAACTGACAATTGCGCGGTCATGCAACGCTGTACTTAAATGATATTTGTTTTTTACCCACAAATAGAGATTTCTTTTGGTGGTATTTAATCACCTCTATATATTTTAGTTTTTGCACTATAAACAAAAAAACTATTTTGAACAAAACAAATAATATATTTTACTTTTTGCTATAAAACACATCCAATAAAAAAAAAATTCTTCATAAATTTAGGCCAAAATGTATTCTGCTACATGTCTTTGGTTAAAAAAAAATCCCAATAAGTATATATTGTTTTAGCGTCTACAAATGGGGGTATATATACTGGAATTTTTTATTTATTTATTTTTTAATACTAGTAATGGAGGCGATCAGCGACTTATAGTGGGACTGCGGCGGACATTTTGGCATTAATCCTGGGTTCACACTGTGGTGCGGGACATCGAATGTAATTCACACAGGAATCACACCGCATTCCTGTGCGAATTGCATGCGGTACAATTTGAGCCATACAAAATCGCATCCACACCAAAAAAGGTGCAGGATCCTTTTTTAAATCCACACCTGAATCACATTGCATGGGTGTTCTCAGCAATGCGATGTGATTTCTGGCAATCACATTTTGCGATCTGTTTCAGGATGTCATTAACCCCCCTGGCGGTATTCCCGAGTGTAGCTCGGGGTAAAGTTTCAGTAAAGTTTCAGTACCGAAAGCAGTAACCCCGAGCTACACTGGGGCTTACCATGGGATCTGTTCTTCACTTGTCCTGCGCTCCCGCGATGTCCCTCCTGCAGTGTCCCCGGCCATCTCCTCCGGCCGATTCCGGCATCTGTCTTCCGGGTTCCGTTCCCTGCGACATCGGGACGTACGGGGGACGGAGCGGTGGGAAATTTGAAAATGACAAAAAGTGACATTCACTAAATACACTAAAATCACATATTATTATTATCCAGTATTTATATAGCGCCAAAAGGTTTGCTCAGCGCTGTACATTATAGTGGGAGACAGTACAGTAACAATACAATACACAAGGGGTTCGAGGGCCCTGCTCCTTGGAGCTTACAATCTAGTAAAACATTCCTGTATCAAACCATTTCACATACATTTTGTCCCGAGTGCTTTGTCCTGCACCCTGCCTGCATGTTTACTGTTCTTTCTGCCTGGAAACTGAGAAACGTCCATGGCGTCCAAAAAGCGTCCCTTTAGGTCAAAAGCGGTTTTAGACCGGCTAGAGAACAGCGATAGTAAATCAGAACCACTTGCAGAATTGAGTGATAATGATTCGTGGGGGAAATTCGTCATCAGACACTGAAAACGATTTTGCGACTTTGCTCAGCGATGTGCGAACTTGGCACTATATTTTTCAAATTTCCGTGTTTTTGGTTTGATTATATTATTGAATTAAATGTATTATTATTATATTATTATTTTTTATGATTATTTATTAAATTATAATTTATGATTTCATGTTTCAAATTGTAACATACCCGGGATGTTTACTAGACTCTTGTACGGACAGATTTCAGTGCATTATTCCTAAAAATTACAGCCTACAATAAAAAAAAAACATATTTCCATGCAAAAAAATGTACCACTTTGAGCACAGAAATATGGACATAATCAGACCGCTAGGGAGGTTAATTTATCTACATCAAGTGAACCCGGTGCGACTGCAATGCGGTGCGAGAAACACACAGGATTTGCAGCGTTTCCCCCACCGCATTGGTGTGCACCCGGGCTAACTGACACTGGGTGGGAGCTGACTGACTGCCATTGACATCTCCAGTGACACTAATACAGTGAGCAGTGCTAATAAATAGCACTGACACTGGGCAGGGAGGGGTTAACATCTGGGGAGATCAAAGGGTTACAAAATGGCAATTAAGGGGCTAATATGTATCTAACTATCATGTGGTTGCTGCTTTTACTCATGTGTGGTGTGAGAGAAGATCCAGCTAGATCCTGTGCATGTATTCAGGGGCGGACTGACAACTCATGGGGCCCCCGGGCAATAAGGGATCATGGGGCACCTGTGTCCTCACCCACACTCAAACCATACTCAAAAAAACCTATGAAAGGTACCAGAGGCATCTCATGGGGCCCCCTACTGACCCCGGGACCTCGGGCAGTGCCCAAATGGTCAGTCCACCCCTGCTTGTATTTACAAGTACTGGCACAGCTCTGCTTCTCCATTCGTTTGGAGTCCCGGCCAAAAATCATTGACTGGGACGAGCTGACAAACATGCCCTGCAGTGAATGGCGGTGTGTGTGTGTGGGGGGGCGCGCATGCACGCTCCAAACCTGGAAAATCACAGTGACGTGCGGGTACGTCGCTGCTCCTGTAGCTGCTGCCTGTCCGCAGTACATTGCCTGCGGGTGGTCTTTAAGTGGTTATAGACTAACTCCACTTTTGTTGAAAAGAAAAAACCTTCCCCTCTGGGTGATCGATGGATTGGATGGATCGAGGATTTTAACAAACGTTGTGGCAGATTCCTACCTTTTGTTATTCTGAAGAAATATCTGTTTGTTTGTCTGTGTCCATGTGCAGAGTGAATCTGTATGGTAGCGGTTTTATAATTATCAATCAGCTGCTGCACCTGCAGGGCTCTAATAAGTAAAGTGGCAGGGTCTGCATCCCTTTAGATGTGATTTCCCTTTGGGAGTATCTCACCAAAAATTACATTTTTGTTGCAGGGGATGCTAAAAATCTTACTTGTATCTTAGTGCGGACTTCTGGGACAATCAGTAAGCCAATCACACAAGCAGGAAATTACATTTCTGGGGGAGTTCTGTACACCATCTGTGAAAAAAAACACCTCCCGGTAGAAAATTACAGCAGCTGCAGATTGAAAAGGAAAGGCCATTTCTAATGACATTCAATTACAATATGACTTGAGTCACGATTGCGTACACTGTTATATTTTTATGTACATAGTTAGTCTGGCTGAAAAAAGACCAAAGTCCATCCAGTTCAACCAAAAAATAAAGTTATAATCCTATACCCACCATTGATCCAGAGAAAGGCAAAAAAACCCCAGCAAAGCATGATCCAATTTGCACCTGCTGGGAAAAAAAAAATTCCTCCCTGATCCCCCGAGAGGCAATCGGATATTCCCTGGATCAACTTTACCTATAATTATTAGTATCCAGTTATATTCTGTGTATCCAAGAAAGAATCCAGGACTTTCCTACAGCAATCCACTGAGCTGGCCAGAACCAACTCTTGAGGGAGTCTATTCCACATTTTCACAGCTCTCACTGTGAAGAAACCTTTCTGTGTTAGGAGATTACATTTCTTTTCCTCCAGACGTAAAGAGTGCCCCCTTGTCCTCTGTGATGACCTCAGGGTGAATAACTCTACACCGAGTTCACTATATGAACCACTGATGTATTTATACATGGAGATCATATCCCCCCTTATGTATTATACACGGTGATCATATCCCCCCCTTATGTATTATACATGGAGATCATATCCCCCCCTTATGTATTATACATGGAGATCATATCCCCCCTTATGTATTATACATGGAGATCATATCCCCCCCTTATGTATTATACATGGAGATCATATCCCCCCTTATGTATTATACATGGAGATCATATCCCCCCTTATGTATTATACATGGAGATCACATCCCCCTTATGTATTTATACATGGAGCTCATATCCCCCCTTATGTAATATACATGGAGATCATATCCCCCCTTATGTATTATACATGGAGATCATATCCCCCCTTATGTATTATACATGGAGATTATATCCCCCTTATGTATTATACATGGAGATCATATCCCCCCTTATGTATTATACATGGAGATCATATCCCCCCTTATGTGTTATACATGGAGATCATATCCCCCCTTATGTATTATACATGGAGATCATATCCCCCCTTATGTATTATACATGGAGATCATATCCCCCCTTATGTGTTATATATGGAGATCATATCCCCCTTATGTATTATACATGGAGATCATATCCCCCCTTATGTATTATACATGGAGATCATATCCCCCTTATGTATTATACATGGTGATCATATCCCCCTTATGTATTATACATGGAGATCATATCCCCCCTTATGTATTATACATGGAGATCATATCCCCCCTTATGTGTTATATATGGAGATCATATCCCCCTTATGTATTATACATGGAGATCATATCCCCCCTTATGTATTATACATGGAGATCATATCCCCCCTTATGTATTATACATGGAGATCATATCCCCCTTATGTATTATACATGGAGATCATATCCCCCCTTATGTATTATACATGGAGATCATATCCCCCCTTATGTATTATACATGGAGATCATATCCCCCTTATGTATTATACATGGAGATCATATCCCCCTTATGTATTATACATGGAGATCATATCCCCCCTTATGTATTATACATGGAGATCATATCCCCCTTATGTAATATACATGGAGATCATATCCCCCCTTATGTATTATACATGGAGATCATATCCCCCCTTTATGTATTATGCATGGAGATCATACCCCCCCTTATGTATTATGCATGGAGATCATATCCTCCCTTATGTATTATACATGGAGATCATATCCCCCCTTTATGTATTATACATGGAGATCATACCCCCCCTTATGTATTATACATGGAGATCATATCCCCCCTTATGTATTATACATGGAGATCATATCCCCCCTTATGTATTATACATGGAGATCATATCCCCCCTTATGTATTATACATGGAGATCATATCCCCCCTTATGTATTATACATGGAGATCATATCCCCCCTTATGTATTATACATGGAGATCATATCCCCCCTTATGTATTATACATGGAGATCATATCCCCCCTTATGTATTATACATGGAGATCATATCCCCCCTTATGTTTTATACATGGAGATCATATCCCCCTTATGTATTATACATGGAGATCATATCCCCCCTTATGTATTATACATGGAGATCATATCCCCCTTATGTATTATACATGGAGATCATATCCCCCTTATGTATTATACATGGAGATCATACCCCCCTTATGTATTATACATGGAGATCATATCCCCCTTATGTATTATACATGGTGATCATATCCCCCCTTATGTATTATACATGGAGATCATATCCCCCCTTATGTATTCTACATGGAGATCATATCCCCCCTTATGTTTTATACATGGAGATCATATCCCCCTTATGTATTATACATGGTGATCATATCCCCCCTTATGTATTATACATGGAGATCATATCCCCCCTTATGTATTATACATGGAGATCATATCCCCCTTATGTTTTATACATGGAGATCATATCCCCCTTATGTATTATACATGGAGATCATATCCCCTCTTATGTATTATACATGGAGATCATATCCCCCCTTATGTATTATACATGGAGATCATATCCCCCCTTATGTATTATACATGGAGATCATATCCCCCTTATGTATTATACATGGTGATCATATCCCCCCTTATGTATTATACATGGAGATCATATCCCCCCTTATGTATTATACATGGAGATCATATCCCCCTTATGTATTATACATGGAGATCATATCCCCCCTTATGTATCATACATGGAGATCATATCTCCCCTTAATCTCCTCTTCTCAAGAGAGAATAAATTCAGTTCCTCTAATCTTTCCTCATAGCTGATCTCCTCCATGCCTCTTATCAGTTTGGTTGCCCTTCTCTGTACTTTCTCCAGTTCCCCAATGTTCTTTTTGTGAATTATTTGCTCATTTTTTCCCCCCAAGAAAGTGGAGTTACCCTTTAAGTTATTTGGCTGGAGCCATACCCTCTTCACACTTTATCCTTTGTGGCTTCACTTGTGAGTCAGCTGGAAGGATGGAGAGAAGGATCGGTTGCTGCAAAGAAAAGGCAGTTAAATCCTTTAATTCTGGCCCTCCTTGCCACAGTCGGAACATCTGTCTTTGCAGAGCCGGGTCTGTTGTGACTTGTTCCCGGAATAGCATCACTCAGCGCTCACGTGAACCTGTTTAAATGGATTTCTTGCTGTTTCCAAGATGGGTGAGCAAATGTTTACTAAAAGCTATGGACATTCGTCTGAATGGGTGCTTAAGGCAGAGCACAATCTGCTGACACCGAATGTATACGCTGTTTATTGTCCTCCTCTACCTGCTCAATAGAAGATTACTGCCGTCTATGGCCAGTCCTCTGCCAGCTCGATGTGCTCCATGGAAAGGTGGGAAGGCCGGGACCACTCCGATCCATGTAGTCAATGCCTGGAGAGACCTTAAGAACTGAAAGCAAATCTAAAGCCAAAACTTCTATTTTGGTTGGTGTTGAGGGGTCAGGCCTCACGTACCCATGAACTCCCCTAGATGTTTAGCTCTCCTGGCAGCATAAAAATGATAAACGCAGCAAAAACGCGTGTAAACGCAGTACCGCGTTTAGCCATCTTTAGCGCTTGAGCGTTTATTCATTTGATTTTCTTCATTAGGATTTCTATATCCTGCGCTAAAGAGTATAATCTTTTTCCATGATTGTAACCGTTTCCCCTCCACCATATAGTAGAAGTACTGCTACAGGCTGACAGGGCCGTGCAAAATCACGTATATATACGTGATTTGCATTTCCGGGTAGGGGGGCGCTCGTGCGCCGCCCTACCCGCGCCACCATTGGTAGCTACACATGTCAATCACCAGGTCCCGGACGGAGATTCCCCACCAGCACCCAGTGATCACCGAGTAACTGGGGAGAGGTCTGTGTGCAAACAACACAGGTCTCTTTCCTGCCAGCAAGAACATGCTGGTGTGTATTTCTCTGCACAGCACAGAAATACACAGCAGCATTTCTCCCTAGTAAAACAGCATACAGCACACACAGTAAAACACACACAGTAAAACATAAAGTACACAGTTAACCCTTTGATTGCCCCCGATGTTAACCCCTTCCTGCCAAGTGTCAGTAGTGTCAGTGCTTTTTCTTAGCACTGATCACTGTATTAGTGTCATTGGGATGTCAGTGGCAGTTAGTCAATTACCCCCCAGTATCAGAATGCCCACCTCAGTCCCGCTATAAGTCTCTGATCGCCACCATTACTAGTATAAAAAAAATTAAAATTCCAGTATCTATACCGCCATTTGTAGACGCTATGTCTTTCACATAAACCAAATAATTTACACGTGTTGGGATTTTTTTTAGCAAAGACATGTCGCAGAATACATTTTGGCCTAAAGTTATGAAGAAATTTGATTTTTTAATTTTTTTTTCACTGGATTTTTTTATAGCAAACAGTAAAAAATATATATTTTTTTTTCAGAATTGTCGGTCTTTTCTTGTTCACAGCACAAAAAATAAAAGATGCACAGGCGATCAAATACCACCGAAAGAAAGCTCTATTTGTGAGAAAAAAAGGACATAAATTTAATTTATGTACAGCGTTGCATGACTGCGCAATTGTCAGTTAAAGTAACACAGCGCCGTATCACAAAAAATGGCCTGGTCAGGAAGGGGGGTAAATCGTCTGGAGGGAAAGTGGTTAGACCCATGTAACCTACACCACGAAAAAAAAAAAAAATCCAATAAATCACAAATACCGTATTTTCCGGCGTATAAGACGACTGGGCGTATAAGACGACCCCCTACTTTTCCTGTTAAAATATAGGGTTTGAGCTATACTCGCCGTATAAGACTACCCCTCTTCCAACGCACACCAAATAAAAATGAAAAAACATCAGATTTGATTTCAATATGGTATGCTATTTCAGTATGGTATTCCAATGATGGGGTGCTATTCCTCCCACTGACACCAATGATGGTGCACGATTCCTCGCTCTGACACCAATGATGGGGCACTATTTCATCCACTGACATCAATGATGGGCCGCTATTCCTCCCATCGTTGGTGTCAGTGAGAGGAATAGTGCACCATCGTTGGTGTCAGTGGGAGGAATAGCGCCCCATCATTGGTGTCAGTGGGAGGAATAGCGTCCTATCATTGGTGTCAGTGGGAGGAATAGCGCCCCATCATTGGTGTCAGTGGGGAGGAGGAATAGTGCCCCATCATTGGTGTCAGTTGGGAGAACAGTGCCTCATCGTTGGTGTCAGTGGGGGAGGAACAGTGTCTCATCGTTGGTGTCAGTGGGGGAGAGAAGCAGCTGCCCCCCACACAGGCGCCGGTGATTGGTCGCCTGTGTGCTTTTCCAGTGCTGGCGCCCAATCACCGGTGAGGAGGCGGAGCCAAGCGGCCGCGTGGCCATCGAGCGGCCGAACTGAAAGAAGGAGCAGCCGCGCTTCCTGGACCGGATCGTCGTGGGACCGGGACCGGAGCCAGGTAAGGTACAGCAGCCCCTCTGCCCACCCCTGTACTTAGTGTCCGTTGGAGGAGGAGGGGGGGAGGAGGGGGGGAGGGTGCCGCCCCGCCCCTCGAAAAAGTGCCGCCCTGACACCGGCTCGCACCGGCGTATAAGACGACCCCCGACTTTTCAGAAGATTTTCAGGGGTTGAAAAGTCGTCTTATACGCCGGAAAATGTGGTAAGTCATAAATTGGCTGCAGCTCCCATGAAGGGTACTGATCAGGGGCCGACTGACCATTTGGAAACTCGGGCACTGTCAGTAGGGGGCCCCATGAGATGCCCCTGGTACCTTTTTTATAGGCTTTTTTGAGTTTGGGCAAGGACACAGGGGTCCCATGATCCCATATTGCCCGGGGGCCCCATGAGTTGTCAGTCCGCCCCTGCTCTGGTAAAATCCTATGTACATATGGAGACATAGGCTTTTATTGAGTTGAGTTCAGGGACTCTGGCAAAAAAACACCCAAAAAAAAGCCAACAGTGTACATGAGGCCTTAGATCCGCTGTCAGGTTTTTATTTCTGTATATGTGTGAACGTAAGCGAGGGAGAAACCCACATTTTCAGTTGACACCAGAACAGGAATAGAGGGAAAATTTTACAATGGGGACACTTGTTCCGATCATAACTGTCTTACATTGGAGACATTTCTGCTCACTTCCTGTTATTTCTACAGGAGGAGTGAAGGTAAATCATGACAATGGACGGAAAAACAAAAACTGATAGGTGTTTTTACCATTTTCTGCCCCCCCCCCCCCCAAAAAAAAAAAACATTTTGGCTTTAGCTACACTTTTAAAAAAAGGTTTTAGATTAATTTTAAGTGTAACTAAGGCCAAAACCTTTTTTTTAAAATAACAGACATGTTCTACTCACCTGCTGTATATAGTGGTTTTGCACAAAATGGCCCCGATCCTCCTCTTTTGTGCTACTGGCTTCTCCTGCCTTCTGAGTGTAGCACCCTCCTAGTGCAGCTAGGGGGAGCTAGACCCTAATGGTTAGTCAGGAGCTGGTTAGCAGCTCAGGTGTGATAGCCAGAGGGGTCAAATTGTGGTCAGGGTTGAGAAACTCTGTAGAGCAGCCCCCCTGGAATTTCCCCCTGCTCTGAGGCTTATGGAGCAGGGCCTTGGAGGCAGTAGGTGGATCTGAGGAGTGGCTGTCTGCACTCTTGAGGCACCTCAGCTAATCCCCAACAGAAGGCTTGGCAAGGGGCTGGGACTCCCTTAAAAGCGTAAGAGCCTGCTCAGTAGCAGGAGCAGGGGCGGACTGACAACTCATGGGGCCCCTGGGCAATAGGGGATCATGGGGCCCCTGTGTCCTTGCCCAAACTCAAAAAAGCCTATGAAAAAGGTACCAGGGGCATCTCATGGGGGCCCCCTACTGACCCCGGGCCCTTGGGCAGTGCCCGAGTTTCCAAATAGTCAGTCCGCCCCTGAGCAGGAATGTGGTGATGGGAGAGGAGTGTGGAACAGGAAGATGTGAGGCTGGAGGTGGAAGGCTCTCCTCCTATCAGCATGCTCCTTGCACTGTCAGGCTCTGTCCACACCTGTGCATTTTGTAAATGTGCGTAAAATCACATGTTTTTGGGTACATTTACAAAACACACTAAGAAACGCTTGTCTCGTTTGTGCCATCCATTGTTAACCGCTTAAGCACCTGTATATATATATACATAATCACGTGTACAGTGCGGATCGAAAGTTTGGGCACCCCAGCTAAAAATTTGTATTAATGTGCATAAAGAAGCCAAGGAAAGATGGAAAAATCTCCAAAAGGCATCAAATTACAGATTAGACATTCTTATATGTCAACAAAAGTTAGATTTTATTTCCATCATTTACACTTTCAAAATAATAGAAAACAAAAAAAAAGGCGTCTGCAAAAGTTTGGGCACCCTGCAGAGGTAATATCTTTTACTGCCCCCTTTGGCAAGTATCACAGCGTGTAAACGCTTTTTGTAGCCAGCAAAGCGTTTTCAGATGTCAATATCCTCTGTTCGGAATGTAAGAAAGATCTGGCAGACACTGGAGTTGTGGTACACTATTCCAATATAAAGAGATACTTGTACAAATATGGTCTTCATGGAAGAGTCATCAGAAGAACTTTCAATCCCCACTGTATATATACAGTACATGATTTTGCATTACCGGGTAGGGGGCACGCACGAGCCCTACCCGCGCCGCTATTCACAGAGGTCGGAGGTCAATCACAGGGTCCCGGACAGAAATTAGCTGCCGGCGCGTGGTGATTACCGAGCATCTCCGATGGGGAGGAAGATTGTTTTGTTTACAAACAATCTTGCTCCCTGTCAGCTCGAGCACACTGCTGTGGATGGCTGTGCACAGTACAGCCATCCCGATCAGTGTGCTTACAGTAAAGAACACCCTCCCACCCTCTAGTAAAACACTCCCAGCACACAGTTAGCCCTTTTATCGCCCCTCACATTAACCCCTTCCTACCAAGTGCCATTAGTACAGTATCAGTGCTTTTTTTTTTAGCACACATCATTGTATTGGTGTCACTGGGGTGCCAGTGACACCACGTTAGTCCCTCCCCCCAGTGTCAGAATGTCCGTTGCGGTCCTGCAAAAATTCGCAGATCGCCGCCATTACTAGCAGAAAAAAAAAATTACAGTATCTATACCACCATTTGTAAATGCTATAACTTTCACATAAACCAATTAATTTATAAGTATTGGGATTTTTTTTCCAAAGACAATACATTTTGGCCTAAATTTATGACGAAATTAGATTTCTAAAATGTTTTTACTGGACATGTCTAATAGCAAAAAGTCCCAATTTTTCTCAAAATTGTTGGTCTTTTTATGCTTATAGCGCAAAAAAAACAAAAACAAAACACAGGCAATCAAATACCACCGAAAGAAAGCTCAATTCGTGGGAAAAAAAAGGACGTAAATTTCATTTGGGCGCAGCGTTGCATGACTGCACAATTGTCAGTTAAAGTAGTGCAGCGCCGTATCACAAAAAATGGTCTGGTCATGAAGGGGGGTAAATCCTCAGGAAGGCAAGTAGTTAATGACACCCTAAATGCGGACGCTCATTTTTGCTGCACACAAAAACACAAAAGTGGCAAAATGCACGATAAAAATGTCAACGTGGCAAAAAAGCTATATGAGCTACTTCTCCACATTAGTTGCACGTAGAATGCACAAAAAAATAAAAAACACTATTGTAAAACGCTGGGTGTGAACGAAGCCTTAAACACCTGATTGGCCTCTTGTGATACATATCCTTCTACCAGTCTGAGCTCTGCAGCAAAGAGACTACAAGAAGCTGATATCATGTAAAATGCAGGTACTTATACTGTTTGTATACAACTGTGATCAAAAGTTTGCACCCCCTGGCAGAAATTGTGAAATTTTGGCATTGGTATTGAAAATATGACTGATCATGCCAAAATACTGTCTTTTATTGAAGGATGATGATCATACGAAGCCATTTATTATCAAATGGTTGTTTGGCTCCTTTTTTAAGTCATAATGATAACAGAAATCACCCAAATGGCCCGGATCAAAAGTTTCCCTCCCCTGGAATGTTTGGCCTTGGTACAGACACATGAGGTGTCACACACAAGTTAAAATGGCAATTAAAGGTTAATTTCCCACATCTGTGGCTTTTTACATTGTAATTAGTGTCCGTGTCAGTGAGTTTGTTAGCTCTCACATGGATGCACTGAGCAGGCTAGATACTGAGCCATGAGGAGCAGAAAAGAACTGTCAAAAGACATGCGTAACAAGGTAATGGAACTTTATAGAAATGCAAAATATAAAAATCTATCCAAAGCCTTGAATATGCCAGTCAGGACTGTTCAATCACTTATTAAGAATTGGAAAATTCGGGGATCTCTTGATACCAAGCCAAGTTCAGGTAGACCAAGAACGACTGCAGCCACAACTGCCAGAAGAATTGTTTGGGATACAAAGATAAAAACAGGCTGCTCTGGAAAAAGACGATGTGGTTGTTTTAAAGGAGGACAATATGACAATACATGAACAAAAATGAGCTGCATGGTCGAGTTACCAGAAAGAAGCCTTTACCGTGTCAATGACACAAAATAGCCCAATTCCAATAAGCATTTCTGTATGATTCACATGCAGTTTTTAGTGCGAATAAGGCCCTTAAACTCGTCACGCTGGCACCTCCCGGTCCTTTAAGATGTTTCAGATGCCGGGAGGCGGGGCGGGGTTTTAAGGTCATGTGACCGCCATGATTCACTGTCATGGCAGTCACATGATTGGAAAAGGTCCCGATCGCAAGGGGAGATCGGGACCTTTCCAGAATCACAGACATATGTGCTGGGAGCGCGAAGGGTGCGCGCTGTCAGCACATATGTGTTTTCAAATGGTACGCAAATATGCGGCCGCTCGGCGTCAAGGTCCAGCCGCCAAGAGGCCGCATATTTGCGTACTGTCGGCGTCAAGGGGTTAAAGAAATAATAAAAAATATAGAGTTGTGTTCATTTGTGCCTTTTATGTCACTTTAAAGTATAATTCCAGGCTAAATATAACTAATCATAAAACTGTCCCTCACTCCTGACACCTATGCTGAATACCTGTGTGAAAAAGATATACAGTGGGGATCGAAAGTTTGGGCACCCCAGCTAAAAATTTGTATTAATGTGCATAAAGAAGCCAAGGAAAGATGGAAAAATCTCCAAAAGGCATCAAATTACAGATTAGACATTCTTATAATATGTCAACAAAAGTTAGATTTTATTTCCATCATTTACACTTTCAAAATAACAGAAAACAAAAAAATGGCGTCTGCAAAAGTTTGGGCACCCTGCAGAGTTAATATCTTGTACTGCCCCCTTTGGCAAGTATCACAGCTTGTAAACGCTTTTTGTAGCCAGCCAAGAGTCTTTCAATTTTTGTTTGAGGTATCTTTGCCCACTCTTCCTTACAAAAGTCTTCCAGTTCTTTGAGATTTCTGGGCTGTCTATCATGCACTGCTCTTTTAAGGTCTATCCATAGATTTTCAATTATGTTGAGGTCAGGAGATTGTGAAGGCCATGGCAAAACCTTCAGTTTACGCCTCTTGATGTAATCCCCCGTGGATTTCGAGGTGTGTTTAGGATCATTATCCATTTGTAGAAGCCATCCTCTCTTTAACTTCAGCTTTTTCACAGATGGCATCAAGTTACCATCCAAAATTTGCTGAAATTTTATTGAATCCATTTTTCCTTCTACTCGTGAGATGTTCCCTGTGCCACTGGCTGCAACACAACCCCAAAGCATGATTGATCCAACCCCATGCTTAACAGTTGGACAGAGCTTCTTTTCATTAAATTCTGTGCCCCTTCTTCTCCAAACGTACTTTTGCTCATTCCGGCCAAAAAGTTCAATTTTAACCTCATCGGTCCACAGAACTTGTTTCCAAAATGCATCAGGCTTGTCTATATGTTCATTTGCAAAGTTCAAACGATGATTTTTGTGGTGAGGACTTAGAAGAGGTTTTCTTCTGATGACTCTTCCATGAAGACCATATTTGTACAAGTATCTCTTTATAGTGGAATAGTGTACCACAACTCCAGTGTCTGCCAGATCTTTCTGGAGGGATCGTGAAGTCAAACGTGGGTTTTGAATTGTTTTTCTCACAATCCTGCGAGCTGTTCTGTCTGATATTTTTCTTGGTCTTCCAGATCTTGCTTTAACTTCCACTGTTCCTGATGACTGCCATTTCTTAATTACATTCCGAACAGAGGATATTGACATCTGAAAACGCTTTGCTATCTTCTTATAGCCTTCTCCAGCTTTGTGAGCGTCAACTATTTTCAGTTTCAGTTTTCTAGACAACTACTTAGAAGAACCCATGGTGCTGATTGTTGGGGCAAGGTCAGATGAGTCTGGGTATTTAAAACCTTTGAGCTTGACATCACCTGGTCTTCCCAGACGATTGAGAACAATCCATGACACTGGCAGGTCTCAGCTTGGCAAAGGGGGCAGTGCATGCTATAAATTCTGCAGGGTGCCCAAACTTTTGCAGACGCCGTTTTTTTGTTTTCTGTTATTTTGAAAGTGTAAATGATGGAAATAAAATCTAACTTTTGTTGACATATTATAAGAATGTCTAATCTGTAATTTGATGCCTTTTGGAGATTTTTCCATCTTTCCTTGGCTTCTTTATGCACATTAATACAAATTTTTAGCTGGGGTGCCCAAATTTTTGATCCCCACTGTATATATACTTACCAATTGTCAGTCTGCTCCAGTCTGGTCACGTGATCCCGCAGCTCTAGCTTCCCTATGTCAGCCAGTGGCAGTTGCTGGGGAGAGGAGAGAGCACTTGACAATGGCTGGGAATTCTGGGAGTGGTGACATCACCCATAGACCAGCCGTTGTCAGCGCTCCCTCTTCTCAGCCAGTGGCAGCCGCAGGGGAGCTGGAACTGCGGAATCATGTGATTGGACCTGAAATTAGGTAAATATAAGCATCTTTGATATACAGGTTTTCCAAATAAGTGTTAGGGGGAGGGGACATTTTTAAGACTAGTAAGGTTTTGGCTGAAATTCCAGTTTAAGGTATACACAGCCAACATTATAATATTTATTATAATAAATCAATCTGCAGTCACTAAAAATACTTTACCGGTAAGCTTCATAAATATATTTCACTCTCTGACCATTTTATCACAGCTGCAGCCTTATATAATCTTCAAAATATTTGCAAAAAAAGACTGAAAGTGCAGAAGTGATCCCATTGCTCATTACCCTCATTACTGCGCTGAGAAGATAAGACCCGGAGATCAGTTTACATACCAAAATGTCTTCCACCAATTGCTTTCTCCCGGGGGCTGCGAGTCTGTAGAAACATGTAAAGCAGAAAATGAAATGAGTTATCTTAAAAAAAAAAAGCAATTTCTATTCAGTTGAGATATTGATTGAAAATAAATAAAGCAAAGGGCATTCATTTCCAGGGCACGTCACATACAGCCGATGGGTGGAAGGTTCCTTCAAGAAAAGATGTTACAGCGGCTACATCATAGAATGTGAGACTGTAGAGCCACATCGAAAGTTAAAATATAACTAAAGGCAAAACTTTTTTTTGTAGTTATGGACAGAGTGGAGATGGATTAGAACCCCTGGCATTTTTTCCATTGCTGCCTGTGCCCCCTCTCTATTTTGTCCATTGAAAGTGAAACTAAAAGAAAATCACAAATTTTGGTTTGTCCCAAGAAAAGTAACAGAAGGAAAACATTCCAATGGGGACACTAGTTCTGGTGACCTTGGGGTCCCCAAGGGATCCCCTTAATTTGCAGGGATTTTCTCTCACCTCCTGGTTTGGCTATGGGACGGGAAGTGAAGGGAAAGCTCCGCAATGGGACACAGATGGAGAATAAAAATCTGACCGGGGTTATAACCCTCCCTTAGTCTATCCAAAATGGAAAATAATTATGCCTATAGTTCTACAATAACTGGCCAAAATAAACTGTAAAGGCTAGGGTTGTCCTTGATGTTCGAGTTGACCATAAGTTCGACACAAACATTGGTCGTTCATGTGTTCGGCAAACACACAAACGGTAAGGGCGTTTGGCGGGCTGTTTGCCTGCTGTGCTCAACAATACACTGCGCTCTGACAGTGCACTGTGATTGGCCAAAGCAATGCACCTGACCACAGGTCAGGTGCAATGCTTTGGCCAGTCACAGTGCATGATGATGCCCCCTTGTGATGTCATCACTGTATTTAAGAACTGCCATCTTGGCGCAGCTGTCAGATGGCAGGAGCCAACACTGAAAGCAGGTCGGTGGTGGCAGCGGGCATCGTGATTGACTTTGGATCTACTTCGGGGGACATTTTTTTTTATGTTTGTTTTTAATACAAGAATGTCTGCTGTAACTACACTTTTTTTTGTGAATGAGCAGCGGTACCATATGCCCCATACTCATTCACATGGGGGGGGACTGGGATCTGGGGGCCCCCTTGTAAAAGGGGGCTTCCACATTCCGATAAGCCCCCCGCCCGCAGACCCTCACAACAACCAACTACGATTGTGGGGAAGAGGCCCTTGTCCCTATCAACATGGGGACAAGTTGCACTGCCCCAAAGAACCCCATGTTGAGGGCATGTATCCTGGTATGGTTCAGGAGGGGGATGGGCGCTTGTTTGTCCCCCCCCTTTTCTGACCTGCGGGCTGCGTGCTTGGATCTGGTATGGATTTTGGGGGGGACACCCCCCACTATGCCGTTTTTTAAAATATTTTGGTGTGGGGGTTCCCCTCAAAATCCATACCAGGCCCAAAGGGCTTGGTATGGATGGGGGGGGACCCCATGATGTTTTTTAAAAAAAAATGTTTTAATTGCCGGCAATTCTTTTTACATTCAGCTGAAACATTAAAGGATGTTTTCACATCCTGATGTGATATTTTAGTAACTGAGCGGTATCTTTCCACATACTCGGATGTGGTAAGATACCATTTAGTGAATTGTCTCTGTTCGAAGTTCGCGGTTGCACTTTCGTTAGGTTCGAATGTTTGACTGCGATCCGAGCAGGGGGGTGTTTGGCCCATCACTAGGCTTTTAAAGCATCTCCCCTGGCCAATTTTAAGTACCGTAGTTTGTTATACAAGTGTGCGCAGTTTTAAATCTTGACACATCTGATATCTATTTACTCGACACAACATTGTCTTTTCTATTTTACTGAAAATTGGGAATTATATTGTGTTTGTGTGCACTAAAATTCATTTACAAGTATTTTTTCCTGAAAATGTGCATTTGATAAAGAGCTGTGCAAATATTGTGTGACATAATGAAAATGCAACAGCCACCATTTTATTCTTCAGGGCCTCTGCTTTTCAGAAAAAATATAATCTTTGAGCGTTCTACTTAATTTGTTAATGCCAATTTAACACGTGTACAAAAAGTGTTAAAATTGCAAGCGATTTAAAGATTGCATGTATATTTGAATAGCGCACAAGTGCGTCAAGCAGTAGGCAGTACAGGACTCCTTATATGATCGCTGTGACATATTAGATAATCTGTTGAAGTTTGTGACTTTTTGTAACAATTTTACACATACAGGCGTACCTCGGTTTACGAATTTAATTTGTTCTGCAGTACTTTTTGTATTGTGAAAAATTTGTAAACCGAAACACGATTTCCCATAGAAATGCATTGAAAACCAATTAATCCGTTCCGGAGGTCAGAAAAATGTCAAGAGAAGTCTTTCTGTTCAAAACTCTTTATAAAGTGCACTTTAAAGGCATAAATACTGTACAGGGACATGATAAAAAAATGAATTCGTAAATGCATTGAAAACCAATTAATCCGTTCTGGAGGTCAGAAAAAAGTAAAAAAAAGTCTATCTGTTCAAAACACTTTATAGAGTGCACTTTAAAGGCATAAATACTGTACAGGGACATGATTAAAAAAAAAGTTTGTAAATGCATTGAAAACCAATTAATCCGTGCCGGAGGTCAGAAAAAGTAAAAAAAAGTCTGTTCAAAACTCTTTATACCAGTGGTTCTCAACCTTCCTAATGCCGCGACCCTTTAACACAGTTCTTTATGTTATGGTGACCCCTAACCATAAAATTTTATTACGCAGTAATTATAATTCATGAAGTGTCGTTTTTACCTCCAATACTGCTTCTTTCAGCACAGTAGCTGCTTTTAACAGAGTAGCTGCTTTCAACACAGCAGCTGCTTTCTACACAGTAGCTGCTCTTTACACATTGGAAATATGTGTTTTCCGATGGTCTTAGGTGACCCCTGTGAAAAGGTCGTTTGACCCCCAAAGGGGTCGCGACCCACAGGTTGAGAACCACTGCTTTATACAGTTCACTCTTAAGGTATAAATACTGTACAAGGACATGATAAAAAATTAATTCGTAAATGCATTGAAAACCAATCAATCCGTTCATATTGCGAAAAAAAATTCGTAAACTGAGGCATTGTTTTCAATGGATTTTCATTCGTAAACCGAAAATTATGTTAACCGAGGCGTTCGTAAACCGAGGTCTGCCTGTAATTTCCCCTGTCGCATTTTCTCACTGTGCGCCACTGATTGGGTCCAGTATGCCTTGTTTGCAAATCCTGTTAGCAATTTTTTCTAAGTTCCTCTTTAAGGCGTGCTGAGAATTTTTTTTCCCTGGGATCTGTACTCTGGCTTTAAACACCAAGCCAACGTTTGCAGATCACTAAGTAAATGCTAGCAGGTTCAACGAGCGGAAACTATGGATAGGCTTAACAACGGCCTCCATTTCCAAGGCCAATAGTGCTACGCCTCAGTGGCTTTCTCACATCAGCCGCATTAGTCTGTCCTCCATTCTACCTGAACCCCATCGGCTCCTTCCTGTGTGTCAGCTCCTGTGCTAAAACAAGACCGGCTAAGCAAGTTTTTTTTCCCTAGTATCTTTTTTTGGACCTTTCAGCACCTGCTACGTAATCTTTACTGCTTCCCTGGCGATCTGTCAGATGTGCACCGTTCAGTAAGTGCATTATGTACTCAAGCCATCCTCACCATGCCTTGGGAAAGGACAGATTGAAGGAAGAATGAGTTTAAAGAGAACCAGTCACCACTGGACTCAAGTCCAAGTGCAAGAACCTGAATATTTGGCCCAAAATTATTCCTAAAGAGGACCTTCAGTCTCCCCCCCCAAAAATTAAAAGTCAGTAGCTAAAAATACTGTAGCTGTTGACTTTTGATAAAAGGACACTTACTTGTCCAGGGATCCAGCACTATCCTCACCCGGGCAAGTTCTTCACCGGTCTTCAAGTCCCCAGTGCCGGCATGTTTACTAAGGGAAGCATTAGTGAATGGTCTTGCAGTCTTCTGGGACCTATGATGTGTCCCAGAAAAATGTGGGCAGCGAGGGGAGAACTTCCGGTGGAATCCAAACAGAAGTGGGAACAAGAACCTGTCAAAACCAGGTCCCTCTCCCTTCAAACAAGTGGCAAAAGTAGAAGGGGAAGGGGGGAGTAAGGCATAAAATAGAACTTCCCTTTTAGGGGTGGCGTTTCATTTTAAGACCGAACTCAATTAAGCACTGTGAAAATGGATGGCGCTATGAAAGTACCTGTAATAAATACATTTTTTTCCCCAAAACTATTCCAATTCTGTAGGTTTATGTGGGAAAGATTTATATTTAAAGAGGAACCTAAAATTGGAGAAAAAAAATGAAAACTCAGTAGCTACAAATACTGTGGCTGCTGACAATAACTGCCTCCCACCCAGTCACTGCATATAAATGGCCAGGTGATACAAGTGCCATTCTGAGTGGATGTGTCTGTACATCCTCTCAAAACGTGGGCACACGCGTGGCCGCACACCTGACTGCTCCCAGTGTTCAATATGAAGGGTAGAGGAGAGCCCCTCCAAAAAAGCAGGTACTACATGAGACCCCAATAGTATGACTAATATCAACAATTCTTTATTAAGGACATTAAATAACACAGGTCTGCGACTAAAAAACTGATTATTTTCATCTAATTTCCATGTATTTTGGTGTGCTGAAAACAAATAAAATATTGAAAAAACTCTTAGACGTCATGATTTGCCACAAAATGCAAAATTGTCTTCAAATGTATGAAATTTTTTTAATTTTTGGTATTTTTTTTATATTATGGGTTTTTAACCAAATTTAAAGTCCAAATTACTATTAATTAATTCACATAAGTGCAGTTAAGATATAAAATGCCAAAAAAGCCTTAAAGGGGTTGTCCGAGTTATGTATAAAAAAAAAATATAGCACTGTAAATCTGATGGTCAGCAATATATACATAAGCTAAGCAAGTTTTAGGGAAAAAAATTCTATTTGCTCATTTCCCTAGTTCTCTTCTGGCCCTTTGTTGTTATTTGCAGGTAAACAATCTCTGCCCCTCCCCCCCTGAAAAGGGGGTGAATACAAGTGCTGCTCTGAGTGACATGTCTGACTACTGGGATACTCAGCAGCATGCTGTATGTGTAATCCTCAGCCCTGAGTCTGTGCTTCTAATGGTGGAAGGGGTTCATCTTTCCTGAAGAATCCAGTGGGTGGGATACCAAATACTCTTGTTTTCTGTGTCTATGGGACAGTCGAGACCAACAAAATCACTGGACCAAGAAGAGTTGGCAGCCGAGGGTGCTAACAGTCGGTGAAAAAAATGTCCTTCGAGAAACGTTGGTACCTTCCCATAAAGTTCTTCTACCACCTCTCCACATAAAATTGGGATTGATGAAGCAATTCGTAAAATCACTTCCAAGAGATGGAGAATGCTTCAAATACTTGGTCACCAAGTTTCCAGGCCTGTCGAAGGCCAAATTGAAGTAAGGTGTGTTCGTCGGAGCAGACATTAGAAGGCTTATAGTTGATCAAGAGTTTGTTAATTCCATGACAGATCCTCAAAAAGAAAGGGGGATTGCATTTAAAGAAGTCTTACAGAATTTATTAGGCAATAACAAAGATCCTCCCTACAAAAAGATCGTCGGACGAATGCTGAAAGCATTTCAAGCTTTAGGTTGCCTGATGAGTTTGAAAGTGCATTTCCTCCAGTCCCACCTTGACTACTTTCCTGAAAATTTGGGAGCTGTAAGTGAGGAGCAAGGTGAATGATTCCACCAAGACATTAAAGAGATGGAGAGGAGATACCAGGGAAAATGGAGCATTACAATGATGGCAGACTACTGGTGGATGCTTCACAGAGACATTCCAGATGCTACTCACAAGCGTAAATGCACCAAGAGGAGCCTCACAGGGAAGAAGAATCGAGTTTAGTGTGTGTAGGTGAGCTCATTTCAGTTCAAAAAAGGGTTTTCATGAAAAATTGTAATAAAACTTTAATTTTATAAGTCTATATCCATTTATTTTGAGGTATTGCCTTATTTAACATAGTTACCTAAATTGTCAGGAAACGTGATGTCCTATGACAAAATGGAGGTCATTTTCGGATTCAGCGCACCAAAATACATACAGATTACGTGGAATAACCAAAACAGCTCTTGAAAAACATTTTTTTGAAGACCTGTGTAATTAGCAATATATGGAAAAAACACCACATCAATATAATACCTCCATCCAGCACTACATTAAAACAAATGACAACGTTGTCAATAAATAAAACCCCCAGAGTCTGGACTCAGACATGACAGCTGTCAGTAAATTGGTCACCAAGCATTTTTGGGCGCAATGGGTTACTCTCCTGCTCAAAAGAGTATTAATAATTAAAGAACAAAGTGGCTGTACATCAATGGGCAGTAAACCAGGGTGCAAGAACCCAATGGTGACCCCTTGTATTGAAGTTAAAAAGACATCAAATCACAGGATCAGTAAATGAAAGCAAAGCCAAGAATAACTAAAATACAAGCAATAGTAATAATGCTGTCATGTGGATCTGATAAGCAAGAAAGGGAGCATTGAAGGCAGCTGCAAATTTAGCAGATAATTAGCAAGTGGGCAGTAAAAGATGGTCCCACTGAGCTAGGTTAAGCACTACATTGCCAAGCTCAGTCAATCAGAGATCAATACAGCTTTAGTTCCATGGAAGTAGTATCATTCGCTCACCAAGGTTACCCAAATTCAGCCCAAGTTCAACCTAAATAAAGCAATTCACTGCTTGTCACATGTATATGCAGTAAAGCATGCTTGTTATACTCACTGTGGAACCTAAGGGGTTAATCCTCTGTATTGTGCAAAAATGCAGTTAGATCCTGTCTTCTCTGATCCTCCCCTTCTTCCAGTGCTCCCCTCTTATCTCCTGATAAGACATAGTGTGTGGTGTCACTCTGCACATGCTCAGTTTGATGTGTATTGCTGGAGAGGTTTTTTTTGTCTTAGGAGAGTGCTCAGCACAGGGCCAATCAGCACTGTCCAGACAGAGGGTCAGGGGTTCTGCATCCACTTAGAGCAGAAATAAAACTCCTCCTACAAGTTTTACCATGTGCTCTGCCAAACACTGATAGAAGTCACAAGACTGCTCTAACTGCTGATGAGAAAAGGTATTTAGTAGTTTATATTTACTAAAATCATTGCATTTCCATGTTGTGTGTACTGTGGGAGACCAGATATAGTGAATGCAGGGTCTGGGGAGACCAGATATAGTGAATGCAGGGTCCGGGGTTTAGTAACACTTTAAGGCATCATGGAGGTTATATATATATGGGACAGGTCAACTAACCCCTGGTTATACATATGACCATCCGTCCATGAGGAGGAACCCAGGGTCACCACACTCTGGTTCAATGGAGGACACACATGGTGGAGATATCTGACATTATGCGAAAACCTTTTTTGTGTCAGTCAATTAAAGTCCAAATATATTAATCCTCTGTGTCCAACTGCAATATTCCCATAAATCCAGCTCAGGTGTGTACCTCAAAAATAAAACTAAAATATTGCATTACCTCAATAACAATCCGTATATACAAGGGGCGGACTGACCATTTGGAAACTCGGGCACTGCCCAAGGGCTCGGGGTCAGTAGGGGGCCCCATGAGATGCCCCTGGTACCTTTTTCATAAAATTTTTTGAGTTTGGGCAAGGACACAGGGGGCCCCATGATCCCCTATTGCCCGGGGGCCCCATGAGTTGTCAGTCCGCCCCTGTACTTTAACAACCAATAAGTATATTCTTAAAACAAATCAGTGCAAAACAAACTAAGATTCAAATCGTGAGTAACACGTGAATCGTGAGATCACTCTGTGAACACAATAAATGAATAAATATAAATAAATGTGAAAGACAGTGTACACTCATAAATCAATAAAATAAAAAAATACAGTAAAGTAAATGAAGACTCCATGAACACTTCTATAGGGCTAAAATGCATACAATTACCCTCAGTAATTTCCAGCCTTAACAGAGAACACTCGGGTGTTGTAGTTACTTCTCAGACTCCTACTCCAGAATGCTGTATATGGGGTTCCAATCCTTAAGAAAAGCCCTTAAGACTCCATCATCCTCATGTAAATAGAGAGAGAGGCCCATGTAGCAAAGTATAGTGAGTAATAAACATTTAATTGTAGTGCTTACGTTGGGGATAACAAAAATCAGCAATATATTCCCTGAGCAGCTTCCTGGAACGTTAGTAATGCCTTTTCCAACAATCAAGATGGCGCTCCACCACTTCCGGTTTGCTGAATTACATCAGGGTCCAAGGGGTGGAAGGAAGGGAGGGGTGGGTGGAAGGAAGTAGGGGTGGGTAGAAGTTAGGAAGGGTGGGTGGAAGGAAGGGGTGGATGGAAGGAAGGAAGGGAGGGGTGGAAGGAAGGGAGGGGTGGGAGGAAGGGGTGGATGGAAGGAAGGAAGGGAGGGGTGGGAGGAAGGGAGGGAGGAGTGGAAGGAAGGAAAGAAGGGAGGGGTGGGTGGAAGGAATGAAGGGAGGGGTGGGTGGAAGGAAGGGAGGGAGGGGTGTGTGGGTGGAAGGAAGGAAGGAAGGGAGGGGTGGGAGGAAAGAAGGAAGGGAGGGAGGGGTGGAAGGAAGGAAAGGAGGGGTGGGTGGAAGGAATGAAGGGAGGGGTGGGTGGAAGGAAGGGAGGAAGGGGTGGGTGGAAGGAAGGGAGGGGTGGGTGGGAGGAAGGAAGGGAGGGAGGGGTGGGTGCAAGGAAGGGAGGGAGGGTTAGGTGGAAGGAAGGCAGGGAGGGGTAGGTGGAAGGGAGGGAGGGGTGGGTGGAATGAAAGAAGGGAGGGGTGGTGGAAGGAAGGAAGGAAGGGAGGGAGGGAGGAAGAGAGGGGTGGGTGGAAGGAGGGGAGGGGTGGAAGGAAGGAAGAAAAGAAGGAAGAAATGTAGGTTGGTTGGACTCACATGCTCATTCAGATGCATCAAAGCTGTCAGCTGTTCAGTTTCCTGCCAACACGGACTGAAGTGTAGGCGGGCACAGGGGGAGGCAGAGCAGATACAGCCTTTCTCCCCTCTTCTCCTATTAGTGCGGAGGGTGGAGGGAGGGGCTGGGCAGTGAAAAGAACACAGCGGTGGTGGGAGGGAGCCAGAAAGAAAACTGAACTGTCAGGTATGTTCTGTGCAATGGTTGGGTCAGTGACAAACAGCGATCTCCTGTATGGCTTTCAATAAAGCAACTGGAAGCCGCATTTCCTCCTCTTTCTCCTGCGGCTTCCAGCTGCTTTATCGAAATCCATCCACGAGATTGCTGCTTGTCACCACCCCCCACCGCCACCCCTAGTCCTGGGATAGCTTGCCGCCCCCCGCCTTATTTCCACTCGCAGGCAAGTGGAAATTTTGAGGGCTGCAGGGATGGTTGGCAACTCTCCTCTGGGGGAGGGGGGGGGAATTCAGACCCCTGAACTCCACCCCCCCCCCCTTATCTATGCCCCTGATAAGGGCACTTACTTGTTCAGGGATCCAGCGCTGTCTTCACCTGAGCCAGCTATTAGTCAGTTTATTAGTCCCTGATGCCGGCACCGAGCTGCACTTTGTAAATAAATGGTCCCACAGCCAGAGGTTGTGGGCAGGGAGGGGAGGAGGGACAATCTCTGGTGGAAGTATTTAGCGGAAGTGGGAGCCAGTACCTGCCAAAACTAGTTACATGCTCCCCCCCAAAAAAGTAACCTCCAATATTTTTAGAGGAAGGGGGAAGATTCTTTAAAGTGGAACTTCTCGTTCAGGGTGAAGTTCATACTGTCCACACAGGATAGGCGTAGGCGGTATGTCATTGCATATATCAGTATCTGAAACAGAACAGAGGCTACAAGTGTATGTGTTCATGTACACTGCATTATTACAATGGGGATGATTTATTAAAAGTGGAGAGTGCAAAATCTGGTGCAGCTGTGCAGGGTAGCCAATCAGCTTCTAACTTCAGCTTGTTCAATTAAACTTTGGCAATAAAACCTGGAAGCTGATTGATTTCTATGCAGAGCTGCACCAGATTTTGCACTCTCCAGTTTTAGTAAATAAACTCCATTATCTTCCTGCAAAGCGATGTAGTAGGCAGGAATGTCCGATTGTATTATGTAAGCCAGGATATAGTAGTTTTGTTATGGGTAGGAAGGTGACGTACCTGCCCGTTAGTACATACACCCTGTTCCAAATTATTATGCAAATTATATTTTTCTCATTTACATAAATAATTGATACAAATACCAGTCAGCATAATTCTCATGTTATCAGCTATTAAGAGTACAATTCAAATTTTATTGAACAAACCTCCTAATGATAACAGGATTTTTTTGAAACATAAACTTCCAATGCACTGTTCCAAATTATTATGCATAGTAAGTTTCAAAACACTTTATAGGTTGTAAAGAACTGAAAATTGTCATTTGTTGTGTTTGCAGCATATTTACTGAAATCAAAAGCTATTTCAATCAAACTTTTAACAACATTTTAACTTTTTAAACATTTTAACAGGTCATGTTACATTTTAACATAGGACCCCTTAAACTCAAGCAGTTTCTGCTTGAATTTGTTTGTAAGATGTCAGAACAGCCTCCCTGAGCTGCTGTTTGGATGTAAACTGCCTCCCACCCTCATCAATCTTTTGCTTGAGGATGCTCCAAAGGTTCTCAATAGGATTGAGGTCAGGGGAGGATGGAGGCCACACCATGACTTTCTCTCCTTTTATCCCCATAGCAGCCATTGATGCAGAGGTATTCTTTGCAGCATGAGATGGTGCATTGTCATGCATGAATATGATTTTATTACGGAAAGCATAGTTATTCCTTCTGTACCAGGAAAGAAAGTGGTCAGTGATAAACTCCACATTCTTTGCAGAGGTAATCTTTACACTTTCAGGGACCCTAAAGGGGCCGACCAGCTCTGTTCCCATGATTCCGGCCCAAAACATGACTCCACCACCGCCTTGCTGACGTCGCAGCCTTGTTGGAACAGGGTGGCCGTCCACCAACCATCCACTACTCCATCCATCTGGACCATCCAGGGTTGCACGGCACTCATCAGTGAACAGGACTGTTTGAAAATTAGTCTTCGTGTATTTTTCTGCCCAATGCAGCCGTTTCTGCTTGTGAGCATTGGTTAGTGGTGGCCGAATAGAAGGTTTATGCACAGTTGCAGGACTCTGGAGGACTCTACACCTTGACGTCAGTGGGACTCCAGAGGCACCAGCAGCTTCAAATATCTGTTTGCTGCTATGTAATGGTATTTTAGCAGCTTCTCTCTTGATCCCATGCATGGATCTGGCAGAAATCTTCCTCAATGTGCCTTTATCTGCACCAACCCGTCTGTGCTCTGAATCAGCCACAAATCTCTTACTAGTGCGATGATCACGCTTACGTTTTCGTGAAATATCTAATGTTTTCATACCTCGTCCAAGGCATTGAACTATTTCACTCTTTTCGGCAGCAGAGAGATACTTTTTCTTCCCCATATTGCTTGAAAATGGTGCTCTGCTTAATAATGTGGAACACCCTCCTTAGTAGTTTTTCCTTAAATTGGGCTCACCGGCCAATCTAATTATCACAGGTGTCCGAGATTGTTTTCAGTGATCAAAAGAGCCCTGACACACAATGCCATCCATGAGTTAAACTGAAAAACAAAATATTTCATCTTTGTGACACTTAAATAGAATTTGCATAATAATTTGGAACAGGGTGTAGTATAAACCAGCGGACACAGCAACATGAACAGAGGGTCAATATAAGGACATTTTCCCAGTAAGAATAATTATCTTCCAAAAAGGAATACAACCTTTTGCTCTAGTGAAAGATGGTCTTCTCTACTATGTAATGTCATCTCTCTGATTTTAGATTTCCTTTAAATCTTGAAATCATCAAAACAAAAGTAAACTAGATAACATTCAATATTATGTACAAAAGATGAATTAAATCAGACACATTCCATGTATTTGAACACAGTTGGAGGTTGGTGGATGGTGGCCTTTGGTTTATCTAGACCAGAAACCTAAATGACCCAGTTTCCAAAGATCTTCTACAACGGATGTCTGAAGGCAGCCAGATTGTGTGATGAGGACAGATTTTTATCTCAGCTAGTTTGCCTTTACCACCATTACTGTTAACAAAGCATAATGGAACACAAAGAAACATAATTACATAAGATGTACCAATATAGGTCAGGGACTCGTTGACTTGGGAACAAGACGGTTGTATATGCCCAGGAGCCAATAGAAAGTTTCAAATGAAAAAAGCAAAATTATCATTTTGAGGGTATTTTAGCTGCACTATTTTTAGCTTGTTTGATGACATAATTTCATTTCAAGGCAATTTGCACCTTTTGCAAAAAATTTAGAAATATTTATTTCATGTACTTATATAGCACTGTCAATTTATGCAGTGCTTTACACATATGTATTGAACATTCACTTCAGTCCCTAACCCTCAAGGGGCGTACAATCTAAGGTCCCTAACTTACATTCATACACACACATACTAGGGCCAATTTAGACAGGATCCAATTAACCTACCAGCATGTCTTTGGAGTGTGGGAGGAAACTGGAGCACTCGGGGGAAACCCATGCAAGCACAGGGAGAACGTGCAAACTCCATGCAGGAGGTGCCATGGCTGGGAATCGAACCCATGACCCATTTACTGCAAGGCAGATGTGCTAACCACTAAGCCACTGTGCCACCCCACATTTCACATTAATTATAAAAAGTGCATTTATTACATTTTTGCACTGTGAAGTATTGTAACCATGAACAGTGGATCACGGATTCAATGCGCAGACTTTTGCAGACTCATCCTCCATTTCCAGGTCTGTACAGACGTATGAGCCTATCGTTATGGGGCTGGAGGAAGTATCAATGGACTATGGTGTGGTGACCACACTGTGCTTGTTTGTCGTGGAAACCATCTGCCTTGGTGGCAGATGGGACTGTGAATGGATGACGTGGCTCTGTTCATTTTTCTATCCAGAGGTTTACAACCACTTTAAATCTTTTAGCAATCTCTAAATGATTGCATGTGTCATTCTGAAAATTCAAAATAAAGAAAAAGAAGTGGGGAATAGCTATTTGGATTTAACCATTTTTTCCCTATAATATTTCTTGACGGTTCACATAATTGGGGTGGAGAGATTTGTCCTTTATCTATATTCTTTCTGCTAAAAGGTGTCCCTCTTTCCCATATCAAAAATGTGGGAGGTATATGATTGTGAAAACAGTGGATCATGCCCTTAGCAATGTCTCTCAACACAACCACCAGCAGCCTCAAGCAGTAAACCTGAAAAGAATTGCAACCATGATCAGTGGATTGTGGGGTCAATGCACAGGCCCTTGCAGACCTGCCCCTCATTCCCAGGTGTGTATGGAGGTATGAGGCTATCGTTATGGACCTGGAGGAAGTACCAATGGACTACGATTGTGGGGACATCACCATGGTTATGCGTCATGGAAGTCTACAAGTCCCTCTGCCATGGTAGCAGATGGGACTTGTAGTCTTACATTTACAGATCCTGTGAATAAATCTGTAAATGGATGACGTGGCTGTGTTAATTTTTTTTATTCAGAAGGTTTACAACCACTTTTAAACCTTTCATCCAAACTCTAAATTATAGCATTTGTTATTCTAAAAATTCAAAATAAAGGAAAAGCAGTGGTGAAAGCTTTTTGGGTTTAGCCAACTTTTTCCATATCATTTTTTGATGGCTCGCATAACTGGAGAGTGGAAGGGATTTTTCCTTTACCTTTACATTTTGTGCTGTAAGGTGTCCTTCTTTCTCATTTCCAAAATTTGTGAGGTATATGATAGTGACAACAGTGGATCATGTCGTTAGCTATGTCTCTCAACACAACCACCAGTAGCCTCAACCATAGGAGTGTGTGTTCCGCTTTTCTACCTCCTCTCCTCCTCCTCTAGCACCTATGGACACAAATATTTTTTGGGGGAGCAGGTACCTGCTCCCACTGCCCTCCCCACTCCACCCCCCTTTCCTCACAGTATTCTGGGACATGTCGCAAGTCCCAGAAAGCTGAGGGACTGTTCACAAAGCACAACGCGGCTTTTGCGTGCGCAGTAGGAAGCTGGCTGTGAAGCCACTACGACTCACAGCCGACTTTCCTTAGTTAACATGCTGGCACTAGGGCCCCCGAAGACTGGTGAAAAAACATTCTGGGTAAGGATGGTGCCGGATCCCTGGACAGGTAAGAGTCATTATATTAAAAGTCAGCAGCTACAGGATTTGTAGCTGTTTACTTTTAATTTTTTGGGGAACACTTAAGATCTTTTTTAAGCCTAAATTTTGTAGATTCTTACAATGCATGCTGCTTCTTATATAGTTCCCCTTTCATCCAGGCTTGGTAGTCCCCAGGGCACTGACCTTGCTCTCCATTTTTGTGGTGGCTCCTTCCACTTGTAGAGTCCTATGGAGCCACACTTACATGTGCATCCCTGAGGAGAATTACTGGGTGCATGGCTATAGGCATCATCCTTACATCAGCAATACATTTCTGAGCTAGGATAGTTCCTTCACCTTGTAGGGTCCTAAGGGAGCCACTCTTACATGTGCACTCCCAAAGAGGTGTTCTTGACCACATGGGTGTAGGCATCATTCTTACATCAGCAATATATTTCTGAGCTACAGTGGCTCTTTCCCCTTTCAGGTTCCTATTGACCCACTCTTACAGGCACGATCCCAAGGAAGACTACTGGGTGCATGGGTACAGGCATCATCCTTATATCAGCAATACATTTCTGAGCTAGTATGGCTCCTTCACCTTGCAGGGTCTAATGGGCCCACCATTATGCGCACACCCCTGAGCAGGACTACTGGGCACATGGATACAGGCATCTTTCATAGAATGGCAATATGTTTTTTAGCTAGTGTGGCTCCTTCCACTTGCAGGGTCTTTTAGAGCCAACCTTACTAGTGGGATCATTGACAAAGGCATCATCTTTACTTCAGCAATACATTTCCGAGCTAGTGTGGATCCATCCCTTTGCAGGGTCCTATGGACACACGCTTATGTGCATGTCCCTGAGGAAGACTACTGGGCACATAAGTACAGGCATCATCCTTATGCTGACATTACATTTCTGAACCTGGGCACACATGCACGCTGCCACAATACGTGCTGGGACATGTAGTCCCAATGGATACAACCTGAAGAATGGTACGAATTTTATTAGTGCACTCTCCCCAACAAGAAGTTCAGGGAAGTGGTGCAAAGGAACGCAGGGGCATGCAGTGATATACTGTAGAAAAGTACATTTTTATGACCTAAGTGGAATGGAATTGAGTACCTTGCTATTCAAATGTCATCAATACTTATGTGATTGTTTAAAATAATAAGGCTTTCGAAATGATAAAAAGCTTATATGAAACTTTATTGCTTGGGTCTCAATCTACTTTAAAGTTGCATGAAACACAACAGTACTCAGAAGCTTCCAGACAATCTTCTGTTGACGATTATCTAAATTGTCCTCTTTGGTCCTTTTAAAACCTCACGTTATATGGTTTTTGCAGCTAATGTGCTATTAGTAAGTGGGTTTTATGGACACTAAACATCATCACTGGCAAGTCCCAGAAACACGGACCTATAATGATTACTTTGAGAGCCCAGTAAAGCAGAGTAATAGTACCAGTAATCTTAAATACAATACAGGACCTTTATTCTGAGTTGTATGTGTGGTAGGGTTATTGTTGAACAGTCATTACATTACAGTGCTCCTTGATTGCTGCTATCATTTATTGTCACTTAGGTGATAATTAGGCCCCCAGGTGACCTGGCTAGATTTGAACCATCTGGTCGTATTGGCTTCAGCTGTTGGAAGAAGATCTATGGCTTCCTGTATAAGATGTACACCAGTTAAGATTGGAATTACAGACACATTTACTGTGTGTGTCACAAAAAAAAATTTGTGAATATTATATATATATATATATATATATATATACACACACATATACACAAGGGTTCTTAAAAAAGTTTCTGCACTATATACTGTATATATATATATATATATATATATATATGTGAGTGTGTGTAAAAAAGTGCAGAAACGATTTGAAGACCATATATATATAATGTCCTAATAAAACTGATATTTCAATTCTGGTAGATATTGGCTAATAAAAGGTGATCCTGCAGACGTCTCAGACGTTACTATGTTTCAGACGGAGCTGGGTAACTCCACTTTTGCTAAGAAAAAATAAACAATCCCTTCTGGGTGATCAAGCAGGGATTTTAACAAACGTTGTAGCAGATTCCTACCTTGTGTTGCTCTGACTAAGTAGTTGTTTGTTTCACCATGTTCTTGCCGACTGATTCTGAATGGGAGGGTCTGGTTCATTGTAATCACCTGATGTACTCTCAGAGTTCTGAAAAAAGCTGCATTGTCAGTATCTGTCAGGAAAACTCAGTCTGTGTTTCTGCCTGAAGGACTGCGCATGCACACAGAATGACTCACAAACCTATGCACAGAATCAGGGCTGTGCACATGTCCGCGCGTTTGTACTAAGGCGTATGCGTATAAGCGCGCACATTGAATCGACTTTTGGCACCCAGTGACCTATGTAAAGAGCTACAAGGCTCAAGATCATTGCTGAGTGGTCATCATCTCCTGTGATCATGACCTCCTCATGACCATACCCTGCTTGCTTTGGAGTTATACCCGGTTTACCTTTGGACTTCTGATCTTGATCTCTCTGGTTCTGGCTTGTTTCTTGACTCCACATCCAGGTGACCATTTTGGCTTGACTTCTGCTTGTGTGATACTAACCTTGGCCTGGCTCCTGTTTATGTTCTTGTCTTCTGAATCTGTACCTACAGTGTCCACCGATTGCCAACTTCTGCCTGCCTGACTGCATCCCTGCCTTTTGCCACTGAAAACTCTGTGCCGGCATCATGCATGGGTTCCTGCTCTTCAGCTTCTGCTTTCCTGCAAGATCCTGTTCTTCTGTTGGTCAGGACGTTCTACAGGCACCTCTGCCACTCCATGTCTTGTGATACCCTGTCATCAACCTCAGCCATCCATCAACCATGGAAAACCAGGACAGGAGGAATAAGGGAGAGCCCTCTCATCAGATGTCATCTACCAGGTACATGACAGCAGCTCTTTAGAATTATTAATCCCTGGGGGACTATCTCACCAAAATTGAACTTCCTAGGATGTAGAGGATGCCTGAAATGTGACTTGTATCTTAATGTAGACTTCTGGGACATCTAAACCAATCACACAAGCAGGAAATTACATTTTTGGGGGCACTCTGTACTGTATTACTACCGCTATTATATATGACAGCTTCCCGTATGACAGGGGTGCTAAACCTGTGGCCCTCTGATGTGGCCCTTCGCCTCAAATCAGGGAAGTGCATGCGTAGGGTCGGCAACCCATTGGTTGAGTTCTGGGCTTTCAGAAAGTGCACCACACCGACAACACATAAGATTGCCACAAGTCTTTGGCAAAGCACAGATATCCTGCAGGGAAGCCGCAGGTACACTGCGCTGCATCCGCGTTGCAGGTAAACCACAGCGCATCAGTGTGAAAGCAGGCTTATAGGGGGCTCAAGACAGTAATGCAGGCCATAGATGGGTCGAAAATCGGCCGATTTTTCTTTTACAAAACAAAACATCGGTCGTTCAAGCGGCCGACGTTACCAGCAATGGTAAAAAAAAATTGGCCGATTTTCATCCCGTCTATAGCCGGCAAAAAGTGTCCCTGCAGAGAGCTCCACTATTTTTTTGACAGTTCTTTGACATTTATAGCGGTTGCAACAATGTATCTATTTGTATCCATTTAGGATACAGATGTTTTTATTCGGAAACAAATAGATACAATGTTGCAACCGCTATAAATGTCAAAGAAATAGCGGAGCTCTCTGCAGGGACACTTTTTGCCGGACTGGAATTCCTCCTTCTTTTTCATCCTCTTCTTCTTCCTCTTCTTCTTCATCCTCTTCTTCTTCTTCATCCTCTTCTTCTTCATCTTCCTCTTCTTCTTCATTCTATTCTTCTTCATCCTCTTCTTCTACTTCATCCTCTTCTTCAAACTCTTATTCTTCTTCTTCATCCTCTTCTTCTTCCTCTTCTTCATGCTCTTCTTCTTCTTCCTCTTCTTCTTCTTCTTCATCCTCTTCTTGGTCCTCTTCTTCTTCTTCTTCTTCTTCATCCTCTTCTTCTTCATCATCATCCTCTTCTTAATCCTCTTCTTCTTCTTCTTCTTCATCCTCTTCTTCATCCTCTTCTTCTTCTTCATCCTCTTCTTCTTCATCATCATCCTCTTCTTCTTCATCCTCTTATTCTTCTTATTCATCCTCTTCTTCATCCTCTTCTTCTTCTTCATCCTCTTCTTCTTCATCCTCTTCTTCCTCTTCTTCTTCATCCTCTTCTTCCTCTTCTTCTTCATCCTCTTCATCTTCTTCATCCTCTTCTTCTTCATCCTCTTCTTCTTCCTCTTCTTTTTGTCTTCCTCTTGCAGGTCACTGCTCATGCGCAGATTTTTTTATCGGTAAAAAATTGGCCGATTTGCCCATCATTGCCGCGAAAATCGGCCGATCGGCAAAGTCGGCTGATTTTTTTTCCAACTTTACCAATAAAAAAAATATGCCAAAATACCGAAAAACGGCCGAAAAATTAGCCCACTAACGATCCGAAAATCGGCCGATTTTCGACCCATCTATGGCCTGCATAAGGAATTGTTTAAATTTGTGGGCAATGGCGACTCATGCTCCAGGGGATCCATGCGGCCTTACTGTCACATTCTGTTTTACACTTTGACAGGAGGGACGGCATATAGAAAAACTGATCCTCTTAATTTTTTTCCTGAATCTGCTGAAAGACAGCTTTTCTCCCTCCCACTGGCATTCAATAGCTTCAGGAGGAAAATGTTCATTATGTTATTCAAAAGGGGAAAAAAAATCGAAATTCTGAACCATTTCATTGTGACCTGCGACAGGTTACCAAATCACTTAAGTGGTCCTCGATCTTCAAAAGGTTGATCGCCCCTGCCGTACCAGGTTCAGGAAGGAGGCAGCTTGCCAGGCTACATGCTCAGATAAGGGTCTGGTATGGATTTTTGTGGGGATCTCATGCTTTTTTTCTTGATTTTTTGAGAGGTTGCCTCTTAAACATAAAGAATTTAAGAGGGACCTCACGCCGTTTTTTAACCACTTCAGCTCAGGAAGATTTTACCCCCTTCATGACCAGACCATTTTTTGCTATACCGCATTGCGCTACCTTAACTGGTAATTGCACAGTCATGCAACGCTAAACCCAAACAAAATTTATATAATTTTTTTCACACAAATAGATCGCCTAGGTCAGTGGTGGGCAACCTTTTTTTTCAACTGAGCCAAATCTCGCCAAAACCACGATTGAAATTTATTTTGAGAGCCACATTTTTAAAACTGAAAATACATAGGATGGTACCCTGTTTTTAGTTTCAATAAGTTTTTATAGTAATTCATCCCCCATAGTAATTCATCCCCCATATAGTAATTCATCCCCCATATAGTAATTCATCCCCCATAGTAATTCATCCCCCCTATAGTAATTCATCCCCCCTATAGTAATTAATCCCCCATATAGTAATTCATCCCTCATAGTAATTCATCCCCCATATAGTAATTCATCCCCCATAGTAATTCATCCCCCATATAGTAATTCATCCCCCATAGTAATTCATCCCCCCTATAGTAATTAATCCCCCATATAGTAATTCATCCCCCATAGTAATTCATCCCCCATGTAGTAATTCATCCCCCATATAGTAATTCATCCCCCATAGTAATTCACCCCCCATATAGTAATTCATCCCCCATATTAATTCATCCCTCATATAGTAGTAGTAAGTAAGTAGCAAGTAGTAAGCCAAGTCCCCCCTGTGTCAATTCACTTACCTTTGCTCCGCGCGTTCTTCTCGCCGTGTTCCCGCGCCGTTCCGGTCTTCAGGGCGGACTGTGAGAGGAGCCTAGCTCCTCTCACGTTCGTCACGCTGCCCCACCTACACACATCCTGACAGCCAATCACTGGCTATCAGGATGTGAGTGGCAGCGAGACTGGCCAATCATTGCATTTGAGCGCGCTGCCCTGGCTGTTTTTTTTTTGGATCACGCTCCGCGGGCCAGATTAAAAGGTCCGCCGGGCCGTAGTTTGCCTATTGCTGGGCTAGCTGCAGAGTCCTGACTTTTGGGGCGGCCGCCCGAGAGGAGGGAGGGGAGCGGGTGCCCGGCACACAGAAGAGCCGCATTAAAGTGTGTAAAGAGCCGCATGTGGCTCGCGAGCCGCGGCTTGCCGACCACTGGCCTAGGTGATCGCAGCGGAAGTGGGAGCGGGTACCTGTTAAATTCTGGTACCCGCTCCCCAAAGAGGTACCAATCCTTAATGGGGAGTGGGGGACAAAGGCTTAAAGCAGAACTTCCCCTTTTGGGTGGAACTCCGCTTTAAGGTAGAAAAATAAAAATCGATGTCTGTGTATTTAGTGAGAACAGTGATCACTGATTGATTGCTTTTCATTTAATATTCGAGCACCTGGAAGTGGATGGGAGGTAGGAGGGTAGATGATTCAGGGGGTGTGCTAATGAGGTCAGCTCATCAACTCCTTCCTGTGTCATGACCTAAATTCTCTGCAGGAAATAAGGCAGAAGTAATGGAGACGCTTTTTGGACAGCCATCTGGACACTGACATAAAGGTGGGTAGAAGAAATGGAAAGATTTTGAATTTCTGCAAAAGAAGTAGATTGATGCTATATTGGTACATAGGGGAGCTGGGATTTAGAAAAAAAAAGTGAACTTATATTTTAATGGAGTTTTGCATTTTTAAAGTGGTTCTAAAAGCTGAAGTTTTTTTTTCTCTGCATTAAAACACATTCAATGCTCAGCTCCCCCCCAGCCCCCCCTTATATTTACCTGAGCCCGATCTTGAATCAGCGAAGTACACAAGAGCAGCGGCTCCCTCAGCTTTCTCCCTCCTCATTGGCTCAAAGACAACAGCGGGAGCCATTGGTGTCAATCACAGCCGATCAGGAGGGAGCAGGGGTGGGGCCCAGCTGTGCTCTGTGTGTCAATGGACATACAGAGCTGGCTCAGGAGCTAGCCCTCATGGGTGCTTCCATAGCAAGTTGGACCTGAGAAGAGGAGGATCTGGACTGCTCTGTGCAAAACCATTACACAGAGCAGGTAAGTATAACATGTTTGCATGTTTGTTATTTTAAAAAGAAAAAAAAAAGCACCCCTCCCTTTTTTTTTTTTTTTTTTTACTTTTTTTTACTTTTTCTTTCTCTTCTCCACTTTCTCTCTCTCTCTCTCCCGTCCTCATATCTCATCTCTCATTTCCCTGGAAAAAGCGCTCTCCAGGCCTAATCCTCACTGAGCCGAACGAGTACAATGCACCGGTAAAGGACAGTCAGTATGCATACGATTTGTGGCTTTTTGTATTTTTATTCTAATTATATTCTGTGTTATTGATCTTCTAATATGGCTATGTGCAACATTGCTCCTCTACTGATCTCACCTCTGTGTACTTTACGATTGTTATTGTTCCGCCATGTCAGGAGGACTGTCAGCCATACTTATGTACCTTGTAATGTGCTGAAGAGTAGAATGAAAATTTAAAAAAAAAAAAAAATTAAGGTTTACAATCAATTGAATACTCTACTTTTGGCATTACTAAAATCGCTTCTATCTACCAAACAGAATTTTTTTTATTTTTATTTTTGGCTTTGGTAGATGTCCCGCAGGGTAGTGCTCAGCCCCCCCATGCTATTTTTTGAGAATCCCTCGTCTAGAAAATGGCCATTACTGTATTTTAACATTTGACTCCTATTGAAATCAATGGGGTTCGGATTCAGCCCCTGAACTCTAGTTTGCCCAGCCCTTTCAGAACCGAACCCAGGTTTGTCCGGCTCCTCAGTAATGGCACTGCATTATAGTAATTAGACCATGGGCAGCATGCATGATAACTCCCTTCATGCTCTTCCATGAACATATATACAGGCTTATACCATCCAGGGTACCCAGAGCCTAATTACTTAAAGAAAACTACTAAAAACAGATAATTACTCCATGTACTAAGACAGACTGGCCTGAAGCTAGACCTCCAACTGGGGAAACACAGGAACACAATGAGACAATTAAGTATCCTGATACAGGTCACTTTTTGCCCTCCCCAGCATGGACTCCTGCTCCTCCCCTGAGGATAGCCTGTCAGTAACTCATCAGCTCCCAGCCTGGGGGCCCTTTTGTCATTATTTTCTTTGTAAAACTGGCTGCAGGAATATTTCCTGAAGGTAGATTAGGAACTGATGATCTATGGCACACCGCTGAGCTACTACTGGCTATTGAAAATGTACAGGCCAGTACCCCAGGCCATGACAGAACACTTCATGGGTAGGCAGCTAATGCAGTCAGGTACAACGTTTCTTATGAACACCCACTATAACAGTATCAATAAGGGCTTGTTCACATTGGAAGCTGGGGGGCTGTAAAAGTAGACAGCTGAGTCGTGGTTTTAAGCCGGGTATAGATGGATCGAATCTCAGCCGGTCCATGCTGAACTAGCCGAGATTCGATCTCTATGGGCAGTCTGGTTGTACTGAAGTCAATCCACTGATAGACTTGTGTACAACCAGCCTGTTGGACTCTTTGTATGCGATAGCTGCAAGTTTGATGCATTTTCCATTCATTTTAATGGGCGGGTGCATTTTTGCTGTGGTTTTTAAACATGCACTGAAAATACAGCATGCAGGACACGCCCGCACCACGCCCGCAGCACAATGGTGTGAAGAGTTCCATAGGATTTTGAGGAAAAGTATACCTTATAGCGCAGCTCCAAGCTATGGATGGAAGGAAAAGGATTACCCCACCGGCAAGTGAGCAGAGGGGAGCATGAGTTTGAGCGATTCCAGTGTCAGTCAATACAAATTAAGGGATGGACGCTGCTCAACTGACCCCAGGAGTCCAATGTTGAGGAATGGTCTCAGCCATCGTTCTGACCACGCCCTCAGGCCATTCCTCAACATTGGATTCCTGTGGTCGGTTGAGCATCGTATATCCCTACACTTGTATAGGATTTAGAGGGATGCATTTTTTCATGCATTTTTCTTCCACATTTTTAAAGCTCCAAAACACATATAAAATGGATCAGTGTGTAAGGGTGATCCTGCCATGAAGGCACTTCCTGTTAGGATGGAACAACGCTCTTCTCTTCTCCTGCGTTGTCACCCTGTGAGCGGCTGTGTCAACACAAATTACACAGGCATGGTCCAGCGCAATGTTGTGCAGCAAACGCTGGAGTGAGTGCATGTGGATAGGAAATGTCTGAAAGAATGCAAGTGAATAAAAATTAATTTATGGAAAGGAAAGATGCTACAAGTAAGAATGTAAAATCATCGATTTTCTGTGATTTTACCTGCAAATTTTAAAGTTGGTGGCGAGGTCTCTTAGAAGTACATCTAAACACAAACTTAAAATATATTGCAGAATATCCAGTTCTTGACGGCCATAAACGGATCGTAATTTGCTCAAAAATTTGATCCATCTATATGCAGGCTGATTGCACTTAAGTCGATCTACTAATCAACTTCAGTAAAACCAGCCTGTCAGATTTTTTTCATGCGATCAGTGCTGGCAGCTATAGCCGCCAGCAGTGATCATTGTGTTTAGTTTCCATTTCTAGGCTCCTTTCCTTCTCCTTTTCTTCTCTTTTTCCTTCTCCGTCTCCTTTTCCTTGCCTTCTCCTTTTCCTTGCCTTCTCCTTTTCCTTGCCTTCTCCTTTTCCTTGCCTTCTCCTTTTCCTTGCCTTCTCCTTTTCCTTTCCCTCTCTTTTCCTTTCCTTCTCTTTTCCTTTCCTTCTCCTTTCCTTCTCTTTTTCCTTTCTTTTTTATTTCCCTTTCTTTTCCTTTTCCTTTCCTTCTCTTTTTCCTTTCCTTTTTCTTTTCTTTTCCTTTTCCTTTCCGTCTCCTTCTCCTTTCCATTTTTTTCTCCTTCCTTCTCCTTTACTTTTTCCCTGGTGATTCTGCCAGTAACATACCATTTGTCCTAGGGTGACACCACTCACTGAACTGTATCTATAGAGAAACACTGTTGTCACTCTCTCCAAATGCGTACTACAAACACCTTCCCCTCTCCTCATTTCCATTACATAAGTGGAGTTGTTTTGTCATTCACATAAGATAGCTGGGAATGCTCATAATAAAGGTTCCTGATTTGAGTTCAGTGTACAGAAAGTTACAACAATGCTGGAATTCTGGCAGGATCAACAGATATTTTCTGTATTTGCAGAACATGTTATTATCCCAAAAAAAACAAAAAACAAAACAAATGCAGTCAGCACATCAAAGGACTGATCAGTTGCAATATATGACACTATTGTTGCATTGAGATATGCTTTGAATGATTCCTTTTGTTTATTAGGGCCCATTCACACAAACTTTCATTGTAGTAATGCATGCACCACAATATATTTTATTGTGTGTTGTGGCGTTCATTCTCAATGGGCATCCAAAACTGGACAATAAGTCCCCCTGTTTTGTTTTCTACTGCAGCGAACTGCAATGTAAAGCCTGCATTGTGGTGCATTGTAAACTACGAATGTTCTTGAAATGCACTGGGGTGTCATTCAAAATGAACATCATCATAAAGCATTGCACCCTGCTTGACCCTCTACTACACGTTGCGGTAATGCACATGTTACTGAAGCTCCATGGTGCACATGAGCACTAAACTATATATTTTTTTTTCTCTTAATGGTCTTCCTACTTCCTTACTGTGGGCTGACTATGGTGTAATCAACAACCATCAAATCTTTAAAACTGGACATTTACCCAATACTGAATAGTGATTTCTCATGGAACATGTCCACCCTATTTTTGTATAGTTAGTTCTTTCATGCAACCTTGGGGATCTCAACCATTGGGCAGGTTAGAAGACCTTGTCCTCTCGCAATTGTCTTCTACAACACCAAGCCTGTGGTGTGCGGTTCCTCTTCTAAACAGGAGCAACTAGAGCACTCAGGAATCCAAGAGACATTATGGCACATCCATCTTGGATGTCCATGGCCAGCTATACCCTTAGGAACCTAACATACAAGACAATCAACAATCTACATCTTCGATTGCCCTAAACAGCAACAAGTAGAATACTCAGCAGTCCAAGAGACGTTGTGACTCATCCATCCATCTGCTCTCCAATGTCCATGGCCAACTATACGCTTAAGAATCCAACATACAAAACCATCCACATCTGCCCCAAGCTACATTACCAACTTTATGTCAAAGTACTACCCCAACTGTCCACTTCACTCCTCCCAAGACCTCCAAGCTTCCTTGTCACCTCCTCCCATACTCTCTCCCAGGACTTCTTCAGAGCTTCTCCCATCTTTTGGAACTCACTACCTTAATCTATTTGACTGTTACTCAAAGTCAAACTTTAGGAAATTCTTGAAAACTCATCTGTTTAGGGAAGCCTAACCCTCCTCTGCTTTTAGTTTCTCCATCTACTCATGCATTACAGGCAGGGCTGTGGATAAGGGGGTACCACTAGTCCTCCTGTACAGGGTGCAGGCCAGCAGGGGGGGGTCCAGGCAGCTGGGTGAATCGGATGTGGGCAGGGAGAGTGATCGACATAGCAGGTTTGGCAATTACTGAAACCGATCCCCTGTAGGGCTCTCTCTGCAGCAGCTGAAAGCCAGATAATGAGGTATGGTGGTGCTAGGGGACCCAGTAGAGGAGGCATACAATCAATATAAAATGTGAACAATGCAGGAGTGGTGGTAATATACCACCCAAGAGTCCATATGTGTCCATACACAAATTAGTGACCATCTCTATTTTTAGCAGCTGAAAGCTGGCTTCTTCTCCTCTCCCTCCCGCTGCCTTTCAGCTACTGCAGAGAGAGCCATACAGGGGATTGGTTGCCGGGGGGGGGGCTGTCAAGTTGGCTGTACGGGGCCCCGTGGTTTCTAACAACAGCCCTGATTACAAGTAATACCTTTTCTATAACTTGTCCCTCTCGTTTTAGATTGTAAGCTCCCATAAGCATGGTCCTCTTGTATTATAATAATAATAGGAAGAATAATAATGCATATTAATAATAATACCCTCCAGCCTTCACTATCGTGCTAAAGGGCCGCTACGATGGAGAAGCTGACACTTTTCAGAGACTATAGCTCTACAAATGATGTGCAGTGATAATGCACTGGTGATGGCCAACTATACATCTACTCCCCAAGCTTTCCAGAGAGGACACTCCCACGGTAAGCCTGATTGCTGATTTTAGCTGATGTGTACCAGCTTTTAAGTGTTACTAAACCCAGGACCCTGCAATCACTATATCTGGTCTCCCCGGACCGTGCAATCACTATATCTGGTCTCCCCGGACCCTGCATTCACTATATCTGGTCTCCCCGGACCCTGCAATCACTATATCTGGTCTCCCCGGACCCTGCATTCACTATATCTGGTCTCCCCGGACCCTGCATTCACTATATCTGGTCTCCCCGGACCCTGCATTCACTATATCTGGTTTCCCCGGACCCTACAATCACTATATCTGGTCTCCCCGGACCCTGCATTCACTATATCTGGTCTCCCCGGACCCTGCATTCACTATGTCCGGTCTCCGCGGACCCTGCATTCACTATATCTGGTCTCCCCCGGACCCTGCATTCACTATATCCGGTCTCCACGGACCCTGCATTCACTATATCTGGTCTCCCCCGGACCCTGCATTCACTATATCTGGTCTCCCCGGACAATGCATTCACTATATCCGGTCTCCCCGGACCGCGCATTCACTATATCCGGTCTCCCCGGACCCTGCATTTACTATACCCGGTCTCCCCGGACCCTGCATTCACTATACCCGGTCTCCCCGGACCCTGTATTCACTATATCCGGTCTTCCCGGACCCTGCATTCACTATATCTGGTCTCCCCGGACCCTGCATTCACTATATCTGGTCTCCCCGGACCCTGCATTCACTATATCTGGTCTCCCTGGACCCTGCATTCACTATATCTGGTCTCCCTGGACCCTGCATTCACTATATCTGGTCTCCCACAGTACACACAACGTGGAAATTCAATTATTTTAGTAAACATAAACTGCTAAATTCCTTTTCTCATCAGCAGTTACCACAGTCTTGTGTCTTCTATCAGTGCCCAGCTGAACACTGATTGTAAGAGGAGTGTTCATTCTCCTCTGACTGTACTATGAGGCTGCATGACCTGTGACCCTCTGTCTGGACAGCGCTGATTGGCCCTGTGCTGATCACATGCACCCAGGGGCGGACTGACCATTTGGAAACTCGGGCACTGCCCGAGGGCCCGGGGTCAGTAGGGGGCCCCATGAGATGCCCCTGGTACCTTTTTCATAGGCTTTTTTGAGTTTGGGCAAGGACACAGGGGCCCCATGATCCCCTATGGCCCGGGGGCCCCATGAGTTGTCAGTCCGCCCCTGCATGCACCCTCCCAAAAGAAAAAAAACTCTAGCAAAAAACACCAAAGGCAGCATGTGCAGAGTGCCTCCTAGATCCATACTATCAGCAGATGGATTGGGGACAGTGGAAGAAGGGGAGGATCAGAGAAGACAGGATCAAAACAACTTTTTTACACAATGTGAAGGAATTACCCCTCTGGTTTCACAGTGAGCATAACAAGCATGCTTTACTGCATATACAGACTGATTTTACTGTTGTGGGTTTAGTAACACTTTACTCTTTCAGGTTCTTAAGACAGCTGAATAAAAAATAATCAGAATTGATACACTTCCGTGAAGTAGAGGGAGTTTTAAGATATGAAAACTTTCTTGAAAGGATAGTTCTAATTTGTAATTATGAAACGGGGCCGGTAAAACAAATACGCCTGTGCTAGTATCTATCAATGTAACCTCAAGAGATGTTTCCGGAAAAGGAACTGTGGAACTATAGATAACTTGGGGTTTCTTTGTTCCTTTTTCATAACAAGGTAAACATTTTACACGTGACGCTGCGTGGGCGGCACCAAAAAGTCCATGGCTTGATGTAAGAAGATTTATGACTCAGAATTTCACCTTCTTTTGGAAGTATTTTAACCTTATGAATAATATGTGCTTTTTACTGGGTTACAACATCTGCAACGATGTGAATGGTTCAGCTTTCTCCTCCATTACATGTCAAAATCATCGTTTTGCTAAAAAATTACTCAGAACCCTAAAAATGATATATGTTAAGGAGAGGCCCTAGAGAATAAAATGGTGAGTGCTGCAATTCTTTGTCACATTGTATTTGCGTTTTTTTAAATGCACATTTTTTGGGCAAAATACACTGTGAGGAATTTTAGTGCACACAAATACAATATAATACCCAAAGGTTTGGTAAAATGTAAAAGGTGATGTTGTGCTGAATAAATAGATGCCTAACATGCCACTCTTTAAAATTGCGTATGCCTGTGGAACAACGCCAAACTACAGTACTTAAACATCTCTGTAGGCGATGTTTTAAATGTGTTTACATGTTACCATGCCTTTAGAGTCACACAGGAGGTCTGGAGCTAGGATTATTGCACTCGCTCGGACGTTCGCCATGACACCTCACATGCAGGGGCGGACTGACAACTCATGGGGCCCCCCGGGCAATAGGGGATCATGGGACCCCTGTGTCCTTACCCAAACTCAAAAAAGCCTATGAAAAAGGTACTAAAGGGCATCTCATGGGGCCCCCTACTGCCCCCGGGCCCTCGGGCAGTGCCCGAGTTTCCAAATGATCCCTGCTCACATGTGTAGTGTAATTGCCAGTTACGTATGCATGTGGAACCAGAGGATAGGGGCACTTTACTTTTATTTATGTATTTTATTTGAATTTTATTTTTATTGTTACACTTTTTTTGCTTTCACTAGGAATGTAAACATCCCATGTGACAACTTTCAGCATTGACAGGTCCTCTTTACTGAGACATCTGGGGTCTATCAGACTCCAAATGTCTCCTATTCCCTTAACAGAATCAGATCAGACCAAGATTGGTCTGATCCAATGCTTGTACAAGCTAGTAATACCAGAAGTGACAAAATTCTGGCAGCTTCCCGTTCCTAATTCCATAGAGATGACAGGAGACGATCTGGTGTTCGAAACCCTCTATGGTAAGATGGCAAAACCACCGGCTTCAGTGCCGGGCCCCTCGATTGCATGGGAGAGCTTGGACAGTTGTAAGCCGTGTACCGGCGTGGGCCCCCCAGGATACAGTGAAGTCACGAACGAGGAAAGCAACCCCAACACCAGCTTTTGCCACAACAGAATTTTACTTAGATATGGCAAATAAACACAACCACAAATGCTGGAAACATATAATAAATTTACATACACCCAGCCCAAAGGCTGAGACCCTTGTGCTGCACAGCACAGCACCCTCCGATGGATGAAGGTAGAAAGTGAAGTAATTTACCTACTGGTGGGCACAACTAAGCTGCCACACCTTACCTGTTATTACCCTAAAAGAGCAGGAATCAGTGTATGGGTGTACGGTATGGGCTAGCCTGCGGTGCAGCACAACAGCTTACAATCTTACACAAATCTACAGTATTCCCTCTCCCATAACTGGTCCTGTAGCACATGCCTGAGTATTCCTTCTGAGCAAAACGCCAGTCTGGCTTGAGTTTGTAGGATTTTATCAGCTCTCCAATGTGAAATGTCACTTTAAGTTGTGGAGTCCTTCCAATAATCAGTAACAACACTTGTGGCCTGACACCAACAGAGACCCTAACTAACTAACTATAGGCCTGAACTCAGTCTCTAGGCGCCAACACTGAAATGAGGTGCGTGCACAATCTTACCGACCCAGGTCTGCTTTGCATCTGCTGGTGACTCTGAACAGAACAAATGTCTCTCCAACTAGCATGCAATCTTGCCGTATATGTTGCTTAGTTCCTCTGGTCTTTGCAGCTTCCTGGCAGCAAACTCATCAGCTTCACTCAGCTGCAGGTCTGGTTACTGAGGGACGCATGCACACCTGGATGTCATCGGATTCTCAGCTCACACGGCCCCTTCATTCAGCATCGTCCAAAACATGGCTGCAGTCTCCTCTTCCTGTTCACTAAACTCCAAACTCTGTGTGCAAAACCCCACCTCTTCATGAATATACAAATATCTATGCAGCCTGAGGCTGTGTTAGAAAAACAGTGACATCTTGTGGCTAAACCACAGAATGTCAGTCAAAACATTAATTTACTTCCACACAGTGTTCAAACAATGAGAGCTGTTTCCCCATCTCACACAGGCACCGGAGGGTGACGAGGGGGAGATACAAGCCTTTTACATACAAGGGAATCGCTGGCTGAAAAAAATACTGGGATGATACCTGTAGCTGCAGGTAACATCCTGGTAGAACCACTTCTACCAGAGGATGTACAGGTATATCCTATGGGAAGGAACTGGTTAAAGAGCAAACGGATAGTTTCACTGATTCTCCTCCCAACCCCCCCCCCCCCAATTTTGCCACTTTTTTGGGGGAGGGGAATGGGTACCTATTTCTGGTAGATACCCACTCTCACTTTCGCTGGAATCTCCTAGGCCAGTGGTCTCCAAACTGTGGCCATGGGGCTGGATGTGGCCCTTTGCTTGCTTTTATCCGGCCCTTGGGTCATTATCCCCCCAACGTCAGCAGCAGCGGGGCATACTTACTGTTATAACAATGGAGCACTAGCTCCCTCACTGACACCAATGAAGGGACAGTATTACTCTCATCGATACCAAAAATGGGGCACTATTCTTCCCACTGACACCAATGGTAGGGCGCTATTCCTCCCACTGACACCAATGATGGGGCACTACTCCTCCCACTGACACCAATGATGGGGCACTACTCCTCCCACTGACACCAATGGTAGGGCTCTATTCCTCCCACTGACACCAATGATGGGGCACTACTCCTCCCACTGACACCAATGAAGGGGGAACTACTCCCACTGACACCAATGATGGGGCTCTATTCCTCCCACTGATACCAATGATGGGGCTCTATTCCTCCCACTGATACCAATGATGGGGCACTATTCCTTCCACTGACACAAACAATGGGAACTATTCCTCCCACTGATACCAACGATGAGGCACTATTCCTCCCTATGATGGGGCAATATTCCTCCCTATGATGGGGCACTATTCCTCCATATGATGGTATGATGGGGCACTATTCCTCCCTATGATGGGGCACTATTCCTTCCACTGACACCAACAATTTGGCACTATTCCTAACATTGTTAACAAGAAAGAGGCACTATTCAGCCCCCTAATACCAATGATGGGGCAATATTCCTTCCATTGATACCAGCAAAGGGCAATATTACTCCCGCTAATACCAATGAAGGGGCATTGTTTACTCCCACTAATGCCAGGACACACTCTTCTCCCACCCGCTACAGTCCGGCCCCTGTAGAGTTTGAAGAACAGTAATATGGCCCTTTGCTTTGAAAGTCTGGAGATCCCTGGCCTAGGCAATCCCAACAGAAGTTCTCTCCTCCCTGCCCGCAATCTACTGGAACACATCATGGGTTCCAGGACGCTGTGGGAACATTTAGAGAGTGCATGCGTAGTGGGGAGCCAGCTGTAAAGCCACAAGGAGTCACAGCTGGCTTCATACAGTTAACATGGCGATAACAGGGACCTGAAGACTGGCGAAGCACCGGCCCGGGTGAGCACAGCACTGGATACCTGAACTGGTGAGTGTCTGTTTAATACAAGTCAGCAGCTACAGTATTTGTAGGTGCTGACGTTTAATTTTTTTTAAAAAAATTAACAAAGAGCCTCTTTAAAAGAAAGAGATGCAACGGGACTGATTTCCGAAAACTGGAGAGTGCAAAACTTGATGCAGCTCTGCATAGAAACCAATCGGCTTCCAGGTTTTATTGCCAAAGCATCATTGATCAAGCTGAAGTTAGAAGCTGATTGGCTACCATGCAGAGCTAACAATAATGCAGCGCTAACCCCCAAAGTATACAGTACAAATAATCACATATACAGTCATGGCCGAAATTGTTGGCACCCTTGATATTTTTCCTGAAAATCAAGTATTTCACACAAAAAAGGTATTGCATTAACACATGTTTTGCTATACACATGTTTATTCCCTTTGTATGTATTGGAACAAATATAAAACAGAGGCAGAAAAGCAAATATGACATAATGTCACACAAAACCCCAAAAATGGGCTGGACAAAAGTATTGGCACCCTTAACTTAATATTTGGTTGCACACCCTTTGGAAAACATAACTGAAATCAGTCGCTTCCTATAACCATCAATAAGCTTCTGACACCTCTCACCCGGAATTTTGGACCACTCTTCCTTTGCAAACAGCTCCAGGTCTCTCTTATTGGAAGGACACCTTTTCCCAACAGCAATTTTAAGATCTCTCCACAGGTGTTCAATGGGATTTAGATCTGGGCTCATTGCTGGCCACTTCAGAACTCTCCAGCGCTTCTTTGCCATCCATTTCTGAGTGCTTTTTGACGTATGTTTGGGGTCATTGTCCTGCTGGAAGACCCAGGATCTTGGACGCAAACCCAGCTTTCTGACACTGGGCCCTACAGTGCGACCCAAAATCCTTTGGTAATCCTCAGATTTCATGATGCCTTGCACACAGTCAAGGCACCCAGTGCCAGAGGCAGCAAAACAACCCCAAAACATCATTGAACCTCCACCATATTTTACCGTAGGTACTGTGTTTTGTTCTTTGTAGGCCTCATTCCGTTTTCGGTAAACAGTAGAATGATGTGCTTTACCGAAAAGCTCTATCTTGGTCTCATCTGTCCACAAGACGTTTTCCCAGAAGGCTTTTGGCTTACTCAAGTACATTTTGGCAAACTGTAGTCTTGCTTTTTTATGTCTCTGTGTCAGCAGTGGGGTCCTCCTGGGTCTCCTGCCATAGCGTTTCATTTCATTTAAATGTCGACGGATAGTTCGCGCTGACACTGATGCTCCCTGAGCCTGCAGGACAGCTTGAATGTCTTTGGAACATGTTTGGGGCTGCTTATCCACCATCCGGACTATTCTGCGTTGCAATCTTTCATCAATTTTCCTCATCCGTCCACGACCAGGGAGATTAGCTACAGTGCCATGGGTTGCAAACTTCTTGATAATGTTGCGCACTGTGGACAAAGGCAAATCTAGTTCTCTGGAGATGGACTTGTAACCTTGAGATTGTTGATATTTTGCCACAATTTTGGTTCTCAGGTCCTCAGACAGTTCTCGTCTCCTCTTTCTGTTGTCCATGCTTAGTGTGGCACAGACAGACACACAATGCAAAGGTTAAGTGAACGTCTCTCCTTTTTATCTGCTTTCAGGTGTGATTTCTATATTGCCCACACCTGTTACTTGCCCCAGGTGAGTTTACAGGAGCATCACATGCTTGTAACATTCTTATTTATCCGCAGTTGTGAAAGGGTGCCAATACTTTTGTCCAGCCCATTTTTGGAGGTTTGTGTGACATTATGTCGAATTTGCTTTCTTTCCTCCCTTTTTTTGTTTTGTCCCAATACACACAAAGGGAATAAACATGTGTATAGCAAAACATGTGTTAATGCAATACGTTTCGTGAGAAATACATGATTTCCTGGAGAAATATCAAGGGTGCCAACAATTTCGGCCATGACTGTATCAAAGAGATAAACATGCAAAAGTGCTAGTGCAAAAAGTATTTACTTCCTAAGATAAATGAAAAAATATAGGAAAAAACCAGCAAAGCAAGAAGATAATTCCTCAAGAAATTGTGCGGTGCTGAAAGGTCTTCTTGCAATGCACCAGTGAAAAGATCAGAAGAGATCAGCAGCTTACCAGGTGTTATAGATCATCACTTTTACAGCAAATGGTCAGATAGTGCTTTTAGGGCTATACCGGCCAGCCTCAGTCAATAGACCACCAATACTCCAGTCAGGGGCGTATTTACCACAAGGCAAACAAGGCATTTGCCTAGGGCAGCATTTTTTAGGGGGGCAACACTGCCCCCCAGAAGAAGGAACATATGCAGCATGGGGACCAGGTGGGATCTGAGAGGGGCTGCTTGATGGTGTATGCATAGCCCGACTGTCATTCCCAGGGCTCTCTCAGGTGGGGGTGGGGATGGGGCAGGGGTGTAGTTGGTCACTGTCAGGCGCTCTTGGTAGTGGGGGGTCTGGTGTTGGTCAATGTCAGGCTCTCTCCATGGGGGGGGTCTGGTGTTGGTCGGTGTCAGGCTCTCTCTGCCGGGGAGGGGCGTCTTTCTGTTTTGCCTAGGGCAGCACAAAAGCTAAATACGCCACTGACTCCAGCCTCCATAATGTCCCTAAAAGTAAAAAACAAGGGACCCTCCCATAGTGTACAACTGTATAAAAGATCTATTTGGCCATACAGGGTATGACAAACAAAATGTACAGTATTCCTGTTGGCTGCTCCAGGTCCGCCCAATCATCCAATCACTTTGCGGTATGTGATGAGATCACTCCCGTAGGCCTTACTCAACGCGTTTTGTCACAGATGACGTCAAGGGGGATGGCCCATCAACTGGTGGATAAGGAAGCTGGGTGCTTGAAAGAAGACCTTTTCAGCACTCTGCATGTTATATTGTCCTTCTGGGACTATATTTCTCACATTGAACACTATTTTTTTGCATGTTTTTATTTGTACTGTATACTTTGGAGGTTATCGCTGTACTGTTATGTATTATTGTTTGTTTTGGCATTAGTATCACGAGCTTACTTGGTGTTAGTAGCTGCACTCAGGGGGCACTATAATTAAGCATAGAGTTTTTTTGTTTTATAAGTTTACCATGCAGAGCTGCACTAGATTTTGCACTCCCCAGTTTTAGTAAATCAACCCCAATGCATCTTTTTCTGTATTCAGAAAGAGAAACAGAGTGCAGGGGTTGGTCATCACTGCCAATCACAAGCTATCACATATTCAGCAGATGGTCTTCCTATTTCCCGATCAATAGCAGCACAGTGGCTAAATGGTTGGCACTTCTGCCTGACAGTACTAGGGTCGTTGGTTCGAATCCCAGCCACGGCACCTCCTGCCTGGAGTTTGCATGTTCTCCCTGTGCCTGCATGGGTTTCCTCCGGGTACCTGTATAAATTGACCCTTGTATATGAATGTGAGTTAGGGACCTTAGATTGTACGCCCCTTGAGGGTTAGGGACTGATGTGAATGTACAATATATATGTAAAGCGCTGCGTAAATTGATGGCGCTATATAAGTACCTGAAATAAATAAATAATAGTCAATGGCAACACTCTTTGAATGTGGAACATGCTAGGGAACGCTGCAAATTCCAGTGCACAAGGCTGCCAATAGAGGGCAGTACTCCCGTACCTGGTGACAGGCCACATCTGCTCAGCAGCAGGGTCCAGGTTTGGCTTGGAAGCAGCATGAGTTCCCATGTAAATGAGTGCCAATTCTGTTTCCCCCCATACTGATGGCAGGTAAGGAGAAGCTAGAACTTAGCATCTGATGATTTACACCCCAGCACTACCCATCTTTGTATGAAATATTGCTGGTGACTTACTTGCTGCTGTGTTCAGTCAGGAGTTGGACACTTCCACTCTCTGCTGACCATCATGACCATACAACTAGGGTGGTAGTGGGGGCCCTGTGAGGTAGGCTGTACAGGGCCCTATGATTTGTAATGTTGACCATGCTAATTCACATAAATGTGGTGTCTAGGAAGAAGATCCACCACCATGACAACACATATATATGTGCCAATTCGTTAAATTATGATTGCATTGCTGTTGTCAATTGTATCAAGGATGGGGCTAAGGGCCACTTTAAGCTAACTCAGCAATTAGTTGATGGTGGAGTAATGCTCTAATATTTGGACTGGTAATAAGATTCCTATAGATGTGTGATCTAGAAATGTGCAATTAGTTGTTTGCCTGGAGTAGTCTTTTAAGTGTAGCTCATGCTTAGTTTCCATGAGATAATGGACAGGACACTGATTACATTCCCTCTCCAAATTGCCAAGCTCGCAGGAGACCAATTGGAAGGAATTACTAATGCAGATTTCTCGCTGTCAGTCAGTTTGTAGACAAAGAATCATTAAACAGGTAGTTCGCCCTAACTGTGTCAATCCCTGAGAGGGAGATACATTTGCATCTGTAATTAGCCTACATTTGCAGCCTTCCACCGGCTCTGGCTTCACAGCCGGCTATGAACTGTACCCTGCAAGAAAAAAATTCATCGAGTGCAGATTAAAACCAGCCCGGGGAATTCACAATGCTGAAAATCTCATTCCGTTTAGGCACTCGTTAACAGTTCAAAGTCCGCAGCGTGAGACGGCCCTGCTAGGTGCCCATATGGGGTATTACTAGCTTCTGGAACATACCCTTTGAAATGGCACCATTAAAGCCAAAAACAGCTGAGACACACATATGTACGCCATCTTATCTCCTAACAGATTTATAATTCTGTCTGGCCACTTTTGTGATTTACAGCTCAGGACGGTGATACCTCTTTCCCTGTTGGGGGGGGGGGTAAAAGATTAGTCCACCTTGGTGACCATGTTACTTGAAACATTGTAGCATTCCCCGACCTCCACACCCCAAAACCTAACCCTTAAACTGCCTCTTTTGGTACCTGAATCACAGGATTCCTCTCCCTGGAGCATTCTGTTGTTAATTGGAATTTAGCATGGTTGTGCATGGTCATCCAGGGATCTGTGAACAGGAAGACTTCAAGTCCCATCTGCTACTGCAACAAAAGGTCACCCAGATGAAGCCAACACAAGTCAAGGCAAATGCTCCCCCTTCCTCAGGGCTGAAACAATGGGAATGAATGGACTCACAATGATATACAATTAGGATACTTATGTAAGGGCTTGGTTCAAACTGTCAAACCTGGACTTATTGCAGACTGTCTGCAATAAATCCAGGATTGACAATTTGGATTAAGCCTTTATATAAGTATCCTAATTGTATCTCATCATGAGTTCATTCATACCCATTGTTTCAGGCCTGAGGAAGGGGAGGAATTTCCCTTGAAGCGTGTTGGTTTCGTCTGACACCTTCATTCAATAAACACTTTTGGCTTTCTATGTCATGAACTTTTGTACTGGACACTCCTCAATATCCACCTCAGAGTTGTGTCACCTACTGAGTGTTCTCCAAGAGACTATCAGAGAGGTAGCAGCTCAAGACCAGAACAAGGTCCATCTACTCAGCACCTTCACTGCACATCAGCCCCTGTGAAGGAGGACTGAATTATTTGACATATTCAATAATATCAATACCTCTTACAGGTCCAGCACTATCACACCAACACAATCAGGGTTATATCACCGCACTTGTAGCCCCTTGTTTATTCATCCAGCCCCAATTATACCTCCATGTGAACCTGGGGCTAGAGTGTCAACAATGCAGGAGTCTGTGCATTGCACCTCTGGCGCATGGATTGCAGTTGCAGTGCCCGGCAGGCTTCAGTGCAAAAATGTGCACATTTTTTATTTTATTAGTTATTAACATTTTTTATTGTTATAATTATTGTTATTTATAATGATGCTGTTGATGATAATAATACTATTAATAATAATAATACTTTTTATTATTATTATAATAACATTTTATTTGAATAAATAAATAGTCTTATTTAATGTATTTAATTAAGTATGTGCAAAAGGTGGGTTAGGCTTTAAAGCAGCAACTCACTCTAGGTTATCAGCTTTGCTCACTCTCCTCTCTGCTCCTGTCAGCATGTTTCTTGCAGCACATGTGCATGCCTCAGAGACTGATTGGCTCCTAGTATCTGTAACAGTTGGGGTTGCTTTGAAGACTGATTTTGGCACTTCTGCTAGTTGAATGTAATAATACATTTACTCAATCAGCCTGAGAACTGCAGATTTACCTGAGTATGTGTGCAGATAATTTTGGTGTTCTCTGTGTAGGGTCATGAAATTCTTGAAACCTGATTGACTAGATTCATGAATTACAAGTGATTCTCTGCAGATCAGAAAAGTCTAGACGCACATATCCAGGCCAATTAAAATTGTGCAATTCTCCACAGAAGGTAAGATTCAGCAGCTTTATAGATTTTGCTATGGTCTAAAATAAAATTATTTACATATTGTGTGCAGTCAATATAACCATAGGCGTGTTCACGGGGTGTGCCGGGTGAGCCTGGGCTTGCTCCCATAGACACAGACCGCAGGACATGGCCCTCGTCACAGAGTTAGATTGACAACAGAGGGAGCCAATGACTCCTGCTGCTATTGATCTGTCCTGTGAGGAGGACAGAGCTGGGAGAGCTACTGCTCTCATGCATATTGCTGGATCATGATGGAGCTCGGGTAAGTATAAGAAGGGGCAGGTGGAATCCCACGCGCAGGTTTTTTACCTTAATGCATAGAATGCATTAGGGTAAAAGAAAACCTTAAGGCTTTACAACCATTTTAAAGCTCACTTTTGATGAGTCCTTGAAATATCCAAAAAGTAAAATCCAATATAAAGCATTTATTTCAAGGTGTATAAACCTTTTAAAATCACATAAAATTGACTCAAAGCTATTATAAAATAAGAAAATTCAATAAGGATAATAGGAAATGTTATAACCCAAGCAATTCAATATCCAATTTTAAAAGTCTGTCTAATGCAGCCTTTCCCAATTTTTTACCCTAGAGGAACCCCTAAAATAATTTGAAGGTATCAGGGAACCCTACTGAAACCAGTTCATTGAGGGTTAGTGAAAAAAAAGCCCCACAGATTGGTGGTCAGTAAGAAGAATGGAACTTATACAGTGGTATTCAGAATGCCACCCTTACAGACAGCTAAAAAAAAGACCATTGGGTTTTAGGGGTTGGGTTTATGAAGCTGGCTCTACCAAGTGGCTTTAGCACTGGAACTATGGAGGTACTATCAAATGGGAGGTCAACTGAGCACAGCTCAAGGAGCACCTAATAATCTTTGGAGAAACCCTAGGATTCCACGAAACCCTGGTTGAGAATGGCTGGTCTAAATCCAGAACTTATTTTTGAGTTTTGAATAGAGTACAGAAGGTTTGGAATCAGAACAGGAATTAAGTGGAAATTGTTCATGGTGATATGCTACAGCAGGGTTTCTAAACTAAGGTTCCTCCAGAGATTGTCACACGTTCCTTGAGCAATGAGCAATTTCTGCCTCTCAGATAAGTTCCCACTGACACCATTAATCGTTTTCACTATCTTTAGGGAGGTAATTCATCCCAATGTCCACAACTATAAGGAACATTCTTCCCACCAGGGGCGGACTGACAACTCACGGGGCCCCCGGGCAATAGGGGATCATGGGGCCCCTGTGTCCTTGCCCAAACTCAAAAAAGCCTATGAAAAAGGTACCAGGGGAATCTCATGGGGCCCCCTACTGACCCCGGGCCCTCGGGCAGTGCCTGAGTTTCCAAATGGTCAGTCCGCCCCTGCTTCCCACTGACAATCACACTAACACAGTGGGGCAAAAAAGTATTTAGTCAGCCACCAATTGTGCAAGTTCTCCCACTTAAAAAGATGAGAGAGGCCTGTAATTGGCATCATAGGTAGACCTCAACTATGAGAGACAAAATGAGAAAAAAAATCCAGACAATCACATTGGCTGATTTGGAAAGAATTTATTTGCAAATTATGGTGGAAAATAAGTATCTGGTCAATATCAAAAGTTCATCTCAATACTTTGTTATATATCCTTTGTTGGCAATGACAGAGGTCAAACGTTTCCTGTAAGTCTTCACAAGGTTGGCACACACTGTTGCTGGTATGTTGGCCCATTCGTCCATGCAGATCTCCTCTAGAGCAGTGATGTTTTGGGGCTGTCACTGGGCAACACGGACTTTCAACTCTCTCCAAAGGTTTTCTTTGGGATTGAGATCTGGAGACTGGCTAGGCCACTCCAGGACCTTGAATGCTTCTTATGAAGCCACTCCTTCATTGCCCGGGCGGTATGTTTGGGATCATTGTCATGTTGGAAGACCCAGCCACGTTTCATCGTCAATGCCCTTGCTGATGGAAGGAGGTTTGCACTCAAAATCTCATGATACATGGCCCCATTCATTGTGTCCTGTACATGGATCAGTCGTCCTGGTCCCTTTGAGGAGAAACAGCCCCAAAGCATGATGTTGCCACCCCCATGCTTCACAGTAGGTATGGTGTTCTTTGGATGCAACTCAGCATTCTCTCTCCTCCAAACACGACGAGTTGTGTTTCTACCAAACAGTTCTATTTTGGTTTCATCTGACCATATGACATTCTCCCAATCCTCTTTTAGATCATCCAAATGCTCTCTAGCAAACTTCAGACGGGCCCGGACATGTACTGGCTTAAGCAGGGTGACACGTTTGGCACTGCAGGATCTGAGTCCCTGGCGGCGTAGTGTGTTACTGATGGTAGCCTATGTTACGTTGGTCCCAGCTCTCTGCAGGTCATTCACTAGGTCCCCACGTGTGGTCCTGGGATTTTTGCTCACCGTTCCTGTGATCATTTTGACCCCACGGGGTGAGATCGTGCGTGGAGCCCCAGATCGAGGGAGATTTTCAGTGGTCTTGTATGTCTTCCATTTTCTAATTATTGCTCCCACAGTTGATTTGTTCACACCAAGCTGCTTGCCTATTGCAGATTCAGTCTTCCTAGCCTGGTGCAGGTCTACAATTTTGTTTCTGTTGTCCTTCGACAGCTCTTTGGTCTTCACCATAGTGGAGTTTGGAGTGTGACTGTTTGAGGTTGTGGACAGGTGTCTTTTATATTGATAACAAGTTCAAACAGGTGCCATTGATACAAGTAATGAGTGCAGGACAGAGGAGCCTCTTAAAGAAGAAGGTACAGGTCTGTGAGAGCCAGAAATCTTGCTTGTTTGTAGGTGACCAAATACTTATTTTCCACCATAATTTGCAAATAAATTCTTTCCAAATCAGCCAATGTGATTGTCTGGATTTTTTTTCTCATTTTGTCTCTCATAGTTGAGGTCTACCTATGATGCCAATTACAGGCCTCTCTCATCTTTTTAAATGGGAGAACTCGCACAATTGGTGGCTGACTAAATGCTTTTTTGCCCCACTGTATATCATGAACTGTAAATATAGTAATTATTAGCAGGGGTTCCCTGAGACCGGAAAGTAATTATGAGGGTTCCTCTGTATTGAAAAAGGTTGAGAAAGGCTGTGTTACAGTGATAACTAGGAGAGGATATCCTCTGATTTAGAGAGAAATTTCCTCCTACTTCATGTTGTGTTGGATGGGAAGAAAAGGCAAATCTCAATGGGCCATAGGAAAAAACATAAACACACACAAAAAAAAACAGGTTTCAACCCTTTATTCTGTTTAACAACCAGAAAGTTTTGCCTTTTTAAATATATAATTGACATCACTTTATCTTTAAAATAAAAAGCTGTGTATTGTATATAAAAAGCTTCACAGCAGAAAATGATCTTGAAAACAAAATAGTGTTTCTTCAGTAAGTGCGTTTTCACTTTTATCTTCCAGGAAATCTCACTGACACCCTCCCAGGAAGCTGAGAAGTGTGAAATTCTTAGAAACAATATATACATATATATATCTATATGCGTGGCGTATGCACACTTTACCGGTTGTCGTCTCCACAAGTGTACATAGCGTAGGTCACAGGCCACATGACTTTTTGGGGTAAAATAAAAAAAAGACTACCTAACCTTCTTGATAGAAATAGATCTCAGGATGGTGATTGGCTGTGCAGACAAGGTAGAACTAAATGTTCTCCAGTGCTACAACAAACATGAATGTTCTATGTGGGGGAGCTTTCATACGAAATCAGTGCGGAGAGGCAGGGAGGAGCAGAGCGTACCATGCAAACGCTGCTAGAAAAGTTTAGATGGGACATGACCTTTTGCTATCCTAACTACTTGCCTATCGAGCACTTTCACCCCTGTCCTGCCCAGGCCAATTTTCAGTGCTTTCACATTTTGAATGAAAATTGCGCGGTCATACAACACTGTACCCATATTAAATTTTTATCATTTTTTTGAGACAGGTAGAGCTTTCTTTTTGTGGTATTTAATCACCACTGGCATTTTTTATTTTTTGATAAACAAAGCAAAAACAGCTGAAAATTTTGAAAAAAAAAATTTCTAAGTTTCTGATGTGAAATTTAGTAAATGAGTAATTTTTCTCCTTCACTGATGTGCGCTAATGACGCTGCAGTGATGGGCACTAATAGGCTGCACCAGGGGCGGACTGACCATTTGGAAACTCGGGCACTGCCTCGGGGCCCGGGGTCAGTAGTGGGCGCCATGAGATGCCCCTGGTAACTTTTTCATAGGCTTTTTTGAGTTTGGGCAAGGACACAGGGGCCCCATGATCCCCTATTGCCCGGGGGCCCCATGAGTTGTCAGTCCGCCCCTGCACAATATATACATCTATCCTCAGGTGTGCGGCTGACCCTTCTTATCAGTCCGCCACTGGGCTGCACTGATGGGCGGCCCTGATGGGCACTGATGAGGAGGCACTGGTAGGTGGCACTGATGGGCATTAACAGGCATCACTGGTGGACATTCACAGACATCACTGATGGGCACTGAAAGGCAGTACTCATATATGGCACTGATAGGCGGCACTGATAGGCAGCACTGACTGGCACTGATAGGTGTCACTGACTGAAACTGTTAGGTGGCGCTGACTGGAACTGTTAGGTGGCACTGATAGGCGGCACTGATGGGCTCTGAGAGGTGGCACTGACTGGCACTGATAGTTGGCACTGATTGGCAGCACTCATAGTTGGCACTGAAAAGCAGCTCAGATGGGCACTGATAGGTGGCATTGATGTGCACTGGTAGGCACTTATAGGTGGCATTGATGGGCACTGATAGGTGGCACTGATGGGGCCCTGATGATCAGCATAGATGTCTCCTCTGAGGAATGGGCCGATTACCGGCTCTCCTCACGAGCTGTCAGTGTGACAGCTCGAGAGGTGAGAAATGCCGATAACCGGCATTTCCTTATTTACATGCAATCAGCTGTGATTGGACACAGCTGATCACATGACAGAGCCAAAGTCATCTGCTCTTTCTGCTGATTGGTGATCCACCGATTGCACCACTGATCGCCACGTGTCCAAGGGGAGCGCACATGCAATTGGAGTGGGAGGACATCATATGACATCCTCCCAGAACAAGAGAACCGCCGCCCGTCCGTCATTTCCTTATATGGCGGACGGGAGGCGGTTAAAGGGTTGGTTCACCTTTACCAAACAACAAGGGGCGTCTGTAGATAAAAACGACCTGGGCAGCTCTGACTAAAGTTGAGTAATGCCCTTGTATAGGCCATTTACGTACCTCATGAAGCCTGACTGGACTACTCCCAGGATGTTGCTAAGTGAGGCCTAGTCATCACTGCTCACCTCCACCATCACAGGAGTGAGCTCTTAGATGCTGAGCTCAGAGATACTGTATCAGCAGAGAGATAGAGCATGTGAGGGGAAAAATCTCACTCCTGTGATGGTGGAGGTGAGCAGTGATGACTAGGCCTCACTTAGCAACATCCTGGGAGTATTCCAGTCAGGCTTCATGAGGTACGTAAATGGCCTACACCTATAGCAAGGACATTATTCACCTTTGGTCACAGACACACACAGCTTGTTTTTATCCACAGACGCCCCTTACCCTACCATAGGCAGTTCTTTGGTGAAGGTGAACTATCCTTTTAAAGTGGAAACATTCTCTATCAACATAATGGTGCTAGCATTAGTAAATAGATAGGAAGGCATATTATATTTACTTGTTTTAAACTTTTTTTTTTACATTTCTTCAGTTGCTTCTTGGTGTGAAGCCTAGGCCACACTAATGTCATACATCCCAGGAGTCTTCATACGCATTTTTTTTTCTTTCATCTGGAGGAGGGGCTTTCTCAGCTAAGCACACCCTCCTGCATACCCGAGCTAGGGGCAGATGGATTCCAGGAAGTAAATGCTACATTAATCAAGAGGGCCACTGCTAGAAATGCTGGGGGGGGGGGGGGGGTTTCAGTGATTTATCAACAAAAAAAAGCATGGAGACATGGATGGATGGGGGGGGTTTGCTATAAATATGACCCCTTTCCGCTGACAGTACACATATATGTGGTTTCACTGGACTGGGCTTTTTTTCCGTGGGGTCGTATATATATCTGTATTTGCATTTTTGCTGGGAGTGTGCTGCACAGCGTGCTCCCAGCTCAGAGACCAGGCTGTCGCCAGGATACCTGGGTCCCGTACGACTAGGACCCGGGACTCCTGGTTCTGGGTCACCTGATTGCTGTGATAGCCTCTGATTGGCAGCCCAAAAATTCTGCAACACCCGTGCTTCCCCCATTCACTGCCCGATTCAGGTGGAAACAGCAAATGTAACCACTCCCCTTGATTTTTTTTGGAGCTGTTTTTCACGGAAGATCTGTATGGATTGATTTTGGACCATAGCAAATAATAGGCACAATCATTTATTGCCGCCAACCCAAATTCAAACCTTGCCAGACCATTTGTATGGAAACCTATTACGATTTCCAAATTTAAAGTTTTTTTGGGCCTAACCCTCAACATGGGCATTACTAAAAAGAATGAGTTGCGGTTATATTGGTCCCGATTCATTATATGCCCGTGTTCTCTGCTGCCATGGCCAGGCATAGAAATGAGAATATAATGTGATTTATGCATTTCGACTATACATTTTGTCGTCTTCGGGGCTCCACAAAATTTGTCCTCTCGTAAATCACCTTAACCAGAAATTTGCAGATGTGTATATGTCCCAGCAAAAGATTGGTGTTGATGAGTGCCTCATTAATTTTTCTGGCCATCTTGCATTCAAACAGATTCTCCTCAGCAAACATGTCAGATATGGGGTCAACCGCCAAACCCAGACACGTCTATTGGATTGCCAGATAGAGAAGCATGATTTGTCACTCCAGAGAAATTGTCTCCACTGCTGTAGATTGTAGTAGCAGCGTGCTTTACGCCACTGCATCCGATGCGTTGCACTGCACTTGGTGATGTAAGGCTTGGATGCAGCTGCTCGGCCATGGAAACCCATTCCATGAAGCTCTCTACACACTGTGGTTGTGCTAATCTGAAGGCCACATGACGTTTGGAGGTCTTTAGCTATTGCCTCTGCAGACAGTTGGCGATTTCTGCACACTGTGCGCTTCAGCATGTGCTGACCCACTCTGTCATTTTACATGGCCTACCACTTGGTGGCTGAGTTGCTGTTGTTCCCAGTTGCTTCCACTTTGTTACAATACCACTAACAGTTGAGCGTGGAAAATTTAGTAGCAAAGAAATTTCATGGATGGACTTTTTCCTAGGTGCTTGATTTTATACACCTGTGGAGGTGATTGTAACACCTGAATCCAATAATTTGGAGGGGTGTCCCAATACTTTGGGCAATACAGTGTATTTACACGGGGTCTCAAAAGATGGTAGGTAGTCAGGAAACTGGCTATCGCATTTTGAGAGACCCTAACAATCTGGAAAGTTTACAGTTTAAAAAAAAAACATAAAAAAAGTGAAAAAAAAACCCCAAATATTTGTTGTTTTATTGAGTTACTGTTCTGTTGTTACTGTTTTATTGCTAACCATTGTTTTCTTTAGAGGAACGTCATTCAGTTGCAGCTCCGATCTGTTAATTCTGACAGCAACAGAGTGTGCTCTCAGAATATATGCCAGTGTGTGCAGCGCTGCTGGATAAGACTTTTCATGTGCAGTTAAAAAAAAGCACATATATACCCAAGCATGGGGCCAGTGGGTGTATCGCTCCTATGCTTCGGCATACATTTTGTTCATATTTTTTGGCACAAACTTCAATAAAAAGTTGTTGTTTTATTGAGTTAGTGTTCTATTGATACTGTTTTATTGTTAACTGTTGTATTCTTTGCAGGAACTCCATTCAGCTGCAGCAGCGGTCTGTTTATTCTGACAGCAATAGGGTGTGCTCTCAGAATATACGTCAGTGCGTGCACCATTGCTGGATAAGATTAAAAAGAAGAACATATATGCCCAAGCAGCCTGAGAGGGTCAGAGGGTAGATTGCTTCTTTGCTTCTGCATGTATTTTTTACTTTTTGTTGGCAGAGATTTCTTCATTCACATCAACCGATGTGAAAAGAGGAATCTGTTAGGTAGCAGAATATATTTTGGGGTGTAATTCATTTAAGTGACAAGTTTATGTAAAAAAATTTTTTTTGTAATTTTCCAAAAACTTGTGGTAAAAAAAATAAAGTATTTGACTCAACATGCCTCTTAGCAAATAGTTTGGGGTGTCTACTTTCCAAAAAGGGGTCATTTGGGGGGGGTGCTATCCGGGAATTTCAGGGCCTCTACAACTGTGATAGGTAGTGAGGAAGTGAAATGAGGAATTTATGCACTATAGGGCTTTCAAATGGTCCATTGGTTTTTGGCTGCTGTATGCGGCTAGGCTTCCAAATAGTCTCACACATGTAGTATCCCCATACTCAGGAGACGTAGCAGAATATATTTTGGGGTGTAATTCCAAATATACCCATGGCATGTGTGAGCAATATACCATTTATATGAGAACTTTATGTAAAAAAAAAACATTTTTTTTTGCATTTTCCAAATACTCGTGGAAAAAATATAAATTTTCCATGGACTCAACATGCCTCTCAGAAAATAGCTTAGGGTGTATACGTTCTGAAAAGGGGTCATTTGGGGGTATTTGTACCACCTTGGCAATTTAGCACAAGAAATGTGATAGGCAGTCAGAAAGTAAAAGCTGCTTAAATTCCAGTATCTATAGTGAGGAACAGAAGTATTTGAACACCCTGCGATTTTGCAAGTTCTCCCACTTAGAAATCATGGAGGGGTCTGAAATTCACATTGTAGGTGCATTCCCACTCTGAGAGACAGAATTAAAAAAAAAATTCAGGAAATCACATTGTATGATTTTTAAAGAATTTATTTGTCTTGTACTGCTGAACATAAGTATTTGAACACCTGAGAAAATCAGTGTTAATATTTGGTACAGGAGCCTTTGTTTGCAATTACAGAGGTCAAACGTTTCCTGTAGTTCTTGACCAGGTTTGCACACACTGCAACAGGGATTTTGGCCCACTCCTCCACACAGATCTCCTCTAGATCTGTCAGGTTTCGGGGCTGTCGCTGAGCAACATGGAGCTTCAGCTCCCTCTAAAGATGTTCTATTGGATTTAGGTCTGGAGACTGGCTAGGCCATTCCAGAACCTTGATATGCTTCTTACGGAGTCACTCCTTGGTTATCCTGGCTCTGTGCTTCGGGTCGTTGTCATGTTGGAAGACCCAGCCACGACCCATCTTCAATGCTCTGACTGAGGGAAGGAGGTTGTTGCTCAAAATCTCACAATAAATGGCCCCATTCATCCTCTCCTTAATACAGTGCAGTCGTCCTGTCCCCTTCACAGAAATGCATCCCCAAAGGGGCCTAACAGTGCATGGTCAGTTTAACTTTGTAACATTTCACAAGGTGAGAGGCTGCAGCAGGGGCTGATCTGTATCAATCATTTGTGAACAGCCAAAAACTACACAGGAACCCAGGATTTAGAAATCCAGGGTTCAGAAAGTAGAGGGTGACCCTGAATGATGGCTGAGCAAAGATGGCTTCTGTGACGATTGCGCCATCAGACCCCAGCCCTTCTCACCAAACTCGTGACCGAAGGACTAGCCAATCTAAAACCACGCTGTCACATGCGTAACAATGCCACGCCCAGCTGCACCCTGCACAAAGATTTTCCATCTAATGGACCACAACCTGTGTGCCGGCAGCCTGGGAGTGATTGTTACTGGGTCAGGTTAATTATGCAATTAACCCTTCACAATGCCACCACCTCCTTTTTGTACAGAGAAAGAGGCAACTTGGCAATATCAGTAATAACACTATGATGTTTGAAAAATCATCGGTATACCACTGTCACTGCAGGCAGCGATATACCGAAGTTTAAAACATACACACAGTAGCGCTTTTCAGAGGCAGGGGTTCTGAGTTTGCATTAAAGAGCTTTAGAAACAGTTCAACACTTCCAGAAAGTAAGATTTTTTACTAATAGGTCAAAAGGGTGCAATAAAAATATTTACAGAAGAAGATGTAGCCAATATATATATATAAATATACAGAAAACAAAGCACAGCAAAGAGATAACAGAAAGGAATTTAGATAGATAAAGTACTTGCCAAAAGCCTTGGGTTAAGCAGCTTTCAAGTTTTCTGAGAAAAAGGGCGTTTTCTCCCAAAGTTGGTTCCGATGTTAAAAAGGGAGAATTCATCAACTAACTCAACTCAGCTCAGCTTAGCTTTTTCTAGCAACTCCACGGAGTGTCTCCCTGAAACAGAGAACCAATCGCCTCATTTGGGGAGGGAGTTGTAGGTGGAGACCTCAGGCTATGACCAAAGCCTACGCAAATTATATTACGGTTCATAACTTACCCTGGACACATATAACATTCTATCAACAAGTAGATTAATACGCAGAATCTTCTGCTGAATGGTTAGATATGAAATATGAAATATCCGCTTGAATGGTTACGGAGATATAATTTTCTGCTCTCATGTATATGCCAGATAGGGGGTGTGATATACCAGGAGACTTGTCTTAAAGTCAGCCGTCCGAATATGGGCTCCATGTTTATGTAATTATGTCCTATTTGAAGATATAAACTTATATGAAAAAGTGAGTTTTTAAATGTAAGTCTGTTTTTACGACTCCCTGGAATGCCTTTGAGCTCAGTGAAGGACTTGGTTTATGGCTTTACGAGCCCTTCTCTAGCAAGAGTCTGGCAGACATCGGGGCACCGAGCCAGTGAGGTTTATGGCCATGATGCCCTCCCATTGAGTTTGTTGCCTGTGATCTCTGCAAACACACATGGACCACATTCCTGAGGAAGGGGGGAAATCGGAGCAGGGAGACTGATTTGGGAGAGGGAGATACAAACTGGAGGGGTTTGGAGCAAAATGGATGACCGCGTCCATCTCTGTGTGCATGATTGCTACAGCTTCATCCTTCTGGAATGAAAAACTGATGAAGGCATTGGCAGGGAGTATACTGGGATCTCTGTAAAGGGTAATAAATACCTGGAATGATTAAACTTACAAATGACTTAATATAACTAATATATTTGAGTCTAGTTTTGCTTTAAAGCCAGCCGTTGGATCTTGTTGGCGCTATAGCAGATGTACTCCAGGGCGTGAGCATAGTTCAAAACTGAACAACAAATGCTCTGTCTCATTATTTTTGGAGATATAACCACATTTATCTCTTTTGGGACAGCTCTGTAGCACTGGGAGATTTTCCTAAAAAAGTGAACATCTTTTTAATCTAAATTAATCAAAGATTTACATTTTCAGAGTAACTTGTAAGACTGTCCAAGGGCCAGCACCCCGCTGTTTCCTGGAGAGAACAAAATCTGATAACCTTATTTCCCTTTTCAAACCCAAAGCGCCGTGTTCCACGTTACAACATGTACTAGCTGTTCTGAAACTCGAGCGGTGGTTTACATTTTGAAATATATTTAAATATTTCTGTAGAAATTTAGGCCTTTTTCACACGGGCAGACAGGTGCCATAAAACAGGTGGCTGAAACACAGTTTTAAGGCCCCCCTCTAACCATCCACCTAAAGTCCACAATACAGCTAGAGAGGGCTGTTCACCTGTCGTGGAAAATTTAACATGGGATGTCAAGTTGACAGACAGCACTGCCTGTCAAATTTGGCCATTCAAGTCAATGGGGTCATGACGCAATCAAGAGCCCAATGCATGGACCATGGTTACAGTGCATTGGTCACATTGTAAATTGGCAAAAAAAATCACCAACCTGCTTAGCTGCAATCTGAAAAGTAATTTGCTTTTCAGAGAATGGGCTAGTGTGGACCTTGCCTTGAAGTGCACCTTGCATTTCAGGCAAAGTCAGCTTCTTCAATGTTCCTCGCCTTTCCTTAACTCCTTGACGCTGACCGTACACAAATATGGGGTTTCTTGGTGGCTGGGCCTTGCGCCGAGCGACCACATATTTGCGTACCATCTGAAAACACATATGTGCTGAGAGCGCACGCCCTGCATGCTCCCACCACGTATCGGTGTCTCACGGAAAGGTCCCGATCTCCCCTTGCAATCAGGACCTTTTCCGATCATGTGACCACCGTGACAGCGAATCATGGCGGTCACATGACCCTAAAACCCCGCCCCACCTCCCGGCGTCTGAAACCCCTTAAAGTGCCGGGAGGCGCCAGTGTGAAGGGGTTAAACGCTGCATGAAATAACCCACAGGTTGGGATGTAAGATAATATACTCACCTTTCTCTCATTTATCCTTTGAACACGACTTATATAAACAATAAAACAAATTTTCAAGCAATGGGCCAGATTGTTCCCAACGCAAATGGTGGGACAATTTTCCTCTTCACTGACACCAAAGATGGGACAATACTCGTAGTTCAAGGGGGGCATCCTCCTTCGGCCAACAAGATCCCAGTAAATGCAGAGTAGCCCAAATCTCTATGTAACAAAGTTCGGGATTCTCTTCTCATAAGATCTGGGCTACTCAACATTCTCCAAGATCTGGCCAGATGGAGGATGACATGATTCATGTCTAGGTGCTGTGGGAGGTAGTGGGGGGAAAGATAAATATATTATCTAACTTTTTATACAATGGTTGAACCTGTTAGCCTTTGCACTCCAGTCAACAACAATTTAAAGTATATTTATGGTCGAAACTTTTTTTTTTTTTTTTTCTTTAAGTTTTGGATAAAGTAGGGAAAGGTTGAAACCCTTGTCGGTTTATTTGTTACCGTGTTTGTCCTATTGAGGGGATTTCTCTTCACTTTCTGTCTTGAAGATGCAACAGGAAGTGATATAAAATCTCTAAAAGTGAAAGAAGATCCTCTCTTACATCCATACATGGCTTACATTTTGATTTATTCCTGCTGAATCAGCCATAATTTGAGCTGTAGTTGGCCCTATTGGCACCCCCAAGCCAGACAAACTTCAATTAAAAACCGAGGGAGAACTGGGTAGTTACTCTTTGAGTATTAGGGTTCCACATTGTTAGATTTCCCCCACCTCCTATCCTAGTGACAACCAAACAAAATTTTGGATTTCCCGTTACTTCCTGTCCCGCAGGTAATGGTCATCTGGACTATGACTTTAAAGCAACTTATTAGCCAGAGTTCCCTGTATAGGAGAAAATAAATACTTAATTCTCCTATCACCATCTGAAAAACTTGAGTTTTTCAGTGTTTTTTAGCTGTTTTGCATTAGCGTTTAGCAGCGTTTTGCTGCTTTTTTGCGTTTGCATTTTGTTTGCTCAAAAAAAGTCCAAAAACACCGGTTTGCCGTGATTTACCGTGTTTTGCTGCGTTTTTCAACATTAGAGCGTTTTTATAGCTAAAAAAACTCCTCTAGAAACCCACTATTTCTGTTTTTTTTTCTAGCCAAAAAAAAGCCCCAGCCAAAAAACGCTGATTACAGTCTATGTGTGCATGGAGACATAGGATAACATGCTGGGAAGTTTACTGGCCAGGGGCGGACTGACCATTCGAGCACTCGGGCACTGACCGACGGCCCGGGGTCAGTAGGGGGCCCCTTGAAATGCCCCTGTTACCTTTTTTATAGGCTTTTTTGAGTGCGGGCGAGGACACAGGGGCCCCATGATCCCCTATTGCCCGGGGACCCGATGAGTTGTCAGTCCAGCCCTGTTACTGGCTGTAGAAAAAAACGTCAAAAGCCAAAAACAGCCGCTGTAAAAACGTCCCGTGTGCATGAGGACTAAAGCCCAAAATGTTTTTCTTGATTTTGGATAGAGAGGCCAGTGGTTAGTGTTGGAATACAGTGTTCATGTATTTTGAACAACTACATCAGTATTCAGTACTCAGTAGAGACATATTCTTCAACCAGCAGATGGCAGTGTTTATAAGTTTGTAGCTGCATCTATGGTATACTCTATGTCTTTTCTCTGAATAAAGTTTCCTATTTCGTGGTTGCAGGAAGCAGAAAATATGTGGATTGTGCACTGTCTGTTCTGTAGGGCAGAATTTTTAACAGTTAGAACCACTGTCAGTGTTTATCATTGTCCGTAGATCTACTCTCGGTTTGTTGGAAATGAAAGTGAGGATAAAACTATATATTGAGTTGCCGCCATTAAAAGGAATAGAGAATAGAGTTTTCTTCCAATGGGGATTGGGGACACGTGCTCCGGGGACAAAGACGGGGTGTTTTAACCATCTCCTTCACAATACAAAATAGTAAAAAAAACCAAATGCTTTAATGCAGTTTTTTTTTCATCAGCATTTTCTTTGGGGATAATTAAGACAATTAGCAGCAGCTGTTTGGGTAATCAAGGGGAAGATTGCTTTGTGCGGGGATGAAAGGGGCGGTCCCACCATCTACAAATGCTGCTCAATGTACAAGGCACAACTGCCTATTATGCAAATGAGATGCAATGGCATAAAGAATGGGCTGTCTATACCGTTCACTGAACTTTACGGATTGAGCAGTAAACATTTCGGGAAATACACTAAAAACATAGGAAAAACTTGTTTTCAAGCAGTTACAGTAGGAAATGCCCAGCTGTGATATATGCTCATTTCATTGCAGACGGTTCTTGGTTTCATTGGTGTTCCCCACATTATAGCTTCTTTATCTTTTTAGTGTAAAAATCTAATTTCTCAGCCTTCTATTTATTTTTAATGTAGTCTCAACTCCTCCAAAAACATATGGATGGATTTACTGTTTTTTTAATTAACTCTAAAAAGCTGGAGTTTCAATTTAAAGTAGGTGGAAGAGTCTTGTAGAAAACATCATTGTTCATACATAAGTCAGACACTTAGGGGTTAATTTACTAAAGGCAAATAGGCTGTTAACTCTGCAAGGTAAATTACCCCTTGCATTGGAATTTTCCATTAGATTAGTGAATGTGGTGAAAATTCTCTTTGCAAAGAATACCCAATTACATGCAAGGAAAATTTACAAAAAAAAGCAGCATTTTGCTTGCACATGGATGATGGAAGCTGCAGAGCTTTAGCTCATTTACTAAGCTAAGGGAAACATTTCTTTGCAAAATGCAAACTCCTTGCCAATCTGACTTTAGTAAATCGACCACTAAGTGTACGACTTATGTATGAACAATTGATCTTTCTACAAGACTACTTCACCTACTTTAACCGCTTTGGCTGGCGCCTTCCAGCCTTTTAAGAGTTTCAGAAGCCGGGAGGTGGGGGCGGGGTTTTAGGGTCATGTGACCGCTGTGATTCGCTATCACAGGATCGGAAAAGGTCCCGATCGCAAGGGGAGATTGGGACCTTGCCGTGAGTCATGGACATACGTGCTGGGAGCACGCCCCCCAAGAGGAGATCGGGACTTTTCCGTGAGACACCGACATATGTGCTGGGAGCACGCAGGGCGCGTGCTCTCAGCACATATGTATTATCAAATGGTACGCAAATATGTGGCCACTCGGCGTAAAGGCCCAGACGCCGAGAGGCTGCATATTTGCGTGTGCTCGGCGTCTAGGGGTTAAAGTGGAACTCTATCTATTTATCTATCTGTACAAATGTTTAATAGAAATATAAGCACCAGGGGGGCCTTTTGCATACTTTGGATATCAAATCCCCTATTGGATATATACAGGGGCTAGACGAATAAATGAAAACACTACATGATTTGCAGGTGTGAAAGTGACAACATGCTTCGCATTGAAACCGGAAGTTATGTAACATGCTTTTGCTTCCGCTGTGTGATGAGACATCTAGCTAACAGGTGGAAAGCCTCACATTCATCATTCATTGCGTGCACTGCTAGTAATATGGAGTCATGTCAGAGCTTACTGAGCTTCAAACAGGGCAGATTGTTGGTGCCGCTTAGCTGGTGCCTCTGTGACTGAAGTTGCCAATTTATTTGCCGTGTTGCGAAGTACAGTATCAAAGGTATGACGGCATATACACTTTCGTTGTTTGATAGGCATACGTGCGGTCAACATGGTCAGCTGATCGAAAGAGACTAAAGGACATTGCGCAGGATTGTGACCCGAAATAAGAAAACAACTGCTGCAAAAGTGATTGCAGAGCTCAATCTCAGTTGCGTGAAGACTGAGATTGAGATCTGCCACATGTAGCCCAACTTTACTATTATGCTCAGCTGAACACAGCCTTTTTACCCCATCCTTCCCTGGCTGGAATTGCTCTTTTAGATGGGTGTATAGATGCAGTATATTTTATTTAATAGCACCCAGGATGACCTCCTGTGTGATTACTAAGCACTGGATCCCAAGAATTGCTTGACTTAATAGGTGCCGTCCCTATTGAATGGATGAATGGGCTTATATATTAATTAATTTATTAGGTTAGTTTTCATGGTCCATTCATTGTTTCTTCTCCTTTGCATTCCTGTTTTATATATATCGTGCTTTTGTCCAGCTTGGTCAAAAATAATTTAGTACCAAAGGCAGAAACTACAGGCTGGATGACTTTTTCAACTGTTCATCCAGTTTTGTGGTTTACTGCCTTATGTGCCCTTGTGGTCTCTTTTATGTGGGCTGTACTATCCGGACCCTCCGCTTTAGATTTGGTGAACATTGTCGCCTAATCGAGGGCAGAAAAAATGAACATAGTGTTCCCAGACACTTTCTAGAGGTCCATAATAAGTGCACAACTGGACTTTGGGTCTAGGTGATCGAGTCCATGCCCACCGACCTTCCAGAGGCAGAGCGCTTCCACAAGCTCTGCCATATAGAAACTTTTTGGATCCATACTCTCGATACACTGTCCCTTGCTGGCCTCCATGAGGAACTAGAGATAGCTACTGCTACTATATTATAATATAATATATACATTCTTCCTCTGCTCATGATCAATATCATTGTTTAGTACCACTCTATGATTCCCTGTCATAATCATTATTCTTTCATATATATATATATATATATATATAAAATATATATATATGTTTTTGCTCTCAATTCATTAATTTTTCATGTGGGTTGTGCACCCGCACTGGTGGTTTCTCTTCTTTTTCCTCCTCTAGTTATTGTTGGTTTATAATTCATATATATAGATAATTCATTATTTTTGATTACTTATATTATTTATAATACAATACACAAAGTTTTTTGATATGAGTCAGCCGATATGAAAGTTTTTTTTTTTTTGTTTTTTTTACTTATCAACATTTGCTGGTCTATATATGGACATATATCTTTTAAGCAAATGCTTTTATATATTTATATTGTAAAGCGCTGAGCAAACTGTTGGCGCTATATAAATCCTGTATAATAATAGTAATAATATAATAATATACCTGTCTCCAGCATTCACTCCTCAGACAGGTTGTCATTTGTCATAACTTTTCACAACTTTTATACCATTCAAATGTACATCTGTCAGCTACTATTTCCATGCATGTATACTTCTTATATAGTTTTAAAAAAATTCCTTTATATATTATATAGTATATATTTATATATTATTTGGATAACGTTTTATCACGTATCCATGGTCTATATAGTATTAACTTTTTTATCCATATCTCTACTATTGGAAGTAGTCATGGTCATATTTTTGTAACCAGTATTCCTTTAATTTTTATCCATTTTGTATATTTATGATTTCTTATATTGTACCATTCTCTCGCCCCCCCCCCTTTTTTTAGTTTTTTTAATTGTTTTTTCATTATTTTTTATTTATCATGCCTTATCCCTTTTTTTTCATTACGTTAATTTTCATGGTCCATTCATTGTTTTCTCTCCTTTGTATTCCCGTTTTTACTCATGTATATTAGACACCTTTTTGTCCTTCCTTTCTCCTTTAAGTCATTTAATTTGTGTTTCCCGTTCTGTTCTACACCTCCCCCTGCTTAATCCAAGGCTCCTCTATGTCAGTGTTTCCCCTATGCTTGAGAAAGGAGCGTGCCGATTCTCGGATCCCACGCATGCTCAGAAACGCGTCGTATGCATATGACGTCACACGCCAACGCCGCTACACCGGAGTTCAGGGACTTGCCAGGCTTCCACATCAGGCTTTTCATCTACACCTCTCCAGCGCTCCCTGCTGTCCAGCTGGCACTCTTGCTCACGGTCTCTTGAACCCAGCTATGAGGCATTGTGCACCTTTAACCCTTTATGAGCCTACTTACTACTGTTCATATGTGAGTTGTTAAACTTATGTTTTACCATTTAAACGTCTTACAGTCTACACTTAGAGGCACTGTGTTTCTCTTCATGTAAAAAGGACGTGTTCTAAGCTCAAATTTGTCCATCTATTCCCTTTTAGAATGTTGGCCAATGTGACTCGAACTTTAAAGTGAACCTGCAAATTGCCCAATAGCTACCTATACTGACCTTTCCTTAGCTCCCCCGCCACTCCATTAACCTGCTACATCCAGGAAAAGAAGCCCTGGGTAGGTTCCAGACTGTGAGTTTACAAAAGGCTGAGGACTTCCCACTCACCACCATGTGACAGCAGGTGCCTGAATGGCCAATCACCAAGCACTAGTGCTGTCATGTGAGAGGAAAGGGAGTGAGTCACATGCTTCCCAAGGCAAAGGACTAGTAGGTAAGTAACTTCCCTTCCTCAAATGAATGGAGCTCTGAGGGATCGAAGGAAAGGTAAGTATAGGCAATTTTTGTGGCCAGTATTAAAGTTACCTTGTTGTTTGGATGAAGAACTGGTTAACTTTAAGTGGCTCCACAACACATGCGGTGACTTTACCAGATCATCAAAATTTGGAATCTAATGTGTGCCATACTGGTATTCATTTTGCTCCAGGATTTGTTCACATCAAGATTGGATATGATCCACGTGATCAATCAAAGGATCGAAAATATAGAACAATGAGCCACATATAAAAATTGATTCATTTTTCACACAACACAGATAGCAATCTGATCAAAATGCGTGAATTAAAGGAAACAATCAGAAGGGTAGTTTAATGCTGTTGGATTACCTGGCAACTGGAAGTGATTCAGTTCTATTTCCTCGCCTTTTCTCGGCGGAGATAAATTTTAGTCCTGTCACCATAGCTCTCGCTCCAAAAAATTCAATTAACGCAGCTGCTGTGCTTCTTACCATGCAGAAAGAGAAAAAATAAGAAGCATTTAGTTCAAAAATTGGCTTACAAACTGGGATTATTTGTCTTACGTAGCATTACCGATAGAGGAAAGGTAAATCCCTGTCTAACGTAAAAATAAAATTTTTAAAAAAAGATGTTCGTTTAAAAAGACTTTTGAATCAAATTACAGTTCAGGTGAGATACATACATATATATATATACATTCACTTAATAGACAAGTTTTACATTTTTACATTTAAATACTTGTCTATGTATTTGTCTGTTTATGTATTATTTTAGTTTCTACATTTGACTAAAACACAGTATTGCCTGCATTCAAAGAGTACAATTTAATTTAGAAATAAGTTACTTCATATCTAATAACAAACAAAATCACTCAATGGGTGTATCAAAATACAAAAACTCTTTTTTACCAACCACAAAGTAGACAGGTCTGTCTTCATTAACCCCACTACCACAGGACCTATTCTCTATAGTGGATCTTTAAAAAACCATATGATATCTATTTGAAAATATCACAACTTATGTCTGTGACAGTTCTCATTGGTCCAGGTCAAGGTATACACTCACTTGCCATTATTAGGTATACCTGTTAAATTGCTTGGTAACACAAATTGCTAATCAGCCAATCACATGACAGCAATTCAATGCATTTAGGCATCTAGATGTGGTGAAGACGACTTACTGAAGTTCAAATCAAGCATCAAAATGGGGAAAAAAGGGGATTTAAGTGATTTTGAATGTGGGATGGTTGTTGGTGCCAGACAGGCTGGTCTGAGTATTTCAAAACTGCTGATCTACTGGGATTTTCACATACAACCATCTCTAGGGTTTACAGAGAGAGGTCCAAAAAAGAGAAAATATCCAGTGAGCAGCTGTTTCGTGGATGAAAACGCGTTGTTGACGTCAGAGGAGAATAGACAGACTGGTTTGAGATGATAGAAATTCAACAGTAACTCCAACACCTTGTTGAATCTATGCCAGAAAGAAATAAGGCAGTTCTGAAGGCAAAAGGGAGTTCAACCCAGTACTAGCAAGGTGTACCTAATAAAGTGACCAGAGAGTGTATCTAGTAGTAGTTAGTCACATTCAACGGGACTTGTTCTGTGGTGTTGATGGCGCATCATAGCTTCTCCAAGCCACTTCTGGTGAGAACATACCCCAGCAAATACCCTTGACAGGGGCCAAATTGGAAGGACCATCAATGATTTGGAGATGGGTCCTTCAACACTATCTGTCATCCATATGTAATGACATCTTAACATCTCTAGCCCTTGTTTAAAGCAACAATTCACCAGCCTTGTATATCTAATGATTGACACCAATGTAGACGTCTTGGCACCAAGGATGGGATTATGTAGCTACAATATGGTGGTTCCACAATTTTTATACCATCCTGTTCTTAGACAATAAGCATCTGTTGTTCCATGGCACTTGGGCTAAGGTGCCTGTGCTATCTGTGTGGACATAAATGATGGAGTATCTTCCTGGCACTTATTAAAAATGAAGAAATGGCTTTGAGAAGCTACAAAATGTCCTCAGAATTACAGAACAGGTCCAGTTAAATGTGACTATCCACTAGTAGATATGTCACAACCCATTATTATCACAATCCTGTGTTGTTAGAAAATCCTTCAGCATGGTCAAAATATATGTAACAAAGTTCAAGTTTAATGTAAAACTCCACTGAAACACTGCTGAGGATCAGTCACTCCTTTGTTTGGGATACAATTTTTGTAAAATCAGTCTCTCCTGAGCTCCCTGAACTCCTTCATGCCGCCTCCCAGTAGCCCTTGAAATATGCTTTGAGGCAGAATGGCTTCCTGATCATGTGACCACTCTGATTGGCTGTCACAGCTGTCCTATGATCAGGAGCCCCTCCCGCTGGTCCTATAATTGGAAGCCATGACTCGGAGTTGTCAGAGACTGCTCGACGCAGAAACTCAGAGTGCCACTGGCATTAAGGCCCACTTTTTCTGCCACCACATATATGCGTTACACGGTGAAGAAGAGGTAAAGGATATTGTGACCATGCTAAAAGATGTTCCAACAATGCAGGATTGTCATAATAGGCTCTGACTTAAACAAAGAGCTATCATAAGGCGTGTTAAATCCCCATTTACACTTGAGCATGAGCGTTTTTAGACAATTTTGCAGCAAGTGTATGTTCAAGCATGAACACCTATGTATGTTCAATCCTCGATCATTTTGTTTTGCCCAGTGAAGAGCAATATCATCTACACTATATTGCCAAAAGTATTGGTCGGCTTGCCTTTACATGCACATGAACTTTAATGGCTTCCCAATCTTAGTTTGAGGGGTTTAATATTGAGTTGGCCCTGCCCTTTGCAGCTATAACAGCTTCAACTCTTCTGGGAAGGCTGTCCACAAGGTTTAGGAGGGTGTCTATGGGAAGGTTTGACCATTTTTCCAGAAGCACATTTGTGAGGTCAGGCACTGATGTCAGACAAGGAGGCCTGGCTCTCAGTCTCCAGTCTAATTCATCCCTAAGGTGTTCTATCCGGTTGAGGTCAGGACTCTGTGCAGGCCAGTCAACTTCCTCCAACCCATACTCGCTCATCTATGTTTTTATGGACCTTACTTTGTGCACTGGTGCGCAGTCATGTTGGAACAGGAAGGAGCCATCCCCAAACTGTTCCCACAATGTTGGGAGCATGAAATTGTCCAAAATGTCCTGGTATGCTGACTCCTTAAGAGTTCCCTTCACTGGAGCTAAAGGGCCAAGCCCAACCCCTGAAAAACAACCCCACACCATAATCCCCCCCTCCACCAAACTTTACAGTTGGCACAATGCAGTAAGGCCAGTGCCATTCTCCTGGCAACTGCTTAATCCAGACATGATTGCCAGACAGAGAAGCTTGAGCATGTCTCCAATGCTCTAGAGTCCAGTGGCAGCGTGCTTTACACCGCTGCATTCGACAATTTGCATTGCACTTGGTGATGTAAGGCTTGGATGCAGCTGCTCGGCCATGGAAACCCATTCCATGAAGCTCTCTATGCACTGTTGTTGTGCTAATTTGAAAGCCACACAAAGTTAGATCAATTTATTGTCATTCTCAATGTCAATAAAATCCACAATGAAATTTCAAAACTATTAGAGGAACTACAACAAAAATAAAATCACATCCAACTACACATTAATTTTGCATACAAAAAGTTTGGAGGTCTTTAGCTATTGACTTTGCAGACAGTTGGCGCCTTCTGTGTGCTTCAGCATGCGCTGATCCCGCTCTGCCATTTTACATTGCCTACCAGTTCGTGTCTGAGTTGCTGTTGTTCCCAGTTGCTTCCACTTTGGTTTTTCTATGTGGTGTGTAGTGTCTTGTGCTATCAGAACTCTTAAGCTATGTTCACTATGCCGAATTCTTCTTGGGACGGTTGCCATGGTTCTTGCAATGAGCATCAGTGAAGTCATATAAGTTCTTGTGGACCTACAACTGGTGCCACATCCAGCATGGGCACTCCCAAATCCTCCATTATGTTCACAGGCCTGCGGCTGCTAGGAGTCAGGGACTAGTAATTAGGTGCAAAAACGCACAAAAAAGCACTAAAATGCTTGTATTGTGCATTTTTAGACGCTCCCTTTGAACTGTATGGGGGAAAAAATTAGTAATTCTGCCCAAAGGAATATAGTTCATGTGCTTTTTTGCTCGACAAGCAGCAGCAAGACACTGATGTGATCACTGGTGTGATCGGGCACAATTGAATATCATGCAAATAATCATATTGACCATTATTGTGCTTCAGGTAATGTGCAACAAATTGCTCATGTGTAAATAAGGGCCTAAAGGATAAGTGATTTTATTCCTTTTTTATTCTCGGCATAGGCGCAAAGCAGCTTCTGGAATGACTACCCAGCAGCCTTCAAAGGAATGACCCTTGTGGCTTCACCCTGGATGTCATACCTTCAACCACCAATCCAATGGTAAGGGCCTAAAGGATAAGTGAATTTATTCCTTTTTTATTCTCAGCATAGGCCCCAACCAGCTTCTGGAATGACTACCCATCAGCCTTCAAAGGAATGACCCTTGTGGCTTTGCCCTGCCCATCAGACCTTCAACCACCAATCCAATGGTAGGGGCCTAAAGGATAAATGAATTTATTCCTTTTTTATTCTCAGAATAGGCCCCAACTGGCTTCTGGAATGACTACCCATTAGCCTTCAAAGGAATGACCCTTGTGGCTTCACCCTGCCCGTCAGACCTTCAATTACCAATCCAATGGTAGGGGCCTCAAGGATAAGGGAATTTATTCCTTTTTTTATTCTCAGCATAGGCCCCAACTGGCTTCTGGAATGACTACCCATCAGCCTTCAAAGGAACGACTCTTGTGGCTTCACCCTGCCCTTCAGACCTTCAACTACCAATCTGATGGTGGAGCCTAAAGGATAAGTGAATTATAATGGGAGACTGTACACGAGACAGCACAGTAACAATACAATTCAATAAACGAGGGGTTCAAGGGCCCTGCTCCTTGGAGCTTACAATCTAGGAGGGAGGGGATAGTAGTACAGGGAGAAATGGGTTTTCAGGGTGCGCCTAAAGGTGAGGAGAGTAGGTGATAGTCTGATGGATTGGGGTAGGGAGGTCTAGAGGATGGGGGAAGCCCTGGAGAAGTCCTGGAGATGGGCATGGGAGGAGGAGACCAGGGAACTAGAGAGTAGGAGGTCTTGTGAGGAGCGGAGAGTACGTTTTGGGTGGTATTTGGATATCAGATCAGTGATGTCGTTTGGGGCAGTGTTATGAACAGCTTTGTATGTCAATGTTAGCATTTTGAAATTTATCCGTTGGGCAATCGGAAGCCAGTGGAGGGATTGGCAGAGGGGGGTGGCGGATACGGAGCAGTTAGTAAGGTGGATGAGTCTGGCCGCAGTATTCAGGATAGACTGAAGCGGGGATAGCCTGTGGTGAGGTAAGCCAATAAGGGGGGAGTTACAGTAGTCAAGTCATAATATAATAAGGGAGTGAATGAGTAGCTTAGTAGTTTCCGGGGTTAGGAACGGACGAATTTCGGAGATGTTGCGGAGGTGGAGTCTTCATGAGTTTGTCAGCGATTGGACCTGGGCTGGAAATACAGATTGGTGTCTAGGATGACACCTAGTACTCTGGCTTGCGGGGAGGGAATGATGGTGGCATTGTTGGTCGTGATGAAGAAGTCGGAGGGGGGGGGCGCGGGCTGGGGGGAAAACTAGGAGCTCGGTTTTGGAGAGAATTAGTTTCAGGAAGTGGAGTGACATCCAATCCTATATGTAGTTCAGTAGGCTTGTGATACGGGCGGAGACTGAGGGGGTGAGGCAAGGGGTAGAGAGATAGATTTGCGTGTCGTCGGCACAGAGATGGTAGTTGAAGCCGTGAGAGTGTATCAGTTGGCCAAGGGAGGAGGTGTAGATGGAGAAGAGAAGGGGTCCGAGGACACAACCTTGAGGGACCCCAACAGAGAGGGGGAGTGAGGGGGAGGTGGCAGCGTTATAGGTAACACTGAAGAAGCACTGTGATAGATAGGAAGAGAGTCAGGAGAGAGCAGAGTCTCTGAGGCCAAGAGAGTGTAGTTTTTTGAGGAGGAGGGGGTGGTCAACCATGTCAAAAGCCACGGAGAGGTCGAGGAGCAGGAACACTGAATAGTGGCCATTAGCAGGTTAGCAGGTCGTTGGTGAGTTTGAGTAGGGCAGTTTTGGTGGAGTGTAGGTGACGGAAGCCAGACTTTAGGGGATCAAGGAGGTTGTTGTCGGTGAGGTGGGAACTCAGGCGATTATAGACTAAGCGCTCAAGGAGTTTGGATGTAAATGGCAGCAGGGAGATGGGTCTAAGGTTGTTCAGATCAGTGGGATCCAGGGAAGGTTTTTTAAGTATGGGAGTGATGTGCGCGTGCTTCAGAGGGGAGGGGAATGTGCCAGTAGAGAGGGAGAGATTAGAGATGTGAGTGAGGGAGCGTAGAATGGAGGAGGAGGGTGATCATAGGAGTTGTGAGGGGACAGGGTCAAGGGGGCAGGTGGTGAGGCGGGCTTCAGAGAAGACCTTAGTGACCTCTTCAGTGGTAGCAAGGTCGAAGGAGTGGAGTGTTGAGGGGGTTTTAGTGTGAGGAATGCTAGGTGGGGTGGAGGTCTGGGCAGTGGCGAGGTCGAAGGAGAGGAGTGTTGAGGGGGTTTTCGTGTGAGGGATGCTAGGTGGGGTTGAAGTCTGAGCAGTGGTGATGTCCTTACGAATTGCGTCGATCTTGTTTTTGAAGTGGTTATCAATCTCGTGGGCAGTGAGTGAGGTACTGGGTGGAGGTTGGGGCGGAGAAAGTAGAGAGTTAAAAGTAGAGAAGAGCTGGTGAGGACTGGAGGAGAGGGTATTGATGAGGGTAACAAAGTAGGCTTGCTTGGCAGCGTGAAGGGAGGAAGTGTAGGTGAGGAAGGCAGATTTATATCGGGTGAACGCTTGTTGGGATCTGGTTTTGCGCCATAGTCGCTTCAGCGCACGACTGAGTCGTTTGAGATTTTTGGTATGGTCAGTCTGCCAGGGTTGAAGCGGTCGGGGTCTAATGCTTCGTGTAGTTAGGGGTGCTAACGAGTCTAGAGCGGTTGACAGCGAGTTGTTATAAACAGTAGTGGCCAGGTCAGGGCAGGACATGGGAAGGATACTGTCGTAAAGTTGGTCAGCTGCAGAGTGGAAAGGGGCAGGGTTCAAGTTGCGGAGGTTTCTGCTGGTGATAGTTTGACTTTTGGAGGGGTAGGTGTTTGAGGACGAGGAGACGGAGAAGGTAATGAGGTTGTGATCAGAGAGAGGAAAGGGGGTGTTTGTGAGGGTGTGGGAAGTGCAGAGATGAGAGAAAACAAGGTCCAGGGTGTTCCTGTCAGAGTGGGTGGTGGACTGTATACACTGTGCGAGTGCAAAAGAAGAGGTTAAGTGGAGGAGTTGGGATTTAGCCAGGTTATTGATGTTGATAGGGATGTTGAAGTCTCCAAGGATGATGGTGGGTAGCTCGGAGGAGAGAAAGAAGGGTAGCCAGGCGGATAAGTCGTCGAGGAAGCGAGGCACGGGCCCAGGAGGTTGATAGATTACTGCAATCCTCAGAGGGATTAAAGAGAATAGTCGGATGCAGTGGGCCTCAAAGGAGAAGAAGGATAGAGAGGGGGGGTTTGGGAGGATTCGGAAGGTGCTCAGTGGTGACAGGAGCATACCAACCCCACCACCTTTTCGACCGCTGGGTCTGGGTGAGTGGGTCCAGATGAGACCTCCATAGGAGAGTGCCGCAGGGGAGGTAGAGTCAGTGGCTTATACTATGACTCCTGCAGACTCTTCCTCCAGCCCTTATTCCGTACAGAGGTATGGACCTTCAGGTACAGAGCTGGGGTAAGGATTAGTTGTCTATAAGTGCCATGATATTACTGAGGCCTATTACAGTCTCTGTGTCTCAGTTTGCTGTGGTGGCAGAGGAGACATGTAGCTTGTCATTGACAACTTACTGTGAATTAATACCATGGCCGTACATGGCTATGTTGTTTTTAACAAATAACAGGAGTCAGCAAGGAGAAGAACCTGTGATCATGTAAGAGGGTTGGCCCATATGCTGACCATGTCTCAAGGTCCACCCGAAATATGGGTGTACCGTCAAACATGGTCTGAAAGATGGCATACACTTATCCTTTAAAAAGCTTGTGAAGTTACTGAAAGATCTACTTTAAATCTCTACATATTCCAGACATAAAAATGTGACTTAAAATGTAGGCAAGACACTTCCAGAGAGCCATCTACAGTTGGAGCCCTAAGGCAATCTCCCTAGTGGTGTTCCTCTTAAACGAAACCTGCTTGACTCCTTTATTTCACTCTTTAGACTGAACCTGTCAAGTGAAAAGCTTTCTTTTTCCCTGGCTTTTTGGGAAATGGGTTGTGTTGACATACCCTGAGATGTCAACCATGTTTGTGTTTATACAGATCATTATTCCCGCAGTGTCAGAGGACAGGATGTGCCACTTTCTCTGAGATTACTCTTTAAGATCAACTGAGCCGCCCTCTAAAAACAAGCCTGTTTCTCAGCCTCTCCTCTCCCTTTTGTCTCAAACCAGATTTGTCAAATCTTATGGCTTGACAAGTTCTTGATGAGTTTATCTTACTTAGAGCTGTCACCTTTACTCCATAAATGAGGATCATTCTGGATGGCCACTATGTTTGGACTGTCTTCAGAAGTAAGGTGTGTCCTCCTCCCTTTACAATGTAAGTCTAAATGTTCTTCAATATTCCTCCTATATGTGTCAACTCACAAAAGACTAATGCATGCAGTCACTTCAATAATGTGCATTGTTTTCTTATATTTTTAGCTATTTTTTTAAATTATCCAAGGTTCCACTCAGACTTATTCAGTCCATTACAGTGCATTAATTTGGAACTTAAGGCAAAACTTATTTTATTATGGATAGAGTAAGAAAAGGTTTCACATAACATGTGTTGCATTCAAGTGTCCCAATAGGCAATCTAAATGAGGTCTAACAAAAGATCTATATAGATGAATCAGGGCCTCCTTCCCCCTGCTGGTGATCTCTCTAGTGATAACGAAAATCTATTTAGAGGAATAAGGACCTCCTTCCTCCTGCTGGTGACCCTTTTAGGGTAGGAATGCTGGGTTCATTTCTGATTTAACTGCATTGTAGAGAGAAGCACAGAGACTCATATATGTGTATGGGGATATGGTGATATATGGCCACATTGGTTCCAATAACCCTCTCTCACTCCGATGGTGCTATCTTATCGTATTGTATGTAGAGTTACCCTGGAAGAAGGAGCGTTGTCTCTGAAACACGTCAGGTACTCGGTCTAGAGTCTCTGCTTGCATAATAAAATGTTGTACATCAGTTTCCTGTAACAAGTGACTGATATGTGGAAATGATTATGTGTTATCTTTTAAATATTATACAATAAAAGTTATTTTTAATAGTTTTTTAAGAAAAACGTTGTCCTTATACTGCCTAAAAATCCCAATCCCAGGGGGACTGTTTGTCATGAGTGAATATATTAGGGATGTTGGCAATTATGCGGAAAACCTCCAATAACTTTCTGATTTCTCTATATAGATTTTTAGTTATCACTAGAGGGATCACCAGCAGGAAGAAGGAGGTCCTGATTCCTCTATATAGATCTATATATCACTAGAGGGGTCACCAGCTGGAGGAAGGAGGTCCTGATTCCTTTATACAGATCTTTTGTTAGACGTTTTTTTAGATTACCTATTCCTACACTCTAAGGTGGTAGTAAACCGCAAAAAAACCTCCAATAAATGGTCCCCTGCAGGATAATAGCATAATGTGCTAGTATGCATCTTGATTCCGCCTTCGCGGGCTTCATGAATGGCTGAATGAATAGCCAAACTGTGATGACGTCACTCCCACGCATGCATTCTGATAACAGTATCCATCCAAAATGAAGGATGGCTACCTAAGGGTATTCCCCTCTATACAGTCAGGTCCATAAATATTGGGACATCGACACAATTCTAACATTTTTGGCTCTATACACCACCACAGTGGATTTGAAATGAAACGAACAAGATGTGCTTTAACTGCAGACTGTCAGCTTTAATTTGAGGGTATTTACATCCAAATCAGGTGAACGGTGTAGGAATTACAACAGTTTGCATATGTGCCTCCCACTTGTTAAGGGACCAAAAGTAATGGGACAGAAAAATAATCATAAATCAAACTTTCACTTTTTAATACTTGGTTGCAAATCCTTTGCAGTCAATTACAGCCTGAAGTCTGGAACGCATAGACATCACTAGACGCTGGGTTTCATCCCTGGTGATGCTCTGCCAGGCCTCTACTGCAACTGTCTTCAGTTCCTGCTTGTTCTTGGGGCATTTTCCCTTCAGTTTTGTCTTCAGCAAGTGAAATGCATTATCAATCGGATACAGGTCAGGTGATTAACATGGCCATTGCATAACATTCCACTTCTTTCCCTTAAAAAACTCTTTGGTTGCTTTTGCAGTATGCTTTGGGTCATTGTCCATCTGCACTGTGAAGCGTCCAATGAGTTGTGAAGCATTTGGCTGAATATGAGCAGATAATATTGCCCGAAACACTTCAGAATTCATCCTGCTGCTTTTGTCAGCAGTTGCATCATCAATAAATACAAGAGAACCAGTTCCATTGGCAGCCATACATGCCCACGCCATGACACTACCACCACCATGCTTCACTGATGAGGTGGTATGCTTATGATCATGAGCAGTTCCTTTCCTTCTCCATACTCTTCTCTTCCCATCACTCTGGTACAGGTTGATCTTGGTCTCATCTGTCCATAGGATGTTGTTCCAGAACTGTGAAGGCTTTTTTAGATGTCGTTTGGCAAACTCTAATCTGGCCTTCCTGTTTTTGAGGCTCACCAATGGTTTACATCTTGTGGTGAACCCTCTGTATTCACTCTGGTGAAGTCTTCTCTTGATTGTTGACTTTGACACACATACACCTACCTCCTGGAGAGTGTTCTTGATCTGGCCAACTGTTGTGAAGGGTGTTTTCTTCACCAGGGAAAGAATTCTTAGGTCATCCACCACAGTTGTTTTCCGTGGTCTTCCAGGTCTTTTGGTGTTGCTGAGCTCACCGGTGCGTTCCTTCTTTTTAAGAATGTTCCAAACAGTTGTTTTGGCCACGCCTAATGTTTTTGCTATCTCTCTGATGGGTTTGTTTTGTTTTTTCAGCCTAATGATGGCTTGCTTCACTGATAGTGACAGCTCTTTGGGTCTCATCTTGAGAGTTGACAGCAACAGATTCCAAATGCAAATAGCACACTTGAAATGAACTCTGGACCTTTTATCTGCTCATTGTAATTGGGATAATGAGGGAATAACACACACCTGGCCATAGAACAGCTGAGAAGCCAATTGTCCCATTACTTTCGGTCTCTTAACAAGTGGGAGGCACATATGCAAACTGTTGTAATTCCTACACCGTTCACCTGATTTGGATGTAAATACTCTCAAATTAAAGCTGACAGTCTGCAGTTAAAGCACATTCTTGTTCATTTCATTTCAAATCCATTGTGGTGGTGTATAGAGCCAAAAATGTTAGAATTGTGTTGATGTCCCAATATTTATGGACCTGACTGTAGATCTTTAGTTACCACTAGAGGGATCACCAGCAGGAGGAAGGAGGTCCTGATTCCTCTATATAGATCTTTAGTTATCACTAGAGGGGTCACCAGCAGGAGGAAGGAGGTCTTGATTCATCTATATACTGTAGATCCTTAGTTACCACTGGATGGTCACCAGGAGGAAGAAGGTCCTGATTCTTCTACATAGGTTTTTAGTTATCGCTAGAGGGTCACCAGCAGGAGGAAGGAGGTTCTGATTCATCTATATAGTTCTTTAGTTATCATTAAAGGAATCACCAGCAGGAGGAAGAAGGTCCTGATTCCTCTATATAGATCTTTAGTAACCACAGGGTTACCAGGAGGAAGGAGTTCCTGATTCCTCTATATAGATCTTTAGTAATCATTATAGTGATCACCAGCAGGAGGAAGGATGTCCTGATTTCCTTATATAAATCCTTGTTATCACTAGAGGGATCACCAGCAAAAGGAAGGAGGTCCTGATTCCTTTATATAGCTTTTTAGTTATCACTAGAGGGATCACCAGCAGGATGAAGAAGATCCTGATTCCTCTATATAGATCTTTAGTTATCATTAGAGGAATCTGTAGCAGAAGGATGAAGGTCCTGATTCCTTTATATAGATCTTTAGTTACCACTAGAGGAATCACCATTAGTCAGAAGAAGGTCCTGATTCCTCTATATAGATCTTTAGTAACCACAGGGTTACCAGGAGGTCCTGATTCCTCTATATAGATCTTTAGTTATCACTAGAGGGATCACCAGCAGGATGCAGAAGGTCCTGATTCCTCTATTTAGATCTTTAGTTATCATCAGAGGGATCACCAGCAGGAGGAAGGAGGTCCTGATTCCTTTATATAGATCTTTAGTTACCACTAGATGAATCACCAGCAGAAGGAAGAAGGTCCTGATTCCTCTATATAGATCTTTAGTAACCACAGGGTTACCAAGAGGTCCTGATTCCTCTATATAGATCTATCTATAGTAATCATTAGCGTGATCACCAGCAGAAGGAATGAGGTCCTGATTCCTTTATATAGCTTTTTAGTTATCACTAGAGGGGTCACCAGCAGGATGAAGATGGTCCTGATTCCTCTATATAGATCTTTAGTAACCACAGGGTTACCAGGAGGTCCTGATTATTCTATATAGATCTTTAGTAATCATTAGAGGGATCACCAGCAGGATGAAGGAGGTCCTGATTTGCTTATATAAAACCTTGTTATCACTAGAGGGATCACCAGCAGAAGGAAGGAGGTCTGTGAATGAATGAACTCTAAATTCCAACAGCCTTAGCGGCTGTCGGCTTGTAGTTCAATGATTCTTCCTGTCAGTATATCTGCTTGCCTGTACATCCCGTATGGGCAAGCAGATATACTGACAAGTCTGCAGGAGACCTGCATGGCACCAGTGAGCTGCTGGTCGCTGGTGCAATGCTTTATAGGCTCCTGCAACCGAAAATAATAAATGCACATTTTTTTACCTGCAAAAAAATGTGCACTTATTATTTTGTGTCAAAATGCGAAATTATCCTTTAAGCAGAATAATAATAACAATAAAAAAAACCTTAGCTTGTAACTTTATCATTCTATCATTCAATTCCATTGTATACACAAGCCATTCAAATATTAAAATAATTAGCGACAGCAGAGTTCAGTAATTCTTGGTCAGGGTGAGGCTGGTATGTGGAAACCACCAACAGGAATGAGAAGTTCATAAGCCATGAGTGTATGGGTCTGTTATTCTACAAGTAGGAGGAACTGAGAAGATTCTCTGAGCTCAGTGATATCTGTTCTTTCAGCCATGACTCATAATTACTGGAGAGAAGGATGCGAATACCATCATTATAACGGTAATATAACGGTGGACATAGAACATTCAGAATTTAAAATGATCCACAAGAACTCAAAACTCCAGTTCCCTGCAATAGAGGAACCAGTAAACTCCATTCTCCAGCAGTCCGTGCCTTCAACATTACCTACAGCCAGGGGCGGACTGACCATTTGGAAACTCGGGCACTGCCCGAGGGCACGTGGTCAGTAGGGGGCCCCATGAGATGCCCCTGGTACCTTTTTTCATAGGCTTTTTTGAGTTTAGGCAAGGACACAGGGGCCCCATGATCCCCTATTGCCCGGGGGCCCCATGAGTTGTCAGTCTGCCCCTGCCTACAGCCATAGATTTTCAAGTGAACATTCGTATGAAAACTCTCATCAGTACATTCAATGTCTGGACAAATGTAATTCGAAAGTACTTAAAAGACGTTTGCTTTGAACATTTTATTTTGGAACTAGGGGACTTCCCCAAATTAAAACTACATACTCTGTTAGAAATGTGGTTGTCAGAGAGAAATTATCTATCCTGTGCCTTTGAATTTTCTCATCAATGTGGTAGACAACGTCAATTTGACTCTGTTAGCCAATAGAAAATCAAACCAACATTTAACTTTTGATTGAAATTCTACTAATATGAAACTCAGGCTCCCTGCTGAGTTCGATATTAGTAGACTGTTTTGGATGCTGCATTTGTTCATTGAGGAATTTCGGTCAGTCATATTTATTTTTGAACCGATTTTGCTTTCGGTTTCGATATTTCAGGTGGATTCAAATATCCAAACTATTTGATATTTTTGGATGCAACAGAATAAGTAATGCAAAATTTGGTGGCCCCGAATTTATCAAACCTAAGAATTGCATTAGACTGTGGAACTGAAGTGACTGGCTGTTACAATTACAAAATCGATTTAAGTCCCAATTATTGAACAAATTTGAAAAATGAATTCATTTCCCCATCCGAATGCAACAATTGCATTTGTTAATTGCAATATAACTTCTTCAGATTTGCTGACATTTTTTACTATGTCAGTTAGGAGATTTGCATACATCCGAATCTCTACAAATCAAATTTTCATCTTAAAATCGACTTGTTACAAACAAAACACATTTGTCTAGCAAATTCATGCTCCCTACTGATTGGAGAGATCCAGTGCCAGACAGACTTATGACTCTGCAATCAGCAAACTTTTTCTTTCTGCTGCCTGGAGAGATCTAGCTCTAGGTGGGACCCTTGCTCTCTGTGTTGAAGCAGTGGTCTCTTTGCTGAGGTCCAACATGCCCTCTGCTGAGTCAGAATTATGACTGCAATTAGCAAACTTTTGCTCCCTGCTGACTGAAGAGCTCTAGATCTAGGTGGGACCCTTGCTCTCTGTGTTGAAGCAGTGGTCTCTTTGCTGAGGTCCAACATGCCCTCTGCTGAGTCAGAATTATGACTGCAATTAGCAAACTTTTGCTCCCTGCTGACTGAAGAGCTCTAGATCTAGGTGGGACCCTTGCTCTCTGTGTTGAAGCAGTGGTCTCTTTGCTGAGGTCCAACATGCCATCTGCTGAGTCAGACTTATTACTGCAATCAGCAAACTTGTGTTCCCTGTTGCCTGGAGAGCTCTAGCTCTAGGTGGGACTGACCCTTGCTCTCTGTGTTGAAGCTGTGGTTTCTTTGCCGAGGTCCAACATGCCCTCTGCTGGGTCAGACTTATGACTCTGCAATCAGCAAACTTTTTCTTTCTGCTTCCTGGGGAGCTCTAGCTCTAGGTGGAACCCTTGCTGTGTTGAAGCAGTGGTCTCTTTGCTGAGGTCCAACATGCCCTCTGCTGAGTCAGAATTATGACACTGCAATTAGCAAACTTTTGCTCCCTGCTGACTGGAGAGCTCTAGCTCTAGGTGGGACCCTTGCTCTCTGTGTTGAAGCAGTGGTCTCTTTGCTGAGGTCCAACATGTCCTCTGCTGAGTCAGACCTATGACTGCAATCAACAAACTCGTGCTCCCTGTTGCCTGGAGAGCTCTAGCTCTAGGTGGGACTGACCCTTACTCTCTGTGTTGAAGCAGTGGTCTCTTTGCTGAGGTCCAACATACCCTCTGCTGAGTCAGAATTATGACTCTGCAATTAGCAAACTTTTTCTCCCTGCTGACTGGAGAGCTTTAGCTCTAGGTGGGACTGACCCTTGCTCTCTGTGGTGAAGCAGTGGTTTCTTTGCTGAGGTTTAACATGCCCCCTGCTGAGTCAGACTTATGACTCTGCAATCGGCAAACGTTTTCTTTCTGCTGACTGTAGAGATCTAGCTCTAGGTGGGACCCTTGCTCTCTGTGTTGAAGCAGTGGTCTCTTTGCTGAGGTCTACAAGCCCACTGCTGAGTCCGACATATAGCTCTGCAATCAGCAAACTCATGCTCTCTACTGATTGGAGAGCACTGGCTCTGACTCAGCAGGGGGCGTGTCAGACATCTGCAGAGGGACCACTGCTTCAACACAGTCCTTCTCAGCACTACGCTGGCGGGGAATAGACTTTTTCTATTGAGGATGTGGCTGCTTTTTGCAAAACAACCTAAAAGGTAAGGCTGCACCCCTTTCGTTTTGATGCAGCTGATACAACCTGAACATTCAGTTGAGTATTCTCCCTAGTAGGAGTTACACTAATTGTTGTTTTGTTTGTAACTTTGGAAGTGGAACCAGGAATGTTTTTGCCGGTTAAAATAAGATATGGCAACCTTCCAAATTGAATCAGAAAAACAATCTGAATCCGTTTAAATCCGTTGAGCCTCTTATGGGGGGGGGGAGTGTGTACATGAGCCGCGGTACGCTCTGCACTGACACGAATTGTAGAAAAAAAAAAGAAGAAAAAAGATTTTATAACCATCAGCAAAACTGATTGATGTTGAATAGTGAAAACCACAAAAAAGCTTTGCTGAGTGCACAAAGGACAACAAACACAACAGAGGGGACAATGGGCTACACCGCTCTACAATAACACACATACATCACCCGCAAAGGTGTTTACATTGGGACATTTATTCTTCTAAAGAGCATTAAAGGCCAACTCTGGGCTCAGGATTTCACAGTTGTTTGTCCCTTCTCCCTATTGGAGCACCAATTAAAAAAAAAAAAAAATCAACACATTTTTCCAAGAATCTTTGTTCCAGTGACATCACAGGTCTTCTTCAATCTTTGGCAGTGGGTGGACCCTAAATAATGCAAAAAACGGTGCCAAGTGCAACATTCTTCTAAGAGTCCAGGACAGAGCCATGATACATTACCTGCATACATGTATTTATTTTTATTTATTTCAGGTACTTATATAGCACCGCTAGTTTACACAGCACTTTACTTATATATTGTACATTCACATCAGTCCCTAACCCTCAAGCTGCATACAATCTAAGGTCCTTAACTCACATTCATATATACACATACTAGGGACAATTTAGACAGGAGCTAATTCACCTACCAGCATGTCTTTGGAGTGTGGGAGGAAACCGGAGTTCCCGGAGGAAACCCACGCATGCACAGGGAGAACATGCAAACTCCAGGCAGGAGGTGCCGTGGCTGGGATTCGAACCAACGACCCTATTACTGCCAGGCGGAAGTGCTAACCATTTATCCACTGTGCTGCCCGTGTATAACACTTCACTTTTATTAATCCCTCTGACAGTGCCTTCATCTTCCTTTCTCCCCAGAAGGACAAAGCCACCTTTATTCAGGCATCATCCAGGGTCAGCAGCTGCATCCTGGTTTGAGATGCCAGATAAATCCTGGTGCTTTTACAGTTCTTTTTTGTTTTTACAATTATCTGCCACAGATCAGCCTCTGATGCAGCCTCTCACATTGTGAATTGCTACATAGTTGCAATTTTGAAGTATGTGAGGGAGGAGACTAAAGAAATTCTTCTTCATGCTTGCAGCAGTCTGATGACATCATCTCAGCCTAGGCAAAGTCACTGGACTGGAGCTTAAACCCTGCACCCTGCATTCACTCTATCTGGTCTCCCAGGACCCTGCATTCACTATATCTGGTCTCCCCGGACCCTGCATTCACTATATCTGGTCTCCCCGGACCCTGCATTCACTATATCTGGTCTCCCCGGACCCTGCATTCACTCTATCTGGTCTCCCCGGACCCTGCATTCACTCTATCTGGTCTCCCCGGACCCTGCATTCACTATATCTGGTCTCCCTGGACCCTGCATTCACTATATCTGGTCTCCCCGGACCCTGCATTCACTATATCCGGTCTCCCTGGACCCTGCATTCACTATATCTGGTCTCCCCGGACCCTGCATTCACTCTATCTGGTCTCCCAGGGCCCTGCATTCACTCTATCTGGTCTCCCAGGACCCTGCATTCACTCTATCTGGTCTCCCGGACCCTGCATTCACTCTATCTGGTCTCCCAGGACCCTGCATTCACTATATCTGGTCTCCCACAGTACACACAACATAGAAATGCAACTATTTCAGTAAATAGAAACTTCTAAATACCTTTTCTCATTAGCAGTTAGAGCAGTCTTGTGACTTCTATCAATGTCCAGCAGAGCACTAGCTAAAGCTTGTAGGAGGAGTTTTCTTTCTGCTCTAGGAGGATGCAGAACCCCTGACCTCTGTCTGACCAGTTGTGATTGGCCATGTGCTGATCACATGCAATCTCCCAAGAAAGAAAAACACTTCTCTAGCAATACACACCAAACTGAGCCTGTGCAAAATGTCTACTGTTCAGTCTGTCTTATCAGGTTATAAGAGGTGGTCGCTTAAACAAGGGGAGGAACAGAGCAATCGGGATCAAATGGCCTTTTTACACAATGCAGAGAATTAACCCCCTAGGTTCCACAGTGAGTACAACCAGGGCTGCTGTTAGAAACCACGGGGCCACGTACAGCTGACGTGACAGGGCCCCCAACTAAACACAGTTTACCAGGCTTCAGTTATGAATGAACACAGCGAGTGATCGGTAGCAATTACTCCTTGTGTTCATTCAGGAAAGGAAGGGGCTGGTAAATGTGACATATTTACTGACTCTTCCCCGGCTATTCATCCTAAGGATCCTATAGTGTGTTTGCAGCTGGGAAGGAGAGGAGAGAACCCGTCAGCATTGCAGGGGTGGGGGGACACGCAGAAGGGGCTTGGACAGCATGGGTAAATGTATGGTGCACCGGGAGGTGCTGCAGAGACAGCCATACAGGGGATCAGGTGTCCGTTGTGTCGATCACCCTCCCTGCCCACATCCGATTCACCTAGCTGCCTGGGCCCCCCTGCTAGTCTGGGCCCCGTACAGAAGGACCAGTGGTACCCCCTTATCCACAGCCCTGAGTATGACAAGCATGATTTACTGCAGATACAGACTGATTTTACTGTTGTGGGTTTAGTAATACTTTAAGAATTCCTTTATAATCATAGAAGGTGAAGCTTCCAAGCCCAACTCTGAGCTGTTGTGACTTCTCCTTCTTAAAAGTCCTTTAAAAAAAAAAAACTTCACTCTATAGCTACCTAAAAGAAGAACTCCACTTAAAAATGAAAAGAATAAAAATGAATAGCCTATTAAAAGACAAATAACAAAACCAGCATTTATCTTCAGTCCGGAGATTTCTCCTGCAATAATTGTTTTCTGCCATCAGATGTCTTCAGTCTGATGGCCATCATTATTCAACCTACTTCCTATGAGTTCAGGTTGTCCTGGACCAGCCCAAGTCTGTGACTGGACAGTGAAAGGAGAAGCAACATAGTGATGAGCTCATCTCTCTGTCACTTTTCTCTCTCCTTCTATCAGTATATTTGTTGTCAGCACCGAATGGCTACTTGTGCTGCTTCTTCCTCCCACACTCCAGCCCTGCTGTACATGAGGGCATGGTACTGATACCAAGTCAGTTTTAGGTACTTAAAGTGCTTGCAATTAAAATATTAATTTAATGATGTACAGTATTAATAAATACAGAGCTGTATTGATTTGTGTTTTTTATAATTTCTTGGAATTCAGCTTATTGGTGGCCATACATGCTTTAATAAATGATCAATTTATTTTCCAATCAATCTCTTCCAATAGAAATAATCAACCTATAGTTGACAACTCAGTTGACTGCTATACCACACATGGGGAACTAGGTTTCAATCAATGTTAAGATATGATAGTAATTTCCAATTATAAATTAGGGATCACTTCTCTGTTTGCAGCGTATAATCCCATAATCTGATCGATTAAAATACAATCGCATCAATGAACAAGTTATCTCACATACAAAAGGATCAGTAATTTTCCACCATGACCCATCAAACCCGTTTGTTTGAATCCATTCTAAATTAAGTTTAATTCATTTAGAATTGAAGTTATGGCAATTATTTGTGGAATTGATTGTTTTGATTAAATTTCACATCAATTGGATAATAAAATTGAAATCAGGGCCAGATTTGATCTGGGGGTGCAGTAAAAAAGTCAAAGGGCATGATGTCAACACTGTGTGTGAGTCACTGGTGGTCTGTCAAACAGTATCACAACCAGGGGTGGACTGACCATTTGGAAACTCAGGCACTGCCCGAGGGCCCGGGGTCAGTAGGGGGCCCCATGAGATACCCCTGGTACCTTTTTCATAGGCTTTTTTAAGTTTGGGCAAGGACACAGGGGCCCCATGATCCCCTATTGCCCGGGGGCCCCATGAGTTGTCAGTCCGCCCCTGATCACAACTGAGGAAATACTAGTGTGTATTAGGCTGTAATTAGATTTCCTGTCAGAGATCCACTTTACATAAGGAGTCCTCATCAGAGTCCCTCTTTACATCATGAGTATTCCTCAGAGTTCCCTTTTTCATCGGATTCCCATCAGAGTGTCCCCAATAATTTGCCCACCTTACATCAGTTATCCCTATCAGAGTTCCCCCCCTTACATCAGTTATCCCCATAGAGTGCCCCCTTACATCATATGTCTGAATCAGAATGCCCCCTTACATCAAATGTCCCCATCACAGTGTCCTTATATGGATTGTCCCTATCAGTGTGCCTCCTTACTTCAAGTATCTGCATCAGACAGGCTGTGCCCCATCAGATTTTAGTTGCCCCCCTTCCACTTATCCATGAGCCTGTCTGATGCAGATACCTGAAGTAAGGAGGCACACTGATGGGGACATTCCATATAAGGGCACTGTGATGGGGATACTTGATGTAAGGGGGCACTGATTCAGACACATGATGTAAGGGGGAACTCTGATGGGGATAACTGATGTAAGGGGGGGCACTCTGATAGGGATAACTGATGTAAGGGTGGCAAATTATTGGAGACACTGATGTAGGGGGTGACTCTGATGGGAACCCTGATGTGAGGGGGCACTCTGATGGGAATCCAGCACTCCCCTAGATCCATCCCTGATTGAAGTGTGTATATCCACTATTAAATCTTGCAGCCTTCTGGTTGGTACCATGATGTTAGGGCCCCCCTTTTCTTCAAGCTTCTTCAGTCAGAAGTCCTTACTCCCTCACAGAATGGAGCTACATAAGTTTAGTTGTGTGTAGCCATACTGTGACCCAAGGCCACATCACGGTAAGAGGAAGGACAATGACAACCTGGGTTCACAGGAAGCAGATGAATGATGCCGGACATTATGTAACCCAGAAGAGAACCAATGATGGACCTCAGAAAGGTAAATCTTTGGTAAATAATGCCGGTGGGGAGGTCCAGCACTGAATTTTTTATTTTAACACCTACTTAACTATGTATTGTTAATTTTATATAAAAAGGTGTTGCTGTCTTTAAATCTTTAGCATTCACCAAAAAGCTACTCTGCCACTTTTGGGTTGAGTGGTCCTTTCATGAAACCCCCAAGGCCCTGTCAATGAACATATGTTGTTCTGGTGTGCGTGTGTAGGGAGAATGCAGAACTCACAGCAGCATCCTGTGTGGAGGGAGAAGTGGTTCCCTTTCAGACAGTGACTAGCCTGTGGCTGACAAAAGTCGCCAGTGAAGGAAGGCGGACAGCTCTGTCCCCGAATGATACTGTCACCGAGTGATTTGTGAATGGAGCCTACAAAATGGGAACCGCAAGCTTCACCCATGATTTAAGGACACAGCAGCACACCATTCATACGATGGAGACTGGTCGCCTCCAATACAGAACGAACAACCAAAACTTCCTCAAAAATCCTGCAGAGAGGAAATTCTCATACTCATTCTAAAGATAGCTTCAGGCAAATGCATATATTTCAAAACGCATTCCATCAAGGGTCACGTATTCATTTCTCAGTTCAGCTAATTAAATAATCTGCCTTTTACACTGTGTTACCATATCTCAGTTTGTAGTTAAAGGGTTGGGCAAAACGTGATGGACTTACAAGATGGAGAAGGTGCAGGATGGGCCTTCCAGTGATGTTGGCTAGTAGACCAAATAGAATGCAGAATGGCATCTTTTGATAACTGCTGGCCTCCTTTAGTAATAGTATTTCATATTCAACAAGACGTTCTGTAATGTTGAAGATGTTTTGTAGCTTACCAAGCCACTTCTTGGCCAAGAGCTGAAGAAGTGGCTTGGAGAAGCTATGGACCATCTTCAACATTGCCAAACAAGTCCAGCTGAATGTTACTAACTACTAATAGATATACAATGACCTGAATAGATGAGAACCTTCACAGACATGTTGACTCCCTCCTTGTATAGTGTTGCCATATAGTCCTAGACCTGAGTGGATCATAGGAGGGTTTATGCAATGTCATGGTAGGTGGGCCAAGACCAATCTGTGCAGCTCTTTCCCAAGTAGCACAGATGTAGGTGGAGCTAGGGATCAAAGGGCCCCATAGGGCCCCTAAAACAAGAAAAACCCTCCCAAATAAGCTGCAGTGGGACAGCGCACAGTCAGAGGAAACCCCATTTAAAATAAGCTAAAGTGAGACAGTGAACAATCTGAATCTGAAACACCCCCCCCCCCTTTCCCTCATATTATGCATTCGGAAAATGGACAATCAGAATATCCCCCCCACACACACACACACACACATACACATATCCCGCGTTGCGACAGTGCATGTTCAGAACAACACCCCCCACCCCCATCAAATAAGCTGCATTAGGACAAGGGTTGCACCAATACCGGTTTTTTATTGGCGAGTACAAGTACCGATCAAGTACTCGCCGATACCAAGTACTGATACTTTTGTGCAGCTGTGGGCTGTGTGGTTTAAGCCCATACAAAAATAAGGTGTTCAAATGGCACTGCAAAGAATCACATGCGATTTGAACAGGAATGCGGTGCAATTCCTGTCCAAATCACATGCGGTTTCTCCCACAGCTCCTGTGTGATCCCACTATAGAAAGACAGGAAAGCAACTTGAAGTGCAGCAACGGGCAAACAGACAGGTAAAAATCTAATCACAACTCACATGTTAAAAGTGCTTAATATCATGCATGTCAAATTCAAAACTGGCCGCTTGCGGTGCTCACAGGGCTGGAGGAGAGGTAGGAAGTTCCGAGACTCCTGTGGGTATAGGGTGGAAGCAGGGGCAGACTGACAACTCATGGGGCCCCCGGGCAATAGGAAATCATGGGGCCCCTATGTCCTCGCTCACACTCAAACCACTCCCAAAAAAGCCTATGAAAGGTACCAGGGGCATCTCATGGGGCCCCCTACTGACCCCGGGCCCTCAGGCAGTGCCTGAGTATCCGAATGGTCAGTCCGCCCCTGGGTGGAAGTGATGTCAGCTTGGGGGCAGACTGCCTATACCTCTCCAGCCCTGTGAACACTACAAGCAGACGGTTTTGGATTTGATATGCAAGATATGCAATTTGGACTGACATCACACCGCATTCCTGTTTAAATTGCATGTGATTCTTTGCAGTGCGATTTGAGCCTATTCATTTTGTATGGGCTCAGATCGCACCGCAAAGGTATCAATTTGACTCAAAATGCACTGCATCACACCAAAGTAGTGCATGCTTTAGGAAATGCACTGTAACCAGATCGCATGGTAGTTCGGTATCATGCGATCCAGTGCAGGCAAACACATTGCATTTGCGATCTATATTTGGGGTGTCCTTAACAGGGGCGGACTGACCATTTAGCGTCTCGGGCAGTGCCCGAGGCCCCGGGGTCAGTAGGAGGCCCCATGAGATGCCCCTGGTACCTTTCATAGGCTTTTTTGGGTGTGTTTTGAGTGTGGGTGAGGACACAGGGGCCCCATGATTTCCTATTGCCTGGGGGCCCCATGAGTTGTCAGTCCACCCCTGGTCCTTAACATTGCACTGATACCCACTGCAGATCGCAAAAGCAGTGCGATTTGAATGCAATGTGTGAAACACGCACAGATCGCATTCTAGTGTGAAATGGGGCTTAGCAGCTATATAATTCATAGGTTGGGGATAAGTCCGGGTAGTTTTCGGTGCAGAGCTCCCAGTGCAGAGAATGTTCCACTATATTAAAACAATGCAACTAGTAATAAGAGACAATACTGTAACTTTTTTCTTTCCAGACCCCATTATTTTTGCCCCCCCCAATGTATTTATCTCTGCTCAGAAGTGACTCTTTCCAGTTGGCATGGGGCATGGGGTTTTGCCCTATGACCTCTTAGTGAAGGAAACATTTTAGGCTGTCAGATGACATCTTGATTGTGCAGCGTTTGCGTGACACGGAAAAAAGTTGCATCTCAACTAAAATCTTGCCAAAGGCAAAGCATTGAGGAAATAGATCAGCAATGGGCAAACTACGGCCCGGCAGACCTTTTAATCCGGCCCGCGGATGTGGCTGTCAGGATGTGTGTAGGCGGGGCAGCGTGACGAACGTGAAGGGAGGGGAGCTAGGCTCCTCTCACAGTCCGCCCTGAAGACCGGAACGGCGCGGGAACACGGCGAGAGGACCGCGCGGAGCAAAGGTAAGTGAATTGACACAGAGGGGACTTGGCTTACTACTTGGGGGGGAATAGTACTATGGGGGATGAAATACTATATGAGGGATGAATTAATATGGGGGATGAATTACTATAGGGGGGATGAATTACTATATGGGGGATGAATTACTATGGGGGATGAATTACTATATGGGGGATGAATTACTATGGGGGATGAATTACTATATGGGGGATGAATTACTATATGGGGGATTAATTACTATATGTGGGATGAATTACTATGGGGGATGAATTACTATAGGGGGGATGAATTACTATATGGGGGATGAATTACTATATGGGGGATGAATTACTATGGGGGATGAATTACTATATGGGGGATGAATTACTATGGGGGATGAATTACTATATGGGGGATGAATTACTATATGGGGGATGAATTACTATGGGGGATGAATTACTATATGGGGGATGAATTACTATGGGGGATGAATTACTATATGGGGGATGAATTACTATGGGGGATGAATTACTATATGGGAGATTAATTACTATGCTTACTATGGGGGAATATTACTATACTTACTATGGATGACACATACACATCATTCATCTACTCTTGGTCCGGCCCCCGGGTCCAATATATGAACCCATTGCGGCCCTCAAGTCAAAAAGTTTGCCCACCCCTGAAATAGATGGAGAAGACAGAGGGCCTATTTGCCCAGAGTGTTGGCTCTGAGGAAGAGGCAAGTCCTTGAAGTGCGGTAGACTGTTGGATGTCCAGAATCCCCATTGCGGACAGACACGTAGTGCGGTTTTGACAGAGTTGTTCTTTCATGATGTTCCTTTGACTATACTGTCATTTATGAGTACAATACCTACTTTTATCATTCATTAAATATATTTTTTAAGGTAATGCACTAGGCCGGTGAGCCCTGTTTGTTCTTTTCTCCATTCAGTACATTTGGACTTCCCCGATCCTTTGAGGGCAGCCAGGTGTGCATATTCCAGGACAATCGTGATGTGGTCCTAATCTATACTGAGTCCAGGGGCGGACTGACCATTTGGAAACTCGGGCACTGCCCGAGGGCCCGGGGTCAGTAGGGGGCCCCATGAGAGGCCCCTGGTACCTTTTTCATAGGCTTTTTTGAGTTTCGGCAAGGACACATGGGGCCCCATGATCCCCTATTGCCCGGGGGCCCCATCAGTTGTCAGTCTGCCCCTGACTGAGCATTTGGGTTTTCTGTTTCTTTGCTGATGGCGTAAGCTGCATGTGATCATTTGGCAGACACGTGTGACATATGGCTATAATCTGGAGGTGAGAGATAAATGAATGACAGATAAGAAGACAGACACTATGTCTGAGTGAAGCTGCCATCCTGTCCTGTTGGAATTAACCATCTCTATGGAACAAACATGGCTTAAGCCAGCCATACACAAAGTGAATGTTGTCCAGTGTTGGTACCCTTCCACCTTACATCCTTTAATCTGAAACCAGGTGGAAATTTGTCAGCCGAACAGTGCCTGCATCCAATGGGATGATAGCACTGTATAGGGATTCTGAAAGCCACGGGTGCTGGCTGTCAAAATACAATAGAGACTCCATGTTGTTGAGCATGGATAGGGGAATCAAAAGATTTATCTCGTTTTGCATGTGGAGCTGAATGAGAGAAATCTTAAAGGGTATGGTGCCCTCTTCTACCAAATTGTATTGTAAGTGTAATGTCTACCTTCATTTTGTAAAGCGCTGCGCAAACTGTTGGCACTATATAAATCCTGCATAATAATAATAATATGGTCAGCTTTAGAGTGACTACCCGCTGCAAGGTAGTTAGCAGGTGCCCCAATTTGCAGCGATAGTCCCAAGTATTGAAATTTTGTCTCTAGAAATTTACCTTCCTAGACTCGTCCCTGGTTTCCTAAATGTTTAAATTAATATTAAATCCCAATTCATCTCTTTTATCATTTCCTTTTTTGTGATCTCACAGATGGTTCTCAAGCTGCTGGCACCCCTGTATTTTTTTCTGGTGTCCCTTTAGGTGGCCAATTGCTAAGGAGACACCCATTTGTGCATGCTCCCAGCTAGTGCTGTGTACATCCATGGACACACACAGTGCTTGGAAAGCCATACCCCTGCTCCGTCCTTCCAGCAATTTGACTGAGGGCAGCAGGAGCCTATGGCTATGATTTTGGAAGGCAGAGGGTCCTGGAACCATCTTCCATGTAAGCCATGTAAGGGGGTTATTACAGGAACTCTGATTTAGGGGGAACTCTGATGTAAGGGGGGACTCTGCTGGGAATTCTGATATAAGGACGGGCTCAGATTGACTGAAGTCTATTTGAAGCGTCTTTGTTTTGTTTTGCGGAGGCAAGACTTATTTATTCAATTAAATTGTATTACAAAAACTTTTTTGGGCCCATGAACATTTGTAAAATACACAATGTGGCCCTTGAACTGCAAAGTTTGGAGACCAGTGTTTTAGATTGTAAGCTCCACGAGCAGGGCCCTCCTATTCCTTCTGTACTGAAATGTATTGTAATTGTATTGTCTCCCTTTATATTGTAAAACGCTGTGCAAACTGTTGGCGCTATATAAATCCTGTATAATAATAATAACACTGACTGTGTTGATGTGGTAATCATGTGTAGCACTACCCCCTTAGGAGTCGCTAGAAGATTTGGGTCCCCTTATAGTCCTGCACAGCCAGGCAGCACACATCTTCACACAGGCTTGCATCCAGAGTCAGAAATCAATCCTTGAGCTTTGGTTTTGTTGTTTTGTTTAGGGGATTTGAACTGGGATAGGATTAGGGGTGTACAGGATGCCCAAGGGTACTGATGAACCGAGGACAACTTCCTGGAACTATTTACAAGCATTCTCCGTAGCACAGTCACTGATAGAGAGCTAGCCAGTGTCTCTTTAATGTATCACCCCAGACCCCAGATGAACATCTCTTCTTCACCCAGCAATCTGGAGGTATCCCTGAAAAGAGGATCTGGTGTCTGTTACTTTAAAATAGACAGCCCCAAGTAGGCAGTGAATCTGTTTTCCCACCAGAGTGCTCCTTCCTTTATCCACCCAGGGGGTGCAGGGGAATTCACTCAGATTCTCTCCTGTACTGCTGGTAGATTGGTGGCTGCTTCCAGGTCTTTCCAGCTGGGCCGCTGCTTCCCTGCCATACAGGTGGAACTCGCTCTGGGGGCCAGTGAAACTCTGAGCTTCTCCCTTTCCAACTCCAGGCCTGCAGGTAGGCCTCATCCCACTGGGCCTCCTTGCAGCCTCCTGCTTTCAGCCTCACATTTTCCTCACTATTTTCCACCCAAACTCTCCTGCAGCTGAGCAGGCGCAAACACTTTTAAGAGTGGCCCAGCCCCTTTCCAACCACCTGTTGGGGATTGGCCTGGATCCCTCAAGAGTGCAGCCAACCACTCCTCAGATCTACCCACAGCCTCTAGGGCCTTCCTCCAAAGATCTAGTGAAGGGGGAAATTCCAGAGGGGCTGGCCTGAAGAGCCTCCCTGCGCCTGACCACAATTTGACCTTCTGGATATTACACCCAGGCTGCTTCTTCGCCTTCCTTACTGACAATCAGGATTCTTGCTCCCCCTAGCTAAACTAGGAGAGTGCTACACAAGCAATTTTCTTTCCTTCTATCCATGGTGGAAGGAAAGAACATTGCATAGTCTATGGGCTGCTTAACTCCCAGATTATTGATGACTGCTACCTTATCTCCTATACCAGCCTTTCTCAGCCATAGTTCTGTAGAATCCTAGGGTTCCTCCAGAGGTCCTCAGGGATCCCTTGGACAATTAAAATGTTTGCCTTCCAGATAAGTAATTACTGACACCAATGATCTTTTTCATTATTTGTAAGTGGGATTCCTCCTATTGCTCACAAATGTAAAGTGCACTCTTCCCAGTGACCATCATACTGGTCTACAGCAAGCTGTAGATTTAGTAATTAAACTGTTACTAAACCCAGGATCCTGCATTTACTATATCTGGCCTCCCACAGTACACAGACATGGAATTATTATAGTAAATATAAACTGGTAAATACCTTATCACATCAAGAGTTAGAACAGCCTTGTGACTTCTATCAGTGTCCAGCAAAGCACTGCTTAAAACTGAATAAAACTTGTAGAAGGAGTTTTTTATTCTCCTCTGACTGTCCTGTGAGGCTGCATAACCCCTGACCCTCTGTCTGGACAGTGCTGATTGGCCCTGTGCTGATCACATGCACTCTCCCAAGAAAAAAAAACTCTTTAGAAATACACACCAAATTTAGCACGTGCAGCTTGCCCCCAAGACTCTGTTCTATCAGGAGATGAGTCAGGGACAGTGGAAAAAGGGGGGGCTCACTCCCCTGGCTTCAACTCACTCCCACGGCTTCAACTATCACCTCTATGCCGATGACACACAAATTTACCTCTCCACCCCTCAACTCACCCCTTCAGTCCCTGCCCGTATCACCCACCTCCTAAACAACATATCAGACTGGATGTCACTCCATTTCCTCAAGTTAAACCTGTCCAAAACTGAGCTCCTAGTTTTCCCCTCAGCCCGCGCCCCCCCATCCTCTCCATCATGACTAACAACGCCACCATCAATCCCACCCCACACGCCAAAGTCCTAGGTGTCATCCTGGACTCAAACCTTTCCTTCCAACCTCATGTCCAATCACTATCAAATTCATGCAGGCTCCACCTCCGCAACATCTCCAAGATTCGTACGTTCCTCACCCCAGACACCACTAAACAACTCGTACACTCCCTTATTATCTCACGCCTAGACTACTGCAACTCCCTCCTCACCGGCCTACCCCGACAAACGCTATCCCCGCTCCAGTCTATCCTGAACTCAGCGGCTAGACTCATCCACCTCACCAACCGCTCCATTTCGGCCGCCCCCCTCTGCCAATCCCTTCACTGGCTCCCGATTGCTCAACGCATTAAATTCAAATTACTAACTCTGACATACAAAGCCATCCATAACGCTGCCCCAAACTACATCACTGACCTGATACCCAAATACCACCCTACCCGTGCCCTTCGCTCCTCACAAGACCTCCTACTCTCTAGCTCCCTGGTTTCCTCCTCCCACGCCCGACTGCAGGACTACTCCAGGACTTCCCCCATCCTCTGGAACTCCCTACCCCAATCCATCAGACTGTCACCTACCCTCCTCACCTTCAGGCATACGCTGAAAACCCATCTCTTCAGGGAAGCCTACCCCACCCTCACCTAACAGCCGTTCTCCTCCACTCCTCCTACTACTCCATCCCCCACAGCCACTTCCTCCTGTACCTCTACCCCCTCCCTCCTAGATTGTAAACTCGAAAGTGCAGGGCCCTCGAACCCCTCCTGTATTGTATTGTTACTGTATTGTCTCTTGTACTGTCCCCCCACTTTAATGTACAGCGCTGAGCAAACCCTTTGGCGCTATATAAACACTGTATAATGTAATGTAATGTAATATACAGACTGATTTTACTGTTGTGGGTTTAGTAACACTTTAATAGCAGGGGTTCCCTGATACCAATGCAATGCATCAATGATTTTCGGAGCGAGGGCAGCCATGGTTCCTTGAAGACAGAGGGCCAATATTGATGTTGGGGAGTCATCGATGCAACCATGATAGCTTTTAATTCTGTTTGTTATCTGTACAGTTATTATTTGACATTATTATTGGGGCATTAGTTCTAGAATGGTAAAATCTCAATAATTGGCATCATTTTCCCAGACAACTCCTCTATACACCACTAATCTCCCGTGTTATGTGATTTAAAAGTTCTATGTCCCCTGCAAGGCATTGCAATCTTTGCTCAGTTATCTTTTTTATTACTGAACATTCGATAAGAGAGCAAATAGTACAGACTCTACATAAAGCAGACTTCTAGGAAAAACATTCTCCAGGTACAGTGTACAGTCACCAATTTATTTGTCCAAATGTCAAGGACGTAGAGATACATTCGTCCTCATGGCAGCGTTGATGTATGATTGAAGGAAGGCTATTGGACTTGTCAGCCAGGAGATGGAAGAAGCCTCTTTAATGTGGACCTCTGTGCAAGGATAATCCCTCTGCTGCTCAGGGGGTCCTGAAATGCATCTCAATGGGTAAAAGGTCACAAGGATGGGATTCCTCACAGCTAGGAATGGACATACAAAAAATGTGTATCTTCAGTGTATCATTAAAGGCTTGAAAAGGAATACCAACAAACAAAACACTGTTTCTGAGAAAGCACTGATTCCAGAATTCAGCAACAACAGATATTACAGTGGCGGGTTCAAGGTATCACTAGAAAGGTATAAAGTTTATTTAGACATAAACTCCACAGAAAGAGATACATACATAGTTGAAAAACATGTAAGAGCTGTTTCACTTGTCAAAGGATTTCTGTTCATCCAGTTATGAGATTTACACAGCTCTGTTCGGCAACACAGGAGACTTAATGTTTTTATGATCAGTTCAGTAACATTTACAGGTCTTATCCAGGCCCCAGCCTGTGATTGGACAGTAAAAGGAAAGCTGCAGACTGATGAGCTCATCTCTCTGCCACTCTGCTCTTGCCGTCAACATGTCCTTCATTAGCACAACTTCCTCCTTGTGCTGCCTTTCCTTCTGTTTGCCCAGATTATCTGAGCTTTACCCTACAGGAATGTCAAGAGACTAATAACAGGTAAAACTCAGGTAATTAAGCTGGCCATAGATGGATTTTTTTTGTCATTTAGTTAGCGAGTTGATGAATACTCCCCGCTTAGACATTGTATTTTGACAGCAAGGATTCTCCACAACCACATGACAGACTTCCACTCTGTCAATCATCTTTTTGCAATTTTATTTCTTTTAAACATCTAGAAGATAGTGGGTTGGTGTCAGGGCTCCCAGGTGTGACCAGAGGTGTGTGACTGACGCAGGGAAACGCAGACTTCAGATATGTGATAAACAATATAATTTATTAACACTAACCATACAAACATAAACGCAGTGCAATACTAAAACATAATACAGTGCAAACAAACCAAACCAACCACCCACAGATAACAGTACATACAAGCAAGCGTCGTCAGGCAGGCCGGGTCAATATCAATAGGGCAGGTAGGTACAGGGGGAGCAAGCGGAGATGGGTCGGGGTCACAGGCCAGGTTCAGCAGGTAGCTAGCAGCGTAGTACAGAGGGTCAGGCAGAGGGATGGTCAGGGTCACAAGCCAGGGATCAGAACAGGTAGCAAGCAGCGTGGTACAGAGGGTCAGGCAGAGGGATGGTCAGGAGCGAGCCGGGATCAGAGCAGGAGAAGTCAGCAGCGGTTCAGATCAGGCAGGGTCAGCAAAGGAACAGAAACAGGATGCAGGACAGATACAGGGCCCAGGACAAACACAACACCAAGGCAGAGTCTGCAAGTTTGGCCATCCCTTAAATACACCAGTATCATCAGTTCCAGGTGTTAGCTGGCTGAAAGGTTGAGTCTCTGATTGCTGGGAGCACCCGCTGGCCAGCCCTGGTACTGCAGATCAAAAGGCAGGTGAGTCCCACCATTGCTGGCCAGTCCATTCCTGACAGTTGGGGATACAGAATACTCAAAAACAGCAGCAAAAATTCCCTCTACTCAGTAGATTCTTCAAGTGTCTTTTGCCTCCACCACAGGCTAATGTAGAACTTCTTGTGTACGTGCTAATGTGTGCTCTTTAGCACCCTTTAATATCTTTACCCTCACTAACAGGCTAGTTATGGACCTTTAAGCAAAGACCAGCAAATTGTTGTATAGGACCCTCAATCTGAGACCAACAGTTGACTAAACAAATCTTTTCTTCAACTCCATCTTCCTTCCCTAGGCAGCAGACCTGAGAGTCCTTGAACTACATCCCTCTCTGGAGCTATACCAGAGGCCAAGAACCTCTGGATTCTTCTCACCCTCTCCAGACAGCAGGCCAGAGAGGCCAAGAACCTCTGGATTCTTCTCACCTCCCCAGACAGGAGGCTAGAGAGGCCAAAAACCTCTGCATTCTTCTCACCCTCCCTAGGCAGCAGGCCTGTGAAGCCAAGAACCTCTAGATTCTTCTTATCCTCCACAGGCAGCAGGCCTGAAAGGCCAAGAACCTCTGGATTCTTCTAATTTTCCCTGGGCAGCAGGCCAAAGAGGCCAAAACCTCTGGATTCTTCTCACCCTTCCCAGACAGCAGGCCAGAGAGGCCAGGAACCTCTGGGCTCTTCTCACCCACCCCAGTGAGGAAGGCATGTGAGGCCAAGAATCTATGGATTCTTCTCAACCCCCCCCCCCCCCACAAGGCAGCAGGCTTGAAAGGCCAAGAACCCTTTGTATTCTTCTCACCCTCGCCAGGCAGCAGGCCAGAGAGGCCAAGAACCTCTGGATTCTTCTCATCCTCCCTAGGCAGCAGGCCTGAAAGGCCAATAACCTCTGTATTCTTCATACCCTCACCAGGCAACAGGCCAGAGAGGCGAAGAACCTCTGGATTCTTCTCACCCTCCTCAGACAGGAGGCCAGAGAGGCCAAGAACCTCCGGATTCTTCTCACCCTCCTCAGGCAACAGGCATGTGAGGCCAAGGACCTCTGGATTCTTGTCACCAACCCCAAGCAACTGGCCTGAGAGACCAAGAACCTCTGAATTCTTCTCACCTTCCCCATGCAGTAAGCCTGGGAGGCAATGACTGATTCCCTAATGCACACATCCTCTCTAGGAACAGCCTGGGGAAGATGAACCCTCCTCTCCTGAAATGGGGCCAAGGTGGCAAACACCCTTTTACAAGTTCAACCCAAATATTTATTTCCTTCCTCAGCCCACCTTACCGGCGTAAACCTCTCAGTAATTGGCTTAGGTGAAATAAATATTCATAACCCACAATATTGTATCTTCTCACTCTATCTACTGGAGAACACCCCACTGGAACAGACAGAAACAAGCAATGTCCTGGTCTTAGAGAAAACCCAACAAATCTAGATGATGTGAGCGATTCAACCTTAGGCTGGCTGCAGAATACCTGCCAACATTAAATTTAAACTAGAGACACTCCAGCTTATAGCAGGGTTCCTACAAAGGTTATATCTGGGTTTTTCAGAGTCATTTGGTGAATGCGGTGTAAATGTATATCCTTTGTAGCCTGGAGTTCAGCTTTAAATTTATCAACACTTCCACTCAAAGACCAGCATTTGGTTTGTCTATTTCTGAAAACGCTCACAAAGATGAAAAAGTCTATGTGGATATCTTTAAGATCTGATTGATCTGGAATCACACCTCTTGAATGTGAAAAGGAATATTTGCAATGCAAATAAGGCCAGGGACTGATAATGCAAATTCCTGCCATGCAAAGTGCAAATTGGTGTTATCTAAATACAAATTCATGTATGCATTCCATAAGAGGGATTGACATTCTCTACACGTCCTACAACCGGTCACAGTTATTCCCAGTAACACCCACCTATCAGATCCTGTGCTGACAGCACCAATGTAGAACAGTTAAAAGACGAACTTCAGCTGCAGATGTGATCTGTGTCATTCATCCTCGCTCTTTTACTTACTTTTTTCAAATTTGAACAGTCAGTTAGGCACTCCAGCTGTCAGTCTGATCTTTCAGCAAGTGTGCAGGGCATGAAGGGAATTTAAAACAAAGAAGGAATATGAGCAGCGAAGAGGAAGTTTCATTAATAATAAAAAAAATTATTTTGTAATTTGGGTTCAACTTCACTCACCAGCACTGACCCCCCACTAGTCACATTACCAGCATACAGGAATATACCAACATTTATTTTATTTAATTTTGGATAGAGTAGAAGTATTAGAACCCCTTTCAGGTTTTATTTGCAACACAAATGTGGAAGCACCACACCACTGCTAAAAGATCAAGATATGACTTTATTTCAGTAAGGGTCGGGGTTAGGGTTGCCACCTCATCCCTTTAAAACCAAAGACATGAATTACACAGGTTCTGAGGCTAATTTATTGCAGATAAGGCACTAGATACATTTAATTACCACCTTAATCAGCCACAGAACCTGTGTAATTCATGTGTTCAGGTTTAAAGGGATGAGGGGGCAACCCTAGTCCTGGGACAATCAAAAGTGTAGCCAACGTATTTCCAAAAATACCCCTTTCACCAGAACTTGAGATAGAAAACAATCTATATGGATTAGAAGTTAACTGGACCTATAACCCTTTTACCACCACTTCCGTATGCCACGTTGGTGGCGGCAGGGGGTTTTACAAACACTTCCGGCAGCTGCCGACTGTTGGCTGTCAGATGAAGTGATCTAGTGGCTATGCAGCTGCCGGATCGCATCTACACACCCCTGTAACTGCTACCCCCTTCCCCCCGCCACACACACACATTCCCGCCATGTTTTCCGGGTTCTGCATGCCCATACAATCTGCTCTCCATTAGCTTCACTGTTGGGCAGGTCAGACATCGAAGGACTTTTAGACTCCTGAATTCTCATTAAAGAGAACTTGTCACCAAAGGGACTTTTGTCTTCCTAAAGTTTAGTGAATAAAAATGAAAAATTACAACCACGCTTGTTGCTAGCACAAAAATGTCAGCTGAGTTACATGTGTTACATATTGCCCGGCATGCGTGAGAGCAATAATTCTGGACCCGTTACTCACAGTTAACTCTAAACTGGTGACTTGTAGGGGCTTTTAAAACATCACCTATAAAAACTTTGGGGTACTGAACTTTGTTGCCATTTCATGGGGCACACGATTTTAAGACTTGACATGCTGGGTATCTACTGTTACTAAACCCAGAACCCTGCTTTCCCTATATCTGGTCTCCCCGGACCCTGCATTCACTATATCTGGTCTCCCCGGACCCTGCATTCACTATATCTGGTCTCCCCGGACCCTGCATTCACTATATCTGGTCTCCCCGGACCCTGCATTCACTATATCCGGTCTCCCAGGACCCTGCATTCACTATATCTGGTCTCCCCGGACCCTGCATTCACTATATCTGGTCTCCTCGGACCCTGCATTCACTATATCTGGTCTCCCAGGACCCTGCATTCCCTATATCCGGTCTCCCAGGACCCTGCATTCACTATATCTGGTCTCCCTGGACCCTGCATTCACTATATCTGGTCTCCCCGGACCCTGCATTCACTATATCCGGTCTGCCCGGACCCCGCATTCACTATATCTGGTCTCCCCGGGCCCTGCACTCACTATATCTGGTCTCCCCGGACCCTGCCTTCACTATATCCGGTCTCCCCGGGCCCTGCATTCACTATATCTGGTCTCCCTGGACCCTGCATTCACTATATGTGGTCTCCCACAGTACACAGAACATGGAAATGCAATTATTTTAGTAAATATAAACTGCTACATACCTTTTCTCATCAGCAGTATATAGCAGTCTTGTGACTTCTATCAGTGTCCAGCAGAGCACTGGTTATAGCTTGTAGGAGGAGTTTTCATTCTCCCCCAATCGTCCTTTGAGGATGCATAACCCCTGGTCCTCTGTCTGAACAGAGCTGATTGGCAAAGTGCTGATCACATGCACCCTCCCAAGAAAAAAAAAAAAACCTCTCTAGCAATACACACCAAACTGAGCATGTGCAGCTTGCCCTCAAGGCTCTGTTCTCTGGATTGGAGACAGTAGAAGAAGGGGAGGGTCAGAGGAGACAGGATCAAACAGTCTTTTTTCACACAATGCAAAGGAAAAACCACATAGGTTCCACAGTGGGTATAACAAGCATGCTTTACTGCATAAACAGACTGATTTTTACTGTTGTGGGTTTAGAAATACTTTAATCATCGCAACCTCATCTTTTATATTTTACCAAAAAATGTGGTAATATATTGCGTCTGCGTGCTCTAAAATTAACTCTAGTGAATTTTTATCAGAAATTTTGCATTTTGTAAACCACTGCTTTATTATAGTGTTTTATATTACATTGGTGGTGGCAGGGGGCTTTACACAAACTCCCAGTAACTGCAGCTCTAAATTTCACAAGCTAACTGTTGACTGTTATATAAAGTGATCCAGCAGCTGTGTAGCCTCCCGATCGCTTTCGCACACCCCTGTGACTGCTGGTCCAACCCTCCCCCCCCCCCCCACACACCTGTCATGTTTGCTGGGCTCTGCATGCCGGTATGACCTGCGCTCCATTAGCTTCATGGGAGGGCAGGTGTGACATCAGGGGTCTTTTAGACTCCTGATTTCCTATTAAAGAGAACCTGTCACCAACAGAATAATCACATAGGGGACTTTTTTCCTGTCTATACAGGATAATGTCGATTGCGATACATGCGTTACATATCGCCATGCATGCTGGTTTGAGAGCAATGATTCTAGGCCCATTACTCATGGTTAACGGTGCTACTGATGACCTGTAAGAGCTTTTAAAACATCCCCTATGGAAAATATAGGGTTCCAAAGTTTGTCACCATTTCACAGTCACATACAATTTTTAGCTACGTGTTGAATATCTATTTGCTTGGCACAACCTCATCTTTTATATTGCATTTGTGTGTCCTAAAATTAACTTTAGTGTATTTTTTAACTGAAATTTTGCATTTCATAAACCATTGCGCTAATATCGTGTGACATAAAGAATTGGAACTATGACTATTTCATTCTCTAGCGCAGGGGCCTCCTAACTTTCTAAATAAAGGGCCATTTTTCTGCTTTTCAGACCTTAGGGGGACCGGACTGTGGCCTTAGTAGAAAATGTCCTGCTGTCAGTGGGAGTAAAAAATGTCATCTTTGATATTAGGGAGAAGAATAATACCCTATTGTTGGTGTCAGTAGAAGAAACAGTGCCCCATAGCACCCGAAAATTGGTGTCAGTTGGAAAAATAGTATCCCATTGTTATCAGTGGGAGGAATAGTGCTCCTCTTTGGTGTCAGTGAAAGGAATAGTATCCCATTGTTATCAGTGGGAGGAATAGTGCTCCTCTTTGGTGTCAGTGAAAGGAATAGTATCCCATTGTTATCAGTGGGAGGAATAGTGCTCCTCTTTGGTGTCAGTGAAAGGAATAGTATCCCATTGTTATCAGTGGGAGGAATAGTGCTCCTCTTTGGTGTCAGTGAAAGGAATAGTATCCCATTGTTATCAGTGGGAGGAATAGTGCTCCGCTTTGGTGTCAGTGAAAGGAATAGTATCCCAATGTTATCAGTGGGAGGAATAGTGCTCCTCTTTGGTGTCAGTGAAAGGAATAGTATCCCATAGTTATTAGTGGGAGGAATAGTGCTCCACTTTGGTGTCAGTGAAAGGAATAGAATCTCATTGTTATTAGTGGGAGGAATAGTGCTCCTCTTTGGTGTCAGTGAAAGGAATAGTATCCCATTGTTATTAGTGGGAGGAATTGTACTCCTATTTGGTGTCAGTGAAAGGAATAGTATCCCATTGTTATCAGTGGGAGGAATAGTGCTCCTCTTTGGTGTAAGTGAAAGGAATAGTATCCCATTGTTATCAGTGGGAGGAATAGTGCTCCTCTTTGGTGTCAGTGAGAGGAATAGTATCCCATTGTTATCAGTGGGAGGAATAGTGCTCCTCTTTGGTGTCAGTGAGAGGAATAGTATCCCATTGTTATCAGTGGGAGGAATAGTGCTCCACTTTGGTGTCAGTGAAAGGAATAGTATCCCATAGTTATTAGTGGGAGGAATAGTGCTCCTCTTTGGTGTCAGTGAAAGGAATAGTATCCCATAGTTATTAGTGGGAGGAATAGTGCTCCTCTTTCGTGTCAGTGGAAGGAATAGTATCCCATTGTTATCAGTGGGTGGAATAGTGCTCCTCTTTGGTGTCAGTGAGAGGAATAGTATCCCATTCTTGTTGTCATTGAGAGGAATAGTGCTGCATCATTGGTGTCAGTGGGAGGAATAGTGCCCCATCATTGGTGTCAGTGGGAGGAATAGTGCCCCATCATTGGTGTTGGTGAGAGAAATAGTCCCATTGTCGTTGTCAGTGAAAGGAATAGTGCCCCATTATTGATTTCAGTGGAAGGAATAGTGCCCCATCATTAGTGTCAGGAACAGTGGCCCAATGTTAGTGTCAGTAAGAAGAATAGTGCCCCAAGGGCCGGATTAAGGCAAGCAAGGGGCCAGATCCAGCCCCTGGGCCAAAATTTGGAGACTGCTGCTCTAGCGTGTTTGCTTTCAGAAAATATATGTTTGAGGTTTCAATTAATTTCCAGGCCTAAAATTATTTTTGGAAACGTGTGCAAAAAAAAAACGCAAAAACAGCTCTGGCAGCAAAAGGGTTAATGGCATTTCTTCCAATGTGATTATCTGTACAGGTCTTGTTAGCAGCTGGCTAGGCTGCCAAAAATATCTGTTTCCTTTATGACAGGTCTGCTTTAAAATATGTTTGGCATTGTTTCAGCGGGTTGCAGCAGTTGTTGTAGGTTGCACAAGTCTTGTTTATAAAGGCGACACCGCACCGCGATTCATTATCTCTTGTTGTGCTGTGAATTGATGACAGGGCACATTGCTGTATTCGGCAACAAACAAAATAGTTTTAATGACCCAGAACTAATAACTGTTCTGCTAATGTAATGTTACAGGGTAATCATAACATTAATAAATGGCTTACAGCTACCCTTGTACTGATAAATTCAGGGAAGAACTCATTATGGAGATTAAACGCTCTATATATATAGATTAACCTTCAACAAATCACTTTATTTACTGAGTGCCATGTGCAGGAAAATTGCTGCATTCTCTCCAATGGTGATAGTAAGGTTACAAGCAACCTACAAGGGGCCCCTAAGAAAGTATAAAGATTTTTTTTTCCGGGGCCACATACCAGTATCCTGTCTCCTCTCTGATTGGTTATGTTGTTCTCTGATCGGGACAAGTGTATGTGGTCTTTAGGATGGAGTGATCAGTTGGGATGGGGAAACACCATAACTCTGTCACATGATGGGCCCAATTAAAATCCCTTGCTTCATAACCAATCAGCAAATGTGCTCATAAAACTTGCTGTATTTGATATTCCAAAATGCATTGGTTGTATCTGACATTTGGAAACCCATTGGCTGTATTTCATGTTTTGAACTGCGTTGAATGCATCTGACATTCTGAAATGTGTTGACTGGCTCTGGCTTTCTGAAGAGCATTGGCTGTATTTGAACTTTGGAAATGTATTGGCTGTACCTGATGTTCCGATGCATTGGTGCATCTGATATTCGGAAATGGGTTGAATGTGTTTGATGTTCCAAAATTGGCTGTATCTGACCTTCCGAAATGCATTGGCTGTATCAGATGTTCCGAAAGGCGTTGGCTGCATCTGATTTTCTGAAACACATTTGCTGTATCTAATGTTCCAAAATGTATTGGCTTTATCCGGTGTTCTGAAACGTGTTGACAGTATCTGCCATTCCAAAATGAACTGACTAGATTGGACTTTTCAAAACAAACTAGTGTATCTGAAGCTTTAAAATGCATTGGCTGGATCTGACATTCCAAAATGCATTGGCTGTATTTGATATTCTGAAACACATTGGCAAAATTATTAAATACCTTCTTCAGCTTTGTGTATACAAAGGAGCATGGGGGAGCTCTTGTTCATAATGGGCATGGTATTTACACAGCTTCAGCTGATCCACATTGGCTCACAATTGATATGATCCAGAAATATTTAGGCAGAATAAAAGTGAATAAAGCACCTGGACCGGATGGCATACACCCACGGGACCTTAAAGAATTGAGCGCTGTAATTTCAAAGCCATTGTTTCTCATTTTTAGGGACTCTTTAATGACTGGCATAGTACCACTGGATTGGCGTAAGGCCAATGTGGTGCCAATATTTAAAAAGGGGTCAAAATCTTTACCAAATAATTATAGACCTGTTAGTTTAACTTCGATAGTTGGGAAGATACTGGAGAGTTTAATAAAAGACCACATAGATGAGTTCTTAATGGGAAAAATATTTCAAGCAACAGACAGCATGGATTCATGAAAGACAAAAGTTGTCAAACAAATCTGATTTCTTTCTATGAGGGGCTGAGCAACATCTTGGACAGAGGGGTGGCGGTGGACGTGGTATACTTAGAGGGGTGGCTGTGGATGTGGTATACTTGGACAGAGGAGTGGCTGTAGACATGGTATACTTGGACAGAGGGGTGGCTGTGGACGTAGTATACTTGGACAGAGGGGTGGCGGTGGACGTAGTATACTTGGACAGAGGGGTGGCGGTGGCTGTGGTATACTTGGACAGAGGGGTGGCTGTGTACGTGGTATAGTTGGACAGAGGGGTGGCTGTGGACGTGGTATACTTGGACAGAGGGGTGGCGGTGGCTGTGGTATACTTGGACAGAGGGGTGGCTGTGGGCGTGGTATAGTTGGACAGAGGGGTGGCTGTGGACGTGGTATACTTGGACAGAGGGGTGGCGGTGGCTGTGGTATACTTGGACAGAGGGGTGGCTGTGGACGTGGTATAGTTGGACAGAGGGGTGGCTGTGGACGTGGTATACTTGGACAGAGGGGTGGCGGTGGACGTGGTATACTTGGACAGAGGGGTGGATGTGGACGTGGTATAGTTGGACAGAGGGGTGGCTGTGGACGTGGTATACTTGGACAGAGGGGTGGCGGTGGCTGTGGTATACTTGGACAGAGGGGTGGCTGTGGACGTGGTATAGTTGGACAGAGGGGTGGCTGTGGACGTGGTATACTTGGACAGAGGGGTGGCGGTGGACGTGGTATACTTGGATTTTGCAAAAGCATTTGACACAGTTCCCCACACACGGCTAATGTGTAAGGTAAAGTCTACAGGCTTGGAAAAATCTGTATGTAAATGGGTAGAAAACTGGCTAAAAGATGGTATTCAGAGAGTAGTGGTTAATGATTCATACTCTGAATAGTCTAGGGGTCATCAGTGGTGTACCCCAAGGTTCAATGTTGGGACCCTTACTTTTTAATATATTCATAAACAATATAGGGTCTGGGATTAAAAACACAATTTCAGTCTTTGCAGATGACACCAAGCTGTGCCGTGGAATAACGTCCTTACAGGATGTCTCCAACTTACAAGCCGACCTCAATGCTCAGTGTAATTGGGCAACTATGTGGCAAATGAGGTTTAATGCTGATGAATGTAAGGTTCTGCACTTGGGGGCTAAGAAATGCATTCCTCATACATACTAGGGGGGGTACAACTGGGGGAATCAATGGTGGAGAAGAATCTGGGGGTCTAGTAGATCACAAGCTTAATAATGGCATGCAATGCCAAGCTTCAGCTGCAAAAGCGAGCAAAATCCTCTCTTGTATTAAAAGAGGTATAGACTCCAGAGAGAGATATCATTTCCCCCGGTACAAATCATTAGTAAGACCTCATCTGGAATATGCAGTTCAGTTTTGGGCCCCAATTCACAAAAAGAACATTGGGGAACTGGAGGAAGTACAGAGAAGGGCAACTAAACTGATAAGAGGCATGGAGGAGATCAGCTATGAGGAAAGATTAGAGGAACTGCATTTATTCTCTCTTGAGAAGAGGAGATTAAGGGGGGATATGATCTCCATGTATAATACATAAGGGGGGGTATGATCTCCATGTATAATACATAAGGGGGGATATGATCACCATGTATAATACATAAGGGGGGATATGATCACCCTGTATAATACATAAGGGGGGATATGATCTCCATGTATAATACATAAGGGGGGATATGATCTCCATGTATAATACATAAGGGGGGATATGATCACCATGTATAATACATAAGGGGGATATGATCTCCATGTATAATACATAAGGGGGATATGATCTCCATGTATAATACATAAGCGGGGATATGATCTCCATGTATAATACATAAGGGGGGATATGATCTCCATGTATAATACATAAGGGGGATATGATCTCCATGTATAATACATAAGGGGGGATATGATCTCCATGTATAATACATAAGGGGGGATATGATCTCCATGTATAATACATAAGGGGGATATGATCTCCATGAATAATACATAAGGGGGGGATATGATCTCCATGTATAATACATAAGGGGGGGATATGATCACCATGTATAATACATAAGGGGGGATATGATCACCATGTATAATACATAAGGGGGATATGATCTCCATGTATAATACATAAGGGGGGATATGATCTCATGTATAATACATAAGGGGGATATGATCACCATGTATAATACATAAGGGGGGGGATATGATCTCCATGTATAATACATAAGGGGGGGATATGATCTCCATGTATAATACATAAGGGGGATATGATCTCCATGTATAATACATAAGGGGGGGGATATGATCTCCATGTATAATACATAAGGGGGGGGATATGATCTCCATGTATAATACATAAGGGGGGGATATGATCTCCATGTATAATACATAAGGGGGGGGGGGGATATGATCTCCATGTATAATACATAAGGGGGGGGGATATGATCTCCATGTATAATACATAAGGGGGGGATATGATCTCCATGTATAATACATAAGGGGGGATATGATCTCCATGTATAATACATAAGGGGGGATATGATCTCCATGTATAATACATAAGGGGGGATATGATCACCATGTATAATACATAAGGGGGATATGATCTCCATGTATAATACATAAAGGGGGGATATGATCTCCATGTATAATACATAAGGGGGATATGATCTCCATGTATAATACATAAGGTGGGGATATGATCTCCATGTATAATACATAAGGGGGGATATGATCAACATGTATAATACATAAGGGGGGATATGATCTCCATGTATAATACATAGGGGGGGGATATGATCTCCATGTATAATACATAAGAGGGGATATGATCTCCATGTATAAATACATCAGTGGTTCATATAGTGAACTCGGTGTAGAGTTATTCAATTTGAGGTCATCACAGAGGACAAGGGGACACTCTTTACGTCTGAAGGAAAAGAGATTTAATCTCCAACCACGGAAAGGTTTCTTCAAAGTAAGAGCTGTGAAAATGTGGAATAGACACCCTTATGAGTTGGTTCTGGCCAGCTCACTGGATTGCTTTTAAAAAGTCCTGGATTATTTCTTGGATACACAGAATATAATATGATATAACATTTATTAAGTTGATCCAGGGAATATTCGATTGCTTCTCAGGGGATCAGGAAAGAATTTGTTCCCCTGCAGGAGCAAATTGGATCATGCTTTGCTGGGTTTTTTTGCCTTCCTCTGGATCAACTGTGGGTGTAGGATTATAACTTTTCTTTTTTTTTTGTTAACGGTTGAACTGGATGGACTTTTGTCTTTTTTTAGCCAGGCTAACTATGTAACTACTGGCTGTATATAATGTTCCAAAATGCTGTGGATGCATCTGGCATTATGAAATGTGTTGATAGTCTCTGGCTTTACGAAGAACATTAGCTGTATCTGACCTTTCGTAATGTATTGCCTGTACCTGATGTTCTGAAACGTATTGGGTTTACCTGGTGTTCCAAAATGTGTTGACAGTATCTGACATTCCAGAATGAATTGACTAGATTTGACTTTTCAAAACAAACTAGTTTAACAGAAACTTTAAAATGCACTGGCTGCATCTGACGATTCTGCTCAATAAAACATCTTAAAGTAGAATTAAAGTCATTATGGATCGAGCAAAGGAGGAACTCTTGTTCTGGTGGTAACCCCAAATTTGGGATTTTGTTTCACTTTCACTCTTGGTGATAGTGGTCAGCAGGACAAATAGAGAGGGTGAATCTTTGGAAAACTGTACAGACAACAATGAAACCGTCCTCTCCGCTCTTCTCATGATCTCATGCTCTCAAACTCCTTTGTCTTGTCCTCCCATGCCCGTCTCCAGGACTTTGCCAGAGCTGCTCCCATTAAGAGAGAACTCTCTACCTTAATCTGTCCCCTACTCTGGCTGCCTTTAGGCAATCCCTGAAAACTGATCTCTTCAGAGAAGCCTATCACACCTCCAATTAAACATGTATCTCTTCCATCAGCTCATCCACCACAGTTATTATTTATTTATTTTATTTCAGGTACTTATATAGCACTGTCAATTTACACAGCGCTTTACATACATATATTGTACATTCACATCAGTCCCTAACCCTCAAGGAGCATACAATCTAAAGTCCCTAACTCACATTCATATATATATATACACACTAGGGCCAATTTAGACAGGAACCAATTAACCTACCAGCATGTTTTTGGAGTGTGGGAAGAAACTGGAGTACCCAGAGGAAACCCACACAGTCACAGGGAGAACATGCAAAGTCCAGGTGGGTGGTGCCGGGGTTGGGATTCAAACCGGTGACCCTAGTACTGCCAGGTGGAAGTGCTAACCATTTAGCCACTGTGCTGTCCACAGTTATAACCTTTTGTACCACTTGCCCCACCCTATTAGATTGTAAGCTTTTATGAACAGGGCCCTCTTAATCCTCTTGTTTCTTATTGTATTATAACTGTACTGTCTCCCTTTATATTGTAAAGCGCTGCGCAAACTGTTGGTGCTATAAAAATCCTATATAATCCCTTTCCACTCTATTTAAAACTAAAAATGATTCTGCTGCATCGCTCGTTAACGAATGTTCAAGCGTGACGCCCATAGCTTACTAGCTATTCACTTATCCAGGCTCTCCTAACCGATGATCTTGTTCTCAATTTACCAAATACCTCTTACCTGGACAAATCCTACAGATCACCCGCCCTTTCTCTTGAACTGAGAACAATCTGGAAAAAAAGCTTTAATTATCTTTTTGTGGGTTTTAGTTCTGTTCTGGAGATATTATTATTTTTCCATTGACTTCTGATATTTTTCTAGACCAGACGATGTCTGTGCAGAGCTTGTCAATCAATGTAGCCTCTTCTACCTAGACTTCCACCCTAATTGACAAGCTCTACACCATCCCACTTACTGATGAATCTATCGAGGGCAGGCAGGAAAGAACTTATGTTGAAAGTTCAGAAACTTCTGTTGGCTGAGTAATTCCAATGAACATTTAAAGCTCATCTCTGGGGAAAAAAAAAGAGTTTTCCCATGTAGGGTTGTACCTGCACAACACGGGTTAACTTTGCTTTTGTCTAGAGGAGGGGAGAAAGCAAATATTCTTACCCAATCCTCTGATCTTCTCAGCACAGGACTGGTCTGACACCCCCCTCGCTCCAGAGGTCTTGAATTTTGGACTGCTTCTGGCATCGGCAAGCCCAGAGCAGGCTCCATAGACCAGGAACAGTCCACCCCTGGACCATAGGGGAGTGCCGTTTGCCGATGGAGCAGAGGATCGCATGAGTATAAGCCTTCTTTTTACACCTAGACAAAATGAGCAGTTAACCCATGTAATGCAGGTACAGCCCCACTGCATGGGAAAACCTTTTTTTTTTTTTGCCTGGAGTTGGACTTTAAAGCTATTAATTATTATTATTATTATACAGTATTTATATAGCGCCAACGGTTTACTCAGCGCTGTACATTATAATGGGAGACAATACACGAGACAGTACAGTAACAATACGATACAATACACGAGGGGTTCGAGGGCCCTGCTCCTTAGAGCTTACAATCTAGGAGCCAAATTGAATTCCAAGCAGCACACAGGCACTCCACAAATAGTTTTTTTTTTTCCCCAAAAAAGTGAAGTTCACCTTTTCTGACATGGAATCTAGCTGTGTTCATTCTTCCTGCATTTTTGTCTCTCTGCGTCATTTCAGGATTTCAAAAGAGAAGTAAAAAAACCTTTTGTGTTGTGTTAGTTGGCAGTGCAAGGTATGCAGGGTTGGTCTGCTCTGCTATTTAGTTGAGTTAATGTGGTTATTCATTACATGTGGTCGGTGCCAATTGGCACTCCTTGCGCACTTTTTACTGTGTGCTAGGCAGTTGAATCTCCGTCATCGCTCTGTAGGTGCAAATGGGTAACCTTTGTCACTTCAAGTGTGGAAGTACTACAAGCCTCAGCAGATAGACAAGTCACCAATCAAGATCTTCCAACTGTTCTTTTCATTTTGTTATGTATGTGCTTGTAAAACAACAGCTGTTAGCCACCCATACACTTTACTCCACTTCTTAAGTCTGTTTCATGTAAGAGAAAGCACATCCCATAATGTAGATGTTTTGTCATCCTCATCTGTATATGATCAAGCCTTAACCATTTCAGTACTAACCCCTTCATTACTAGGCCAGTTTTTAATGCCATGATAGTTTGACTAACAATTACTTGGCCATGCAACACCGTACTCACATTAATTGTATATATACAGTGCCTTGAAAAAGTATTCATACCCTTGAAATTTTCCACATTTCGTCATGTTACAACCAAAAATGTAAATGTGTTTTATTGGGATTTTATGTGATAGACCAACACAAAGTGGCACATAATTGTGAAGTGGAAGAAAAATGATAAATGGTTTTCAAACGTTTTTACAAATAAATATGTGAAAAGTGTGGCGTGCATTTGTATTCAGCCCCCCCGGAGTCAATACCCCCCTTTCGCTGCAATTCCAGCTGCAAGTCTTTTTGGGGACGTCACTACCAGCTTTGCACATCTAGAGAGGGACATTTTTGCCCATTCTTCTTTGCACAATAGCTCAAACTCTGTCAGATTAGATGGAGAGCGTCTGTGAACAGCAATTTTCAAGTCTTGTCACAGATTCTCAATTGGATTTAAGTCTGGACTTTGACTGGGCCATTCTAACACATGAATATGCTTTGATCTAAACCATTCCATTGTAGCTCTGGCTGGATGTTTCGGGTCGTTGTCCTGTTGGAAGGTGAACCTCCTCCCCAGTCTCAAGTCTTTTGCAGACTCTAACAGGTTTTCTTCTAAGATTTCCCTGTATTTGGCTCCATCCATCTTCCCATAAACTCTGACCAGTTGCCTCTGCTAAAGAAAAGCATCCCCACAACATGATGCTGTCACCACCATGTTTCACAGTGGGCATGGTGTGTTCAGGGTGATGTGCAGTGTTAGTTTTCCACTGCACATAGCGTTTTGCTTTTAGGCCAAAAAGATCAATTTTGGCCTCATCTGACCAGAGCACCTTCTTCTTGCTGTTTCCCTCACATGGCTTCTCGCAAACCATTAACAGGACTTCTTATGGCTTTCTTTCAACAATGGTTTTCTTCTTGCCACTCTTCCATAAAGGCCAGATTTGTGGAGTGCACAACTAATAGTTGTCCTGTGCTCAGATTATCCCACCTAAGCTGTGAATTTCTACAGCTCCTCCAGAGTTACCATGGGCATCTTGGCTGCTCTGATTAATGCTCTCCTTGCCCGGCTGGTCAGTTTAGATGGACAGCCCATCCACAACAAAAGAAAGGGAAGCTTTGGGTTGTTAAAAAGCTGAATATTTGTAAACACTAGTAGTGTTTACACTTGTGATGACTTTGATTGGTTCACAGCCCTCATAAGGTACAGAGCCACTCTGATTGACTCTATACATCATCCAGTGACAGCTCAGACCATTCACGGATGAGTGTTTTTCTGAAACTCAACTTATAAATGGCTATCCAGAAATAACAAACCACCGTCCACCTCCCTGCCTTTTTTTTTTTAATAATACGACAATATGGAGATGGTTTAAACACAATTCGAATATAATTTAGCAACAGCTGTAAAGTACAGCTGTACAGCGCTGAGCAAACCCTTTCGCGCTATATAAACTCGATGTAATAATAAATAAATAATAATAATAAAGTGACTAGAGACACAATGGCTTTTCCTTATATGGGCCACTCTTACAGATGGGCTTTTTTGCTCTTGTAAAATAACCCTGCGGTGAAAGGGTCACTTTAAGGAGGCTGCAAAAGGAGGAGTAAGGGAAAGTAAAAAAAAACAAAAAAACTGCTTAGAAGTTAATGCCCCAGAGTGAATAAATGGTTATTGAGCACCTTGTCTGTAGAGTGTTACAGAACATAATGAGGCCATATAAAGATCATTCACAGTAAATAATAATTATATTAATAAGTGACACACGCCACCTGTTCAGAGAGAATAGGGAGCACCCAGGATGACATCATGGGCTGTAGGTTACTATTACCGAAGGATTACATATCTTCCAGCTCTATGGAAAGATGGACACATTTATTGCTTAGGAAACAAAAAAAAGTCTTAGCAATAACGTGTTAAAGCAGAACTCTGGTTATTTAGGTTTTTTTTTTAATTATAGGCCCCCATCTGTATTGAAATAGCAAGCATTACTTACCCCTCTCAAAGCTCCAGTGCTGTTGCCCTCTTTTCGTTCTAATACTGCCACTCTCCTTTGAGTTGAAGGACGTCTAGCTTCACCTAGGCTGTCATGCACTCACCAAGGAAAAAGGAGCACCCACCACAACTGTTAAAAAAAGGAAGGGCCTATGATAGACCCAGACTAGAAAAAAGAGGTAGGTATAGGTGTAAAAAAAAAAGAAAAATCTGAAAATGGCTTTGGAGAAGAAGTGCAAGGGGTGGGGGGTGTTAGGCGAACACAGTTACACTTTAAACATCCATCATTGCAGATCTCTCTCCTCCATCTTCCATAGAAACCCATCTTCAGGTAGAAAAAGTTAAGATATATAAGTGAATAGGGGAACGCATGTAGATGTTTCACAGGTACTGGACTCCTTACCCACATGCCAGCATGCCCATTCTTGCAGAAGACCACTTTGCATCACATTTGGAGTACATTACTAGCTCTCATCCGCATGCCAAACTAGGGACCCTTGTGGCAACTCCACTCCAGCAGCCCAGCTCAACCCAATGCCAGTGTCCTCAGTGGCATCAGAAGATGATGTATGCGTGCACCAGTGCATAGAACAAAGGTTATTTCTAGTCAGTTGCATGTGCACGCACCTTTTCATGAACATGTTAAGCTATACACACTGTGCAGACATTTGGCAAGCAGGTGTATGGGCACACTTCCATTATCCTAGTCTTGCTGCCAAATGGCCTATTTGAGCAACAGAGCTGAGCCAGGAAGTTGCTGGATGGTCTTTGGCTGTTACCACGTGACTTGAATCCTGAATTCATTCCTGAGATCTCCTTTCCAATTGCATACCTAAATATCTTTGGGCTTGTCTGCTATTAACGTCAGATAGTTCATGACCTTGGCTTGTCTCTGCTGACTCCCGGTTTGACCTTGTCTAGTTCTTGATAATGGCTTGTCTCTTCTGATTCCCAGTTTGACCTCCGCTAGTTCTTGACCACGGCTTGTCTCTGCTGATTCTCGGTTTGACCTCAGCTAGTTCTTGATAATGGCCTGTCTCTGCCGATTCCCAGTTTGATCTCGGCTAGTTCTTGGCCATGGCCTGTCTCTGCTGATACTTGATCTTGGCTTGTCTCTGCTGATTCCTGATTTCACCTCAGCTAGTTTCTGACCACAACTTGTCTTTGCTAAATCTCTAGTTTTACCTGGGCTTGCCTCCTGACTTGTTTACAGATCACCACCTATTCTGCCCATGCTTCAAGCTTGCTGTTTGTTCCAGTCTCCCATCCAGCTGCCTTCTGGTCAACCTTTTCCTGAGAACCTTCCTGTTGGTCTGCATGAGCACCTCATTGCCACTTATGCACAAAAAGGATGGATCCTGATTTTATACTCCCTCCAGAGTGGCAACAGTTTCTTGATGGATCAGCAACACAGTCTCTGTGAGGAGCACCTGGTCCTCTCTAAGTGAACCTCTTCAGACCCCAGCTAGGAAATGTTCATCCACCTAGCCATCCCTGAAGAGCATTCCAGAGCAAGAGTCTCTGGAACAGACCTGAAACCCTGTCTCAGGTAGAACTGGTTAGGCACAGCACCGAGCAGCCTCTCTCCCATAGGCCCCAGGGGTGTAGACATACTCACACTGTCCTTGTGTCCTGTAGCTTTGAATAGACTGCTGTCAGGGTTTTCGTTGGGCTGGTTTTCTTCCAGGCTAACAGGCTGTCCTTCCTCATTGGAATGCAAGGCAGTGGAGCTCCCTCTCGGCACTCCATCTTCCACTCTCCTGCTGGCCAGCTCTCTCATATTTATAGGCCTGTCTGCCACACCTTCTGGCCTCCACCTACTAGCTTCTAGAAATTTCTCCAAGCTTCTAGAACCAGGGTAATTTTTAATTACATTCAAATACAATATGACTTGTGTTGCAATTGTATACTCTCTCTCTCTCTTTTTTTTTTTTTTTTGCAAATTCTTTTTACAAAGAAAGTGGAGTTACCCTTTAAGTTGTGCAGCATTTCTGAGCCCTTACCACAGAGCTTGTGCAGGACTCCACCAATCCAGTAACCTGTCACCTCATTCCCAGTGGCATTATTTTGTTTGTTTTACTTGAACACTAGGAAGTTCACTTGTGCATACAGTATATCTTGCTTATTCTTCTCCTGAGGCCTCACTACATCCTCCATGACTCTCAGACAAAGTCCCTAGGGTGCCCCATGCCACAGGGTCGATCCCCGTATGTAGGGAACCGGTCCCTAGGGAAGGAGCCTAACCACCAAACTTCTTTACTATAAGGGCTTCCCTCACTCTTACGATCTCACCCGCTTCCCAACTGGCTGGCTACATATGCACACAAAATCAGTACTGTAGTTATTAGAAATGGCAATATAACCTCCACTGGATAGCTTCTCTGCTTGTCGGACTTTTATACAGCATCTTTATTAACTCATCTCATCCTTTGTCAAGCCCTGTTCCTTTAATATGCCATGCATCACCCTTTCCCGTACAAAGTCCTCTAAGTGCCCTTTAGTTGTACTCCTGCTGCTCCCTTTTGCCCCATGAGGTAGTCATACCTTAATTAGGTAAGACTTGGTTAGACAGAAAAGTGGCAATTACATCCTCAGCAGCACTCCCCTTCTCTTTCCACAGCAAACAAGAATTACTTTTTACCTAGTGGCAGTTCCCTTTTTATCTGTTTTGTCCAGCAGAGGGCTGTACCTTCCAAAAAGCCCAGGATTACCTGGCCAGCAGAGTTAACTCTTACCTGTCAGGCAGCGCCACCTGTGCTGGGCAATATAAACTAAGTAGTTTTCATAGAAAGCCCAACCCAACGAAAAAGAGAATTAAAAAAGGTAACACAGCAGTAACTTATTAAGCACCTGCTTACACTCTCATGTGAAAGCTTGAACCGATTTTGCAGAATTGGAATGTGTGAAAGTCAACTCATTCATGGATCAATTAATTAACATTACCTTTAAAATCCACTGAGAATAAAACCACTTTTACTTACCCTATCCTGGCAGACGGTGCCCGCCCATGCTCCAGTAGTGGACATTTCCTCAACGTCATCACATCAGATGCAGGGCTATGGACCCGGTATCAGTCTTGATGATGGCCTTAGACCACTGGAGCATGGGGAGAAGATGATGCAGGAACCGGTCTAGCAGCATGGAGGAGCAGAAAATTGGGTAAGTAAATCTGCTTTTCTGTTTTTTATAATCAATCTTTATTAACATTTTCAGGCGATACAGAATAGGCAATAATGTCAACAAGCCAATGTCGATCGGTCAAGAAAACAGCAACAAAATGTATGACAATAAAAGCAAACAAACAGCCTGACCAAAAGTTGTACATATTATTATTATTATTATTATGATTATTATACAGTATTTATAAAGCGCCAATAGTTCACTCAGCGCTGTACATTACAAAGGGGGACAGAACATGTGACAGAACAATACCAATACAATGCAAAACATGAGGGGATGGAGGGCCCTGCTCTTTTGAGCTTACAATCTAGGAGGGAGGGGATGGTGGCACAGGAGGAGATAGCTGTGGGGGATGGAGTGGTAGGAAGAGTGGAGGAGGTCGGCAAGTTAGCAGGGGGTGGGGTAGGCTTCCCTGAAGAGATGGGTTTTCAGGGTGCGCCTAAAGGAGAGGAGAGTAGGTGATAATCTATTGGTTTGGGGCAGGGAGTTCCAGAAGATGGGTGAAGGATGGGTTCCCTGGAGAAGTCCTGGAGGCGGGCATGGGAGGAGGAGACCAGGGAACTAGAGAGAAGGAGGTCTTGTGAGGAGCGGATAGTGCGTTTTGGGTGGTACTTGGATATTAGGTCAGTGATGTAGTTCAGGGCAGTATGGTGGCGGCTTTGTATGTCAGTGTTAGGATTTTGAATTTGATCCATTGCGCAATCGGAAGCCAGTGGAGGGATTGGCAGAGGGGGGTGGCGGAGATGGAGCGGTTGGAAAGGTGAAAGAGTCGGGCAGCCATATTCAGGATCGACTGCAGCGGGGATAGCCAGCGGCGAGGCAGGCCAGTGAGGAGGGAGTTGCAGTAATCGAGTCGTGATATGATGAGGGAGTGGATGAGCTGTTTAGTGGTTTCTGGGATTAGGAACGTGCGGATTTTGGATGTTGCGGAGGTGGAGTCTGCACGAGTTTGTTAAAGATTGGACTTGGGGCTGGAAGGATAGGTTGGAGTCCAGAATGACACCAAGTACTCTGGCTGAGATGGTCTATGGTACGTAGTCTGAATATCAATGGCATTCAATGACTCCAATATTCCAAACAAAGGGAGGGAACAAACCGAACAAAGGGAAAAAAAAGTAAATCTTCTTTTCTATGCCCCCTAGACCTAAACAAGCAATTAACCCTTTGCAGTGTGAACACAGCCCCACTGTAGGGCACAATTTTCAAGTTATCTTTTTTTTCTTTCATTTTTGTCTTAGCAAAAGCAAAAAAAAATGCATGACCATTAAATCCTATGGAGCTCTTCACTCCAGTCATTTGCGGGTCAGTTGCATTTTTAAAAGTTCCGCAGGTTGCACTTTGCATCAAAATGCACCTCCCTATGGAAATAAATGGAAAATGCTGCAAAAAATGGAGCAGTGTGAAAACAGCCTTAAAGTGAACATGGGCTTTAACATTTTTATTTTATTTCTTTTTTAGCTCCTGCTTTTTTTTTTTCTTTCTCTCCCAATCTCCTAAAACACACTCATAAATTGTATTATTGCCCCAGCCCCCCTACTATTGTGTATTTGTCAGGACCAATTTAAAGTGTTGGGGTCATTTTTTTGTTAAGTGTACAACAACAGTGATGACATCGATGGGAAAGGTGTTGTTGACTTGCAGATGTAGCAATCAGTTGAGGACGCAGTTATGCAAGACTTTTCTTGTGTAAGCGTTGTTACATAATACTGCTTGGAGTCTGCTAGGGATAAGGGCTGCAGTCACTCTCTGAGGGCCCATGATAATGAAAAAACGGAAACAGCACATAATATTACCAGTGGAGCTTCTCACGATTCCTGCCAGAAGATGTGAAAAACTCGCACTGAGTTTATTTTTCTGGGTAAAGCTGAATGTTCAGAAGATACTTTTTTGCCAAATTAATTCTGCATATTTCGCTTGAGAGAGGCAGAAAAGTTTAAGCTTTAAGAAAAAGTATATTCAGATCTAAAAGGTTGCCCTAAAATAAAACTTGAAGGCGAAGTTTAATCTGCTTTTATTTTGTCTCCCCTGGTTCCTTCTTTCCCTACTGAGCTTTATTCAAACTGATTTTTAAAGTTGAACTGCAGGCAGGTAAGGTTGTATAAGATTGCAAACACTTTAATGCAGGTATTCATTCTTCAAAAATAATTCAATGTATTTGTAGGGTGATGTATGGGTCCCCTGATTCCGGGTGACAACGACCATTCCAGAGATGCCACACCCTCTGACACACCAAGACTGAAGAAGGAACATTTATTTAGGCCACATACTCGACAACGCAGCAAAACAAAAAAGAAACCGATAATAGCAACTAACAGTTACAAAGTAAAACAGATTTGTACAATATAAGAACATAAAAGCGAAGACTAGGTATTTTTTTTTTACCTGAAATCTAGTGGGGTTCTAACTAAAGGCAGTACAAAAAGCTGAAAGGTCCTTGAATCTCTCCAAAATCCTAGCTATTGACCTGTGTGGTACTAAATGTTGAGAGTCCTGCATTGGGTTGCTCAGGTATATTTGTATCCCATGATAAGGAGCGCAAGTCCACAAACTAAGGCAAGCCATAGATGATATGATTTTCTTTCCTTCCAAGACAGGTGGAAGGAAGGAAAATTGCTTGATAACCTCATCAACACCATCAGTGTTAATGGGGCTATCAAGTGACCATCGGTGTTGATGGGGGAATGCCTCCTGCAGACCTATTGTGTTCTGGCAACGGGGAACGTTCCCTGCCAGCAGAACACAAAGATTATTTATATAATTGCATGTAAAAAATCCAACAGGCTGGTTGTACCCAAGTTGATTGATGGATTGACTTGGGTACAACTGGCTTGCTAATAGATGGATCCAATGCTGGCCAGTTCAGCAGGGACCAGCCGAGATTCCATCCATCTACGGCCAGCTTAAGTCTCAAGTTAGGGTGGCATTGTCCCTTTAGGAGCCTATTAGGATGAAATTGGGGAAGTTGTGGCTAGCGGTCTCTCACCACTATGCAGTCTGTTTCAGAGCCTCTTAGGATGAGATTGGGGAGGTTGTGGCTAGCGGCCTCTCATCACTATGAAGTCTGTATCGGAGCATCTTAGGATGAGATTGGGGAGGTTGTGGCTAGCGGCCTCTCATCACTATGCAGTCTGTATCGGAGCCTCTTAGGATGAGATTGGGGAGGTTGTGGCTAGCGGCCTCTCATCACTATGCAGTCTGTTTCGGAGCCTCTTAGGATGAGATTGGGGATGTTGTGGCTAGCAGCTTCTCACCACTATGCAGTCTGTTTCAGAGTCTCTTAGGATGAGATTGGGGATGTTGTGGCTAGCAGCTTCTCACCACGATGTAGTCTGTTTCGGAGCCTCTGCGCAATGTTGTGGAGTCTCTTCCCAATGTTGTGGAGCCTCCTCCTAATGTTGTGGAGTCTCCAGGAACCTGTGGCGATGGTGGCGACTCTGTGCTCTCCAGTGCAGATCTCTTATGAAGTCAGTGATGCTCCTCTCCTCCATCTTGCTGGACATTCCCTACAGCTCCAGCCTCTATGGAAGTAAGGCAGCAAAATCTCACTCCAACACCACGGTGAACTCTCACAACAAGCAGTATCCTTAACTTGGCAGTATACTCCAGCAGTCACTTCTCACTGAACATGTGGAACTGCCCTGAACCCTGACTTCTCTTTCCCTTTCCTCCTTTCTGCAGCACATCATTTTCCGGGGACTTGTAGTCCCATACAGTTCTCCACATGGTTTCACTAGAGCCAGTCACAGTGTCCTGCATCTTGAGCAGTGGGTTGGCTCTCTGGCTTTCCTCCAGTCATGGCTGTGGTACAATCCTATCAAAGTTCCTGTGTCCTCTGGCTGGCTCTCTTCCTCATCTCATATGGCTGCTGCTCTGCTCAATGGCATCCAGGGAGAGGGAAAGGGATGCAGCACCGGTGGCTGTGGCAACTGTCACAATCCAGTCTGGGCAGGTTTGGCTAGGGAGCATAGTGGACTACGTATTTGATTTTGGGTGTAATACTGCTAAAAACTATGTTTTTAGCTGTTTATCTGGTGTTCAGCTTTAACCACTTCCTGCCTAGCCCTGGGATCCCTTTGATTTTGGTCTTTACCCAGGGGGTGGGATGGACTGCCCGATCACCTGACCACTGAAATTTACTCTCACAGTGATCACATGTTTGGAAACCTGTCTCGCTGTCTCCATGTCATTACTAGAGATCAGGAGCTGTCTGTGACAGCTCCATCACTGTAAAGGCAGCATAGAGTGAGCGTTCTCTCTGCACGGAATCCTTGGCTGTTCATGGAAACAAATGTGCAGCGACATGCATGTGTTCCATAGGTAGCAAGAGGTTAACCTGACAACAAAATAGATCCTCATAGCCTGTTAATATCCAAGTTCTCTGGTGTTTATTATGGTCACCAGAAGCCACCTTTTAACTGTTTACCCTGCACTGAATGTGGGGCCTGCTTTGCACTTCATAGTGGCCATGTTAGGGTTCATTCACACAGGCAAAAAAAACACTGCATTTAGATTCGCACAGCCTATAGTTTTGTGTGCATCTAAACACAGCACCATAGTGATCTATGAGCCCATACACACAACTGTGGCTACCTGCGAAAATAAATGTGTTTAGCCGTGCAGTAAAGGAGTAGGACACAGCTGCGTCCAGGGTTGCAAAGATCTGCACATGTACGCACACACGTGTGGTCATTTCAATGAAAGAAGAATTGTGTGCGTCCAAACACTGAGAACAACTAAATGCACCAAAACGCAAGTACTTTAAGGTGTGTATATTATGCAGGATCTTCAGGTTAGCTCTACCAGCATGAACTCGCGATCCATGCAGAAAATACTCATGTGTCCGTGTGAATGAACCCTTAGATAGTTGGCAGTCACCCTGTCCCCATCCCTGCTGAGAACTGAGCTCGCCTGTACATGATGTCATACTGTAACCATTTAATACAAGCGCTCATTTGATGTCTGATATCCCTGTCTAATAAACCGCAGAACATGCCGCGGCATACTTAGCAGAACCATTTTCAAAGGTTTTTTCTTTTTTATATTGGGCCTGTAAAATACATAAACAAACGGAGTCCTGTTTAGGCGTCGGACAATTAAACCAATAAAACGTAAGATTAATCAAACCGGAGCGCTTCAGTAATGAAGGGGAATAAAAATCTCTGCCACCGTCTATTAAAGTTTCAGCGAGCCTTCAGAAGTAGCAGACTGGAATAAATTCATGATGTCTGCTGAGCTGGTGCTAGACACATTATTGTGCTGCGCCGGGGTCATTGTTTGACATGAAAAGGGTTGAAAGCGGCGTACGGCGTGTCATAAAACTGGGAAAACCGGCCGGCGTCATGCGGTGACACATGAAGGAGATGTCTTGGGCGCAATCTTTGTGTTTTTGTGCAGGGTACTGGGTTTTGTCTTATATTCTTCTCTATGACAGTATCTGTTAAGAAACCTGTACAGTTGAGGCAAAAAAAAAATTTCCATCCTCCATAAATAATTTATCAGTTGATCTAACATCAGCACCACAGATAGCCATTAAGCCACCCACTTGCCCTTAAAGCTATATGCCAGGCAAACAGTGAAACACACAGATGAAATACACTATATTGACAAAAGTATTGGGCCAGCCCTCCAAATCATTGGATTCAGGTGTTCCAATCACCTCCAAGGCCACAGGTGTATAAAATCAAGCACCTAGGCATGCAGACTGCTTCTACAAACATTTGTGAAAGAATGGGTCGCTCTCAGGAGCTCAGTGAATTGAAGCGTGGTCCCGTGATAGGTGGTCACCTGTGCAATAAGTCCATCCGTGACATTTCCTGGCTACTAAATATTCCACACTCAACTGTTAGTGGTGTTATAACAAAGTGGAAGCAACTGGGAACAACAGCAACTCAGCCACCAAGTGGTAGGCCACGTAAAATGACAGAGCGGGGTCAGCGCATGCTGAAGCGCACAGTGCGCAGAAGTCACCAACTGTCTGCAGAGTCAATAGCTAAAGACCTCCAAACTTGGTGTGGCCTTCAGATTAGCACAACAACAGTGCGTAGAGAGCTTCATGGAATGTGTTTCCATGGCCGAGCAGCTGCATCCAAGCCTTACATCACTAAGTGCAATGCAAAGTGTCAGATCCAGTGGTGTAAAGCACACCGCCACTGGACTCTAGAGCAGTAGAGATGTGTTGTCTAGAGTGATAAATCACGATTCTCTATCTGGCAATCTGATTGATGTGTCTCGGTTTGGTGGTTTCCAGGAGAACAGTACTTGCCTGACTGCACTGTGCCAAGTGTAAAGTTTGGTGGGGGGTTGTTTTTCAGCAGTTGGGCTTGACCCCTTAGTTCCAGTGAAGGGAACTCTTAAGGCATCAGCATACCAAGACATTTTGGACAACAGTTTGAGGATGTCTCCTTCCTGTTCCAACATGACTGCACACCAGTGCACAAAGCAAGGTCCATAAAGACATGGATGAGCACGTCTGGGGTGGAGGAACTTGACTGGCCTGCACAGAGTCCTGACCTCAACCCGATAGAACACCTTTGGGATGAATTAGAGCGGAGACTGTGATCCAGGCCTTCTCGTCCAACATCAGTGCCTGACCTCACAAATGTGCTTCTGGAAGAATGGTCAAACCTTCCCATACACACCCTCCTAAACCTTGTGAACAGTCTTCCCAGAAGAGTTGAAGCTGTTATAGCTCCAAAGGGCGGGGCCAACTCAATATTGAACCCTACGGACTAAGACTGGGATGCCATTATAGTTCATGTGCGTGGAAAGGCAGGCCGACCAATACGTTTGGGAATAAAGTGTACATTTATAGGAGCTGCTTGCCTGCAAAATAGATTTGCATTTCTGCCCATTACTGATGGGCTGAACACCCCCCTGTTTAGTTCATGGTCGAACAATCGAACCTAATGAAAGTTTTACAGTAAACCTCAAACAGAGGGGACAATTCACTAAGTGGTATCTCATATATGGCACTGATTGGACACAGCTGATCACATAATAGAGTCTGTGTCATCAGCTCTTTACTGTGATCGATGATCCGTTGTGTCCCAGGGTGCGAGGCAGTTAAATGAATCCGAAATAACAAAACAAAATTTTGTTTGAAATAACAAATTATTCTAATTTGAATCGAATTTGAAAAAAAATTCCACATGTAAACATATTGCTGACTATTGCTGATTTCCTTCAAAGACTGTGTGTTCTAGAATATTGCCCATCTTCTGAAATTCCGAGAATAAAAAAATATAATAGAAAATATAAAAATAGAATAGGAAAGAATAGAATTGAATTGAAAAAATAGAATGCATTAGAATAGAATAGACTAAAATAGAAGGAATATAACCGCTTTCCAAAATTTGAATTTTGAATAGAATAAAATAGAAGAGAACAGAATATAAAAGAAAATGAGAGAATAGAATAGAAACGAATAGACTAGAATAAAATGGAATAGAATAGAAACAAGTAGATTGTATTAGAACAGAATATAATGAAATAGAAAGAATATAACCATCTTTTGAAATTTTAATTTAGAATAGAATAAAAAAGAATAGAACAGAATATAATAGAAAATAAAAGCACATAATAGAAAATAACAGAATAGTAATGTATAAAATATAAAGGAATAGAAAATAATAGAATAGAATAGCCTAGACTAGAATAGAAAGAAATAGAATAAAAAATAATATAATAGAAAATAAAATAAAAAAATAGAATAGAAAAAAATGGAATAGAATGGAATGAGTATAGCTGTCTTCCGAAATTCAAATTTTGAATACAATAGAACCAGCTATTCTTCACAATGAATTTGGATCAATTCAATATTTTTGATTCTTATACTCTATTCTAATACTGTGAATTCTCTGCAAAAATTT